>NC_135974.1:17475049-18075049 GCF_053455715.1 Rhinoraja longicauda
CCGGGTGCTCCAATTTCCATTCCTACTCCATAGACGAACAGGTTCAACAGTTCAACAGTTCAACAGAGCTTTATTTGTCATTCGGTACCAAGGTACCGAACGAAACTACATAGCAGTCACACACAAAAAAGAGCACAAGACATATGACCCCAACACAAACGTCCATCACAGTGACTCCAAACACCCCCTCACTGTGATGGAGGCAACAAAACTTCCACTCTCTTCCCCACGCCCACGGACAGACAGCTCGTCCCCGACCGACCCGCACAGTCCCCGCAAGGGGATGGAAGTCCCCGCGGCCGAGTCGCACCGGGCGCTGAGACGTCTCGCGGCCGCGCCGAGCGATGGAAGGCCCCGCGACCGAGCCGTGCGCAGCTAAGTCCCGCGGCCGAGCCGCGCCGGGCGATGTTAGGCCCCGCAGCCGAGCCGCACCGGGCGATGGAAGGCCCCGCGGACAAGCCGCACCGGGCGATGTTAAGTCCAGCGGCCGAGCCGCACCAGCGATGAAAAGTCCCGCGGCCGAGCCACGCCGGGCGATGTTAGGCCCTGCGGCCCGGGCACTGTTAAGTCCAGCAGCCGAGCCGCACCAGCGATGTTAGGCCCCGCGGCCGAGCCGCACCGGGCGATGGAAGGCCCAGCGGCCAAGCCGCACCGGGCACTGTTAAGTCCAGCGGCCAAGCCGCACCGGGCACTGTTAAGTCCAGCGGCCGAGCCGCGCCGGGCGATGTTAAGTCCAGCGGCCGAGCCGCACCGGGCGATGGAAGGCCCCACGGCCGAGCCGCACACCGCGCCGTGAGGAAGAGACCTAAAAGAGAAAGGTTTCCACCACCCCCCCCACCCACACCACCAACCCCCACACATACACAACCAAAAACAACAAAAAAAACCATCCCAACACCGACACACAACAAAAAAAAAAGGAAAAAAGACGAACAGACTGCTAGCGAGCCGCAGCCGTTAGGCGCCGCCACTGTAGGTTAATTGACTTTGGTAAAGATTGTAAATTGTTCCTAGCGTGTAGGGTAATGCTAGTGTATGGGGATTGCTGGTTGGCGCGAACTCAGTGCTTTGGTTAAGTGCTCGTAGCACTTAAGTGGGCCTAAAAAATGCTGGCAATTGTAATGTCCCCCAACATCAAATTAAGAGTTTCCTGAGTTTAATGACCTTACATTACCAGCCTGGGGCTGAATCTCTGTAATTCCTTCCCTAAATTAAGTCAAGACATTTCAAGTCAAGATCCCATCTCCCAACTGGAGAGTTAAAATAACAAGTGTGTTAATTGGCTGAGCGGGGGAAGGAATGGAGCAAGCAGAGATAATTATTGAGATGGGGCGTAGATGAAAGTTGTTGAAATAACAATGAGGACGCAAGAGACTATAGAGGCTGAAATCTTGAGCAAAATGCAAAGTGCTGGAGGAACTCAGCAGGTCAGGCAGCATCTGTGGGGGGGAATCATAGACAACGTTTCAAGTCAGGACCCATCAGTGACTTGAAGTTGGAATTCCCAAAAACTATCTCCTAGCATTTTCCATCTCACTGTTATCAACATTGTTCTGTAGTCAAAGACTCCTCTCCTCACTATCAACCACACCAAAAGAACAAGGATCCTGCTGATAATCACCAGTGGTACATGAGTATTTTTGGGAGGTCAGCATATAAAGATCATTCCTAATTGTTATTGAGGTGGAGATGATGCCTGCTGGCTAGTTACAGTGCATAGAGTGAAGGAAGTCCCACAGAGCTGTTAGCCAGACAGAGCTAAAGCTAGGGTAGACACAAAATGCTGGAGTAACTCAGCGGGTCAGGCAGCATCTCTGGAGAGAAGGAATGGGTGACGTTTCAGGTCGAGACTTTTCTTCAGACCAATGTCAGGGGAGGGGGTGGGACAAAGATAGGATGTAGTCGGAGACAGGAAGACTGGTGGGAGAACTGGGAAGGGGGAGGGGAAAGGGAGGGAAAGCAGGGACTATCTGAAGTTAGAGAAGTCAATGTTCATACCGCTGGGGTGTAAACCACACCAAAAGAACAAGGATCCTGCTGATAATCACCAGTGGTACATGAGTATTTTTGGGAGGTCAGCATATAAAGATCATTCCTAATTGTTATTGAGGTGGAGATGATGCCTGCTGGCTAGTGAATATAGTGAAGGAAGTCCCACAGAGCTGTTAGCCAGCGAAATATGAGGTGCTGTTCCTCTAATTTGCGCTGGGCCTCACTCTGGCAATGGAGTAGGTCCAGGACAGAAAGGTCAGATTGGGAATGGGAGGGGGAGTTGAAGTGCTGAGCCGCCGGGAAATCAGGTTGGTTAAGACGGACTGAGCGGAGGTGTTCAGCGTCGATGTAGTTTCAGAGGGAAAGGGGCAAAGATTTTTTTCAGAGATTGAAAACAAATTCAAGGGTCTTCAGAAGTCAAGTAATACAACTTTAAATATACACATTCCTGAATAGGTTGAAGTGTGAAATGTTAGAGGAAAGTTTAAACAAAGTCAAGAATCTTGGGACAAAATGCTGAACACAGGGATGGAATGCTTCCCGACTCACCTCTGCCTTTGTCGTGTTTTCTTGCAGTTGGCAATAATTAGTCATTAAGTAGGTCATCTGCCTCTAACTCGTTCTTCCTGTCAAAACTGACTGGATGACCTTTGGATCAGACCTGAACTCCTAGAAGTTGTAAGACAATTTGGTTTGATGAACTTTCTGTCTCTGCTAATACCAGATGCAAACGAATGTTTGAGATAGCAGGATGATATTGGACGTCAATTGGATTTGTGAACATATTAAAAAATAAATTGGGTTCTCTCCCGTAAATGGAAGAAGGCCAAATGCAATAAAAAAACAATAAGCATCCTCTTCAAGTACAGCCATGAAATTCCTTGAGTTCACCCAAGAGGGCAGCCTGGACCTTGGCCTTTCACTTCATCTGAATATCAGAAGCCTGGAAATTCACTAGATACAAGGGACTGCAGATGATGGTTTATAAAAAAAGACACAAAGTGCTAGAGTAACTCAACAGGTCAGGCAACATCCTCCCTATTACAATCAGTCTGAAAAAGGGACACGACCCAAAATGTCACCTATCCATGTTCTCCAGAGATGCTGCTTGAACCATTGAATTATTTCAGTACTTTGTGTTTTTTCTAGAAATTCATTGTTGCAGGGCAAGTGCACAAATAATCTTTGCACAATGTACCAAAAAACATGATGATCATGAATTCTCCCACCATGACATGGAGCCATTGAATGGCCAATGAACACATCCCTTCACACACCGCACCATTATATAATGGAAGTAATGGTTAGGAGCCAAGAATGGGAGGTTGCAAAGCAAGAGGACTACTTTGTCTTGAACGGTGTTCTGTTTCTTGCTTGCTGCAGCATCACAGGGCAGATAGACTCAGACTCCACACAAAAACAAATTACACATAAATTACACATAACATAATTAGGAAAAAAAAACAAGCTCACCATAGTGCAAACGAGGTCCGTAATGTTCCATTACTGAGGTAGGATTAGGGTTGTGCAGGTGGGTTCAAGAGCCTGATGGTTGTAGGAAAGTTGCTGCTCCTGAACCTGCTGGTATGGGTCTTGAGGCTTCTGTACCTCCTGCCAATAGTAGGAGATGTGGTAGCAGTGAGATAGCACCCTCAACATCCCTTTTATGATAATTGAATGTAGATTGATTGGTAATCAGTCAGACTAGATTTGTCCCAGCCAACTTTCCACTTTTGTCTGAAGAAGGATCCCAACCCGAAACGTCACCTATTCATGTTCTCCAGAGATGTATCCTGACCCGCTGAATTACTCCAGCACTTTGAATCTTTTTTTTAAAGCACCTGCAGTTCATTGTGTCTGCAACTTTCTACATTGAATAAATTGAATTGAATTGAATTGAATACATTTTATTAGCCAAGTATGTATACATACAAGGAATTTGCCTTGGTGCTTTGCTCGCAAGTAACAACATGACATACAGTAAACAATGAAGGATAAAACATTATGATTTACACATGTGAAGAATGAATTAAAATACCAGAGCAAAAACAGGCTACAGACTTTTGGTTGTTGAGTAGAGCTACTCCTCGTGGATAAAAACTGTTTTTATGTCTAGCTGTGGCGGCTTTGACAGTCTGGAGTCGCCTTCCGGAGGGAAGTGCTTCAAAGAGTTTATGGCCAGGGGAAAGGGGTCAGAGATGATCTTACCCGCTCGCTTCCTGGCCTTTGCAGTGTACAGTTCGTCAATGGGGGGAAGGTTGCAGCCAACAACCTTCTCAGCTGATCGAAAGATGCGCTGCAGCCTCTGGATGTCATGCTTCGTGGCTGAGCCAAACCAGACCATGATTGTTGGGTAGAACCAGTGTTATGACTGTACTGAAACAGTTAGATAGAGGCATATATTTACCTGTTCAGTACTACCTTCAACCACTGAAGGTCACCTCACCTTCTGTCTCCTTTCTCTGTTCATTTATTTATTTACTTATTTATCTATTTATTAATTTCCCTATGTTTTCAAAATCTCTGTAAAGCGTCTTTGAGTATATGAAAAGCGCTATATAAATAAAATGCATTATTATTATTATTATTATATATTTGGAACAAGGAACAAGCTCTTCAGTCCATACTGTCCATGCCAAACATGATGCCAAATTACTACTCTCTTAAATATTTATTTTACAGCTGAAGCTAGAAGGCCACTGACCAAGTGCTGGTAGATGGGATTGGTACAGATGGGTTCTTGATGGTTGGTATAAGCGCCGTGGGAGAAAGGGCCTGTTTCTATGCTGAATGGCTCCGTGACTCTCCAGCCGCAATATAAATTCAATGTTTTGCTGTTGAGTTCTGTTCGACACTGTGTTACCAATTACCCTGATTAATATGCTCTCAATAAACTGGGCCTGACCACCTCGACAGCACAAATTTTCTGTATCAATGAGGTTACGATAACAAAATGTAAATAGGCCACAGCTGCCAAAACAAATCTTGATGGAAATTCCAAATTAATTGAAAATAATCTAGCATGGACAGATATATTAAGCACTGTTTTCTGAGCCAAGCACACTAGCAGCACCACAAATCAAAGATAGAAACAACCCAAGGCGTGTGGATAAGAGTTTTCAAAGGATAGCTGATCTCAAAGTACATTTATTTAAAAAAAATTAGATTCAGAGACAATCCTCCAAATGATTGAATGTTTGGGCTGGGAAGTGGGCCACTTATGTTTTCTGTTACAGCTGGTGGGTTACTTTTTTGTATTCCGAAGCCATTCAGTCCATTAAGCTTAGACCAGCATTCAGAGAATTTCTGAACGGTCCCTCCATAAAGTAAGATATTGTTTGATTCACTTCACCCAGTTGTGGACATTGGACTTGGTCTATGGAACTGATGTGCTATGATGCTGAGCTATTTTCTTCACTCTTTGCTCTATCTATTGGACTTGACTGAACTAATTGTATCAGTTTTATGGTATACCTGATTTGATTGGTTACCATGCAAAACAGCTTTTCACTGTACCTCGTTGCACATGACTGCTGTTCCTGCCTCCACATTTTGTCTGTTCCACTGCAAAACCTCCTCAAGGTGTGCCTACTTTGAAGAACTCCTCTCTTCAATGGGAGTTCTGCAACTGCCTCTCTTACTGCTCCCCCTCTGTGTATTGGTGTCAGCTCTGATTTATTGTGAACCTGTTAACCATTTACATTTTGTTATCGTAACCTCAACGATACAGGAAGTTTGCGCTGCCGAGGTGGTCGGGTCCTGTTAATTGAGAGCACATTAGTCAGGGTAATTGGTAACATAAAACTATTGTGAACAGGTGATCAATGGTCAGCGTGTATCTCGAAACGAAACTAAAGTTAATTGAGTGTGTGGATGATATAATGTAAAATAAGGCTATTTGGCCCTTCTACTATATGCCGGCTCTCAGAGCAATCCCATCAACTCCATTATCTTATTTAATTTCTGCACCCCTTCTCCCACATCTCTATCTTCTCCCTCCTTGCATACACATAAACAGGCAGGGAGTGGGAGGATATAGGCCATATGCAAGCAAGCAGAGACAAAAGGCATGGAACTATGCCCTTTTGTCCAACTCGGCCATGCTGACTAAGGTGCCTATCTAAGCTAGTTCCATTTGCCTGTGTTTGACCGATGTTCCTCTACATCTTTCCTATTATGTACCTACAACTTGCACCCTACAGAATTTAAAGGTAATCTCCATTGGAAGATAACTAGATTCAGATCTGCTAAAACATGGTTCGCGCCTTGGTATTAGTGCTCCTGCCTAGGTGAAGAAAAATCAACTAGGATTCCCCTCTTGATGACTAGCCTGTGTAATGGACTGTGGATTGTGCATTTGCAAAGAAGATACAGGGAGAGGTGCAAGGTGCCTTGTCACAGTTTGTCCCGAGCAGCTGTAGAACAGAGGACACTCCGATCTAGGGGCTATTACCAGGGACTCAGAGAAGAACATTAGGTGCTGCTGGAAAATCACCAGTGAAAGACACTCTATTGTCTGCCCAAAACCTGTTGCTTTCCCAGCACAGCGAGATGTCCATAAGGGAATGTTGCCAAATGGCTCATTCCAGACTGCAGGGGTACGTGCTGAGGGGCAAAACACACAAAAAATAAACACATAAAGCATAAATTATCCATAAATTGCACATAAAATTCTACAAGACAGTGAAAAGTAAAAAAGGACTGTTCAGATAAACAAGACATTAATGTAAAACACAATTGGGAAAACAAACAAATCCAGATAGTCCATGAGATGTTTGGTTGTTGAGGTCGGATTAGGGTTGTGCAGGTTGGTTTCAGATCCTAGAAGTAGCTGTTACTGTTATTCTTGATGATAGATGAAGCAGTACCTCACGTAGATGTTTTTGATTGAGGAAAGGGCTATGCCTGATGACAATGTTTTATGAAATTCATGTTTGGTTGTCTTTTCTAGCAGAGTTTGAACAAATGTTATGTTTAGAATAGTTTTTTTTTAACCAGTTAATGATTAAGGTCCACACTCCTGGACTCTGCCCTGACTCATTTTCCCTCTGTGCTGCAGAATTCACATTGCTGTAGCAACTCTCTTGTTACATCAATGGCCCTGGAAAATCTTCACCACACCATATGGGGCAGCACAGTGGCGCAGCAGCAGAGTTCGTGCCTTACAGCGCCAGGGACGGGTTCGATCCTGACTACGTGGGGTGCCTGTACAGTGTTTGTACATTCTCCCTGAGACTACATGGGTTTTCTCCAGGTGCTCCAGTTTCCGACCACATTCCAAAGACATGCAGGTTTGTAGATTAATTGGCTTCTGTAAATTGTCCCTTGTGTGTAGGATGAGAAACTGAGAAACATCAAACAAGTGTATGGGTGATTAATGGTCGGCGCAGATTCGGTGGGCTAAAGGGTCTGTTTCCACTCTGTATCTCTAAACTGAATCTGATACCTTAAAGAGTGTGGAGGAGTCTGTGAAGATTTAATTATGTTGAGTAATTTAGTTACAAGAAACGTTAAAGTAAATTTAGTTTAGTTTAGTTTACGTTATTATTGTCACGCGTACCGAGGTACAGTGAAGAGCTTTGCAGGCTATCCAGTCAAAGAAAAAACTATGCATGGTTACAATCAAGCCGTCCAAATCAGCAACAGTATGTGCGGCTGCTAGCATTTTCTGAAATTCTGTGGGTCAAAGGAGTAATCTATGACATCAGATATTTATGTTGGTAGGGATGGTGCATAATTCACTAAATAAATGAGGTTTCCATTCAAAAAGTTTGAGAAACAGCAGGTTAGATTACAACTGCTGCAAGAACACTATCACTCGCAGTCACTCAATCTACCCAAAATAGGATAAGATGTGAGCACGGACATTGTGGGCCGTAGAACCTTTTCCTGTGCTGCACTATTCTATGTTCTATCTCCTCCTCATCTTATTGTCATAAGAAAATAACTGCAGATGCTGGTACAAATCAAAGGTATTTATTCACAAAATGCTGGAGTAACTCAGCAGGTCAGGCAGCATCTCAGGATAGAAGGAATGGGTTGACCCATCTTATTGTCATGATGTCTACTCTTTCAACTCCTTTTTTCATACTTTCTTTAACGGGGGTGGCACAGTGGCACAGCAGGTAAAGCTGCTGCCTCACAGCACCAAAGACCCAGAATTGATAGTGACGTCAAGTGTTGTCATTGGGGAGTTTGCACGTTCTCCTTGTGACCGCGTGGGTTTCCTCCACCTATTCTGGTTTCCTATCATATCACAAAGACGTGTGGGTTTGTAGGTTAATTGGCATTTGTGAATTGTTCCTAATGTGTAAGGAGAGGGTGGGAAAGTGGGATAATGTAGAACTAGTGTGAAAGGGGGCTAGATCGTTGGCATGGACTTGGGCATATGGGCTTATTTCCATGCGGCATTTTTCAATCACTGCAATCAATAGTTCTGTTCGACACTGTGTTACCAATTACCCTGATTAATATGCTCTCAATAAACTGGGCCTGACCACCTCGGCAGCGCAAACTTTCTGTATCAATGAGGTTACGATAACAAAATGTAAATTTTGGCCAAAACAAATCTTGATGGAAATTCCAAATTAATTGAAAATAATCTAGCATGGACAGATATATTAAGCACTGTTTTCTGAGCCAAGCACACTAGCAGCACCACAAATCAAAGATAGAAACAGCCCAAGGCGTGTGGATAAGAGTTTTCAAAGGATAGGCCCATGGATCTGATCTCAAAGTACATTTTTTTTTTTTTAATTAGATTCAGAGACAATCCTCCAAATGATTGAATGTTTGGGCTGGGAAGTGGCCCACTTATGTTTTCTGTTACAGCTGGTGGGTTACTTTTTTGTATTCCGAAGCCATTCAGTCCATTAAGCTTAGACCAGCATTCAGAGAATTTCTGAACGGTTCCTCCATAAAGCAAGATATTGTTTGATTCACTTCACCCAGTTGTGGACATTGGACTTGGTCTATGGAACTGATGTGCTATGATGCTGAGCTATTTTCTTCACTCTTTGCTCTATCTATTGGACTTGACTGAACTAATTGTATCAGTTTTATGGTATACCTGATTTGATTGGCTACCATGCAAAACAGCTTTTCACTGTACCTCGTTGCACATGACTGCTGTTCCTTCCTCCACATTTTGTCTGTTCCACTGCAAAACCTCCTCAAGGTGTGCCTACTTTGAAGAACTCCTCTCTTCAATGGGAGTTCTGCAACTGCCTCTCTTACTGCTCCCCCTCTGTGTATTGGTGTCAGCTCTGATTTATTGTGAACCTGTTAACCATTTACATTTTGTTATCGTAACCTCAACGATACAGGAAGTTTGCGCTGCCGAGGTGGTCGGGTCCTGTTAATTGAGAGCACATTAGTCAGGGTATTTTGGTAACATAAAACTATTGTGAACAGGTGATCAATGGTCAGCGTGTATCTCGAAACGAAACTAAAGTTAATTGAGTGTGTGGATGATATAATGTAAAATAAGCTATTTGGCCCTTCTACTATATGCCGGCTCTCAGAGCAATCCCATCAACTCCATTCTCTTATTTACATCTCTATCTTCTCCCACTTCTCTATCTTCTCCCTCCTTGCCCTTCAAGAGTATGGCTTTCAATCAATGCAAGTGTAAGAGCCATTTCGACATACACATAAACAGGCAGGGAGTGGGAGGATATAGGCCATGTGCAAGCAAGCAGAATCAAAAGGCATGGAAATATGCCCTTTTGTCCAACTCAGCCATGCTGACTAAGGTGCCTATCTAAGCTAGTTCCATTTGTCTGTGTTTGACCGATGTTCCTCTACATCTTTCCTATTATGTACCTACAACTTGCACCCTACAGAATTTAAAGGTAATCTTCATTGGAAGTTAACTTGATTCAGATCTGCTAAAACATGGTTCGCGCCTTGGTATTAGTGCTCTTGCCTAGGTGAAGAAAAATCAACTAGGATTCCCCTCTTGATGACTAGCCTGTGTAATGGACTGTAGGTTGTGCATTTGCAAAGAAGATACAGGGAGAGGTGCAAGGTGTCTTGTCACAGTTTATCCCGAGAAGCTGTAGAACAGAGGACAATCCGATCTAGGGGCTATTCCCAGGGACTCAGAGAAGAGCATTAGGTGCTGCTGGAAGATCACCAGTGAAAGACACTCTATTGTCTGCCCAAAACCTGTTGCTCTCCCAGCACAGCGAGATGTCCATAAGGGAATGTTGCCAACTGGCCCATTCCAGACTGCAGGGGTACGTGCTGAGGGACGCGCAAAGGCTTGGTGCAGCCAACACAAAGGCGTTGTGGTGAAGGATTGTAGTCTAGGTCCCTTCTACCACCAGACATTGAGGGGCTTTGTCTGGTATAGAAGCCTCTCATACACTTGAAGATCTTGTCGAATGACCTGTCCTGAGCCCGGTACATAGATGTAATCACAAAGTAGAGCAGCACCTCAAATTTCTTAAAAGTTTAAAGGGATATGGCACGTCCCGAATGCTCTAACAAACTTCTACTGGTGCAGTATAGACATGATGTTCACTGGTTGCATCATGGCCTGATGTGGCAATTTCAACACAGAGGGACGCAAGAGACTGCTGAGAGTGGTCAATGTAGAATAGTGTTTTTAGAGCCAAATAAAATATTGTCAATGAGGAAATATATCCAAGTAAATGTTTGAGACCCTCTGAGTGATTAGTAAGACTACACATGGAGAATTATGGTCCGAGAACGATTATTGCCTTGGCGGTAACGTAATGTCCACTTGGACAAAATCCATCTAAAAAGATCAAAGTTCAAGTCAAGCTGGGTTTATTATCATATGCATTATTTCGGTGAAGTACAGGTACAAGGAAATTCCTGCTAGCGACAGCATCACAGGCACCTGGATTTCAAACAGCACACTCAGATATAAATTATAGATATATTATACATAAGATTCTGAAAGAGGACTGCAAAACAACAAAATATCAGTGCAAAACACACAAAAAATAAACACATAAAGCATAAATTATCCATAAATTGCACATAAAATTCTACAAGACAGTAAAAAGTAAAAAAGGACTGTTCAGATAAACAAGACATTAATGTAAAACACAATTTTGAAAACAAACAAATCTAGATAGTCCATGAGATGTTTGGTTGTTGAAGTCGGATTAGGGTTGTGCAGGTTGGTTTCAGATCCTAGAAGTAGCTGTTACTGAACCTAGTAGTGTGGGACTTCAGGCTTCTGTATCTCCTGCCCAATGGTAGCAGCAAGAGGAGGGCACGGCCTGGATGTTGGATATTCTTGATGATAGATGAAGCAGTACCTCACGTAGATGTTTTTGATTAAGGGAAGGGCTATGCCTGATGACAATATTTTATGAAATTCATGTTTGGTTGCCTTTTCCAGCAGAGTTTGAACAAATGTTATGTTTAGAATGGTTTTTTTTTAATCAGTTAATGATTAAGGTCCACACTCCTGGACTCTGCCCTGACTCATTTGCCCTTTGTGCTGCAGAATTCACATTGCTGTAGCAACTCTCTTGTTACATCAATGGCCCTGGAAAATCTTCACCACACCATATGGGGCAGCACAGTGGCGCAGCAGCAGAGTTCGTACCTTACAGCGCCAGGACTTGGGTTTGATCCTGACTACATGGGGTGCCTGTACAGTGTTTGTACATTCTCCCTGAGACTACGTGGGTTTTCTCCAGGTGCTCCAGTTTCCTACCACATTCCAAAGACATGTAGGTTTGTAGATTAATTGGCTTCTGTAAATTGTCCCTTGTGTGTAGGATGCGAAACTGGGAAACATCCAATAAGTGTATAAGGAAATAACTGCAGATGCTGGTACAAATCGAAGGTATATATTCACAAAATGCTGGAGTAACTCAGCAGGTCAGGCAGCATCTCAGGAGAGAAGGAATTGGTGACGTTTCGGGTCGAAACCTTTCTTCAGACTGATGTCAGGGGGCGGGACAAAGGAAGGATATAGTTGGAGACAGGAAATTAGAGGGAGAACTGGGAAGGGGGAGGGGGGGGGGGGGAACAGAGAGACAGAGGAACTATCTAAAGTTGGAGAAGTCAATGTTCATACCGCTGGGCTGCAAGCTGCCCAAGCGAAATATGAGGTGCTGTTCCTCCAATTCCCAGTGGGCCTCACTATGGCACTGGAGGAGGCCCATGACAGAAAGGTCAGACTGGGAGAGGGAGTGGGAGTTGAAGTGCTCAGCCACCAGGAGATCAGGTTGGTTAAGGCGGACTGAGCGAAGGTGTTGAGCGAAACGATCGCCGAGCCTGCGTTTGGTTTCGCCGATATAAAGAAGTTGACATCTAGAGCAGCGGATGCAAAAGATGAGGTTGGAGGAGGTGCAAGTGAACCTATGTCTCAACTGGAAAGACTGTTTGGGTCCTTGGACTATGCATGGTTATAATCAAGCCGTCCAAATCAGCAACAGTATGTGCGGCTATGACATCAGATTTTTATGTTGGTAGGGATGGTGCATAATTCACTGAATAAATGAGGTTTTCATTCAAAAGGTTTGAGAAACACCAGGTTAGATTACAACTGCTGCAAGAACACTATCACTCGCAGTCACTCAATCTACCCAAAATTAGATAAGGTGTGAGCACGGACATTGTGGGCCATAGGACCTATGCCTGTGCTGCAATATTCTATGTTCTATCTCCTCCTCATCTTATTGTCATGATATCTACTCTTTCAACTCCTTTTTTCATACTTTCTTTAACGGGGGTGGCACAGTGGCACAGCAGGTAAAGCTGCTGCCTCACAGCACCAAAGACCCAGAATTGATAGTGACGTCAAGTGTTGACATTAGGGAGTTTGCACGTTCTCCTTGTGTCCGCGTGGGTTACCTCCACCTATTCTGGTTTCCTATCATATCACAAAGACGTGTGGGTTTGTAGGTTAATTGGCCTTTGTGAATTGTTCCTAATGTGTAAGGAGAGGGTGGGAAAGCGGGATAATGTAGAACTAGGGTGAAAGGGGGCTAGATGGTTGGCGTGGACGTGGGCATATGGGCTTATTTCCATGTGGCATTTTTCAATCATTGCAATCAATAGTACACAGCATTCACTTCTCACCTTCAGTGGTCTATTCTATTTGAGGGACACTAAACGTAGAGTGACTTGCATCCTTGTGAGCACCCAGGCATATAATGGAAGCTTCAGGCCACTGGCTACTTTAACACTACATCCTCTCTCTCTCTCTCCCAGATCTGTCCTGCAGAAGTTCTGTGCAAGCTCAAGGAAAGGCACCAATGTTGGATTTAAAAGGCTGTCATGTGGCAGATATCAATTTGCCACATTACAGCCTTTTAAATCCAACATTGGATTAATAATTTCAAATAATGAAACTGCTTTTCCTGGTGGAAATGTCAAAGACTAGAGAGCATAGCTTTAAGGTGAGAGGGGGTATGTTTAAAGGAGATGTGTGGAGCATTTTTTTTACACGGAGAGGAGTGGCTGCTTGGAACGTGCTGCCAGGTGTGGTAGTGGAGGCAGATAAGATAGTGGCATTTAAGAGGCTTTTGGATGGGAACATGGATATTCCAGGAAACCCTGTCCTCCTTTCCCCTCCCATCCCATTTCACCTATATCCCTTGCACTGGCTTCACATTTCACTCCTTATCTGTTCTCTACTTTTCTGACACCCTTTTATCTCGCCTTTGTTCACTCATCTGTCAATCAAATTCCTTCACTCATATGAAGAATTCCAACCCCAAACATCACCTATTCTTTTACTGCAGAGATGCTGCCTGATCCACTGAATTACTCCAGCATTTGGTGTCTATCCACCTATCACTTGCCACACTTTGTCCCACACCCACCTCTCTTTCAGCTTTCTCTTCTCCGGTTCTAATCTGAAGAAGGGTTCCGACCAGAAACATTGCTTATTCATTCCATCCACAAATGCTGCCTGGCCGATTGTTATTCCAGCACTTTGTGTGTGTTTTTTGTGAACCAGCATCTGCAATTCTTTGTTTCTCAGTTTCTTAATCTAAGTATCATAAAATGTCATAAACTCAGCTTTCCTAAGCCGTGCTATCAAGAGGGCAGTCATTCTGATGCCCAGGTCTGTCATGGAAAAGGAGTGTGCCAGCACTCACTATCTGGACACAACGCAAGAGAGCCTACTTAGGAATGCACCAGAAAGCATCTGTTGCCCATCGAACTGGCCCTGGTGTGAATCTGTGCCCAGGAGAGGAAATGAATGGACAAAGACAAAATAAATGCAGAAAGGTAGAGATTGAATGTAATCTGGAACAGGTATGCACTGCAAAATGGCCATCATACTATTGTCTGTCAAAACATAGGGGGTAAAAGTATACTTAAGACAGGGGTGTTTGCAAGGATTTAAATATAACTTCTTTCAGAGGGATATTTTTAGTAGTGATTATTTTACACATTCATGCATATGTGTGCATCATTAATATGCTGGGGTCAAGAAAAGAGCATTCACGTCGCGGCCCTGTTTCCACCAATCTTTCCACCACCAAGCACAAGAAGCGCAATTGTGTGCAGATGCCGAGAAGTCTGTTCAGCTCTGGCTGAACAATTTCTAATCGTGATGTGGACTGGATAAGAAGAGTAATATGTTTGATTTCTTTGGGGGTTGAAGAGTTGCTGCCTCACAGCACCAGAGACCCAGATTCAGTCCTAATCTTGGGTGATGTCTGTGTGGTGTTTACACGTTCTCCTTGTGATCATGTGGGTTTTATCCAGTTGCTCCGATTTCTTCCCACATCTCAAAGATGAGTGGGTTTGTAAGTTAGTTGGCCTCTGTAAATTGCCCATAGTGTGGAGGGAGTGGATGAGAAAGTGGGATAACATAGATCTAGTGTGAATGGGTGATCGATGGTCGGTGTGAACTTGATGGGCTGAAGGGCCTGTTTCCATTCTGTAACTCTACACTAAACTAAACTAAAACATCAAGTGTTGGAGCTACTGAAGAAGGGTCCCAACCTGAAATGTCGTCTGTCCAGTTCCCTTTACAGATGCTATCTGACCCCCCTGAATTCCTCCAGCACTTTGTATTTTGCTCAAGATTCCAGCATCTGCAGTCTCTTATGTCTCCTTAATGTGCCAAATGATATGCAATTCCCACTCTCTCACCTATACATAATCGTGCTCCAGTGTAAGGTTAAACTGATGATCTCAGATTAAACCAAGAATTTGGAGGAGTGATAATAAAGAGCCTGTATTCTAAATGGGCAAATAATGAGCAAATGAATTGTTATTCAGATCTAAGTTACTTTATTGTCAGGGTGCAAAGAAATTCCTTGTTCAGGTGAAGCTCACAGAATAAACAATATATATGGTAGTTATAGATACCACATGAAATACAACAAAAAAAGGTGCAAAGGTGCAAACACATCTGAAATTGTGCAAAAAGAAATGCTAAAGTGCAAAAGGGCAAAAACCAAATGAGCTAAATTTTAGGGTGAGAGCAGGGTTTAATAAAGGTGATTGACTCAAGAGTGGGAAAGAAGCTGTTTTTGATTGTGGATGTCCAGGCTTTCGATGTCCTGTATCTTTTCCCAGAAGGCATAAGAGAGAACAGGGAATGGCCAACTTGACAGGCATCCTTGGTGATACTTCCAGCCTTCATGTTGCAGGCCTGGTGTTCTAGCACCATGATGCAAGGTTCTTGATCTCTCATGTATTCCATCTCATTGTTGCTGTTGATCTGGCCAACGACGGTGGCATCAATAGTGAACTTAAAGATTGAGTCGGCGCTCTATTTGGCCACGGGCATGGGTGTACACGGAGTAGAGCAAGGAACTGAACACACAACCCTGAGGGGTACCAGATTTGAAGATCAGGGTGGAAGAAATGTTCTGACCAATTCTAACCAACTGAGTTACACCAGTCAAGAGGTATAGAAGTCAGTTGAAGACTGGAAGGCCAAGGTCCAGGATTTAAGTCTTAAATATAATCCTGTTTACAAATTGTTCTGGAAGGAAAAAAAAAGTAGTCGCAGATTTGTAAAGAGAATATTACCATGCTTAAGAAAAAGGATGTCTTGAAGGAGGGGTAAAGACGGAATCTTTGGAGTTAATAAACTGTGGTGGGAACATTGCATGCACACTACAATTTGTTAGCATTGTTGAACGTACACTACAAATCACCAATTTGAGAGAGACATGTAAAGGAACAAAGACACAGGGAGATTGCAGACGTGTAAAAACAAGAAGGTAGCTGTAACGAGGGACTTTAATTATTCTGCTCTAAACTGAAATAATGATAGCGTTCAGGGCAGAGAGAGTAATGAGTTTCTAAAATGCTTCAAGGATAATTTTCTCGGTCAGTATGCTTGTGGTCTAATGAGAACAGACTTTGTTAGATCTTGTTCTACAAAACGAGGTGGGTCAAATGTACCAAAGTCTTGCTGGAGGAACATCTGGGCGATAGTGATCACTACATCATCAGATTTTGGCTACCTCCAGAAAAGGAAAAGGACGTTCTCAATACAAATAATTAATTGGAGGAAGGCCAATTTAAATGGGATAAGAGTGGACCTTGTCCAAATGTTTTTAGGCAAAACAGTAACAGAACAATGGGTTGCTTTTAAGAAATAAACAGTTCAAATATAGTTGAAGCTTCACTTCAAGAGTGAGGCTCCAGTGCCAGAGTGATGCCGCATGCACGGTGGAAGAAGAGCACCTCATATACACGAGTAGTCTACAACCCATCATCATGAACATTGAATTCTCCAATTTCAAGTTAAATACCAACCTCTCTCCCACACCAGCTCTAGCTCCCTCCTTCTCTTCTACCCAGCTTCTCTATCCTTCCCCCATGCACACTTTCATTTCTACCTCCCCACCCAGTTCATTTTCCCTCCTCCAGCCATTCAACGCCAACCCCTCTTCAGGTCTCACATTTTTCTTCTGCTCCCCCCCCTTGGCTCTGCATCCCTCCCTCTGGTTCTAGATTTCACTCCCCACCTTCCTTTCTTATCAGATTCCACCATTTGAATTATTGTGTCTTCCCCACTTATCACATCCATCCTTGGTTACCATCGCCACCTTTCTTCCCCCAACCTGATTCATCTGCCTGTCAATCCCTCCTCATCTGGGTCCACCTTTCACTTGGCAGCTATTGCCCCACCCCTCCCCCAAACCTCTTACTACCAGCTTTCTCCCTTCTACATCAGTCTGAAGAAGGGTCCCTAACCCAAAACATCATCTGTCCATTCCTCCATAAATGCTGCCTAACCAGCTGAGTTCCTCCAACACTTTGGGTTTTGTTCAGGGATCTAGCATCTGCAGTTCCTCGTATCTGCTCTATACTATTAGTTTTTAATATATTGATAGTGTCTTAACAATTTCAACTGTTACTTTAGAAGTACTTCAGAAATATTATTTTCTCTCATGAAGAAAGATGCAAAGAACTTATGTTGTACCTTTACAGTGTTCTCAGCATCCATCTGCACATTCGTGCTTTTGTCCTTAATGGACCCCAATCCTCCATGTAATACGCTTTTACTATTTATCTTCTCGAAGACAAATGTTTGAATTTATGTTTGCAGCTAACCTATTTTCCATATTTTCACTTTGCCTCACTTATTTTAATTTTCAGTCTGATTGTTTTGTAAGGTACTAGAAAAATTGGCTGATCCTAAAATACTTGCCTCAGTAGGACCAGGTGGGATATATTCTAAGATTTTAAGGGAAGTATGGACACATCAGCTAGAATTTTTCAATGTTTGTTACTTCCAAGGGTGGTGCCAGAGATCGGGAGAACAGCAAAAGAAGGAATAAATATTATCCCTGCAAGTTCTGCCAGAACAGTTTAACATTGGTGGTGAGAAGGCTTTTTCTATCTGGAAGGGACAGGAACCTGAAAACTGTGACCACTAGGTTCAAGAACAGCTTCTTCCCAGCAACCATCAGACTCTTGAAAACTACACAAAACTAACCTCAGCAACTGTGATCTTCTATGTACTGTGTCTTTAGTTGCACTACACTTCAATGTTCACACTATTATGCTTACCTAGTATTACAGTTATTAATTTATTATGTACAGTGTTTGATTATTATATATTATTTGTGCATTATTGTGTTTGTGGGTCGGCGAAGCTGCAGCAAGTAAGAATTTTATTGTTTGGTTTTCAGTATATATGACAATTGAAGACTCTTAACTCTCTTGATTTATAGAAACATTGATCCGCTACTGGATTGAATAATTAAGGCAAGCCAGCATGGACTTGTTGATGGAATATCACGTTTAACCAATTAGATAGAATTATTTGCTCTTGTGACAGATAAAGTCACCAAGGGTAATGCATTCATTGAGGTGCATATGGATTTCCAGAAAGATTTTGATACAAGTCAAGTCAAGTCAAGTTTATTTGTCATATACATATACAAGATGTGCAGTGAAATGAAAGTGGCAACGCCTGCGGATTGTGCTAAACTACAAAACAGAATAGAAAGAAAATTTTTAACACAAAAAATAAATTAATACAGTAAAATAAATTAGTCCCTGGTGATATGAGAGTTAACAGTCCTGGTGGCCTGTGGGAAGAAACTCCGTCTCATCCTCTCTGTTTTCACAGCGTGACAGCGGAGGCGTTTGCCTGACCATAGCAGCTGGAACAGTCCGTTGCTGGGGTGGTAGGGGTCCCCCATAATGTTGCTGACTCTTGATCTGCACCTCCTGATGTATAGGTCCTGCAGGGGGGGCGAGTGTAGTTCCCATAGTGCATTCATCCGAACGCACTACTCTCCACAGAGTCTTCCTGTCCTGGGCAGAGCTGTTCCCAAACCAGATTGTGATGTTCAGTTAGCTAAGCAAGGGGCAACAGAGTGTTGTTGCCATTGATTGTTTCTGTTCACCACAGGAAGATGAACAATGAACAATGGAGTCCCCCAGAGATAGTATTGCAGTCATTGTTTTTGTTTTTGATCTAACCTGGACGGGGAGCAAACGGCAAGTTCTAAATTTGTCGATGACATAAAGCCTTGCAGTATTGTGAACTATAAAGGGGATAATAGCAATCGATTGCAATGGGATATAAACTCGCAGAATGGGCACATGGATGGCAGGTGAAGTTTAATGTTCAGAAATATGAGATGATGCATTTTGGTAGAAAGAAAGCAAAGAAGACAACGTAGAAGAAAAGATACTGTTCTGAAAGGGGTGCATGACCAGTAAGACCTGATGCTTTGAGTTCACAAGTGGTTGAAAGGGAGAGGGGGCAGGTTGAAAAAGCTGTTAATAAGGTATGCACAATTCCAGACTTTATCAATAGCGCCAAATCATATAAAAGAAGGAAAGTTAAGATGAACTTTTATAATACTCTGGTCTGGCCTCAGATTATGTTATCTAAGCAAGGAAGTACTTTGAGTAAAGAGAGAGTATCAGATTGATTCCTGGAATGAAGGATTTGTTCTGTGTACAGAGATTATGCATACAGAAACCCTTTAAAGTTTCAAACAGTGAGAAATAATCTCACTGAAACATGAACATTCTTACAGGACCAGAGAGGGCTGTTAAATCTGGCAATGTTGTGCATGGATTAAGGCACCACAGACTCAAAATTATGGGGTAACCTTCGAGGAGAGAGATGAGGAACTTTCTTAACAGAGACGGTAGTGAATTCAGTTCAGAAGTCTGTGGAGGCTCTGTTGCTAAGGATACTCAAGGAAGAGATTGACAGATCTTTTTAGATATTAGGCAGAATACCTAAATATCCAGAAAGGGACATGGGATTAGTGTGGGGAATAGATCAATGGAGTAGAAATGAGGAGCCAACTTGCCCACTCCCACATCTACTTCTTTTGTCATCCTTTTGATATTTTCCAGCATTTGATATTTTACTCTGGCAGTTTAATGGGCACTCTATCAAAGTATTCTGAACAGAACACAAATGTGACGTGGAAATTGGTCCTGTCAGGTAAACTGACAAATACAGAGATCTAGTTTACATAATTGAAAAATGCAACGGTCATTTTCAATTCTTGTACAGTTAACTTCATCTGGAAATCTGAAACAATGGAAAAGACTGGATTTTATTTTTGTTACTATGCAGCCTACTTCATTTGGAGACTTCACAAAGACAGAATCTGTATGTATAAAAATATCTACTCCAATTATACCAATTATATGTCATTGAGACAAAACGTGGGAAATTAGTCTCCTGCTTCAACCATCTTGTTAATTCTGTTGTGATGTAACCCATGACCCTGAAAAGATATTAGTAGAATGAAAGAATAATTACTCAATGAATATGATTAGTGTATACTATACATAAGGTACAGTGCCCTCCATAATGTTTGGGACAAAGACCCATCATTTATTTATTTGCCTCTGTACTCCACAATTTGAGATTTGTAATTGAAAAAGTCACATGTGGTTAAAGTACACATTGTCACATTTTAATAGAGGTCATTTTTATACATTTTGGTTTCACCATGTAGAAATTACACCAGTGTTTATACATAGTCCCCCCATTTCAGGGCACCATAATGTTTGGGACACGGCAATGTCATGTAAATGAAAGTAGTCATGTTTAGTATTTTGTTGCATATCCTTTGCATGCAATGACTGCTTGACGTCTGCGATTCATGGACATCACCAGTTGCTGGGTGTCTTCTCTGGTGATGCTCTGCCAGGCCTGTATTGCAGCCATTTTTAGCATGCTTGTTTTGGGGGCTAGTCCCCTTCAGTTTTCTCTTCAGCATATAAAAGGCATGCTCAATTGGGTTCCGATCGGGTGATTGACTTGATCACTCAAGAATTGACCATATTTATGCTTTGGAAAAACTCCTTTGTTTCTTTAGCAGTATGTTTGGGATCATTGTCTTGCTGTAGAATGAACCGCCAGCCAATGAGTTTTGAGACATTTGTTTGAACTTGAGCAGATAGGATGTGTCTATACACTTCATAATTCATTATGCTACTACCATCAACCGTGGTATCATTAATGAAGATAAGTGAGCCAGTACCTTCAGCAGCAACATATGCCCAGGCCATAAACCCCCCCCACCACCACCATGTTTCACAGATGACGTGGTGTGCTTTGGATCTTGGGCATTTCCTTCTCTCCTCCATACTTTGATCATGCCATCACTCTGATGCAAGTTAATCTTCGTCTCATCTGTCCACAAGCCCTTTTTCCAGAACTGTGGTCGCTCTTTTAAGTACATCTTGGCAAACTGTAACCAGGCCATCCTATTTTTTCATCTTGCAGTGTAGCCTCTGTATTTCTGCTCATGAAGTCTTCTGTGGACAGTGGTCATTGAAAAATCCACACCTGACTCCTGAAGAGTGTTTCTGATCTGTCAGAAAGGTGTTTGGGGATTTATCTTTATAATAGAGAGAATTCTTCTGTCATCCGCTGTGGAGGTCTTCCTTGGCCTGCCAGTCCCTTTGCGATTAGTAAGCTCACCAGTGCTCTCTTTCTTCTTAATGATGTTCCAAACAGTTGATTTTGGTAAGCCTAAGGTTTGGCTCATGTCTCTAACAGTTTTATTCTTGTTTCTCAGTCTCATAATGGCTTCTTTGACTTTCATTGGCACAACTTTGGTCCTCATGTTGATAAACAGCAATAAAAGTTTCCAAAGTTGATGGAAAGACTGGAGGAACGGCAAGGTGCTGACAGCTCTCTTATACCTGCATTAAAGAGGCAATTAAACACACCTGAGCAATTACAAACACCTGTGAAGCCATGTGTCCCAAACATTATGGTGCCCTGAAATGGGGGGACTATGTATAAACACAACTGTAATTTCTACATGGTGAAACCAAAATGTATACTTAAAAAACCCTTTAATAAAATCTGACAATGTGCACTTTAACCAAATGTGATTTTTTTTCTATTACAAATCTCAAATTATGGAGTACAGAGGCAAATAAATAAATGATGGGTCTTTGTCCCAAACATTATGGAGGGCACTGTATAAATTTCACTGAGTATAATAAAAACTGCATTATGTAATACCACCCCCGCCCCTTCCTTCTACAGTCAGTCTGAAGAAGGGTCCAAAACCAAAATGTTATCTATCCATGTTCTCCAGAGATGCTGCCTGACCAGCTAAGTTCCCCCAGCACTTTGTGTCTTTTTTTGAAGCTTAGAGAGCTTGTCTTCCAGAGAAAGGAACCTGCCTTCCTAACCTGGTCTGGCCCATCCCTGAAGTCTCAACTAGCCACCCTCTTTAGAAGCAATTAAGGATGCACGTTGCTGTGTCCACCTCCCAAGAATGAATAAATAAAAATAAAATACTGCCTTTCGGAAAGTCTAAATACAGTTAAAGAAATAAATATATTTTACAATGAGCACAACAGCTGATTTTAGCAACAATCCACATTCTAAACTGAATACAATCAATACTGATTTACTGTGAGTGCCAGGGGATTTTTTTGGGAGGGGGAGGGGGAACAGTGGGGAAAGATGCAAGGGTGGGCCTCTGTTTGACCCTACACTCCATCCTAATATATCGTGTATCATACGTGTTTAACGTGCTTCTCCAAAAGAGGACAAATTTAAATCCCTTCACATGTTCCCGCTGCGTGCATTTAAATATTACCCTCAATCCCATAAACATTGATTCCCGCTTTGCAATATATACAATATATGTTGCATTAAACATTACACAGAGTGCAACCAATGTTGATTTACACTGTGTGCAAGGGATATTAATTAATATTTTACAATGTGTGCAATAAGCACAATAAGCACTCGAGCGCCGATAACACTGAATGCAATAAATGGTGATTTACACTTTACAACGTGTGCAAAGATTAAATTGCACTGATTGCAATAAATGCCGATTTTTACATTGAATGCAATAAACATTGCACATTACGATGTGTACAAATTAACTAAACTCATTCCAGCATTTTGTGCCTGAGATGCTGCCTGACCCGTTGGGTTACCCCAGCATTTTGTGATACATTCGATTTGTACCAGCATCTGCAGTTATTTTCCTACATAAACTGCGTGCAGTTACGTTGTGTATAATGATCACATCAAACGTGATCCTATATTTCACATTTCATTGAATGCAATAAATGCAGCACAATAACTAAGTATTGAAATATCTAATCTGATAGGGTAGGATAAATACCGTACATATAATAATCCTACATCTCAGCAGGTACTTAGAGTGAATATGTGACCACAACTTGTAATAACGCAGAAACAGCAATTTTCACCGTGTTGCTATTTCGGAACTTTTCGAGTTTCTTAAACTGAATATAAAAAAATATAACTGAATATAAAAAAATATAAATGTCCGCATATTTCACTGGCGAATGAAAATTGTATTGTTAGGAATTTAAGCGTTTAAAACGTTACTATTCAAATAATAGCTTCTTTCAAAATGGAAGGTGTCGCTTATCGATTTTTCCAATGAAAATGTATTCTATTTTCTAATTAAATTTCCCACTGTTCTCTCTTAATTGCTAGCTGCAAGTGTTGGCCAGATTTAAACTACAACTTGACCTTTAATTCTGCAAACAAATTCAATCCAGGCCAAGTCTTCAAAATATATTCCTATTTCGAGGGCATCCGATACTCTCAAAGACGGCTGACTAAATATTTCCCAACAAATCTGGATTCGGATGAAAAGGAAGCATTGAAGTTAATTAATTCTTTCAAAAACGTTTAATTTCAGCAAAGAAATATTTTGTTTTCAGTTGATATAAAGAGGTGTAATTAATATTTGAGACTAAACAGACCATGTAACATTCGTTCAAATGACTTTGATCGCGAATTCAAGAGTCGAGACCGTTTAATTGTAGTATGTATCGACGACAGCACAATGACATTCTTACTTGCAACCGCCCAACAGGCCTGTAAACAGTACATAGAGATAATATATAACAAACAATAAAATCAGTAAATTAATAACCACAATACTAATGCAAAAAAAACCAGAAGAAAACCCAAAGGACTTTCAATAAAGAATCTGTGAACCGTAGAGACAGGAACAAACGATGAAAATCTATGTGGTTAGGACTGTTTGTTAATCTGAAATGGAGGTTGGCATCCCGACTAAGAATCAATTATTGGACATTTAATTGAAACAAAACGAAACTTTAAATTATATGAAAATATCTCATGTTATTTCTGAAATACTACATTGTTGTTTCTGAAATTTATTGGATACATTAAATATGATTAAGACAATAAATATTTAACTACATGTACAATGTAATTTCCTGTTTCGTACGCATGTGAAATGTACAAAAATAAAGAGAATATACAGAGGAATGATTGTTTCCAGCAAGGGACGTAACCAGAAACGAATGAGAGAAAAAAGCATTAGGTTTGAAAATGATCAGAGACAAGAAATAGATCAGCTGTTTTAAAACGCAATGAAATCGGAGGATCCTTTTAAATTTTACTCATTATTTTATAGGGTTTTATTTGTAAAGAAGAACGCAGTTAAACTGCAATAACTGATATTTTCTATTATATGTTTGTCAAACAGGCAATAAACACAAATGCGTTCGTCAAATGCAACCTAATTTCTGTCTGCACAAGTTGCGTTCTCTTTAGATCGATTAGCAATCTTTACCAGAGGGTTTTTTTTAAATGCTGCTGCACGTGGGATTGTATTTACATTTTTTTGTCGCCGTTGTCCAACATACTGCATTCAAAACGATTGCAATTTATTTTTTTCAAACAAGCTTAATGCAAAATATTTTCTTGCATTTGTTTCTTTAAGCATTTCAATTTTCCATCACATGAGCGGAGAAATTGGAATCCAACATCACAAACTTTTGTTGCAACTGTCACATCAAAATGCAGAAGCGCAGAAGTGAACAATTTGTCAGGCTGTTTGATCGTATGCTTTATGTATCCAATTTCGCGTGTTATTCGAGTCAATTAGCATCGCCTTTGTATTGAGTGGGGAACCCACATGAATCGCCAAGGAAAGAGATCCATCCACCAGGAGACCGCGAACAATCCCCGAGCGATGACCCGATAATCTGTATTTCCAAAAACTATCTCAGGGGTAAAATGGTCAAATTTGGTAACAAGCCCCGCCTCTCTTTTATTTTTGTTTGCATATAAAATGCTAAAATTATATTAAGATACTACATTAATTTGTTCCACGCAGTTCCATTAATTATGCGGAGCCCCAAGTCACAATTTTATTTTAACTTTTGTTTAACATCCATTTTTAAAGCAATCTCCCTTTTCACTATCGTGGTTCGCACATTTCTGATTTGTTTGAAAGAAAACAGTTATGTGCTTAAAAAGATCCCCAATTATTTTTAAACGCCAAAGTTCTAAGGCTGTGTGAGCTTTTCCAACGCTAACACCACACATACATCTATCTCTTCTTGCAATGAATGGCATGTTTTTCTCAAATACATCTCTATTTGAGTTTTGACCTCCAGGCTCACAAATGTTTGTCAACTACAGCTATTCTTCCCAGCCCCTCGCCCTCAATCCCCACCCCTTTCCCACCACCACCACCCCGACCGCCAGAAGGGGAGGGAGAAAGTAGAAGAGCGAGGAAAGTAATATGCTGTCTGCAGGTTACTTTGAGAAGAGGAGGGGGGGGGGGGGGGGGGGAGGGAGCAAAAAGTGTTTATTTAAGTCGTTCCCGGGTGGCTGTTCATTTGCAGAGCTCAGAAGCAACTTTCACTGAACAACAAGGCGGTCAGAACGGGTAGGTGAACCTCTTCAAACAGTTTCCCTTCGACCTGAATCTTTAACAATGAACAGCTAAATGAGCCAGAGTTCAGGGGATATCGTGTACACTCTTCTGTTAGCTTCCTAAATAACGAGCCATCCGGTAGGCTGCAAGAATGTGAATTTAATCCGTCTAAATATTGTTTCTTTGAACATTTCCCTCCACATATAGAATATTTATATTCGTTAGCAGATAATATGTATCTGAGGTTTCAGTTTCGTGTAATATGCCTTTGAGATTTCGAGTTTGATTATATATAAATTTCTCGACATGAAAATTGTCTAAGAAGTTTTATTTGTAGATGAGACTAAGAGAGGTTGTCGATTATCGTTTTGAGGCATAAAAAATCTTAAAGAGGACTGATTAATATATATATGTTTATAAACAGACTCTGCAAAGTGTTTGACCTGGATTTGAAAGAATGTGGCCGGAGTGAAGCCGTGGTTTTATTTATCGATTTGTGATATATAAACTTGTTTAATTCCACGGTTTTAGGAGGCATGCAAATCTGCAGCATACTGGGCCGAAGAATGCGCAGTTATCGAAACAAAAACAACAAGGATTCTGCACGCAACGCTTTTGCGTACGTGTAACGGACGACAAATCTCTGCGTTATTTCGCTGTAAAGCAATGTGTGTCCGCTCTGATTAGTTCGAGCAATTAAGAATTTCCTTTGGCTCTTGTAACTGTTTATCTTCGTCCCATTCCGTGCAAAGATCTCCCAAATATTGCTAAATTAGAAAGTGCCAAATATGTTTTTAATGTTCTCCAGATGACGAGGATGACTGTTTTAGCGGTTTCAACATCTAGGGTACAACAATAAAAAGAATGATTTAGGATACCGAGTCGCTACACTTGGCTGCAATATTTAATAAACCATTATTTAACATGTCAGGACCAAACGAGGCATTAAACTGTTCCTTTTCAAATCGTTCAGCTCCATGAAACATTCAGTGACCCAATTCAAAGAAAGGAGTACTTCCCTGCCTTTGTACTCTTAAACAACAAGAGCAAAGAAAAACATAGTTGTGGGATGTGGCTACACACAAGGACGTCTGCTGTTTTAACTTCGGTTAGATGTACAATGGCAGTTGAAATATAATAAACAACTTCCTTTTGTACTGCGCCTATACATAATGAAATGTCCCAAGGCGCTTCTTAAGTGTTACCAAACGAAATGTTTCGACAGTGTCACATAAGAAGACATTTCGATGTTACCAAAGTTTGGTTAAAGAGGTAGAATTTAAGCATCATCTTAAAAGAGAAGTCTGGGAGGAGGGAGCATGGGCATTGCATGGTTTGTTCGCAAAAGAAAGATGAGAGAAGCGCGGAGGCCTGGAGGATGTGTAAGAAAATAACTGCAGATGCTGGTACAAATTGAAGGTATTTATTCACAAAATGCTGGAGTAACTCAGCAGGTCAGGCAGCATCTCGGGAGAGAAGGAATGGGTGACGTTTTGATTGATCAGGACATTATAGAGCCAGTTGAACATCCAACACCATGGGTGAGTCCAGTAGTGAAACCCAATAATGATATCAGACTGTGCGTGGACGAACTGCCTCTTCGGGGAATTGGAGTTGAATACAGATTGCACAAGTCTACATCGGAGAACTGGTAAAGCAAGAGTTGTAAAGGTAGAATGTTTGAAAAAGTGCTGCTATATCGGAAGTTTTCCTTGTCAAGCACACCTTCTCTCCAAAAGCAGTTCAGATTAAATCAGAAAGGTAGGTTAGATATCTATGAATAGAAATTAAAATAGATCTTAAAAATACTGAAAGAGGTCACTTGGGTCATTCTTCTTATGTTGAATATTTATTATAACATTGTAAAACTAATCACTATATCTACCCTTCCCTTCATCTCTCAATTAACCCATATTTCTGACCTACAAAATAACTCTTCAAAATCTCCCCCATTTCTTTGGAAATTCAGCTTCTAGTCAGCTCCTGGCACCCCTCCAACCTCTGGTAAAAATCTTGCCCTGCACATCATTAAACCTTGCCCCTTTCATCTTAAACCTATACCCTCTAGTCCTTGACATTTTCACCCTGGGGAAAAAAGTTCTGGCTGTCTACCCTACCTATGCCTCTCATCATTTGATGTACTTCTATCAAGTCTCCCCTCAGTCTCTAATGTTCCAGAGAAAACAATCCAAGCTTGTCCAACTGCTCCTTATAGCTAATAGCCCTAAATCCAACCTGCATTCTGGTAAACATCTGCATCCTCTGCCACTACTTCTTCCATTAGAAGTAACTTTTTTGTCTGTTTGCCAAAATCCTTCACTAATTTGAAAAATTATATAAAATGCCCCAATGGAGATGTCATCTCCAGTGGAAGTGTTTATAATTTGTTAAATCCCACTTCATAAGTAAAGATTCTCAGCTCAGATAGGATGCTACGGAACCTACAGAATACAAAATAACCTTTCTCGTGGGAACCTAAAAGTCCACACATCACATTTATGTTTGGTCTAATTAATGACTTTGCAAAGCTATTAGTATCTCTTTCTTCTTAAACAAATCTACAAAATGTTTCTCAGAGAATTAAGGTTTCTAAACTTCAGTCTGTGGGAAGGCCACATCAACGGATGTAAATATATTTTCAGGAGGCCTAGTTTGTTTGCTATAGGAGCTGATGAGGATGATTTTACACCTAATAGGGGTGTGAATTTAAGTGGTGTTAAAGGGAAGCCTAAAGGTGGGTGTTAGGGCCATTCAAAGTAGGATTGGATAGAGAGGAGACACAAGAAACTGACAATGCTGGAATCATGAGCAAAACACAGGTGCTGGAAGAACTCAGTGGGTCAGACTGCATCAGTGAAGAGAATGGATATGCAACAATTTAAGTTCCAGTCTAGGACAGGGAGGACTACCTTAGGGATATGGAAGCAGTGTATTCCAGAAGACAATAATCTTTATTCATTCCCTGCTTCCTAACATTCTCAGTAAGATAGTTTTGGGGATGCATAAGGAATGTTGGGGAAAAACTGGCAGCGACTACATTCTTTAACTGAATCTCAGAATTTTAGTAAAAAGGAAAATAGGTTTCAGAACACTTTCCTTTGAGGTAGATCTATGCATGGCACTGGGGTTTGAATCCACTGTTCACTACAGCCCAAGAATCTATTGGCAGACTGGTATCAATTAAATAATAATAAGCAGCCATGTCCAGGTAGCATATACCACAGCATTAGACCTTGGAGGCACAAGGAACTGCAGATGCTGGAATCTGGCATAGAACACAAAGTACTGGAGTAGCTCAGCAGGTCATGCAGTACCTCTGGAGGACATGGATAGGCGATGTTTCAGATTGGAACTTCATGCATTTGATTTTATGCAACTCAAGCTAAACATCAAATGAAAACACAATAAACTTGCAAGTCAGGCAACACTTGTGAGGAGAGAAACAGAATAAATATATGATGGGAAGATTCAGCAACAATCCTCCATTGACCTAATACTTTGTAGGTTTCCTTCTCCAGACCTATTAACTATTTCCGGAATTTTCTGTCACAACTTTGGATTTCCAACATTAATTAGTTTCATCTGCAGAAATTAAAATAACAGAAAATATTTTCAATCATATTTTCAGTCTGCCAGGGATGAATAGAATGTGCAATCAGGGAACTAAATACATTTTTTATAACGTTCAAATCCTGGCTATGATCTAGAGCACAGGTTTTCAAATTGCGTTCCAAAGAAAATGCCAAGTGATTCAACGTAGGCAGATTGCAGTAGAAATCTTGGCTGTTCTTCCTTTCTTTAGCCGGGTTAATACTGAGGCCATCTGCAGTTCATTTATTAATTGTCATCTAAAGTCAGTCAACTTACAATGGACCTTCCTGGGCTAAAATGTGTCAGAGCCACTTAGAGAATAATTCAGTCAGGATCAAACATGCACAATAGGATATCATGAAGAAGTAGATTGTCTGAACTATATTTTCCTGCCTGTTGTCTATATATCTTGATCCTCCTGTGGTCCAAAAAGCAGTCTAACTCAGCCTTCATTCTGTTCAATGATTATAACACTGAACAGAATACGGTACGGCACAGGGACAGATCCTTCGGCCCACATTGTCTGCGCTGAACAAGATGCCGTTAAAGTAATCTCTTCTGCCTGCATATGATCCATATGCATCAATTCCATGCATATTCATTTTCCTCTCCAGATGCCTCTAAAATGCCACTGTCGTATTGGCCTCCACCACCCCCATCCCCGGCAGCGCTTTCCACTCTGAAATGTAAGGCCACTCTGTGTAAAAACAATGCCTCACACATCACCTTTAAACTTTGCCCCTCTACAGCTGTAGAGCAACCATGGTGGTGCAAATTGCATAGAAGTTTGGTGCTGAGGTAAGCTGTGGTTAGAGATGTGCAGGGTTGTTTAAGAGCCTGATGGTTGATGGAAAAAAGCTGTTCTTTTACCTGGAGGTAACCCCTCCCATGCTTGTGTCTATTCTTATCTACACTTTTTATTTTGGAAGAGGGCAAACACTATTTCTACAGCTATCTCCTTCAAAATCCTTGGATGTGGGTCCTCATGTCTTGACATTTATTGTGTTTCCATGTCATTCATTTCTCCAACTTTAATTTATTCTGAATTCAAATTTCTTTCAACTCTTTGTTTACTCTAGAGGCACAAGAAACTGAATCTGCAGAAAATCTAAGCTGCTGGAGTAACTCAACAGGTCAAGTATCATCTGTAAAGGTAATGAATGTCCTGATTTGACATGCCTCCAACCACTCTTACCACCCTTCTACAGATGCACCTAGCAGCATGCATCACTGCTTGGTTTGATAACTGTTCTGCCCAAGTCTGCGAGAAATTAAGAGTTGTGGACTCTGTTCATCACATATACCAACCTACCTCCATTGACTCCATCTACACTTCATGCTGCCTCGGGAAAACATGGGAAGAAGGAACATGTATGGTGTTATTTAGTGGTATCACAGTTGTATTACTTGGATGTGGGCAGCATATCTAGAAACAAACTATATCTTCACTCCATCCTCGACACTTTGTGCTTTCCTTCTCCTTTGTATTTCTTCTTCCTCCTGTACCTGCTGCACACCATGCTGTTAGCAAGGTCTGAACTCAAATGATCACAATCACAATCATACTTTATTAGCCAAGTATGTTTTGCAACATATGAGGAATGCCATTTGCCATACAGTCATAACAATGATGGTGAGGTTATGAAATGTAGACTGCAAAACGCCTTCACCAGGGGTCCTTCATAGTGGTCCAGAGCAAGCCAGCGGTTTGATCATTCTGTGTAACAGCAGGCCCTTGTCTACTGTTCACTCAAATGCAAACACAAGAGACTGCAGATGCTGGAATCTTGAGCAAAAATAAATGATTGTTTGGCTCAGTTTGAATAGAGGAGTAGGGATGACATCAATAATAATCCCAAAATCAATAATAATCCCAAACAGCAGTAGAACAAATTAACTGGTCATTCATTCAGTGCTAAAAATGGAACGCGACCATTCAGTGCATTTAATTTTATGCTCATCGTGCCTTGAAAAGTACATAATTAAAATGAATCCCTTTAGAATGATTCATGTATCAGGATCACTAATTGCAATTTGAATCGTAATTAAATACCAAATGAAACCATACAGCAATAATGCCACAGACCGCACCTTTATCTTATTAGCAGAGTAAAATATTTTATGTTACACAACAGCATGGATTTACGAAGGGGAAATCATGCTTGACAAATCTACTGGAATTTTTTGAGGATGTAACTAGGAAAATTGATAGGGGAGAGTCAGTGGATGTGGTGTACCTCGACTTTCAGAAAGCCTTCGACAAGGTCCCACATAGGAGATTAGTGGGCAAAATTAGAGCACATGGTATTGGGGGAAGGGTACTGACATGGATAGAAAATTGGTTGACAGACAGAAAGCAAAGAGTGGGGATAAATGGGTCCCTTTCGGAATGGCAGGCAGTGACCAGTGGGGTACCGCAAGGTTCGGTGCTGGGACCCCAGCTATTTACGATATACATTAATGACTTAGATGAAGGGATTAAAAGTACCATTAGCAAATTTGCAGATGATACTAAGCTGGGGGGTAGTGTGAATTGTGAGGAAGATGCAATAAGGCTGCAGGGTGACTTGGACAGGTTGTGTGCGTGGGCGGATACATGGCAGATGCAGTTTAATGTAGATAAGTGTGAGGTTATTCACTTTGGAAGTAAGAATAGAAAGGCAGATTATTATCTGAATGGTGTCAAGTTAGGAAGAGGGGATGTTCAACGAGATCTGGGTGTCCTAGTGCACCAGTCACTGAAAGGAAGCATGCAGGTACAGCAGGCAGTGAAGAAAGCCAATGGAATGTTGGCCTTCGTAACAAGAGGAGTTGAGTATAGGAGCAAAGAGGTCCTTCTACAGTTGTACCGGGCCCTGGTGAGACCGCACCTGGAGTACTGTGTGCAGTTTTGGTCTCCAAATTTGAGGAAGGATATTCTTGCTATTGAGGGCGTGCAGCGTAGGTTCACTAGGTTGATTCCCGAAATGGCGGGACTGTCGTATGTTGAAAGGCTGGAGCAATTAGGCTTGTATACACTGGAATTTAGAAGGATGAGGGGGGATCTTATTGAAACATATAAGATAATTAGGGGATTGGACACATTAGAGGCAGGAAACATGTTCCCAATGTTGGGGGAGTCCAGAACAAGGGGCCACAGTTTAAGAATAAGGGGTAGGCCATTTAGAACGGAGATGAGGAAGAACTTTTTCAGTCAGAGAGTGGTGAAGGTGTGGAATTCTCTGCCTCAGAAGGCAGTGGAGGCCAGTTCGTTGGATGCTTTCAAGAGAGAGCTGGATAGAGCTCTTAAGGATAGCGGAGTGAGGGGGTATGGGGAGAAGGCAGGAACAGGGTACTGATTGAGAGTGATCAGCCATGATCGCATTGAATGGCGGTGCTGGCTCGAAGGGCTGAATGGCCTACTCCTGCACCTATTGTCTATTGTCTAAAACACAGAATATACTCCGAAGTATGAGATACGGAATGGTAATTGTCTAACAATTCAATAAATAATCTTCATGCAAAATAATAACTGGTCATAACTTGTATTTTGTCAAAACTGCAAGTATTTTCTGTTTCTTAGTTCGCATTGCATACTTCAGTATATTATTACGACACTTATATATTTTCAGACAGTGCCTGAGTCACAAGCAGGAACTGCACCTGCTGGAATCTTGACTTACACATAAAGTACCAGAGAAACTCAGCTAGTCAGGAACCATCTCTGGAGGACAGGATAGTCGATGTTTCGGGTCGGGACCCTTCTTCAGACTGATTGAATAAAGGGCCTGGTCTGAAATGTCACTGAACCATGCCCTCCAGAGATGCTGCCTGACCCGCTAAGTTACACCAACTCATTGTGTTTCAAACTTCAACTTAACTTTTAGGCTCAGGAATTGTATTAATAAGACAGTGCAAAATTAGATATACAGTAGTGGTGGTTACTGATTATCTAAAATGCAACAAAAGTAATCCAGGCCCTAACTTCCATGTGTTCCACACATGGAGAGTAGATTGCTACTCCATAATCACAAACCATGATCCCCTCATTTCATGTCCATTAATCTTTGGAACATATTTCTGTTAATTTGAATGTTCTGCATCATTCACTAAGTTGCCAGGCTCCAGACACTCCTTCCACAGTATTCCATTTTCTTCAGAAACTTCCTGATGCTCTGAAATCCAGAGTTATTACATGTAGCAGTTTATAGATTACATTTGTATGTGGATATGGACACCACACTCCAAAAATGTACAGGTTGTTAGGTTAATTGGCTTTGGTAAAAATTGTAAATTGTCCCGAGAGTGCGGGATAATGCTAGTGTACTTTAGAGATACACCGCGGAAACAGGCCCTTCGGCCCACCGAGCCCATGCCGAACAATGATTGCTGTTCGGTGTGGACTCGGTGGGCGGGAGCCTGTTTCCACGCTGTATCTCTAAAGTCTAAAGATAACTGGTTGAAGGTCAGAGAGTAAGAATAACCATTTTGGAAGACTGTAAGATGCTACACAGGTCAGTACTTCCCTCGCAGCTTTCCACAACTTTGATTAAAAAGACAAAGTGTAACGTTTCCAACTTTTGCCATGATAAAAGTTCAATGGGCAAATGAGTGGTAAAGAAAAAAAGTCATAAAACATAGAACAAGACAGCACAGGAACAGGTGAACTAAATGAGCCCACTGTGTGGATTGATTCTGGTATCCCAATATTCATTCATGAGCCAATTGACCAGATGAATTATTTTTACACTTCATTACAATATGTAAGATTTTACTGAGCACAACCAAATGTTCATATTTGTCCACATAATGATAATGATTATATATCAAAAGTATATGACTGACTATAATAATATATATTAGAATATGTATAATAAAATATTATTCTAATACTCAAATTTTGGACATTTTGAGGTTGTGAATAAAGCTGTAGATTTGCAAGGACTTCCTTTCTATTAAAATACATTGTTATTCTTGCTGCAGGTACACAGGCAATGACCGATTTTATTTTGTCCACTCTGTAGTTCACCATCATCCAAGATGGCTAGGACCGTGTACTGCTACTGGATTCTCCAATGCACCTGCTGCATCCTTGTATACTCACACCTTGCTATTGAAGAAAGAAAACCCGAAATTCCACAAAACAAGAACATTTCGGATCTTCATCAATCCATGTACACTGGCATCTCCATAGTGGGTCAGTTACAATTTATTGGTTACTAGACCAAGTGGACCCGTTGGGCCCAAACCTCTCCTGCATTGGTGCAGCACCCGCTCCCCCTCCCTCTCCCTCCCTCCCCCTCCCCCCCACCTCCCCTCCCCTCGTTCTCCCCCTCCCCTTTCCTCCCTCCCCCTCCCTCCTCCCCTTCCCCTCCCTCCCCCCTCCCCCATCCCCTCCCCCATCCCCTCCCCTTCCCCTTCCCCCCACTCCGTGCCTCTCAACCCCCCTTATCCTCCCTCCTCCCTCCTCTCTCCCTCACCCCCTCCCTCAACCCTCTCCCTCCCTAGGGGATAGATTTAAACTTTAAAATGTGAATAACTTTTAAAATATAACACCAATTTCAATGAAACTTCTTCCATTAGCACCAAAGGGACGACGGTGAGTTAAGGTGGGCCTAAAATTGTTGTGCTATCGTAAACCATTTTGGCTGTAGTTCAGGAACAAACAAACAAACAAACGAGAGTTTATATAGATTTGGCTAGCAAATAAAATATTATTCTATTAACTGTGTCGCAGTTTTATTCAGAGGGTAAAGCAATTAATGGAGTGTATTGAAAATCACTTTTTGGTGTGAATGAGTAATTCATTTAAAGTCACCGTACTCTGTGATTAAAAAGATGCATCTTTAATTCTGGTGACATTAGGTTTCCAGGAAATGTTACCCCATTGGACACAAAGTGCTGGAGTAACTCAACAGGTCAGGCAGCATCTCTGGAGAACATGGATGGGTGACGTTTAGGGTCGAGACTCTTCTTCAGACTATAACCAGTTATTAACTGCTGAGGTTACAGCAGAATTTGGCTTTAAATGATAATTCCAAATTGCCTCATGTTTATTGATTTTTCTAGCTGTTCAACAAACATTATGGAGTTTATTAACCAAATATATTCTACTTGTCCCTCTAGGTGGGGTCATAAGTTTGGAAAATTGTTGGCATAGCCTTGATGAATTGCTTGAGCACATTTGCAGATCGAGTGTTGGTGATGGAGTGAATGGTCAAGCTGGTGGATGGTGTGAAAATTAAGGAGGCTGCTTTATCCTGGATGACGGCAAGCTTGAGTGTTATTGAAACTTCACATCCAGGGAAATTGAGATTATTTTGTGTCTTGTAGATGGTGGACTGTGTTTTGACAATCAAGTCACTTGCCCCAGCAGTTACCACTCACACACTGCACACATTTACTCTCACAATGGCTGCTCAAAAAAAACTTCTAACAGACTCTTTCCTCCAGGAAAATAACCTCTGCCTATCCGATCTCTCTCCGTAACTAAAGTCCTCCAATCCAGGCAACATCCTGGTGAATCACCTTTGCTGTTCTTGCTATTTAATGAAACATTTCGCTGTTATCCCCAAGACCGAAATAAATTGTGGTCTATCACACAAACTCTCCACCATTGACTCCATCTACACTTCCCGTTGCCTTGGAAAAACAGCCAACATAATCAAAGATCTGTCCCACCCAGGTCATTCCTTATTCTTCCACTCTGGCAGAAGGTACAGAAGCTTGAAAGTGCGCACCGCCAGACTCAGAAACAGCTTCTTCCCCTTTGTTATCAGACTTCTGAACGGTCCTTCCACAAGCTAGAGTACTGTCTGATTCATCTCTATCCCATTGCGGACATTGTACTCTGTCTCTGGAACTGATGCGCCACCATGCTGAGAACTATATTCTGCACTCTCTAGCTTCCCTTTTGCTCTATCCATTGTACTTGTGTTTGGCTTGATTCTATTTATAATGTTATCAGATCTAATTGGATAGCATGCAAACATTGCTTTACATTGTATTTTGACATACATGACAATAACAAACTTTAAATGTATCAGGGGACTTGACCAGACAACTTCAGAACCAACTACAGGATGGCTTCCAAAGTGCACAGACTGGACTCCAATTAACAGTTAGCATTTCCTCTAGCATTTAACTGCTGAGATGTCTATTCAATATGGGAGTGATAAAACTTTGAAGGAATAAAGACCTGACGACACCAAAAGGGTGAACAGAAAAGCATAAAAATGCAATGTATGGTACTTACTATCATGATGGACAAAGGATTATATTACTGCAATACCTGGCTGCAATCAAAATATAGTAATTCTTAATAATTTGCCATTGGAAACTAAAATAAATTTTAAGGACATTGCGGTTGTTTTTATAGTTTTGGCTAAGGCTTTTGATTCTGTCAGATCATAGTTGTCTATTAGGGCCCAGATAGATTTGGTGTGTGGAGATATTTCATTGGTATTGTTTTAGATCTTTACACAGACTCTTCTACAGTTATTGAGAGAAAGAAGGGAAGGAACGCTCCTATTCATATTAGGAGATGGGTGAAAGAGGGCAATCTACTCCCCCCTATTTTAATTAATGGGCATTTTATTATATTTAATGGAAAGGGTTGGAAGTGGTTTTAACTTGATTGACTGGGATATGTAATGAAACAGAAAGATTGTACCTGCAACTATTATTGTGAATTAAGAATGAAATACTGTTCAGCGATATTGCAGAAATGTATGCAAGAGAGTTCATTTGATCAAATATCTTCTCATTCAACTAGGAAGAGGTATTCAGTTGGTCATGCAGCATCTAAGGTTAGGACCTTTCTTCAGACTGAAGAAAGGTCCCGACTCGAAACATTGCCTGTTCATTGCTGCCTGACCACCTGAGTTCCCCCCAGCACTTTCTGTTTTGCTCAAGATTCCAGCATCAGCAGTTTCTTGGATCTCTAGGAAAAGATATTGTGGGAAGTGATGTTGAGGAGAGATGTAGATCTAATGGATGAAACATCAGTATAAGTACAGTGTTTAGTGAATTTATATTAATAATGGAGAAGGGCAAGGAGTTATCTAAATTGGAAGAGGTTTGACCTTTTATTGAATGAGAAGGGTAAAATAAAATTAAAGTTTGACAGTGCAGACTGTTACAAAACGATGGATAACCTTTAGGGAAGTAATGCTTCCAGTACCACTAGGTTTATTCTAATAAGAGGAAAGCAAAATCCAGGCTCCTTCAATGAGAAGAGAGATGGAGAAAATAATGAACAAAACTAAAAGAGCATGTATGCCATACATTTTTCAAACAAGAGCTAGGCGAGCTACAATAAAATATATAAAACTAGACCAAGTGGATCCGTTGGGCCCAAACCACTCTTGCATTGTTGCAGCATCCTCTCCTTCCACACTCTCCCCTCCCCTCCCCCTCCCTCCCCTCTCATTCCCACTCCCCCATCCCTCCCTCCCCCTCCATCCCTCCCCCTCCCCCCTCCCCCCTTGGATTGCCTCTCCTGCATTGGTGCTGCACCCTCTCCTTCCCCACTCCCTCCTCCCCCACTCCCCCCCTCCCCTCCCCCCAACCCCACTCCCCCTTCCCTCCCCCACCCCCACCCCCACTCTCCTCCCCCAGTCAACCCACCCCAACTCCCCATCTCGCCTCCCATCTGCTCAAAGGGCCCCAACTGCGCAGGCGCGGACGCATTTGTTGTGCGCACGCGCGGATGCGGCGGCCATCTTATGTAAGTACCAGATCAACGGATCCCAAACTACGCAAGCACGATTTTTTAAACTTTAAAATGTGAATAACTTTTAAAATATAACACCGATTTCAATGAAACTTCTTCCACAGGACCACGGGACGACGGTGAATAAGGTGTCATGCTATCGTGTACCGTTTTGGCTGTAGCTCAGGAACAAAGGAACAAACGAATTTTAATATATAGATGATATAAAATAAAGTATATAAAATTATGAGAGGCACAGATAAAGTCGACAGTCAAAACCATTTTCCTGGGGTGGAGATTTCAAAGATTAGAGGGTAAAACTTTAAGGTGGAAGGGGCAAAGTTTAAAGGAGATATGCTTTTTAGACAGAAATTGCTGGGTGCCTGGAACGTGGTGTCAGGGACGGTGGTGGAGGCAGATACAAGAGCGGCATTTAAGAGGTTTTTGCGTATGCACATAGACAGGGAATGGAGGGATATGGATCCTGTGCAGGCAGATAAGATTAGTTTAACTTGGCAACATGTTTGGTACGGAAGTATGGACTAAAAGGCCTGTTCCCATGTTGTACTATTCTATATTCAATCTGAAGTAGAGGAGACTGGGAAAGAGAATATAAGAAAATAGTTCATGTAAGGACCCAAAAATATTATAGTAACATTCAACTAGCAATGAGTACTATGCCTGGACCTAGTAGGGTCAAAGATTACTGATAAGAGCTGCAGGGGACGGCTTGATTTATTAATGAATACTTTGCATCAATTTCTACTTAGAATGAGTAAATTGACAGAGTAGAAACAGAGATGTGAGAGATACTGGATGATGGGAAAATTGATAGAAGGGGTGGACTGGAATGACTGGTTATACTGAGAATGGATAATACCAGGTCTAGTTAATTGCATCCCAGGTTCCGAAGGGAAGTGTGAATGATGGCAGCAAATGGCTTGCTGGGGAAATTAAAATCGGAAAACGTGACCTCCTTGATTGAGAAAGGAGGTAAGGATATTCCAGATAATATTCCAACTCACTGCCATTCTCTTATATTACAGCTTAGGCCTGGGAGGGATGCCCTTTCTCCGTAGGCCTCAGACAATGCAGCTTCAAGAGCTGAAAGATTCACTTCTCTTCAACATGCAGCATTTTTAATTACAAAATTGGATCAGTTGTGGCTTCAGTGTCGTCGAGCAGCAGTTGTAAATTTAAGTAGATAATAGCACCAAGGCAAAACGATCATTTACATCATTTACTTTTGCAATATGTCATTATGTTTCTAAAGTTTTGTTCAAGTTCTATCATCACATTTTACAACATTTTTCAAAATTGCACTCAATACTTCAACTGTCTTTTGTTCCTTACAGAATTGCCAAGTCGCAGAAAAATGAGCTTCAGAAGAGAGAATGGAAGAAGAGTCCCCATTCAACAGAAAAGAGTGAGTAAAATCACAGCCTTCTGAGGGATGACTCCTACTTTGGTAGTCCCTCAGGATCAAGGGCGACTAGTTTCCTCTCCACAGGTCCCTCTTAAATCTCTCCCCTCTCACCTAAAGTCTATGTCCTCTACCCTGCGAGAAAGACTGTGAGTGTTCATTTTAACCATGTCACCCTTCTGCCTCCTACACACCAAAGAAAAAAAGGTCCAACCGGTCCAACCTCTCCCTATAACTCAAGCCCAATTTCTTGTGAATCACTTCTGCACCCTTTCTAACTTTCATTGTAGCTGAACACATTGTTCTTGCAACAATTATTGTCACAATTATTCACCACATCCCCATGCAATAAGTGTGTGGTTAAATGACCAGCTGAACTGCTACATCTCCAGAGAATTGTTGCCGTTCCCAGTGATAGAAATCCAAAGTATTAAATGCTTCTAAGCTCCTTCAAGGATCATTTAATTTGGATAATCTCTTTAAAGGGATCCAATGCCAACAAGGTACAGGCGACGTATATGTTTAGTTTAGTTTAGTTTAGGGATACAGCGCAGAAACAGGCGCTTCAGACAACCGAGTCTGCGCCAACCAGCAATCCCCACACACTAACACTACCCTAAACACACTAGGGACAACTTTACGATTTACCAATTTACCAAGCCAATTAACCTACACACCTGTACGTCTTTGGAGTGTGGGAGGAAACTGGAGCTCTCAGAGCAAACCCATGCAGGTCAGAGGGAGAACGTACAAACTCCGTACAGCCAACACCCCTAGTCAGGATCGAACCTGGGCTTCTGGCGCTGTAGGACAGCAACTCTACCGCTGTGCCACTGTGCCACCCAATTATGATATTGCCATTCTCACAGAATTTATGTGATGTGATTCAACATGCATTTCTCGATGTAAGTGCAGATTATGCAGTTCTGTGTATATATCTTGCCTCTCCCACCCAAAGTAGCATTGACCAGAGGTAAACAGATGTCTCCCATCAATGTCAGCTAATTGCCAAAGAGTTACTAACAAAGTTGAGATTAATGCAGCAGAAAGAGTCATATCACATTTAAATAATAATGTTTAAAGCAATGCTACATAGTATGATACAAGATAATGAAGAAAAATAAAAATATAAATGAATTCTGTGTAAATGCAATCCTCTTGTCACCTCCTTGTTTATTCTTGCTATCAACCTGCTTGTCCCAAACACTGGAGATAAAGTTATGCATGGGCTTCATTCTAGTCATATACTCTTTGTATTGAAATCAATACAGGTGATTATTTAGTTTAGTGTAAAGATATAGCATGGAAATAGGCGCTTTGGCTTTCTGAGTCCACGCTGACCACCGATCATCTAGTTCACCAATCACAAAGTTATCCACTTTCTCATCCACTCACTACACTTGGGGACAATTTAACAAGAGGCCAAATAACCTACGATCCACATGTCTTTTGGCTGTGGGAGAAAACCTGGGAACCTGGAGGAAGCACACAAATGGTCATAGGGAGAATGTTCAAACATCGCAGATAGCGCCTGAGGTCAGGATCGAACCTGGGTCTCTGATGCTATGAGGCAGCAGCTCTACCAGGTGTGCCACTGTGCCGCCCTTGCGTCACTGGGTTATAGAACTCTTTCCATCACTCAATCTCCCTTCCTCTTATAACAATTAAAAGCAAAGCTTGATGCTATATTATGGTTGGGTTTATTACATTTTCTACCTAATTTTCATCACTTTTTAATGGTGTCCAGAACTTTGGACCTTCATCTCTCAGTTGTTTGATAAGGAAAAAGTACAAAGATCAATAACAAAATTATATTCTTCTTCTGTTAAGTAACATTTAATACGGTGATTGTACCATCATTTTCTCATCTTTACTTTTCATTTCCTTAAATTCAGAACGGGATTACAATGATCCATAAGGTGAAGAAGCTAAGAGCGTACAATGGTCACTGTGTGCAGCTCTGGGGAATGTGTCTACCGCCATCTCCACCATGTTGCCATCCCTGTGCCTTCTGCCATTGTCATTTCTTCAATGCTGTCTGCTATTGCCGGAAGCTGAATTCCAAGTGCTTGGACAGAACATAAGTGGTTCACTTTGTGTAATTAACACAAAGTTATACACCTGAAAAATATATAATATGCATGTTTTCTCTTTGGTTATTGTTGAATTTATCAAGGGTAAGGGTAACAGTGGATTCCAATTGACTAAGAATTATCTACAAACCACCAATAAACTCTTATAGCCTTTCACCGTATTTGATGTAAGCTACTTCTGTGGAATTAAAGAATCCCCCAAAAATTATTTGGCTAAAGAATGAGGAGTGGAGGAATGCAGCTGGAGTAGATGGTCATCAGCTTAATATCCAATTAGTTTATTTTATTGTGTACCTCAAAAGTTCAATAACAAAGATATTGACATAACAACGTATTTCTTTCACTCGTTTCCACTGTTAATGTCAAAAACAAAATATGCTTTATCATCTATGCTTTTGCATCTCTGAAGGTGCCACCTCTTTTATATGCAGCACAAATTGTTTGAGACCTAACAAGTCTCTGGAAAAATCACGTTTCATAAAAGTTGAGCACTTCAATAACCCTAAAGACTGCTCTAGTAAACTTGTGTTTGCCTATCTAACAAAAAACAATGTAATAAGTTACCAGTGAATTTGGATAAATGTGAAATTTGACCAATTAAAACCTTATGGCATAATGAGGCAGTGGCTTTCTTACTAATTATCCAATTAACAATAGTCTAGAATCATTGAGAGCTGAGTGAAAAATATTTAGCTCTCAAAGGTAGGTCTTCTTCTCCACATCCCAACCACGTGGCAGTCTGATTATTCATCATCAGTAATGCTCCAGAACAGACTATTGGAGGTAATCAGACAGATTCCAGCCATACATGGAAAGGACGGGTACGCAATGTATCTCGATATTTCTACTCACATGGATAGTCTTAAAGCTTGTGAAGGCAGAGAAACCAGACACCCAAAATTACATTCTTTCCAAGTGGAAATTTGAATTGTCACAGGTATAATTTCCTTTATTACATCTGAAACACACAGTTCTCAGACAGGAGTGAGTGGAAAAGGAGATAGAAACCTATTTTATCAAGGTTTCATATCTATTAATCTATTGCTCTGGATTTTTCACCTGTCTGAAATAATCACAGACCCAAAGTAACAATCCAGGATATGGCATAAGAGGGAACAAACATATATTTGTTTGTATGATTGAGAATTTTTATGCTGATTCTCAAATTTTGTAAATAGCCAGATGTGACACAGACACGATGTATCTTCCAGTTCTATAGTTCATACCTTATGCTCACTTTGTGTAGTAATTTGGTTATCTAAAGTATAAACATATGATGATGTGCCAAGTTTTGCAAAATTCCAGTCTCAATTAGAAAAATTATTTTCTTCTTACTAACATGTATAGGAAAGGTTTCGAGGAATAAGAGCCAGATGTTGATAGCTTATTTAACCTATCTATATCCCTCTATAGTCACTTTATATGCTCTTCACAACTTATTTTCCTACTTACCATTGCGTCATCAGCAAATTCAGTAACTACACAAATCATCTGTCATTTATATAAACTGAACAGCACTCAAGCCTCAGTAATAATCCTGTGTAAAAACACATGTTATATCTTGCCTACCAGAAATGGGTCAGTTTATATCTCCTCTCTGTCTCCTGTTAGTGAGCCAATCTTCTCTCCACACCCGTGTGCTTTCTCTTCCAAAATGTACCCTGTAGGTGCCTTTTGGAAATAGAACTATAGAATATTATTGGCATCCCTATATCTACAACACGTTAATTCTTCAGAGAACTCCAATAAATTGGTCAAATGTTATCTGCCTGTCACAACCATGTCCAAAGACGTACAGGTATGTAGGTTAATTGGCTGGGTAAATGTAAAAATTGTCCCTAGTGGGTGTAGGATAGTGTTAATGTACGGGGATCACTGGGCGGCACGGACTTGGAGGGCCGAAAAGGCCTGTTTCCGGCTGTAGATATATGATGATATGATATGATATGATATGATATGATATGTGACTTTCCTTGAATGACATGAATCTTTCTAAGTGCTATGCTTTCACATTTTTTATATAAGCGTCTAATATTTTCCATATGACTGATCTTAAACTAACCAGCCTGTAGATTCTTGTTTTTTTCAGTAAAGGAGTTACAGTTGCTGTTTTCCAACCAAGGGAGTTTAGAAAAAAATTAAACCGATACATTAACTATCTCACTGATTCATTATATTACGGCCCTGTGATGAAGTCAGGTTTGCTCCCACACCCAAAGCCTTGCTGGTAAGTTAATTGGCTGATGTAATTGACCCCTGGTGAGGGACAGAAGAATTGACAGAAGATGGGGAAAATAATTGGGGAAACTGGGACTTATGAGAAAGTTCTGAGATTTGGAATAGAGTTGACGGGCTGAATAGCCTTCTTCTAATTCGATCTTAAGGGAAAGTACATCAGGTCCAAGGCCATATCAGCCTGTACAACTCCTCCCCCTTCTGTAGTGGGGTAGACTGACACCCCTCCCCACACCCCTTCCCAAATCTTTGCACATCCCCAATCCTTTCCACACCACTATAATTTCTTGTTTCATGTATTTTGTGTTTTATGACTGTTGGCTGATCAATTTCACTCCTGGGATAAATAAAGTTCTATCGTATTGTATCATATCGTAAGTTTCCTGAGGTCTTCATTCCAATTCCAAATGAAGTGAGGGTTTAAATAAGGGCAGTGACATCACTTTCTCTCAATCTGCCCTTTTTGCTTACAATTATGAAATAGCAAACCAGAAGAATCATTGCCGAAGAAGTTAACATCTCATGAGGAGGTGCAGTACAATGAGGTGCACCGACAGCAAGGAGACAAGATGAACAAGCAATAAATATCATTAAATATTACGTATGGAAAAGTGTGAGGTATTGTTTATTTGATCTTTAGAAAAGGGATTGATTGCCCTGCTCTAAAGCTCAGAAACAGTGTGGATGATTGGGAGGGTGGAATGATAAAATAGAGAATAAAATGCAAATCTAAATCTAATATTACAGCTTAACTACAAATAAAGGAACAAGTATACAGAATAGTTATCCAATGCCTGATATCATCATAGAATTACAGCTGTCAGAACAGTGATGGATATGCACAGTAGCAATAACCAACAATATCCAAGATTTGATAGACAATAAGTAGCACAAAATATGGATGTCTATAATTGCAATATATGTAATAATTTAAATAAAGCAATGGGAGCATGTTCCATTATTGTAATTCTCTCTTGTATGAAAATTATGATGTTTTATTAAAATATCCGTCCACCTAATGCAAACTGGCATTCTTTGGGGATAATCAAAACCCAAGAAACACTAAGATTGGGTAGGTGATTCTCTTATATTATGATGTAATTGAGAAGATGAATGCAATTGAACTTTTCTACCTTATAGCTCAGAAGCTGGCCAGCTCAGTTTCCTGAGTTTTTGGGATGGGGAAGACCATAAGACCATTAAAAGAAAGGAGCATAACTAGCCCACTCAAACCAATCGTCCATTCAATATAATCATGGCAGATCTGACCCAGGGTTCACCTCCTCTTCTGCGGTAATTCCCCATGGCCCTCAATTCTTTGATCTACTTTATATCATAGATTCACAGAAACCGCTCCTCTCGCCCGCCTCATTCATGGCGACCGTGATGCCTATCTATCATAATCTCATCTGCCCCCATTAGGCCCATATCCCTCCATATCTTTCCCATCTAAATCGCAGTCCAAACACCTTCTAAACAGTTTTTGCACTTGCCTCCATCTCTTCTGAAGAGGCTTTTCAGATATTCAACACCCTCTGTGTGAACAAAATACCCCTCAGAGCTCGAAATTTCTCACCTCTCACCTTAAACCTGTGCCCTCTAGTTCTGGACTAGACTGACCTGCCATAGGAAAAGGATTCTGATTATCTACTGTAGGAGCCATTTTGCATTTATTAGTTATTTTAGTATAGTATATTACTTTGTATCTTGTTGTACTATTTTTGGGCACTAAGAGATTAATACTATGCTTATGTATATGGACTGCGCGGAGCCAGATTAGCCAGAGGAGCTGCCAGCTCCGATGTAATGCTTCAGTTCACGAGAAATACCTGCCAATAGAAGGTCGACAAGAAGGATTTTTAACTATAAGAGCCTACTAAAGTAATAAGATTTTGGTGGCCAAAGAAAATACAAGAAGTGTCTACTGGATATAAGGTCTGGTAGTTTTGTATAAGTCACGAAGGAACCATGGTAGGATATTAGATTTTTACCAAGTTAATCAATAACAAGTTAATGACAAGAGATATGCCAATATGTTTTATTGCAACTTCAAATAAATGACTAACTAACTGAATCGTGGTGGAGATCTCTTTGTTGTTGGTTATTTGCGTTAAGAAGATGCCGTTCCGCTATCCTTCGTCAACGGCAGCTTTGGGGCTTGTTAAGAAAGACGAGAAGCTGACCGTAATATCGTAAAAATCTACCTTAGCTGGAGCGATCAGTTTGAATTTGTTCTTCAGAAGCGTTTAGCCAGAACTTGCCTTCGTGAGATACAAAGTGTGAGAGCTTAACTGACCTAGAGGGATTTATTGCTAAAGTTTCTCAACCGTAGAATAGAACGAGCTATCCTCGGTGACGAAACATAAATTTGTCTCTAAGAGTGATTTGAAAAGTTAATTAGCTCGTAAAGAGACTGAAGTTGTTTGGCGATTGAAACTTTGAAGGATTATTTGTCACTAAAACTTTGAAGATAAGAAATCGATATCTGCGTTAAATTGGTTTATAAGAAAACCCGTTAATTGCAGTAAGCCTTTGTAAGGCTGCTTTCCGTAACTCGTACTGAAAGGTTTGGAATGCGAGCCACAAAGCCACGACCTTGAAGAGTGGCTAGTTATCAGCAAAGATAATAGAGGAGCAAGGTAGACCACTCAACCCTAAAAACCGTAGTAGGTCATGTTGAAAGACTGGAGCGACTAGGCTCGTATACACTGGAATTTAGAAGGATGAGAGGGGATCTTATTGAAACATATGATTATTAAGGGATTGGACACGTTAGAGGCAGGAATGGGGTACTGATTTTGAATGATCAGGCATGGTCACATTGAATGGCGGTGCTGGCTCAAAGGGCCGAGTGGCCTACTCCTGCACCTATTGTCTATTGACCCTTTGAGTGTATATAAGTAGATCTTATAGTTGCCACGGGCATATTATGATTAAGTGTATGGAAGTTATTTTGACCCACACGCCCTCAGCGATGAATTAATTATTTATGCACAGCAATTAACCCATGCTTTACCAGTCCTGCATTCCCAGGTACGAGGCACAGAAGCCACTACCAGTTACATAAGGGGACAAGTCCATAATGCCAGGAGACTACGTGCTCAGAATAGACGAGGTTAACTTATAATGAAAGTGCACCTGGTGATCATCTGTCTCAAAGCCTTGCTGATTCCAGGTATGATGGAGGAAAGAAGTGCAGGCCGGACCAACCTAACCACATTCACCACCTGTGCCAAGGAGATGTACTCTAATGCGATGATGATAACCCGGAGGGATTTGGAGAATGGAACGTCAGCCGACTGAAGGCCTGTATTGGACTTTTGAGGCATCTTCACTTTTCGTGACTGTTGAAGGACCGTCATCATAAAATGTTACCTTGTTATTGGACTAAGTGTAAATTTGATGATGTATGTCCAAGTGCGGGAGGTTGGATTCCCATAGAACTATGTCTGGTCTCTCCACTACAGAGATGTAAACGTGATCTCCAGTTTCTCGGAGAAGTCCCAAGAGGTAACTTATTTCTCCGAGCTCACTCAGCTGTGTAGTTCCCACAGTCAGTTGTTTGCTACCCACCCATGAACTCAGTCCAGGCATTATTCAGCATGACCAGAATGGGACCCCCTAAAGGGCGAAAGCAAAAATAAAGACGCCTAAACCTATCCACCTTATTTATGAATCCTTTACTGCCCCGTCTGCTATTTGTCTTCCGTTATCAAAGGGTAATTCACATTCACAGGACCTAGGTTTGGTCGGAGATATCACCAAACCGTGCAAATTCACACCCAATGATGACCTCATATTGTTTCCACCAGGAAGAGGAGGGATGCGTATATGTTAATAACCCGAGCAACATCACATGCTTGATGTCGTTTTGTGATAACAGGACCTGTCAGGTCAAAGATGGCCAAGGGAAGAGTAAATGCCACCACTACACCTGTGTTCCTCTTGCTATGGGAATCCAACTAGTCTGTGGAGTATGCAATAGAACGCATGTGGTGGTAGGAAACTATACGTTCCCACTTACCCAGATGACTAAAGAAAGAGGTGGCAGAGATGCGCAATGGTTCTCTGAGCGGTTTAGGGACAGGATAATGATAATGATAATGACACCCAGATGCAACGTGACCTGGGTGTCATGGTGCACCAGTCATTGAAGGCAAGCGTGCAGGTGTAGCAGGCAGTGAAGAAAGCGAATGGTATGTTGGCATTCATAGCAAGAGGATTTGAGTTTAGGAGCAGGGAGGTTCTACTGCAGTTCATATCATATCATATATCATATATATACAGCGCGGAAACAGGCCTTTTTCGGCCCACCAAGTCCGCGCCGCCCAGCGATCCCCGCACATTAACACTATCCTACACCCACTAGGGACAATTTTTACATTTACCCAGCCAATTAACCTACATACCTGTACGTCTTTGGAGTGTGGGAGGAAACCGAAGATCTCGGAGAAAACCCACGCAGGTCACGGGGAGAACGTACAAACTCCTTACAGTGCAGCACCCGTAGTCAGGATCGAACCTGAGTCTCCGGCGCTGCATTCGCTGTAAGGCAGCAACTCTACCACTGCGCCACCGTGCCGCCCTTGTACAGGGTACAGTTGTACAGGGCCTTGGTGAGACCGCACCTGGAGTATTGTGTGCAGTTTTGGGCTCCTAATCTGAGGAAAGACGTTCTTGCCTTAGAGGGAGTACAGAGAAGGTTCACTAGATTGATCCCTGGGATGGCGGGACTTTCAAATGAAGAAAGACTGGATAGACTAGGCTTGTACTCGCTGGAATTTAGAAGACTGAGGGGGGATCTTATAGAAACATATTAAATTCTTAAGGGGTTGGAGAGGCTAGATGCGGGAAGATTGTTCCCGATGTTGGGGGAGTCCAGAACCAGGGGTCACAGCTTAAGGATAAGGGGGAAGTCTTTTAGGACCGAGATGAGAAAACATTTCTTCACACAGAGAGTGGTGAGTCTGTGGAATTCTCTGCCACAGAAGGTAGTTGAGGCCAGTTCATTGGCTATATTTAAGAGGGAGTTAGATTTGGCCCTTTTTGCTAAAGGGATCAGGGGGTATGGAGAGAAGGCAGGTACAGGTTACTGAGCTGGATGATCAGCCATGATCATATTGAATGGCGGTGCAGGCTCGAAGGGCCGAATGGCCTACTCCTGCACCTATTTTCTATGTTTCTATGTTTCTAGGATAGAGGGAGGTGAATTAAACATGTATTCGATATGTCATGGCACCTTGTTTTTAACAGACTCAAATCTCTTCTTTTTCTTTAATGGTACAGCCACTAATGTCCTGAATCCACCATTCCCGAGACAGGTGGAAATAGGAACCCTGATTCCTATGACAATACCCTATCCCTCCCAGTGGGTGTCTCGTTAAAGGTTGGTGACTAAAGCTGTTTCAGAAGAATTTTGTTCAATGTGGAAAGATCCCACATCTCTGGGAACACATGGGAGCTCTGTGGGATACGGATGGGCAAGCTTCTTTAGTCTTGCAATTACCTCATTTGTGATCTTACTATCTTGGATAATGCAACCATAGGGGCCCTCGACATGATTACCCAGGGACTTACTGAACTTAGGCTCTTTACTATGCAGAACAGATATGCCCTAGATTATTTGTTGGCTCGGGAAGGAGGTGTCTGCTATAGTGAAAGGTAGGTGTATGATGGGAGTTAGGGATCAGACAGAGAATATTACTTGTTTTATTATAAAGATAAGGAAGCAAATGGATAACATGAAGGAGTCGAATAGTTGGGGTGATTGGGGTTTCAGAGGCTGGTCGGACAAGTTGATTAATATAGCATTGTATTTGGGAATTTTAATTGTTTGTATTTTTGTAGGGTTGGCTATTCTGAAATGCGTATTGAAAAGAATGCAGATGGTGTTAGAGAATATTGGTACTTCAAGAATGTTAGTCGTAAGACAAACTGAATTGTGTGATAAGGAGGCTGAGGATGTTGATAGTGTGAAGGAAGAGATTGAACGACTAGGAAGGTTATTAGATTAGGAGGTAAAGATGAAGGGGAAGATGAAGTGGTTTTGAGGATAACCAACTTAATAGAATAGGTATAGTAGAATATGTGGCCTTTGGAGGGCGATACCAACGAATGATGCATGTGTGGAGTTTTGGAACTGAAAGGGTTAAGGCGATGTAGGCAAGAAGCAGTTCATGTAAGAGATATTGTAGCAGGGAGTAGTTTTTCTGGTGTCAGGGGTCATTGTTTAGAAGTGTTAATGATGGTCTAGTAGAAATGGTCTGTAGAAATAAACAAGGTTTAGATTTGATTGTACTTAGAAGTTTGGTTGTATGTAGTTTGTTTTCTATCCACATGAGGGAATATGAAGGCATTGTTTTACTCTTGAGGTGTTTAATGTAATTTATTGTTTTAAGCTTTGATGGTTATCATAGAATGATAAAAGGAGGGAATGAGAATCTATGCTATTAGCTGGTATAGTTAATTAGAGATATTGATATTTTGTTGTAGATGGTTGAAGATGGTTTATTTTGTTGTTGTTTTAGCTAATATAAAATGAATGCTTATTCTCAGTAGAAAGCAGTAAGATGGATGCACGTGGCAGAAATGTTATCATTGGGAATGGAATGTGTTTGTCCCTTTGTGAGTGATAGGGAGTAGACAGTGGAGTATAGGGGTTCTTTGTTCTTAAATTACTCCCTTGTCTGATAGTGTTAGCTTGTGTACTAAAAAAGTTAGAAGCAAGGTCGTGCAGCTGCAAGATTGCTCGTATATAGTAGATAAAAAGTTTATTTCTCAAAAACAACTCCTTATTGGTCATTGATTTCTTTTCTGTCACACCCCTTTTTCCTTTCTGTATAAAAAGTAAACAATCTTGGAAAAGTTGTTCTTTCCCTCTCCCCAGTTGAGATCTTTTCAGACACTAGCATTGTATCTGGAGACCCTCACGGGAAGAACCCCACTGTGGCATAAATCTGTTGTACTCATCCAGTATATGTATATTATTCAGGCTGAAGGTAAAGAACTCGGATTATCAGGATATTAGATTCTTTTACCAAGTTAATCAATAACAAGTTAATGACAAGAGATATACCAATATGTTTTATTGCAACTTCAAATAAACGACTAACTAACTGAATCGTCGTGGAGATCTCTTTGTTGTTGGTTATTTGCGTCAAGAAGATGTCGTTCCACTATCCTTTGTCAACGGCAGCTTTAGGGCTTGATAAGAAAGATGAGAAGCTGGCCGTAGTATCTATCTTATCTATTACCTTTACAGAGGGGCAGATGCAGACATAAAACGCAGAATCAATAAGGTGGTGTTTAACATGCTCAGGAAGATCTGGAGCTCAAAAAACATCTCAATCAACACCAAAATACGCATCTTTAACTCAAATGTGAAGCAGGTAATGCTGTATGGATCAGAGACATGGAAAACAACAAAACACACAACAAACAGGCTGCAAACATTCATTAACACCTGCCTCAGGAGAATACTAAACATCTGGTGGAGAGACAAAGTAAGCAATGTGGACCTGTGGAAAAGGACAAGCCAGGATCCCATTGATTTACAAATTCGAAGCAAAAAATGGAGTTGGATTGGGCACACCCTCAGCGAACCTGCCACAAACATCACCCGGCAAGCCCTGAAATGGAACCCCCAAGGAAAAAGGAAAAGAGGTCGCCCCAGGAAAAGCTGGAGGTGTCCAGGCAGAAATGTCTGGGAGCTGGCTCAACTGGGGAGATCTCGAAAGAACCGCCAACAATCGAGTGAGGTGCAGGACATTTGTCAATGGCCTATGCTCGCTTGAGGAACAAAGGGCTTAAGAAGAAGAACCTTTACAAATTTGTAAACCTCTATGAGGTTATCCTTCAGATTCCTAGATTACAGTGAGAATAAACACAGCCTATCGAAACACTCTTTATTTCGACTGCCCTCCATTCCAGGCAACATTTTGGTGAATGTCCGGCACTCTCTACTGCTCCCATTTCTTCCTATCATGGGGCGACCAGGTCTGGTCACAATATTCCAAATATGGTCTGAACAATTTTTGTACTTCCTTATTAAATACCATTTTTGCATGACTTAAATTAGGTGAATCATATTCTCTAATATACAACATATATAATATTTAACCACTGTAGAAAACACCACAACATAGAATAATAATTTAGACTTTATGGAAATATATTTCCAGGCGAAACATGAATGTAATGTGGCCTAAACAGAAAGTTCCATCGTTTAAAATCATGTATCTCATTATTTTCAGTGTATCAACAAATAAGAGATCTATTGTTTATTTTTAAGAATATTTGTATTTATATTGAATTTGCTGTATTAGGATGTGGTTCAGGGTCATGGGCATGTCATCAATATTTTTATCTGTTTTTTGGACCCATGCAAGAGGACTGAAGTTAAAAATCAGATGTGCCACAGTATGTGGAATATAGTTACTGCATGTCTCATGTCCATTAATTTGCAATCATTGCTGACTCTTAAAAGTATATATGATCTACATATTATTTGTAATTTTTCTGGACTTTGCACTCATCAGGATGAGTGCTAGAAATCTGATGCCCCAAAATTGGAGCTAATTGTCAAAGTGAAGTCAAGAAAGCTAGTCATCTACGCTGCCAAAAGAACAATGATATTCTTACTTGCAACAGCTTAACAGGCCTGTAAGTGCAATATGCACAGGAAAATATAATAATCAAATGTTCAAACTTAATAACCATAATACTAGTGCAAATAAAAACCCCAAAGTTTATAGTACAATCAAAGACACAATCCATAACAATTCACAGTTGAGGGTTAGTGTTGCGCAGTGATCAAGAGCCTGATGGTTGCTGTGAAATGAGAGCATAGCCAGGGTGGTGTGGGTCGTTGATGACAATGTCTTATGGTATCTATCAGGTTACCCAAAAGAACAGAAAATTATGGAAAATCCTGAATCAGGCAGTGAAGCGTTCCCAGTATCGTCTCCAACAGCAGCTGTCTGCAAAGGTTACAGCTGCCATTGCTATATTGACTTCTGGAAATCGTGACAACCTTTAAAGAACACATACCATCGTATCCATGGTATAGCCTATCAGATTGCTATGGAGATGAAGAAAATTGTTTGAGAGGGTGCTTGGAAGAGGCGATACAGACCATTCTCCTGAGTGACTGGGTACCCCAAAACTCAATAAGCCCCCTTGTTACAAGTAGCCCCAACACACTGCAAATTACAGATTTAGCGAGGCAAAAGTGACTGCAGCATCTTGAGTTGAGAAGCATAATATAGACAATCCACAACCATTGTCAAAGATGCTTTTGACAAAAGAAAAACATCAATCTCCACTCTTATATCCCACATTTTATTTGGTTACAAATTGTAGTTCTTCTTCGTCTCTTCTCTAACATGGTAGTCCTTCCATCTCCAATACTATTCAAAAAGCAAAGTTAAGAAACTGGATCAATTAACATCCTTGCTTATGGACAAATCATGCACGAAAGTGTTTTAGCTCATGATAGTTTGTTCTTGCAATCTAGATGAAAAAACACCCATTAGGAATTAAGACCAGACATTTCTGTGATCTATTCACACAAACAAATATGACATTTCTCTGGCTTCATACAAGCATCTAATTGTCATCATCATTCACACCTACATCGTCATTAAACAATTACCATACAACCAGAAGAACAGAGCTACTTCACTGTATTCATCATTATTTAAAAGACATTGCTAAGTCAAGAGAGCGAAGGGGCAGGTTCAGAACACACTGCAGCCATGCTCATGTACCTTTCAAAGAACACAGAGTACATAGAACATAAAGAATTTAGAATAGTACAGTGCAGGTACAGTCCTGTGACCCACAATGCCCATGCTGAACGTGATGCCCCATCAAACTAATTTCCTCTGCCTGCATGTGACCAATATTCCTCTATTCGCTGCATATCCATGTGCCTCTCTGAAAACCTCTTTAGCACCACTATCGTATCTGTCTCCATCACCATCCCTGGGAGCATATTCCAGGCACCCACCATTCTCTGTGTAAACAAACTTGCCTGCATATCTCCTTTAAACTTTGCCTCTCTCACCTTAATGCTATGCCTTCTAGTCTATGACATTTCCACCCTGGGATAAAGGTTCTAACTGTCTACCCTATCTCATAATGTTATATATTTTTATTAGGTGTCTTCCCAACTTCTGACGTTCCAGAGAAAACAATCCAAGTTTGCCCAAACTCTCTTTAAAACTAATTAGAATCCACTCAGCATTCTGTATACCTCTTATGCACCCTCTCCAACTCCTCAACATTTCTGTTGTAATGGGACAACCAGAAGTAGACAATCAATAGTTCCTCGATGATGACAGCACTCTATCATTGAAGTCTTTGATAGGGCAATAACCTATCACTCAGGTACCAGTAAAATTTTAGACACACCACATCCTACCTCCATTTTTCAGCTGAACATATATTTGCAGGCTAAGATTCTATACACGTGTTAACTGCTGCAGGAGGACTTGCATTTGCAGTGTTCTCCAGATAGTTGAAGTCACTGATTCCCAGCTTCCACACAACAGGTCATTCATTCCACATGGTCACCACAGATCTCTAGCATGTCTAACGGTTTGATCCTCACCACAGTCAGAGGTCATCCAGGCACTGCATTCACATGGTGATGACTTTATTCAGCAAACTCAGCGGGACAAGCAGTATCTGTGGACGGAATTCAACAAGGTTCATGATCCAAAACATCGCCTGTCCATTCCATCCATAATACTACCTGATCTGCTGAGTTACTTCAGCTCTCCAGAGTAAATGTTTGGCCTAAGATGCCAGCACCTGCAGTTCCTTGTTTCTCCATCTGTGGAGGGAACAGACGACGATGTTTTGGGTGTTTTGGGTCGCGATCCCTCTTCAGACTTCATTTTCTTTCATTTCAGCAGCAGGTGGCATCTCAGACCACAGGACCACCTTGCTGGCTTCCCTCGAATGCAGGTACCCCTTGACAGTGTTCATGACCCAAGCCTTTTCCTCTGCAGATTATGTGGGTCATTGTACATTATCAACAGATCTTCCTTGGAGTGATTGCTTTGTTCCCGACACATTCATTCTCAGGCAGACTGAATTACGAACCATTTGTTCATCCATTCCTCCTCAGACGAATTGATCCAGGGAAACCTCCTTGGTGCCTTGCACCATTTCTGTTAAGGCACCCCACATGAGAGAAATGCAAGCTTCAAGATCTTTGTGCAAAATGATACTTTTTTTCTGAAAATTAGATTCCATTGTCTGCACCAATTTTGAAAATACCTAAAATATTCTCTAGCTGTTGCAGTGAAGTCATCACTCTGTCCTGATTGCTGCACAACCTAGCAATTTGAATACACCAACCTGTGATGAGGGGAACAGCACACAGACTCAAAACCTAACGTATATGAGATGGAGGCTGAAGGACAAGAGGTAAAAGAAGCAAAAAGATAAGAAAAGATGCAGGGGGGAGTTTGAGCCAAACAATAATGTCATACAGTATGGAAACAGATCCTTTGGCCCAACGTCCACCCTGACCAAGATGCCCCTGAGATGCCCCTTAGACGTTTCTTAGCTGCATTTGGCCTAAATCCCTCTAAACCTTTCCTATCTCATCTCCCATTAGTTAAGTTTGGTTTAGTTTATTATTGTCATGTGTACAGGTACAGTGAAAAGCTTTTTGTTGCATGCTTTTTAGTCAAAGAAAATGCTATATATGATTACAATCAAGCTGTCCAGTGTATAGCTAAAGGATAAAGGGTAGAGCATTTAGTGCAGAATAAAGTTCGATTCAAGATAGTTTAATGAGGTAGATGGGAGGTCAGGACCACTCTCTAGCTGGTGAGAATACGGTTCAGTTGCCTGATAATAGCCGGGAAGAAATTGTCCCTGATCTTGGAGGTGTGCGCTTTCAAATATCGGTACCTCTTTCCCCATGGGAGAGGGGAGAAGAGGGTGATTGGGGTAAGACTGGTCCTTGATTATGCTGGTGGCCTTGCCAAGGCAGCGTGAAATGTAGATGCAGTCAATGGAAGGGAGGTTAGTCTGGGCTACGTCCACAACTCTCTGCAATTTATTGCAGTCTTGGATGGAGCTGTTCCCAAACTATGTTGTGATGCATTCTGATAAAATGCTTTATATGGCACATCTGTAAAAGTTGGTGAGGGTTGTTAGGGACATGCCGAACTTCCTAAACTCTGTTACGAAGTAAACGTGTTGGTGTCCTTTCTTCGCCATAGCGTCTATGCAGCTGGTCCAGGACAAATTGCTAGTGATATTTATTCCTAAGAACTTGAAGCTTTCGACCATCTCTACTTCGGCGCCATCAATGTATACCAGAGTGTGTGTACTGCTTTGCTTCCTGAAGTCAATCACAATCTTGTTTTGTTTAGAGATACAGTGCAGAAACAGGCCCTTCAGCCCACCGACTCCACACTGACCAGCAATCCCTGCACATTAACACTACCCTAAACACACTAGGAACAATTCTACATTTTACACCAAGCCAATTAACCTACAAACCTGTACATCTTTGGAGTGTGGGAGGAAACTGAAGATCTGGGAGAAAACCCATGCAGGTCACAGGGAGAACATACAAACTCCATACAGACAGCACCCGGAGTCAGGATCGAACCCAGGACTCTGGCATAGTAAGGCAGTGGCTCTACCACTATGCTCCCGTGCCACCAATGTATTCCTGACATTGAGGGAGAGATTGTTGTCTATGCACCAAGTTAGGAGTTTCTCAATCTCCTTCCTGTACTCTGTCTCATCATTACTTGATATCCAGTCCACTACGGTGGTGTCGTCGATGAACGTACATTGAGTTGGATTAGTATCTGGTTGCACAGTCACAAAATTACAAGACGTGTAGTAGGGGTCTGAGAACACATCCTTGCGGGCACCAGTGTTGGGGATTATCATAGAAACATAGAAACATAGAAAATAGGTGCAGGAGTAGGCCATTCGGCCCTTCGAACCTGCACCGCCATTCAATATGATCATGGCTGATCATCCAGCTCAGTAACCTGTGCCTTCTCTCCATACCCCCTGATCTCTTTAGCCATAAGGGCCACATCTAACTCCCTCTTAAATATAGCCAATGAACTGGCCTCAACTACCTTCTGCGGCAGAGAATTCCACAGACTCACCACTCTCTGTGTGAAGAAATGTTTTCTCATCTCGGTCCTAAAAGACTTCCCCCTTATCCTTAAGCTGTGACCCCTGGTTCTGGACTTTCCCAAAATCGGGAACAATCTTTCCGCATCTAGCCTCTCCAACCCCTTAAGAATTTTATATGTTTCAATAAGATCCCCCCTCAGTCTTCTAAATTCCAGCGAGTATAAGCCCAGTCTATCCAGTCTTTCTTCATATGAAAGTCCTGCCATCCCAGGGATCAATCTGGTGAACCTTCTCTGTACTCCCTCTAAGGCTAGAATGTCTTTCCTCAGATTAGGAGACCCAAACTGTACACAATACTCCAGGTGCGGTCTCACCAAGGCCCTGTACAACTGCAGCAGAACCTCCCTGCTCCTATACTCAAATCCTCTTGCTATGAATGCTAACATACCATTCTCTTTCTTCACTGCCTGCTGCACCTGCACGCTTGCTTTCAATGACTGGTGCACCATGACACCCAGGTCACGTTGCATCTCCCCTTTTCCTAATTGGCCACCATTCAGGTAATACTCTGCTTTCCTGTTCTTGCCGCCAAAGTGGATAACCTCACATTTATCCACATTATATTGCATCTGCCATGCATTTGCCCACTCTCCTAATCTATCCAAGTCACTGCAGCCTCCTAGCATCCTCCTCGCAGCTAACACTGCCACCCAGCTTCGTGTCATTATCGTAAAGGATTAGACATTTGAGAAGAGGATGAAGCATTTACATCAAAAAAGAATCCTTGATACATACTTTCATTAGAAGCAAAAAATATCCCCGATTTCAGCATCTGCATTCTTTGTACCTCCACCTTTCATAAGGGGCCTGTCAAACCATAGCCTCAATCCAAGCAAAGCAGCTCTCTCTATATTACAGTCCTCAAGAATAACACATTTCATTGATAATCAATTTGGAATAAACAGAACTGAAAATTATTTCACATTCTGTTTTGCAGGCCCATATATAATGTAAAACTTACCACTGTAATAAGAAGGACCTCACGTGGTCCACTAACACCGCTGCGCTAGTCAAGAAAGCACAGCAACGGCTGTTTTTCCTGAGAACGCTGAAAAAGGCCGGTCTGCCCCAACAGTTACTGATGACCTTCTACCGCTGCATCACAGGGAGCATACTGACATACGGCATCTATGTGTGGTATCTCAGCTGCACGGCAGCGGATAAGAGTGCTCTTCAGTGGGTCGTCTGCAGAGCGCAGAGGATCATTGGGATACAGCTACCAGCCCTGGAGGACATCTACAATGCACGCTGCCTCAGGAAAGCCACCAGCATCTACAAGGACTCCACACACCCATGCCACCATCTGTTTGAACTACTTCCATCTGGCAGACGTTACAAGGCCTTCTACGCCCGCACCTCCAGACTAAGAAACAGCTTTATTCCTAGAGCTATTGCCGCTCTGAATCAGACCTGCTGAGAGCACCCCATGATCTGTCTCTGCCCTCAGGGTCATCTGTACAACTGACCCTGCATGAACCTTTTTTGCACTTTACCTTGTTTCCTTTTATTTTTCTTCCCCTCCCTTTGTTGTTTTTGTTTTTGCCGTGATTTATTTATTTTATAGCATCGATATGGAAGTGGCATTCTTAATCTCGTACTTGTACAATGACAATAAAGATATTGTATTGTATGGCATTGAGACAGATGATCTGTATTTCTTGATGTGGTACTTTGCTTAACCACACAGTGCTCTCTGCACATACCATACTTACCTTGCATCAGATCAGTTCTGTAAATCCAAACATTGTTTGTTTTCATGAACGGACAGGGATAAATATAACTGATCAACATTACATGAGGGAGGAGGAGAGGATTCAGATGCATACAATGCAGAACAAAATGGCTGGTGTATCATGAGATTAAATATGTAAATATTAAACCACTGCAAAAATCTTAAAGCTTTTAAAGGTATAGTGTCCAATTAATATTCAGGCACAAATCAAGGTTTAACTTAAAATAAAATATTCCAGTGCCTTACCCATTTCACTGATTCATATGGGGTTTAGTGGTCCTAGTACTGTAGCTGTGATCCAGCTTTAAGAAGACTGCTTCCTTTGAGTTTACACAGATTCCCTTGATATCCTGTGTAAAGCTCCTGTGCTGGATAGGCCAGCTTCTGACTGCTCTCCTGGGCCAATTTAAGGTGCAATATTGGAAACCTGTAGAGGGAAATGAATGAATGCCATGTGAATTAAATGTAAATATCCTGAACCTATACGCTCAGTAAACTCTCAGGGGGCAGGATTGACAATGGTGCACAGATCTATTGACTTTTCCTACACTATCATTATTTCAACATCCTGCCCTGAAGTCATCCTGGCTGACTGACCTGGTTTCACAGGTGTATAGTCCCCTGGTATCCCCTGATACCTTCTATAGATGTACAGTCCCTGCTACCTTCTACCTTCCTCAGGTGTATAGTCCCTGCTACCTTCCACAGATGTAAAGTCCCTGCTACCTTCTACCTTCCACAAGTGTATAGTTCCTGCTACCTTCTTCAGGTGTATAGTCCATGCTACCTTCCTTAGGTGTATAGTCCCTGCTATCTTCCACATATGTACAGTTCCTGCCTAACTTCGACCTTCCACAGCTGTATAGTCCCTGCAACCTTCTACCTTCCTCAGATGTATAGTCGCTGCTACCTTCACTCTTTTATCTGGAGTCAGTTGTCTGTACAATTTCAGCAGGATTCTGCTCACAACGAAAAATGTGCACACTGGAGAATATATTTCTGGTCTACCTAAGAAATTGAGTTCCCATGTACCATATCTCTGTTCCTTTAGATAGGTTTTCTGCTTACGTGTGGAATCTCTCTGTTTATGCAGGAGCACAATCTGCTCATATAGAATTTCTCAGTTCATGCGGAACAGCTGCTGCATATGCATGGCATCCCTTGTAAAGAGTGTAATCTTGCTCATGGATAGGATCTGTGTATCTACTGATAGCATCAATGTGCTCCCAAATGGTAGTACGCTGCTCAATGAAAACAGATATCTCCTCATGCACAGCACCTCTCAAATCAAGGCTATTAAGCTGCACTCTGGTGGCACCTTACTAATCCTTTTTAATGCTTCAAGATACTACACCATGGCAGAGACTAGACCTCTAAACTGGATCAGGGTAAGAATGCAAAGAGACCTAAACACATTATATGACTTTTGTCTATGTCTCCATCGCAGAGGTTACCTGCACCAGTAAGTGTGTGATAGATTACTGCCAAGCCTGTGTAGAGAAGCCGGCATTACGCCCAAAGTAAAATAAAAACAGATTAGGCTGGAAATACTCAACAGATCAGGCAGCACAAGCAGAAAGTAAACAGAGTTCGAGTTCTTTCATCAGAAGCATAAAACAAACTACTGGAGGAACTCGGCAGATCAACATCATCTGTGAAGGCAGAGGGATGTTTTGGGTCCAAACTCTGCATCAGAACCTACCCAAAGTGCCAGGCATTTCTCTGTATCCACAGATGCTGCCTGACCTGCTGAGTCTTTCAATAATTTGTTTTTAACTCCTCATTACAGCATCCACAATTTAAATTTCGGTTTAGGTTTATGTACCGAGGCACAGTGAAAATGTTAATATTCTCTAAATTAAAGACATTATATAATGGAGAATCCCTGCATTTGTCAGTATTGCTTAGCCCTTGTCAGCAGAACTTTACAGGCTTCGATTGGCGTTAGCTAGTCTCGGCTCAGGCTGATATGCAGAACGGTAAATGGTCCAGGTGTTCTCCATGTTTCCCTTAAATTGATAACCTATATAATGATTTTGCAAACTGACCCTAAATGCATCATTCCTATTATGTAGTAAGAATAGAAAGGCAGATTATTATCTGAATGGTGTCAAGTTAGGAGGAGGGGGAGTTCAACGAGATCTGGGTGTCCTAGTGCATCAGTCAATGAAAGGAAGCATGCAGGTACAGCAGGCAGTGAAGAAAGCCAATGGAATGTTGGCCTTCGTAACAAGAGGAGTTGATTATAGGAGCAAAGAGGTCCTTCTACAGTTGTACCGGGCCCTGGTGAGACCGCACCTGGAGTACTGTGTGCAGTTTTGGTCTCCAAATTTGAGGAAGGATATTCTTGCTATGGAGGGCGTGCAGCGTAGGTTCACTAGGTTAATTCCCGGAATGGCGGGACTGTCGTATGTTGAAAGGCTGGAGCGATTGGGCTTGTATACACTGGAATTTAGAAGGATGAGGGGGGATCTTATTGAAACATATAAGATAATTAGGGGATTGGACACATTAGAGGCAGGAAACATGTTCCCAATGTTGGGGGAGTCCAGAACAAGGGGCCACAGTTTAAGAATAAGGGGTAGGCCATTTAGAACGGAGATGAGGAAGAACTTTTTCAGTCAGAGAGTGGTGAAGGTGTGGAATTCTCTGCCTCAGAAGGCAGTGGAGGCCAGTCGTTGGATGCTTTCAAGAGAGAGCTGGATAGAGCTCTTAAGGATAGCGGAGTGAGGTGGTATGGGGAGAAGGCAGGAACGGGGTACTGATTGAGAGTGATCAGCCATGATCGCATTGAATGGCGGTGCTGGCTCAAAGGGCTGAATGGCCTACTCCTGCACCTATTGTCTATTGTCTATTGTCTATTGTCTAAATGTATTGTGAAACAATACATATAATGTTTCAAGACGGTCATCCTGTTAATTGATGATTGGTCGAATTGTTGAGCCTTGGGGAAGTTGTGGGTTTCCAGGGCACATGGTTCAATGTTTATCCTTGTTAGCTTCCTTCGAGAGCTTTCCATGCAATACAATGTATTGAGCTGTTGTATTATTGGGTTAGGGAGATGTCTGTTATGTACGGGGTTAATCGATATCTGTTATTGGGTAAGTGTAAGACAACCCCCTGTGTGGTTCGGCCCTCAGGTTCGCGGGGCATATAAAAGACGGTGATCTCAAGGTTCGTGGTCGATCCTCAGGAGAACTGCTGGAGTGTCTCTGTCATCTAGAGGGCTTGATTAGACAGAAGCAGGGTTCGAACCTGCGGTGGGGATAGTAGGTACAGTGTATGATCTGTGATGCGCTTATAATTTCACTAGAATAAATATTAATCTTTGCAAGTGCTTGACACAGTGTTTTTACTGAAACTAGACTGGGGGGAAGCTCAGAAACGAGCAATTATCAAAAAGATTTGTTTGCATGTTATCCAATCAAATCAGATCATACTATACATAAGTACAATCAAACCAAACTCAAGTACATTAGGTAGAGTGAAGGGAAAAGATGCAGAGTGCAGAATGTAGCTCTCAGCATTGTATTATAACAGTTCTGATCAAGTGCATTAGGGCTAGGGTTAGGGTTAGAGAGAGAGAGGTGTGCTGCTGTAAACCCGACCCCGTGCATACCAAGACAAATATTGTTTTCCTACAAATTTCCTACAAATCTTTCCTACAAATATTGTTTTTGTTCTCTCTTGCCAATAAAACTGATTTGTAACTAAACATACGAGCGAGCCTTTTTCTTTTCTACTAGTCAGATCCTTGAACCTGTTCCCTTGTAACAGACCCTCCTTCAGGAGAAAACAAATCATAGAGCAGGAGAGCAGCAGGAATCACAAGAGGAATCACAGCAGTGAGCGAGGGTCTCATGGAACTCCCATTGGAGAAATGGGAGAAACCTCTCCAGAGTAGGCATACCTTGAGGAGATTTCGCAGTGGATCAGTAAAATGTAGAAACAAGGAACAAGCAGATATCAGTTTACATAAAAAGACACAAAGTGCTGGAGTAACTCAGCGAGTCAGGCATCATCTCTGGAGAACATGGATACATGATGTTTTGGACGGGACCTTGAGGGAGCCCATGTTCCTATCAATTAGGTTTCCCGATCTGCCAAACTAGTTAAAACTTTTCCAAGTGGCACAAACAAATCTCCCCTTTCTGAAATGCAATTCTGAAATGCAATTGAACAGAACAGAATTTTGAAACAAGTAATGAAAGTAACAATATATGCACAAATAACAACAGGCTCCTTTAGCCGATACATTATTTCAACTTCAGGGTCTAGCATATCTCTCCTTTCACACACACACATGCACACTCACACACCTCTCAATGACGAAACATGCATAGGCAGTGCCACAGAAAAAGAGGCATCTGAATCACGAATCTATATGAAATAATGGACAGCTGGACAGGACAGCAGCATGCGAACGAGAGAAGCTTGTGAGTATTTGGTAAAGAAGCACGTATATCAGCTTTCTTTGCTTTTTTAACACATTCACAATTTCAAAAAAGTAAAATGCCAATGTCTAGACAGCAGAACAATATTCTTTCTTTCAAATTCTTTGAAGAGAAAGCCAAGTACTGCAATAGTCATCTGAGTATATCCAGATTGCTTTTGCTACTTTGTCATCAGAGCCTAGCATTGAACAAAAGAACAGGAGCGAGCTATTTTGTCTTTTTATCCTGTTTCTCCAATTAATTAAATCAACGCTAATCTCCATCTCAAATTCATGTTCTGCCTTTGATTTGTCTCCATCAATACTCCTCGCAACAAAAGCCTTACCCATGATTAGCAATATGGAGAAGGTAGTTCTTGGATTCAGTTAATCTTTGCGTCAAATTAGGTTTCCTTACAGTTTACAAAAGCCAACGTAAGATCATCAAATAATGATGAATAAGTTGGAAAGATTCCAACCAAATGTATTAGTGACCACTTGCAACAATGTGGACTTTGGAGATGAGAACATGCTTCTCTATAGAAGGCGTGGGCTCCCGTAGAAAACAGACTTAAAGTGCTGAAGTAACTCAGTGGGTCAGGCAGCATTTCTAGAGAAGATGAATAGGTGATGTTTTGGATCAGGATACTTGGTAATACAATTAGTCAATTTGTAATAATGACTTTTGTTTCTGAAAGTAAACCCCAGACTCAACATGCATTTTTCAACCCATCAAGCTCATGTGTATCCCACCAAGATAATTTCCATATATATGGGTTGGTTGAATAGTGAAAGTAACAGAGCAGTCCAGGACACGTTGGAAAACATCCTGGAATCTGAGATTATCTGGGACTGTCCAGTAGCATTAAGGCACCAGCAAATGATTCTAAGGATATTGCTAGCTTCTGGCATCAATCACCAAAGCTTAAGTAATTGATCAAAGTAGACCAGAATGAGTGGTCAGAAATAAGCCAGCTATGTAGCATAGAATCAGGTTGATTCCTCCGTTGTCCCAAAATAGTCTTTTGCTATTGAAATGAAATGATGATGGGCAAATGGGAGAGTCATAGAACCATGAAATCATACAACGTAGAAAAAAGGCCCTTCGACCCAACTGACCAAGATGCCCCATCTAGGCTAATTTGCCCATTTTAGGACATATCCCCCTAAACCTCACCTATCCATGTACCTGCCCAAGTATCTTTTAAATGTTGTTAGAGTACCTGCCTCAGCTACCTTCACTGGCAGCTCGCTCCATATACCCACCGACCTTTGAATGAAAAAGTTGGTTCCTATTAAATCTTTCCCCTCTCACCTTAAAACGATGTCCTTTGTTTTTGATTTCCCTCCCCTGGGTAAAAGACCCTGCATTCACCTTATCAATTCCCTCATGATTTTGTACATCTCTATAAGATCACCCCTCAGCCTCTTGCACTCCAAGGAATAAAGTCCTTGCCTGTCCAACCTCACCCAATAGCTCAGGCTCTCAAGTCCAGACAACATCCTCATAAATATTCTCTGCACTCTTTCAAAGGGCACATGGAGGGGATGGCAAAACAAGCCCTACCTAAAAAATAGGTAGAAAAATAAAACTTTAATAATCTTTATGTTGAGGTTCTGGATAATCTATGATCCCTAGTTTAACCAGAACTGTTAGTGCTCATCAGTAAACCTATGGTACTCACAAACCTATGGTACTCACAAACTCACATATTCACAATCACCAATAACCAAAAGAGCCACATGACCTCTATGCCAGTTCTCCACCCATCTAAACCTTTCCTATACATATACCTGTCCAAACATTTAAATGTTGTTTTTGTACCTGCCTCAAGTACTACCTCTGGTGGTTTGTTCTATATGCCCACCACGCTCTGTGTGAAAAGAAGTTGCCCCTCAGGTTTCTATTAAATCTTTCCCATCTCATCTTAAACATATGCCTTCTAGTTCATGTTTCCCCTACTCTAGAAAAAGGACTTTGTGAATTCACCTATGACCTATGGTTTTATTAAACCTCAGCCTCCTGTACTCTGAGAAAAAGTCCTAGGCTGTCCAACCTCTCCCTATAGCCCAAGCCCTTGAGTCCTGGCAAGATCCTCGTAAATCTTCTATGCACTCTTTCCAGTTAAATGGCATCTTTCCTACGGCAGGGTGGCCAAAGCTGAACTAAGTGCTGCCTCACCAATGACTTGAACAATTGTAACATAGTGTTCCAACGTCTACACTCAATTACCTGACTGATGGTGGCCAGTGGGCCAAAAGCCTTTCTCACCACCCTATCTCCCTGTGATTATTCTGGATTATTTTATAAACTCTATTTGGTACAATATGATCAATTGCCTTCTTTGGTTCTGTAAACTATTCCATAGATATATACAAATTATTAAATATTACAATAAAATAATAATAAAACTAAAAAACAATAGTGAGTGTTTTATTACATCGTTGCAAGAAAAAAATACATTTTAAATATTTTAATGCACAATGTACAGGGGAACTGAGTAATTATAAACACACACACCCTCAAGGCACATACAGCATTTTCCTCTGTGCACGTTGCTCTCATGATCAATAGGAAGATACAAAAACAAGAATGTCTCCACTGCAGGATTGTAAAGAAAGAAAACATTCATACCGTGAAATGTCATTTCTTTGGAATTTAATCAACCTCAATCAGCAGTCAAAAAATAGTCTTTCCAGCACTGAGAAATAATCAAGTTTTACTATTCAGTTCATATGTTTTTAACTGAAATGTCACATGGCATAACCTGAAATATAAATGAACACACAAATCCACAATGTTTAATGTTACCCTTATGAGATGTGTCATCATGAAAAATGTACAAGTCATGCAATATTCTGCCCGATGACAGAATTGGATCCAGATAATTCAGTCACAACTTTAAACAAAACATCAGATTATTTATCTGGTGCCTCATGTAATGTTGCCCTTATCTAATCAAGATCTGATCTCAGTAATCTCTAATGCAAAAGTACCCTGAGAGAAGGTTGCTTTTGTAAATTATATGTCAGCAAAAGCACAGAAGGAAAACGTCTTCCAACTGATCTTAAAAATATGGAACATTACACCAATTTTAATGAATAATAAGTAGACACAAAGAACTACAGACGTTGGAATCTTGCGCAGAACATAAAGAGCTGCACTAACAGGATCGTTCCGAGTCAGCATGGATTTACGAAGGGGAAATCATGCTTGACTAATCTACTGGAATTTTTTGAGGATGTAATTAGGAAAATTGACAGGGGAGAGCCGGTGGATGTGGTGTACCTCGACTTTCAGAAAGCCTTCGACAAGGTCCCACATAGGAGATTGGTGGGCAAAATTAGAGCACATGGTATTGGAGGTAGGGTACTGACATGGATAGAAAGTTGGTTGACAGACAGAAAGCAAAGAGTGGGGATAAATGGGTCCCTTTCAGAATGGCAGGCAGTGACTAGTGGGGTACCGCAAGGCTCGGTGTTGGGACCGCAGCTGTTTACAATATACATCAATGACTTGGATGAAGGGATTAAAAGTACCATTAGCAAATTTGCAGATGATACAAAGCTGGGTGGCAGTGTGAACTGTGAGGAACATGCTATGAGGTTGCAGGGTGACTTGGACAGGTTGTGTGAGTGGGCGGATGCTTGGCAGATGCAGTTTAATGTGGATAAGTGTGAGGTTATCCACTTTGGTGGTAAGAATAGGAAGGTAGATTATTATCTGAATGGTGTCAAGTTAGGAAAAGGGGACGTTCAACGTGATCTGGGTGTCCTAGTGCATCAGTCACTGAAAGGAAGCATGCAGGTACAGCAGGCAGTGAAGAAAGCCAATGGAATGTTGGCCTTCATAACAAGAGGAGTTGAGTATAGGAGCAAAGAGGTCCTTCTGCAGTTGTACAGGGCCCTAGTGAGACCGCACCTGGAGTACTGTGTGCAGTTTTGGTCTCCAAATTTGAGGAAGGATATTCTTGCTATTGAGAGCGTGCAGCATAGGTTTACTAGGTTAATTCCCGGAATGGCGGGACTGTCATATGTTGAAAGACTGGAGCGACTAGGCTTGTATAGACTGGAATTTAGAAGGATGAGAGGGGATCTTATCGAAACGTATAAGATTATTAAGGGGTTGGACACATTAGAGGCAGGAAACATGTTCCCAATGTTGGGGGAGTCCAGAACCAGGGGCCACAGTTTAAGAATAAGGGGTAGGCCATTTAGAACAGAGATGAGGAGAAACAAATTCAGTCAGAGAGTTGTGAATCTGTGGAATTCTCTGCCTCAGAAGGCAGTGGAGGCCAGTTCTCTGAATACATTCAAGAGAGAGCTAGATAGAGCTCTTAAGGATAGCGGAGTCAGGGGGTATGGGGAGAAAGCAGGAACGGGGAACTGATTGGGAATGATCAGCCATGATCACCTTGAATGGCGGTGCTGGCTCGAAGGGCCGAATGGCCTACTCCTGCACCTATTGTCTATTGTCTATTGTCTATTGTAACTCAGCAATCTCTGGAAACATAGAAACATAGAAAATAGGTGCAGGAGTAGGCCATTCGGCCCTTCGAGCCTGCACCGCCATTCAATATGATCATGGCTGATCATCCAACAGTATCCTGTACCTGCCTTCTCTCCATACCCCCCGATCCCTTTAGCCACAAGGCCCACATCTAACTCCCTCTTACATATAGCCAATGAACTGGCCTCAACTACCTTCTGTGGCAGAGAATTCCACAGATTCACCACTCTGTGTGAAAAAAAACGTTCTCATCTCGGTCCTAAAAGACTTCCCCCTTATCCTTAAACTGTGACCCCTTGTTCTGGACTTCCCCAACATCGGGAACAATCTTCCTGCATGTAGCCTGTCCAACCCCTTAAGAATTTTGCACGTTCTTACAATCTGGAGAAGATGAAAAGATGAAATTATGGTCATCTTCAGATTAATCTTCTTCAGATTAAAGAATAAAAATGTGCAATGCGGCTTATCACAGTTGTCCTCGAGCAGACCACCCCTGCTAAAAAACACACCCCAGGGATTAGATGGAAAGGGTATCAAGGAATGCAAGCAGGAAATAGTTTTGAGATAAGCAATTAGCCATGAATGATGGAACAGTCTCGAAGGGCCAATTGCCAACTCCTGCTTCCATTGTCTATGTTTCCCTAACTTGCAAACTGAGCATGCTTCGGGGGAAAACAAAATGAAAGCAAAATTTGTAACAATCTCAATACATCCCAGAATGCTTTACTGCTAGTTGTCACATAGCAAAGATTCATTGAAAGGAATGTGATAACTAGCTGTAAAGGAATTTTAGATGTCTTGAGTGTTCCTGGTGAGGGATAAATGTTGGTTAGTACAAACAGTGTACTTTCTGTAAATTCCTTTCTCTCATTTGATAATGCTCATGAGAATTTTATTGGAAGAATTCCTGTGGAAATAACATGCTAAAAACATGTTAACAATTAGTTAATGGAGAAAGTGTTTATTAGGGTGGAAATTTGTCTTGGGCAGAAGCTCAAAATAGGAAATATCGTAGCAGCTGCTTAATTTACACTTGGCCCAATTGGCTACTAACTATTCTGCAGTTAGTATAGAACTATTTTATATATTTCAGAATATATTTTAGCCACATTCGGTTTACAGAAAGTACACTGCTTCTTACTAATAGCATGGGACTGGCTGTGTGCAGGGACTGGCTGGTGAATGCTGTCTTCCTCGATTGTTGAGGTTTAGCTTAAAATTTAAGATACAGCATGGAAACGGGTTGCTCAGACCACTGAGACCATCAATCATCCATTCACACTAGTTCTATATTATTCCACTTTCTCATCGACCCTACACACTAAGGGCAATTTACAGGGACCAATTAATCGACAAACCCGCACATCTTTGGGATGTGGCAGGAAACCGGAGCACCTGGAGGAAGCCCACATAGTCTCAGGGAGAAGGTATAAACTCCACACAGACAGCACCAGAGGTCAGGAATGAACCCGGGCTTCGGCCTCTGTGAGGCAGCAGATTTACCACTGCTTCACTGTGCTGAGTCAGTCCAGAGAATGCGGTTTCAACCTGAATATCGACTCTCCATTTCCCTCACAGATATTACCTGACCAGCTAAGTTCCTCCAGCAGCTTGTTTTTTTGCTCAAAATTCCCGCAAGTGCAGTCTATTCTGTTTTAATCTCAATAATCTGTTGGAGGAGAACTGTAATACTCTGCAAGTCCAATTGCATGCTGTGATTTGCAGCTCAACAAGATAACACACTGACATTGAGTGATGGAAAACTAAATTTCCACTTCAGCACTTGGCCAGAATGGAATTTGTGACATTAGCTGTAATCCATGCTTCGAATCTCTTCAATGAAATGTTCCACTGTCTGACAAGCACCAACATGTTTGACTTCAAGCCGTCTTGAGTGTACATCAACATGCAAGGAAATAATTATTCTCCAGTTCCAAAATTCGACATGGCCTTTTTGGAATGAAATAAAATTGACCATATAAATGACCTAAAAGCCTAAATGGACCTCATTTAGTTTAGATAGAGAATCAGCGATATAATCTGTAAGGAAAACATGCTTTGGGTGATCTGACTTCAACCAATGTGTTAAAAAAAAACCCACATAAATTAATCACTGTTTTTATGTTCATTATTCAGCAGGAAAATATCTACCTGGGATTTGCACAGATGTGACAGGCATTTCTAATGCATTTTAATTATCAAACTTCAGTTTCAAACCTTTGCTTTTATTTTTGGTAGTCTATCATGTGGACCTAGATTTTACAACAAGCATTAAACATATAATGTATTACACATGCTATTTCTCATCTGTGGGCAATTTTTTTACAGTTAAAATTCTAATGTCATGAGATCAAATACAAGTTTCTGACCCATCTCTTGGCAGGAAATGAATGTTGACTGGGTGCATGCCAACGCTGGTCCACAGCTTCATCTGGGCCAAAATCCAACTGGCGAGAGATTTGACTCAAAACTAAACTGGTGAGTGATGCTTGCCTTAGATGAAAGGCTGTGCCAGCTGTTCTTTAACCTATTCTAGTAAAATGAGAACTCTAACTAAATGAAAAAAAAAAAAAAAAAAATTGAACATGTGTGCAGAATATTTTGTCACATTAAAGAATTATTAGAAGACTGATAAATAAGCAAATAAAACTGATCATATTTTCAATGTTCCAATAGATACAAATCTCTCAAATTGTTAGAGTAATATTTTTATGGTTTTCAATATTTATGATCACCACCTATTTATGATCAACATAAATAGCCTGATAGCTAAACAATCCCAATACAGATAATTTTCAGGTTTAGGTTTATAACTGTCATATGTATCAAGGTACAGTGAAAAATATGATTCTGCATGCTATCCAATCAGTTCAGATAATATTATACATAAATACAATCTAGTCAAACTCAAGCACAATAGGTAAAGCAAAGGAGAAGATACAGAGTGCAGAATTTAGTTCTCAGCATTGTAGCACTTCAGTTCCATAAAAAAGTCCAATGTCCACAATGGGTTGAGGTAAATCAGAATATAGCTTTCTTAGTATGCAAAAGTACTGAGTTCTGTAGAATAGAGGCTTACAGAGAAAATGCTAAAAGCAATCCTCAGTCCCTGCTCCGTTAATTGACTGATTGCTATTACCACTAACTATCTGACATGCAGAGAACAGCATTAGCCAAAGTTCCAGTAACTGATCATAGACTGGATTTTGAGGATGTAGCAAAACATAATTTGAGACATACTGGTATGATAACATAATGGCTGTTACTGTTCCAGCAGCTTAAAAGATGAATCACACCATTTTGCTTGGGAATTTAGATTCTAGTAATTGTAAACTTGGAATTAAAAGAAAAATTAGTCAGTTCCTTTGGAACTAGTGGTTTGTCGTAAAAACACACTTTGTGCCTGTTAAAGGAGAGGACATTTGCGAACCTTATACCCCATCTAGCCAATATAGTCTCCACACACAGCTGTATGGTAGACTCAGCTTCCCCCTTAGTTCAGAGGAATCCACATCAAGTATGAAAAATAGCAAAGCGTTCACAACATTTACATTTTAATTGCTGTTAATTTGATTGTCGTTTTTTTAATTTTCTAAACAAAGTTGAAAAATGCAGCAAGTTAAAAATTTGTAAATGCTTGTAAATAAAAATAGAAAATGTTGGAAGTATAGTTTATCCATCCATAAGCCACTGAGCTGTTTTTTCAATGTATCTTCTATTTAAAAAAAATAATAATTCCATACTTTCTGAAAATGGATAATGTTTGAATTCAGACTTTTCCTTAAACTCATGGAGTCAATTCTGCAAAGACATGATTTGCCAAAATGAGTTTAGGAATGTTAACTTATTTTCAAAGTAATTTAATTTTATCAAGGAAATATTTATAATTTTACTTGGTTTCACCTCTTTTTTATTTTAGCTGTTTTTAGAAACAATTGTCAGGTAAATTGAATTTCAATAAAATTTACAAAAGTGCGACCTTCGATAGCAACTACTTTTAACTTCATTTTAGTTGACCAGCTCAATTAAATAAACTATCTTAAATTGGTGAAATTAAAATTTGTTCACATGTGATTTTTATAAGGAACAAGTGGACCCGTTGGGCCCAAACAACTCCTGCATTGGTGCAGCACGTCCAGGCCCATGCCCAGGCTCCGGCTGCTTCCCCCGGCACTAGGCCTGGCTCTCCCACCCCCAAGAGACAGGCGGCTGAGCTCCGCTCAACGGGCCCCAATTTCGCAGGCGCGGACGAGTTTGTTCTGCACACGCGCAGACACGGCAGCCATCTTACGTAAGTACCAGCTCAACGGAGCCCCAACTGCACATGCGCTGTTTTTTAAACTTTAAATGTGAATAACTTTAAAAATATAACACCGATTTCAATGAAACTTCTTCCATAGGACCACGGGACAATGGTGAGTAAGATGGGCCCAAAATTGTCGCACTATTGCGTACCATTTTGGCTGTAGTTCAGGAACAAGCGAACAAACAAGAGTTTTAGTATATAGATGTTGTCATATGTTATAGAATTTTTAAGCAATTCACATAAAACACACTGAACTGGCATTTTCCACACTTTAGGATTCTACAAGCCAAATTTATTTTGTGATCACATAATAATAATAGGTAGAGCAGAAAATGTTTGGCTCATGCCACAGCACTCTGGCCTTGGATAATTCAGATAGTGTGGCGCGTCGAGAGAGGCCCGAAATAAAGGCGAGGAGCCGATTATTTTGGGGCATTCGGCCCCCCTGGACTGGTCCATTCCCGTGCCGAGGGGTCAGTAGTGGTATGGCCCGACCCTTGGGAGCCGCCACAGGACCCCCCCCCCAGAACTGGAGGCACGAACCGCACTGGTGGTCGCACAAACCGACCAGACCGCGTACGAAAATCCAGGGGGGCGGTCCTGTACTAGGTATATAAGGACAAGGTTTTGGGCGCAAAGCTATTCCAGCAGACTTGACCGGTCTGATAACTGAGTAATAATAAAACCGAACGCCCCGAAATACTCGTCTTTATTTCGGGCCTCTCTCGACCGCCACAATAGCAAATTTAATTACTTTGTCACAAATTAAAAATTAGTTGCGCCTAGCAGTGGTCTCAACAAATGTTTCCTTTTATTGTTTAAAAAATTACGATTATAAATGATAAGGCCAGCATTTATTGTCCATCCTTAATTTCCCTTAGGCGATTTTAAGGCGACTGCCGGCGAATAGGCTGTCGCCGACAGTTTGCCGGATGGTCGCGGGCATGATCGTGAGGAATCTTCAAAGAATCGTAGTGGATCTCGGCGCGTCGCTGAGAAATCAACCGGTATGAAATTTCTCGGCGACCGCTGGCTTGTCGCCAGGTATCGTTGCTTATTGCGGGAGCTGTCGCATGCTGTCCCCAGATTTGCTAAGTTCTCTTAGATTCATTTAGAAGCACATAATATTAAATTAAGTAAAGTAATTTGAAGATACCATAAAATACTTGTGTTTAACCAATTTATTTACCGTCAGGACATTTGACAGGTAGATTGGAGGTGACAGTTTGACGGTCAGGTAAGCGTGGGAATTTTCGCGATGTTTATGGCCATCAGCGATTACATTTAAACTAGACTCCCAACCCAGATATGCAACCCAGGAACCAGATATGCATCTCCCGTACATTTTCAAAGAATGTCCACACTCACACAAAAATCCATTTAACCACTTTTAAAATTAAATTTCTTAATACTGCTATTAGTAAACTGGAAGTCAATCCAGTTTATGCCTTGTTACCGTGAAGCTTGGTTTTCAAGTAACCCGGGCAAGATGTTATATTTCAAAACTCTCAAGTAATTACCGACTTGTCAGTGATTTCAGTAAAAATTAGGACGCCGGAGAAGCATTGACAGCGTGGGAATTTTGCGATGTTTCTGAAGACGGTGTCATCTCGACCTGACTCGGCATTGTCGTGGTCATTGTCGTAGGGTAAAAGAAAATTTTGGCGATCTGCTACAACTTTGACAGTCGCCGGCAGTCGCCTACAAAATCGCCTGTGGGGCAGGCCCTTAAGTCCATCTGTTACAGTTCTTCCTACGATGTTGTTGGGTGGGGAATTTCAGCATTTAAAACCCTGCAGTAAATATATTTGCAAGCCATATGGTAGGCAACTTGCAGGGGAGTCTGTCAAAATCTTAAATTGCTTAAAAGGATGTTTACCCTAACTGTTTGGGAATAATAGGTAGGCCACATAGGACTTAGATTAGAAGAAATTTCTTCTCTCTGAAGGTGGCAATTCTTTGGAGCTCTCTTTGTCAGATAACTGTGAAAACTCCATGTTTATGTTCATTCAAAACAGAGGATGATAGTTTTAAAGGAATCAAAGTGCCGGAAATTGGCATTGAGAGGAAGATCAGCCATAAAGTAAATGAATGACAGAGCAGGGTCCCAAAAGTGAAGTAAAAAGATCAGGTTTGATATTAAGATGGCGTTTGACTGTGCAAAACTGAGTAAAGCTTGTCATCTATCAGTGTGATTCATTCAACATGGTACCTAGAAATAGCTGAGAGCACCTGGTACACCCAGGATTATGGGAATATCCGAGCTACAGCCCTGAAGACTCACATTCCCAAAGTAACCACAGAAGCTGTTCCAGTACAATTACATCTAGCAGACAGTTCTAGTAGTTGACTCTCACCACTTATTTTACTGTGATTTAATTACCATTACAGGTGAAAAAAGGACACAAAGTGCTGGAGTAACTCAGTGGATTAGGCAGTATCTGTGAAGAACATGGATAGGTGACGTTTTGAGTTGTTAGAGGGAATTTTGTACTTTACCCATACTCTATATCTGACTTTACTCAGATATGCACAAACACAAAATAAAACAACTCATAGATCAGTGGTGAGTTTATTGAACAAGTTGGTTTAATAAAAGCCTTAGCGATGTACATTGGGAAGCAGTGTGAGCAAGCTCAAACTACTTCAAAATCCTACAGTAGCTGTAGGATTCTCATACCCTCCTGACACAATGGTTACTTGTGGAGTTGAAATAAACAATCATTAATCAATGTCTCCCCAAAGTTAACTTAAATTGTGCGTTTCTTTTTGTTTGGAAATCTCCCACCCACATATCTCACATGTAGATACCATAAATGTTCAGATTCCCCCGCCAAATGGAATCCTCTCGTAAAAGAGGTCATTTGTTAACCTTTGGGAGATTTGCCTGCAAAACACAATGACCAAGAGCAGCTGTAGTGCAAAATTGCAAAAGATAAGAACCTAGACAGAACTGTGAAGGACTATCCTCCCCCCTACTGATAAGGAAACCTGCTTCTCAGCAGAATGTTTCAGCTTTGCTATCCTGACTGCATTCTTGGCCATTTTCCCATCATGCTCCTCAGAATGTGAACTCTAGGGTTAACCATACTATAACCTACTCATCTTCTTTACAGACTCTTCTTCAGAGATGAAGGTGAGAAGGGAAATGGGTGAACATGAAATGGCTGTTGCACACCAGATGATGCATCAGTTGCATGACTAAGGCTGGGCAAACATCAGATAAGCTGAACACAAAGTGCTGGAGTAACTCAGCGGATCTGTAGGCACTTTGTGTTTTGCTCAAGATTCCAGCATCTGCAATTTCTATTTTATCAGATAAGCTAAGGTGATTCATGCCCCTAAATTAATGAACTCACTAATAGTTCAGTAAATTATTACAATCTAACATGTGCAATATGGTGTTTATTGCCTTGCCTATTGCCAGAGAGGATATAAAGCTCTTCATCAATGGCCCAACAATCTCTACTCTTGCCTCTCTCAATAACCTGGGACAGAGCCCATTAGGCCCTTCTTAAAGCACTTCAAGAGACCTAACACTACCTCGATATTAAAATGCTGTAGAATATGGTATACTCCACAATGATCTCACTGTCCTCCATGTCTTCTCCTTGGTGAATACCAATGCGTTAGCCATTTAGCACCTCACTAGCATCCTCCAACCTCAAACATAAATTCCCTCATTTATTCTTGAATGGTCTTTACCTCTCCCTAGTACAATACTTTGTGATTCTATTTAATCCTACTTGCCAAGGACATTTCATGGTCATTTTCGGTCCTCCTAGTGCCTTATGCAAGTTATTTCCTGCATCCTTAATATTCCTCAAAGCCCCTAACTGATTTCATCTTCCTGAACTTAAATATGTTTCCTTTTACTTTTTGAGCAAATTTACAACTTCTATCATTATTCAAAGTTCCCTTACCTTGCCATCCTTGCACTGCCTCCTTACTGGAACATGCTGGTCCTGAACTCTGCTCAGCTGATCTTTAACCGACACCCACATGTCAAACACTAGAAAATGAGATAGTAACATTACTGCAAAATCTTTCTGAAATTAGTTTTGTAGGCATTGAGATGTGGGATACATAATAGAAGACTTAATATTGGCTTGGGCATTAATGTTAAGGATTTTTACATTGAGTTAGCAAGATAATATGGTTGTACAACTCATCTAAATTGAACAGGATAGCTTTTGATTAGTAACAAACTTATTAAACATTACACAGACACGTGTGGTTAAAACTCACCTACCAGTTATCAGAAGTGGGGACATCCATAGTTCATTATCAAAGTCATACCAATTGTTGCTTGGAAGAATGGGTTAATAAAACAGTGGCCAAATTGAATTTATTAAACGCAAATTGTGTCAGACAATATTTACTTTTTTTGATAAGGCTCTTTGGCAAACAAGGGACTAATGAGATAACAATCACTGCTCAACAGACAGGATATAATAGAGTGAAAATTTGATTGCGGAAACAGGTGGAGAACATAAATAGGAATAGACTATTTAGTCCTTCAAACCTATTCCAGCATGACATGAGATTATTGGTCTTCTACTTACCATAGTTTTCCCCTTAATACTTTTAATTAATAAACTCTACTTGTCTCAAAGTTATCAAAAATAATTTGACGTAACATGAATTGCCATTTGTGATGCGGAGTTCCAAATTTCCATCATTCATTTTAATATTCATTTTCAAGATCTGGACGGTGCTGTCAAGAACCGCATTCACGTCCCATCCCTAATTGTCCTACCAGCTATGTCCTCTCTACTCCTTCAGTCTCGATTAAGGGTCTCAAATTAAAATATAAATTGTTCATTTCCCTCCAAATATGCTGCCTGATGCACTGAGTTGCTCCAGCTGCTTCCCATTAGGGTTTAGGGGTTATATTAAGAAGCATCCCCCACCACCTTACACCTCCACATTTATTTTTAGAAAATACCTGTAATTTCCATCAGAGAAGCAACAACTTTAAATTGCAAACTATACTATGAAATGACTATTACTGTCAAATGACTGCATTGTCATGCAGAATGGGGCTGTTAAGAATGATAACAATAATTAGCAAGCTGTGAGAAGTGAAGCATTCCAGAAACATGTTGAGGGTCAACATATTCATTGAGCTATATGGCACGATCCATGCCAACCAAGATGCTATCTACACAAATCTCATTTGCCTGTGTTTGGCCCATTCGTACCCTTCTAAACTTTCCTATCCATGTACCTGTAAAATGTATTTTAAATGTTATTATTGTACCTGCCTCTACCACCTTCACTTGCAGCTCATTCCATATACCCACCACCACAAGTATGATAAACTTGCCCCTCTGAACCCCTTTGAATTTTTCCCCTCTCACCTTCAACCTCTTGCTTTGGAATCTCCTACCCTGGGAAAAAGACTGTGACTATCTATTATATGTATGCCCCTCATAATATTATTAACATCAATAAGGTCACCCTTTGGCCCCTTCACTCTGGGGAAATCTGTCCTAACCTATTTGATCTCTTGCAGAAAAAGGAACTGCAGATGCTAGTTGACACAAAAGAACACAAAGTGCTGGAGTAACTCACCAGGTCAGGCAGCATCTCTAGAGAACATGGATAGGTAACGTTTTGCATCGGTTCCTTTCATCAGTCTGAAGAAGGATCCCATCACAAAACATCACCAATCCATGTTCTCCAAAGATGCTGCCTGATCCACTGTTAATTGTTGCCCAGGAAGCTCAAGGTATCCATTTGCAAACATCACACAACCTATAAAACATCACAGCTTTTATTTGTTTAACAGATAAAATAAATCAATGAAAGGAAGCTTTAAAACACAAATTTATTGAAGTCAGCATTAAAAGAGATCCCAAAAAATCATCATATTATTCAATGTTTTTGTGTCCCTTTCTGAAGAAGACAAGAGTAAAAAAAATGTGAACGAATGTCAATCACCTGTCCTTTTTTGTAAATGCTTGGATTTCAACAAAAAATTGTTAACCGGAATACCTTACACAAAACGGGGACATTAACACCAGGATTATCGGGGCAACCATATTGGTGTTAATGTCCCCTGATTAAGTGGTTTACCACAGTAAATAGTATCACTATGGTGCCCTTGCTATATGATCTTCTAAATGCATCCTATGCCTTCTGGACTGACTGATTAATTCATAGATTGAAAGGTACAGCACGGAATCAGCCACATTAGTCCACCAAGTCTATGCCACCCATCCATCACCTATCACACTAGTTCTGTTATCCCACTTTCTCATCCACTCCCTACACAATGGGGGCAATTTACAGAGGCCAATTATCCTACCAACCTGCAGGTCGTTGTGATGTGGGATGAAACCGAAGCACCCGGAGGAAACCCACAGTCACAGAGAGAACATACAAACTCCACATAGACTGCATCCACATAGTGAGGATAGAACCCAGGTCTGTGGTGCTGTGAGGCAGCGGCTCTACCAGCCATCCCTAGTTGGGCAATAGCAATTTGCTTTAATGATATGGTGTTGATCTAGAAATGCTTATCGAGAGGGGTGTTTGCAGTAAGGATGCTACACTTAATACATTTTTAATGCCATCTGCCAGCTCTCTATTCTGCATACAAAATATGCTTTAAACTCTTATTCCATAACGCACTAACTTAACTTAACATTTTACATAATTTCTCAAATGATGAGCGAGAAAGTCAAGTAAATGGGAATTCTTAAAGAAGCCCATGAGAAAAGGGTTTGGGATAAGAAGAATTGAGGATCCTGGAATCTTGAGCAAAACACAAAGTGCTGGATGAACCGCAGAGGGCATAGACAGGCGACATTTTGGGTCTTCAGACTCTTCAAACTGGACTGAGACTGCCTGGACTATTTCATTACCAGCCTTCAAGGTACAAAATTTAAGATAATCAAATAATGTCATAAGTAATCTGAGATTTTGGGGTTTAAAATCCATGCCTGGAAATGCTTGAGGTGAGGGGTGAGGGGGCCTTACTAAAGGAGAAAATCAAAGAAGCCTCCATTTACACTCCTTCCCTTGGGGTTCCATCAATTCCCCCTTCAACAACTGGAAAGCAAGATAACCACATGACAACACCATAGATGTTCAGACCTCGGTACCTAAAATAAAGCAGTAAACTTCCTTCTCATTGAAACACAAAACATAGGTACAAGATACCAATTGCCTCTTCGAGCCAACTCTTTCCATGGCAATTGACTGATCTGTCAATGACAACTTGACTGATCCTTTACTTCAATACCATGTACCTGCTCTCAGCCATCTTGAGTCTCTCAAGGATGCTTTAACAATTCTACACCGAGCTAACCAAACAAATTGAACTGCACAAAAGTCTGATTAACATTGTGGGGTTTTGCTCGTTAAAATTTGTCCAATATCATGCAATAATATCAAGTTGTATTTTTCTGTTTGATTTTCTGCCTGAGCCTCAGATAAATTGACAGATAGGGCATTTGCAGTTCAGGTGCACCACCTGGTGTCAATCTGCAGTAGCTACAGGCAAAAGTCATACCTGAGCATTAAAAAGTCACAACTACAAAGCTCTCTCATCCAATTCTCCTCACTTGAAGGTAGATGTGCAATAAAATAGTTCTACACTTTATATCCCCTTTAAAATGCAACTGTTTACATTCTCCAGAATGAAGCCTAAATTGCAATTATCTTTGCTTAGCTACAAACATTTGGATGGGCACATGGATATGCAAGAAATGGAGGGAATGTATTATGTGCAGGCCGCTAAGAGTTAGTCTTAGCATCATGCTCAGCACAGACATTGTAGGTCAACAGGGCTGTTCCTGTGTTGTACTGTTTTATATTCTGTAAAGGACATTACAATCATGCTTTTACCGAATTTCAATAGAGTGGAACAGAATCAGTTGGAAAGTTGGGTAGAAGAGTGGCAAATGAAATTTAATCCTAATCAACGTGAGCTAATGTACTTTAGGAAGTCATATTCTGGTGGGACAAATAAGGTAAACAGCAGGGGCCTTAGATGTGTTGATGTAGAGAGACCTTGGGCCACATGTCCATAGCTCCATGAAGTTTGTGGCGCAGGCAGACAAAGTTGTGAAAAAAGGCATTTGGTATGCCTGCCTTCATCAATAGACAATAGACAATAGACAATAGGTGCAGGAGTAGGCCATTCAACCCTTCGAGCCAGCACCGCCATTCAATGCGATCATGGCTGATCACTCTCAATCAGTACCCCGTTCCTGCCTTCTCCCCATACCCCCTCACTCCGCTATCCTTAAGAGCTCTATCCAGCTCTTTCTTGAAAGCATCCAACGAACTGGCCTCCACTGCCTTCTGAGGCAGAGAATTCCACACCTTCACCACTCTCTGACTGAAAAAGTTCTTCCTCATCTCCGTTCTAAATGGCCTACCCCTTATTCTTAAACTGTGGCCCCTTGTTCTGGACTCCCCCAACATTGGGAACATGTTTCCTGCCTCTAATGTGTCCAATCCCCTAATTATCTTATATGTTTCAATAAGATCCCCCCTCATCCTTCTAAATTACAGTGTATACAAGCCTAATTGCTCCAGCCTTTCAACATACGACAGTCCCGCCATTCCGGGAATCAACCTAGTGAACCTACGCTGCACGCCCTCAATAGCAAGAATATCCTTCCTCAAATTTGGAGACCAAAACTGCACACAGTACTCCAGGTGCGGGCTCACCAGGGCCCGGTACAACTGTAGAAGGACCTCTTTGCTCCTATACTCAACTCCTCTTGTTACGAAGGCCAACATTCCATTGGCTTTCTTCACTGCCTGCTGTACCTGCATGCTTCCTTTCAGTGACTGATGCACTAGGACACCCAGATCTCGTTGAACATCCCCTCTTCCTAACTTGACACCATTCAGATAATAATCTGCCTTTCTATTCTTACTTCCAAAGTGAATAACCTCACACTTATCTACATTAAACTGCATCTGCCATGTATCCGCCCACTCACACAACCTGTCCAAGTCACCCTGCAGCCTTATTGCATCTTCCTCACAATTCACACTACCCCCCAGCTTAGTATCATCTGCAAATTTGCTAATGGTACTTTTAAACCCTTCATCCAAGTCATTAATGTATATCGTAAATAGCTGGGGTCCCAGCACCGAACCTTGCAGTACCCCACTGGTCACTGCCTGCCATTCCGAAAGGGACCCATTTATTCCCACTCTTTGCTTTCTGTCTGTCAACCAATTTTCTATCCATGTCAGTACCCTACCCCCAATACCATGTGCTCTAATTTTGCCCACTAATCTCCTATGTGGGACCTTGTCGAAGGCTTTCTGAAAGTTGAGGTACACCACATCCACTGACTCTCCCCTGTCAATTTTCCTAGTTACATCCTCAAAAAATTCCAGTAGATTTGTCAAGCATGATTTCCCCTTCGTAAATCCATGCTGACTCTGAATGATCCTGTTACTGCTATCCAAATGCTCAGCAATTTCGTCTTTTATAATTGACTCCAGCATCTTCCCCACCACTGATGTCAGACTAACTGGTCTATAATTACCCGTTTTCTCTCTCCCTCCTTTCTTAAAAAGTGGGATAACATTTGCTATCCTCCAATCCACAGGAACTGATCCTGAATCTATAGAACATTGAAAAATGATCTCCAATGCTTCCGCTATTTCTAGAGCCACCTCCTTAAGTACCCTGGGATGCAGACCATCAGGCCCTGGGGATTTATCAGCCTTCAGTCCCATCAGTCTACCCAAAACCATTTCCTGCCTAATGTGGATTTCCTTCAGTTCCTCCATCACCCTAGGTTCTCCGGCCCCTAGAACATTTGGGAGATTGTGTGTATCCTCCTCAGTAAACACAGATCCAAAGTAACGGTTTAACTCGTCTGCCATTTCCTTGTTCCCCATAATAAATTCCCCTGCTATTGTCTTCAAGGGACCCACATTTGCCTTGACTATTTTTTTCCTCTTCACGTACCTAAAAAAACTTTTGCTATCCTCCTTTATATTATTGGCTAGTTTACCCTCGTACCTCATCTTTTCTCCCCGTATTGCCTTTTTAGTTAACTTTTGTTGCTCTTTAAAAGAGTCCCAATCCTCTGTCTTCCCACTCTTCTTTGCTATGTTATACTTCCTCTCCTTAATTTTTATGCTGTCCTTGACTTCCCTCGTCAGCCACAGGTGTCTCTTACTCCCCTTAGAGTCTTTCCGCCTCTTTGGGATAAATTGATCCTGCAACCTCTGCATTATTCCCAGGAATACCTGCCATTGCTGTTCTACCGTCTTCCCTGCTAGGGCCTCCTTCCAGTCAATTTTGGCCAGCTCCTGCCTCATGCCTCTGTAATCCCCTTTGCTATACTGTAATACCGACACTTCCGATTTTCCCTTCTGCCTTTCCATTTGCAGAGTAAAACTTATCATGTTGTGATCACTGCCTCCTAATGGCTCTTTTACCTCTAGTCCCCTTATCAGATCAGGATCATTACACAACACTAAATCCAGAATTGCCTTCTCCCTGGTAGGCTCCAGTACAAGCTGTTCTAAGAATCCATCTCGAAGGCACTCTACAAACTCTCTTTCCTGGGGTCCATTTCCAACCTGATTTTCCAAGTCTACCTGCATGTTGAAATCTCCCATAACATTACATTTGTGACACGCCAATTTTATCTCCTGATTCAACTTGCACCCTATGTCGAGGCTACTGTTTGGGGGCCTATAGATAACTCCCATTAGGGTCTTTTTACCCTTACAATTCCTCATTTCTATCCATACTGATTCAACATCTCCTGATTCTATGTCACCCCTTGAGTATTAGAGTTGGAACGTTATGTTCCAGTTGTACAAAACATTGACCAGACTGAATTTAGACGACTGTGTATAGTTCTATGACACTACAGTTCCTGCCACAATACAGGAAGGATATGGTAGCAATAGAGTACAGAAGTGATTCATCAGATGTTGCCTGGAATGAAGGGCTTTACTTACAAGGAGAGATTAGATAGCTTGAGTTTATTTTCACTGGAACATAGATTGAGGAGTTACCTTACAGATGCTTTAAAAATTAAAAGTATCATAGATATAATAGTCAGAATCGTTTTCCTGGAGAGGCTACAATTTATGGGTGCAGATTTAAGATGAGGGAGAAATTTAAAGGGGTATGTTTTTCACACTGAGACCATTTAATATCTGCAAGAAAATGCCAGAAGATGGTGCAGGCAGATACAATAACAATATTTTAAAAGCATTTGGAGACATATTTGGTCTGGAAAGATTTAGAAGCAAAAGATGCTAATTCAGGCAAATAGAAGCAAAAAACAAAACCGACAGGAATTCTGCGGGTCATCATCCATGGAGAGAATAGACAGGATTGGGTTGGGTTGGAACCCTTCTTCAGGCTTATGAAGTTGACGGGGAGAAAACTGAAAAAGAGAGGTGCGTGGGACAAACCTGGCAAGTGATAAGTGGACATGGGTGAGGGGGAATGATTGGCAGATACGTGAAGTGAAGGTTAGAGGTGAAAATCGGACAAAAGGGTGTTAAATAAAGAGAGGAATGAAATGAAGGATATCAATGGAAGGGGACGGAGAAGGGGAAATAAATGAGAAATATGGAACTCAGGGATGTTAGATAAGCAAAAGGTGGAGTGGAAAGGAGCAGTGTGACTAGGGGTCTGGAGGTGTGACTAGGGGGCTGGTAGTGGGAAAAATGTGTGCAATTCAGGATGTGAGGATCAAGAGGGGTTGTAGGGGGATATTACTTGCTGTTCCATTTTACGTGGCCTCACTGGCAATGGAGGAAACATCAAGGTCAGTATAAGAATGAGGAGAGTAGAGTAGGCATGGGCATGGATGAGATGGATATAAGAGGCCCATTTCTAAGTTGCATGTCTCTATGCATCTATATGGAACCAATGCAGGTCATCGAGCTTAATTTTTCATATCAGAAGTGCCATTGCATTGAAATAAAGAGAGATTTATTGATTTTTTTTTAGGCCTTGATTTTTATTTGTTTAATTCTTATTTTGAAACTCAATAGATTTTCGGAAGATATTCATCTTTTTCTTCTTCTTAAGCATTCCTCAGATCAAGGATGACTTTACTAACACATCAATTTTATGGGTTCTGGGGTGGCTAATGAAGCCAAAACTGGAACCACAGATTCTTCCACAGATGAAGGCAGGCGAGTACTTTGTGAGATGGTGTGCTCCTTCCCGATCCTTTGCCTCATGGTTCTCAATCAGTCCATATGTTCTCCACTTTAATTGCTTGTGGGCCAGAGATTTCAGGGATGTTGCATTTCTTCAAGATTAGCAGCATATCCTTGAACCTTTACTTCTTTCTGCCTGATTATCTCTTAACATAAAAGAGCTTAGCATAAAGCCTGTTTAGGATGGCTGGTATCAGACAGGTGAATAATGTGGCCTACCCAACATTAATGAGTGTAATCAGGGTCTTTACTTGAGGAATTGTTATCTGGGAGAGAATACTGAAATGAGTTCACCTATCATTCCAATGAATTTGGTGGATTTTGAAGGAACAGCGTTATTAGTATTTTTCCTATGCCTTACAATCTTGCCATAGGTAGTCAAGTCTCAGATGCCTAGAGCAGGTCAATGCTGCCCAGTGAATCATGAATTTCATGCCAGAGCTGACATTCTGATCATCATATACCCATTTCCCCAATTGACCAAAGGTTCTGCTGGCAGTGCTGAATTGTTTTATTTACCTGCCTTCACTCCAAAACACCAAAAATGGTTTACATCATCTTGGGTCTTGCAGAGAAATGTTATCATAAAGCAGTGTGGTGTAGAAGGGGCAGATTAGTAGAGTATCTTTGTCCTGTGAATGTTGAAAGGCCCACTCTCTTTTATCCTTCAGAATGATGGCGTTAGACCTCTGCGCTTGCAGAAACACAAGCATCATCTGCATACTACTGAGGTATACATAATTTGAGTTTTGATTGATCACCTACCCATTAATAGGTCTTCATTGAAGAACCCACACGTTATGGCAATCACGAAATTGCTGATGATCCTCCTGCCCACCCTCCATCTGTTCCTTCGACTAGACATAAAATGTAAGTTACTGACAAAGTGTGCTTTCAGGTGTGGAGGGGAAAGCATGTATGATAGCGGCATTTAAGAGGCTATTAGATAGGCACATGGCTATGCAGGGAATGGAGGGATGACATGCAAGGAGAGATTAATGTTAATAATTCAGCCTGACATCACAGGCTGAAAGCCCTATTCTATACTGTTCTATATTCTAATCACTCATCATATACTGCATGAATGATGCATTAGATAATGTCCAATATGCAAAATGTATCAAGTCACAAGCATGGTTGTAAACCTAAGTGCCTAATGGAATTTCTGAAGTTGATTAATTTGAACTGAATATTATTGATATCACACCTCAGGGAAGAAACATTAATTTTCCATATTACCGTTACAGGAAACAAACAGAGAACAGGGATGTGTGCATACAAGTTTCTAGCCCTCAGTGTTTTTTATACTTCTGATTGTTGACTACTGCAGTTATTGTTGGGAATGTCCATCCATATAGATCCATTGTTTTCTCCTTTTATTCTAAATTTTCTGTATCTGCAATTTTCTAATTCTAGTTTCTGATAATCCAGTAACAAAATCTAACTTGCATTACGCTACCCGGTATGGAAGGAGTGAAAATCAATTCCTGAGAGATTTTAATAACAAATGCAAGTTTAACAAAAAAATGTTTTCAAATAAACCTGGTTACAACAAATGCACTGTACAATGTGCTGTTTCTGTTAAAACCAATTGTCTCTAGTTGTAATTACACCAATTCAAACTAGATTTCTTCAGTTGGATCTCTTCAGTGAGTTAGTGAAAATAGACAAGCGAATGCATAATGAATCCTCACCAAAAAGTATCCCTACCATTAAAATAATTCAATTATTTTTGTGACATCACATTTCATTTCAAATGAAATGTGCCTTTCAAATGTGCCTTTCCTGTAAATATGACACCTGAATCTCGATTTGTAATATTTAACAAATTGACTTTATATTTTAAAACAGGATCTAATATACTGCTTTAACCAATTAAAATAGCAGATATTAAGTTCTGACACAGGATACAATATCTCCAAAAACATCCAAAAGACAATAATTTGGGCATTTTTCTAAATGCTACAATATGGTAGCATGCTGTGAGGAAATTGTCTGCAATTTTTGTAAATTTACAATGGTTAATCATTGAAATACCTAGACTATTGATCAAAAGGCACAAGCTTGAATTCCACTACAGCGGCTGAGGAATTTCAAATAACAATGTAAATTTGGAATAAAAGGCTGATATCAGGAACCACAAAAGTATTGCAAACAAAGAATTGCAGATGCTGATTAATATACAAAAGGACACAAATTCCTGGAGTAACACAGCAGAAGGTTCCCAATGTTGGGGGCGTCCAGAACCAGGGACCACAGTCTAAGAATAAAGGGGAGACCATTTAAAACAGGTGAGAAGAAACTTTTTCACCCAGGGAGTTGTGAATTTGTGGAATTCTCTGCCACAGAAGGCAGTGGAGGCAATTCACTGGATGAATTTAAAAGAGTTAGATGGAGCTCCAGGGGCTAGTGGAATCAAGGGATATGGGGAGAAGGCAGGCACAGGTTACTGATTGTGGATGATCAGCCATGATCACAATGAATGGCGGTGCTGGCTTGAAGGGCCAAATGGCCTCCCCCTGCGCCTATATTCTATGTTTCTATGAGACAGCATGGAAAACATGCGATAGGTGATGTTTCGGGTCGAGACCCTTCTTCAGACTGTTTGCAGAGGGTGTGGGGGGAGAAGAAAGTTGGAAAAGGGGAGAGACAGGACAAAGTGTGGCAGGCAATAGCAGAAATCACAGAGGGGGAGCATAGAAACATAGAAAATAGGTGCAGGAGTAGGCCATTCGGCCCTTCGAGCCTGCACCACCATTCAATATGATCATGGCTGATCATCCAGCTCAGTAACCTGTACCTGCCTTCTCTCCATACCCCCTGATCCCTTTAGCCATAAGGGCCACATCTAACTCCCTCATAAATATAGCCAATGAACTGGCCTCAACTACCTTCTGTGGCAGAGAATTCCACAGACTCACCACTCTCTGTGTGAAGAAATGTTTTCTCATCTCGGTCCTAAAAGACTTCCCCCTTATCCTTAAGCTGTGACCCCTGGTTCTGGACTTCCCCAACATCGGGAACAATCTTCCCTCATCTAGCCTCTCCAACCCCTTACGAATTTTATATGTTTCATTAAGATCCCCCCTCAGTCTTCTAAATTCCAGCGAGTATAAGCCTAGTCTATCCAGTCTTTCTTCATATGAAAGTCCTGCCATCCCAGGGATCAATCTGGTGAACTTTCTCTGTACTCCCTCTAAGGCTAGAATGTCTTTCCTCAGATTAGGAGACCAAAACTGTACACAATACTCCAGGTGCGGTCTCACCAAGGCCCTGTACAACTGCAGCAGAACCTACCTGCTCCTATACTCAAATCCTCTTGCTATGAATGCTAACATACCATTCACTTTCTTCACTGCCTGCTGCACCTGCACGTTTGCTTTCAATGACTGGTGCACCATGACACCCAGGTCACATTGCATCTCCTCTTTTCCTAATTGGCCACCATTCAGGTAATACTCTGCTTTCCTGTTCTTGCCGCCAAAGTGGATAACCTCACATTTATCCACATTATATTGCATCTGCCATGCATTTGCCCACTCTCCTAATCTATCCAAGTCACTCTGCAGCCTCCTAGCATCCTCCTCGCAGCTAACACTGCCACCCAGCTTCGTGTCATCCGCAAACTTAAGAGATGTTGCATTCAATTCCCTCGTCCAAATCATTAATATATATTGTAAATAACTGGGGTCCCAGCACTGAGCCTTGCGGTACCCCACTAGTCACTGCCTGCCATTCCGAAAAGGACCCGTTTATTCCTACTCTTTGCTTCCTGTCCGCCAACCAATTCTCTATCCACCTCAACACTGAACCCCCAATACCGTGTGCTTTAAGTTTGTACCCCAATCTCCTATGTGGGACCTTGTCGAAGGCCTTCTGAAAGTCCAGATATAACACATCGACTGGTTCTCCCTTATCCACTCTAATAGTTACATCCTCGAAAAATTCTATAAGATTCGTCAGGCATGATTTGCCTTTCATAAATCCATGCTGACTTTGTCCGATGATTTCACTACTTTCCAAATGTGATGCTATCACATCTTTAATAGCTGACTCTAGCATTTTCCCCACTACCGATGTTAGGCTAACTGGTCTATAATTCCCCGTTTTCTCTCTCCCTCCCTTTTTAAAAAGTGGGGTTACATTAGCTACCCTCCAATCCTCAGGAACTACTCCAGAATCTAAAGAGTTTTGAAAAATTATCACTAATGCATCCACTATTTCTGGGGCTACTTCCTTAAGCACTCTGGGATGCAGCCTATCTGGCCCTGGGGATTTATCGGCCTTTAATCCATTTAATTTACCTAACACCACTTCCCGACTAACCTGGATTACCCTCAGTTCCTCCATCTCGTTAGACCCCCGGTCCCCTGCTATTTCCGGCAGATTGTTTATGTCTTCCCTAGTGAATACAGAACCAAAGTAGTTGTTCAATTGGTCTGCCATCTCCTTGTTCCCTATGATCAATTCACCTTTTTCCGACTGCAAGGGACCTACATTTGTCTTAACTAGTCTTTTTCTCTTCACATATCTATAAAAGCTTTTGCAGTCAGTTTTTATGTTCCCTGCCGGTTTTCTCTCATAATCTATTTTCCCTTTCCTAATTAAGCCCTTTGTCCTCCTCTGCTGGACTCTGAATTACTCCCAGTCCTCTGGTATGATACTTTTTGTGGCTAATTTATATGCTTCATCTTTTGTTTTAATACTATCCTTGATTTCCCTTGATAGCCACGGATGCACTACCTTTCCTGGTTTGTTCTTTTGCCAAACTGGGATGAACAATTGTTGTAGTTCATCCATGCAATCTTTAAATGCCTTCCATTGCATGTCCACCGTCAACCCTTTAAGTATAAATTGCCAGTCTATCTTGGACAATTCACGTCTCATACCCTCAAAGTTACCTTTCTTTAAGTTCAGAACACTTGTTTCTGTATTGACTTTGTCACTCTCCGTCCTAATGAAGAACTCCACCATATTAAGGTCATTTTTGCCCAAGGGGCCTCGCACAACAAGACTGCTAACTAACCCTTCCTCATTACTCAATACCCAGTCTAGAATGGCCTGCTCTCTCGTTGGTTCCTCGACATGTTGGTTTAGAAAACCATCTCGCAAACATTCCAAGAAATCCTCTTCCTCAGCACCCCTGCCAATTTGGTTCACCCAATCTATATGTAGATTGAAGTCACCCATTATAACTGCTGCACCTTTAGTGCACGCATTTCTAATTTCCTGTTTGATGCCATCCCCAACTTCACTACTGCTGTTAGTGGCCTGTACACAACTCCCACTAGCGTTTTCTGCCCCTGAGTGTTTCGCAGCTCTACCCATATCGATTCCACATCCACCGAGCTAATGTCCTTCCTTTCCACTGCGTTAATCTCCTCTCTAACCAGCAACGCTACCCCACCTCCTTTTCCTTTCTGTCTATCCCGCCTGAATATAGAATATCCCTGGATGTTGAGCTCCCAGCCTTGGTCACCCTGGAGCCACGTCTCCGTATTCCCAACTACATCATAATCATTAACAACTATCTCCACATTTAATTCATCCACCTTATTACGTATACTCCTTGCATTGAGACACAAAACCTTCAGGCTTGTTTTTATAACACTCTTGCCCCTTTTATAATTATGTTGCAAAGTGGTCCTTTTTGATTTTTGCCCTGGATTTGTCTGCCTGCCATTTATACTTTTCACCTTGTTACCTATTGTTTCTACCCTCATTTTATACCCCTCTGTCTCTCTGCAATGAGTGTCTCATAACTCCTGGAGAGGAATTCTTCAAAGTAGACATACCATGAGGAAATGTCATAGTGAAGCAGTCTAAATGTAGAAACTAAGACCTGAAGAAGCTGGTTAATACACAAAAGGACACAATTTGCTCCACTGCTAAATCTTTCATGGTATGCCTTTTTTGAAGAAGTTTTCCTCCTCTCTCCAACGGGAGTTCTGTGAGACCCTCTCCCATTGCTCCCCCTCTGTGATGCCTGATTTCAACTGGACTACTATTTTTAGTCTGGTCAACTCATTTATAGGGTGTAACGATTATTACAGAGGGTCCAGAAAAGATTTACAATGGTTCCTGGGTTGGAGATTACAGTTAAAAGGATAGATTAGAGGTGCTGGAACTGATTTATTTAAAGAGAAGGCTGGTAGAGATCTAATAGAAATATATAAAATAGTGAATAATCAAGCTATTAAATTCGTTGAAGGGGTTGAGGTCTAGAGGTCACAGATGTAGAATAAAGTGGAAGAGAAATAAGACAACACAAGGAGAAATCTTTGTTACAATAAGCATTTTGTTGGAATCTGGCTGCAGATGCGCTGGAGGTGAGTTCCATGGTAGTCTTCAAGAGGGAAAAAATGGCAAGACTATGGAAAACTGAAAAGGGGGGAAGGTGAGGGTGATGGGGTTAAAGAGAAGGAATTAGTGAGTTTCTTTAGTAGGGAGCTGGCAGACATGTTCAGTCAATAGACAATAGGTGCAGGAGTAGGCCATTCGGCCCTTCGAGCCAGCACCGCCATTCAATGTGATCATGGCTGATCATTCTCATTCAGTACCCCGTTCCTGCTTTCTCCCCATACCCCCTGACTCCGCTATCCTTAAGAGCTTTATCTAGCTCTCTCTTGAATGTATTCAAAGAAATGGCCTCCACTGCCCTCTGAGGCAGAGAATTCCACAGATTCACAGCTCTCTGACTAAAAAAGTTTTGTTTTGGTTGCATTACAATCTGGTTTTGTGTTATTTTGGTCTGATTACCCAATTTTAATGACTATTAATTTATTGTATTGATTATTGTATATTGTGTATGGCATCCTTCTGTGCTACAGCCTATGATTTAGAGGGAATGAGGAATGGACAGGAAATGCTTGCTTTGCCACCTACCAAATACAAATTTTAAAAATCATTTGTAAAGTTATTTAGAAAATCCTGTGTGAAAGGCGTTATTTTAATATCAGTTCATGAACTTGAGATCCAGCACAAGCATCACATTCATGGACTAAGTCAGTCTGCTGATCCTATGGCCATTAGAGTACACCAGTGCCATTGTGCCTGCCAAACAGCATCTTGGGAGGTGCTCATGGAGTAACTCAGGCAAGTAACTGCAGTAATTTGGTTTCAGAACTAGCTTACCCAGAGATGGAGGGTAGTGGGCGGGTGTTTTACTGGCTGGAGAACGAGTGGTGTTCTGCAAGGATCTGTGTTATGTTGCTTGTGACTATATACAAAGGACTTGGATAAGAATGTGGATGTGTTGGTTTGTAAATTTACAAATGGCACAAAAATTGATGGATAAGTGGACAGTGAAGAAGGCAATCAACAGTGCAAAGTGTTTAATTGTCATCTTGCACAATGAAATTCTTATGTGCTGCAACTTTACAGGTCCATAAATAGAAAATACACAATATACAATAATCAATACAATAAATTAATAGTCCTTAAAATTGGGTAATCAGACCAAAGTAACACAAAACCAGATTGTAATGCAACCAAAACAAAACAAGATTGGGGCTGAGGCAAGGCTGTGATAAGGGGTGTGCAGAGTTGGAAGAACCTGACGGATGCTGGGAAGAAGCCATTCTTGAACATGGAGGTCATGGCTTTCAGGCATCAGTAACTACTTAATAGGCTTTCTTTGCAATTATTTCCATGCGTTAGGACAAGGTCAGAGAAATACCCTGAAACCTGAACCAATTTACTCTCAAATGTTGTCCTGTTGATGAAGACAGTTTCATGGATCCTCAGCTTTCCCTTCCTGAAGCCAACAATCAGCTCCTTGTGGAAATTTTCAGGTTGGGACCCTTCAGTCTGAAGAATACCCTCAAATGCATTTGGACTATCTCAGACACTTCTCACCTTTTTTGATCTGTCTCCATCACAGGGGACAGACTATCGACTGGCATCTAGTATAAACCCATTGACCCACAATTATCTGGACCACACTTCTTCTCATCCTGCCTCTTGCAATGATGCTATCCCCTACTCCCAATTTCTCCTTCTCTACTGCATCTACTCACAAGATGAGGTTTTCCATTATAGGCCTGCTTCATTGCCAGAGTGAGGCCATGCACTAACTCAAGGAATTCAGAAGGGTCTCGACCCGAAACGTCACCTATTCCTTCTCTCCCGAGATGCTGCCTGACCTGCTGAGTTACTCCAGCATTTTGTGAATAAATACCTTCGATTTGTACCAGCATCTGCAGTTATCTTCTTATACAACTCAAGGAATAGCATGTTTCCACTTGGACAAGGGTCAACTACAACCCAATGGTATGAACACCAAATTCTCCAATTTTAGATCATTAAACTCCCCCCCGACTCACCTATTTATTTTCCATTCTTCCACTTTCATTCCTCTAACTTCACAATTTGCAACTCTTTAATCCTTTTGTCTCTTCCTTTTTCTTTTCTACTCTTGCCTTTGTCCATCTACCTATCAAAACCCTCTCACCTATATCTACCCATTACTTGCTAGGCTTTGTCCCACACCTCCTCTCTTCCAGTTTTCCTCCCTCCCCTAACAGTCTAAAGACGGTTCCCCATCCAAAATGTCACCTAATCACGTTCTCCAAAGATGCTGTGTGACATGTTGCGTTACTCTAGCACTTTTGTGTCTGATTTTGTAAACCAGCACCTGCAGTTTACAAATGCACTGGACTGGCTGAGTTCCTCCAGCAGTTTATTTGTTCCAGATTCCAGCATCTTCAGTCTCTCCTGTGTCCACAGAGGCTGCCCGACCATCTGCGTGTTTCCAGCATTTCCGCCTTCATATTCACCGTACCTGTGATTGTTTTTATTTTCCTTCGAGGTGAATCAATTTTTTATTTAATAAAAAAAAATACAAGTAGGCAAATTCTCCCCAGGTTATTAAAACAAAGCAGAAAGTGGGATGTTGTTATTATTCTGCGCCTTTTTGTGGGTGCACGCCCCTGCTGGATCTCTGCGCCCTCTTTCGGAGGGAATGAATATCTACAATTGTTTTTATTCCCATTGGAGGCAGATCATTTTATTAATTACGAGAAGGCGAATTCTCCCCAGGTCTTTACAACACCACTGGAAGCGTCTCCGACATGTGTTCTTGTGTACTGCGCACCCTGTTGTCCATTCCCCACACGACGTCTGGATAACGCCTTACCCGCAGGAGGGGCAATTCGTGCAACGACATCCAGAGTCCATTCAGCCTCTCTAACTCTCACTAAACGCCCATTAGTTCCCTTCCTAACCTAACGTCCTATTTTTAATATAAAACCTAACGTATCGGCAGTGGGGCTGCTGGCGAATTCAAGTTTATCCGCGGTGGGCGACCGGACACCATTTACCTCAGGCCGCGGCTTCCAGAAGGTTCTTTGCTTCATTAGGGAGGGGGGGGAGCCGCGCCGCGCAGCTTGGCGCCAGCCCGATGTCCCGCCCCATCAGCGCGCGGTCAACTGACGACCCCTGATTGACAGCTCGGCAGCCGGGCGGCGGCTCCCATTGGTGGGCAGCGCTAAGGCCCACTCGCCGGTTTCCGGTGTTGTGGTGGGAGCACGGAGAGAGCGGTGGCGGACCATGGGCATCGAGCTGGAGACCATTACCCCGGGAGACGGTAAGTTTCAGGCCAAAGATAATAGAGCGGAGCAAGATGGACCACTCCGTCGAAATCACCTATACTGAAGTGTAGTACGCAACGGAGCGGAAAGTCCGCCATTTTAGTAAGCAAGCCCGCCGTCTGTTATACCTCTCGCAGTGTAATCAGTGTTGTGAGGGAACAGTATGTGTGATGATACCATACAAATGTAGAATATATCCCATCTATCAATTCACAGATTTTTGTTATTTTTCTTTGTAAATGTTTTCCCCCCTGCTTAATCCCTCGGATTTTATTTTTTCTTACTGATTCAGCCCATTACCCTCCTATCCTTCCTCCCCAGCCCCCTTTTGTGCAGTCAACTGGACCCGTTGGACCCGTTGCGTTGGGCCCAAACCAGCACCCTCTCCCCCTTCCCCTCTCCCCCTTCCCCTCTCCCCCTTCCCCTCTCCCCCTTCCCCTCTCCCCCTTCCCCTCTCCCCCTTCCCCTCTCCCCCTTCCCCTCTCCCCCTTCCCCTCTCCCCCTTCCTCTCTCCCCCTTCCCCTCTCCCCCTCTCCCCCTCTCCCCCTTCCCCTCTCCCCTTCCCCCTCCCCCTTCCCCCCTCTCCGCCTTCCCCTCTCCGCCTTCCCCTCTCCCCCTTTCCCCCTCTCTCTCTCTCTCCCTCCTCTCCCCTTCCCCCTATGAAGACATGTCAAGATATTTTTTTATTCTATACTAATGTAATAAAATGTAATGCATACATACCTACACTGATACAGAAGTGCTAGTTTTAGACATGAAAAATGTACATTGCTACCATAGTTTAGTTTTGAATTTAACATATAATTGAGGGGGTTGGTGCAATATATTGCTAACCCTCACTTTTGTGAAAAATGAGTTACATGTATTAACATGATCCTTGCCCACTACCCGCCAATCTGTAAAAAAATCATATTTAAATTTTTAACTGTTGTAAATAAATTGGTCAAATAACATAGGCACCTTGTTTTTTTGTGATTTATGGATTTTTCAAATGTGAATATCTCATATCGACACATTTGTGGGTTAGTAGTATATTGCACCAACCCCCTCAATTTAAATCATTCAAAATTGAACTTCATAAACCAGGATAACACTTTATATTTCTGTCATTCATGGTAAGATTTACATAATTTTGTGTGCGAGGCATACAAGGTTGCGCTGTTTTGCATAACAGCTAACCAACGAAAAGATCAGGTCGTGATTTATACCAACGCTTCACCTTCCCCCCCCCCCCCCCCCCCTTGTCTGAAGAAGGGTCCCAACCTGAAACATCACCCATTCTTTTTCTCCAGAGATGCTGCCTAATCCGGTGATTTACTCCACCACATGTCTATTTGAATTGGATTCGTGCTTCTGTACCACGTCAGGCAGCATTGGTCATTTTAGTGGCTGTCAATGGTTTTTAACTAATCAATTTATCAATTCAAATTTTCTTGGCTCGAAGTATAAAGTTAAATGTCTTTTTGCTTCTTGCAATTGGAGATGCAGGAATCGATAAATCGATTGACCTGATACAGACAGGATCTCTAGTGCAAATATTCAATCAGTAACATCCAAAGTTTAAAGATCACGAAGCAGCAACTCTTCAAGAAATAGTTATAACTCAACTTATCCAAGAAGTTGAACAGAAATAATTGTTTGCAAACATTTTATATACGAAGAAATCGCAGAGAGTTGTGAACACTGCTCAATCTAGCTCACAGAATCTGCTTACTAAAACGGCACTGAAATTTACCCATGACCTACTGCGGTTTTTAGGGTCGAGTGGTCTATCTCGCTCCACTCTTATCTTTGCTTCAGGCCCATCGCACTAGCGGCTGTGGCGACGGCTGCTTCTTATCTCACTCCTGGTGATGCGAGGCCCACAGCCTGGGGCGCTGTCGATGTAACCCGTGGTTGTTTTTCTCTTTCAGGGCGGACCTTTCCCAAGACGGGCCAAGTCTGTGTGGTGCACTATGTGGGTGAGTGCAGCGGGTAATGTGTGTAGAGTCTGCGATTGTGCATGCCAGCCCCCCCAGGGAGTGATGCATACCAATCCAGGGGTGGGCAGGGAGTGGATCTTGGGGATGTGATCCTGGTATAGGGTATTGCACGGCAGGTGAGGTCGCGACCCCTGACCCGTACTGTTGCCAAGCAACACCTTCTGAAGTGCAAGCGGTGAACTTCGGGTAAGCACTTAATATGTCCAAAAAGTCTCCTTGATTGGTATTGACCCTTACTTAGTGCCTGAAGCTGAGAAATCCCGTGACATTTCCCAACTGCCAGAACTGAATTCCATGGACATAAATAAATAATTGAATGTAAATAATTGTGAGTAGGCATTAAAGAAGAAAAATTAAAATGTATATTTTGTCAAATAATAATTCAAGAACAAATTATGGATTGAAGAGTTGGGATATTTGCTTAGTCTTTTTCTTCTATTTTATGTTTGGAACGATTTCTGTTGTGGAACGATTCGTCGTTCCTAATTTGAGAGGGTGTTGCAGTTGAATGTTGTGGCTGCACTTTGTTGCAGCTTGGCTTCCCCCGAACCCTCTGGTTGGTTTTCTCCCATCAGTGCGTCTCCGGCTCCTTCCCGGCGCTCCAAGTGTCCCGCTGCCTCTCCGAGTTCCTGCGCTCCTCGCTTCTCCAGGCTCGGCGCCCCTGTTCCACGCCTCGCTTCTAGTGGCTCTTTGGCCCCTCGCTGCTCCTGCTGGCCCTTCTCCCCGCTCACCCTTTCCGTCTGCCGGGCTCCATTTCCACTTGGCCGGCGCTCAACACCTCGAGGCTGGGGCCGCCAAGACGAGCCGTGCCCTGGTCCTCCGCATCGGCTCCCAGCGCCCGACCCACCTCTCGCTACTACTCGGCCTCCGCTGCCGATCGGCCTCTCCCCAGTTCCTCTTCCCCCGGCCAGTCGGCGGCCCCCTGCTTCTTGGCCTTGCTCTCCTGCCTCCTTTCCCGGCCGCATTTCCCCATCTCCCGTCAGCTGGCCAGACTTCTTCCCAGCTGCTTCTTGCGTCCGCAGGCTTTGCAGCCCTTCTCCCGGTTCCTCCGCCGGATCCTCCAGCTTCTTCCCCATTTTCCCCTCTGCATCTCCATCCTCGTTGCCGGCGACCGCTTCTCAGCCCGACATCTCCAACCGCCGCTCGCCTCAAACACCCATTTCCCACCACCTCTGCACGGCCAATGTTCGCCAAGCACTTTAGCTGTTGTTGTCCCTTCAGCTCTCGCTTCTCTCTACCATCATTTTTCCTCACCTTTGGAATTCTGAAGTACGATAAATATCTCTCACGGTTACCCCTATTTCCACAATTTTGTACAGCACAAAAATTGACCATTTTGGCGTTTTTTTCCAAGGTAAGAACATACGTGTTGCACGTGTTACTAGTGTATGCCGGAAGCTGCCATGTAGTCCAGGTGGCTTGAGCGACTCCGTGCGTCACGCCCTTTGACCTTATGGCCTTCTATGCAATCCCCCTATAGCACAGGACAAAACATAGCCCAAAGTTCCTAGTGCAACTAAGAAAGTTTGAAGTTTTGTTGGAGTTCGAGATCAAGAGTGTTTATTTGGCATGGGAACCAGAACATTGAAAGTATTACTTGCTGCAGCTTTGCAGGCACATTAAATGCAAAAAGACAAACTGTACAATATATGAACACTTATGCTAAGTAAATTAGACCATGATAATGCAAAGACATTAGCTTCACAAACACAACATTAGTAAATTTTTCAATAAAAGATAACTTATTCTAAGTAAATTGGACCATGATAGATCAGATATAATTGATGCAAAACACATCGGCAGGAAATAAGCAATAAATATAACTTATTCTAAATTGTCTTGGATGCATGTAGATTCCAAGGTAGAGGTGAACCTATTTCTGACGAAGGTCCCAGTTGGGTACAGTTCTAACTGCAGGTTGTGACCGGTGGTCTGCAAGGATCAGTGATGGTATATCTGTTAATATTAATAAATGACTTGCATGAAAACGTAGATGGTTAGTAAATTTGTAGTTGACGCAGATCAGTGGAGTGGTGGATAGTGAAGCAGATTGTCAACAGATATGGATCAGTTGGAAATTTGGGCGGAGAAATGGCAGATGAGGTTTAACATGTATAAGTGTGAGGTGATGTGTATTGGGAAGTCAAATGCAAGAAGAAAATATTCAGTATATGCAGTGAATGGGCAGGAGGATTGATGTACAGAGGGAGCTTAGGGGTCCATGTCCATCACTCCTGAAAGTGGATAGGATGGTAAAGAAGCGTGCAGCATGCTTGATTTCATTGGTCAACGCAGAGTATAAAATTATCGTGTGTTTTCGTTTTGATCTTGCTAACGTTTTGCTGCTGTCGTTACTAACAGGTTCACTGATGGATGGGAAAAAGTTTGATTCCTCCCGGGACCGAGATAAGCCATTTAAATTTAAAATTGGTCAAAATGAGGTCATCAAAGGATGGGATGAAGGATTAACTCAGGTTTTAAAAACATTTATTGAATTGGTTTTTTTATGCACCCTTTCTGAAGTCATCAGTTCTTGTACCATATATTTTTCCTGACTTGCTCAAGTGAAATTAATTCAAGTGACAGTTTACATTAAATGCCAACAGATTATTTGTGTGGAATGTTATTCCACATTCCTCTCGGGTTCTCATTGGCTGTGTACATGTTTTTTTCAGTGGGTGTGACTGGTTAATGATTTCAAGCAGAAGTCTGCTCTTCCTGTGGGACCTTGAGCTGCTTCCCAATTTACTGAGGAAATTTATGATACCCAAGATAGACAAGAATTGGTTTTATGTGAAAAGTAATATAAAAAGACTTTAATTCTCCTTTCAAAAATTAATTATGCCGTAGGCACCAGGGTGACACAGCAGTAAGAGTTGCTGTCTCACAACGCCAAAGACCCGGGTTCGGTCCTGACTGCGGGTGCTGTCTATGCGGAGTTTGTATGTTCTCCCTGTGACCGAGTGGGTTTTCTCTGGGTGCTCCAGTTTCCTCCCACACTCCAAAGATTTGTAGGTTAATTGGCTTGGTAAAATTGTAATCCCTAGTTCATGTGTAGGATAGTGTCAATGAGGTGATCACTGGTCGCCTTGGACTCGGTGGACTAAAGGGCCTGTTTGGGCACTGTATCTCCAAACTAAACTAAACTACCACATTCCAAAGACATGGAAGTTTGTAGGTTAATTGGCTTCTGTAAATTGTCCCTAGTGTGTTGAATAGAACTAGTGTGATCTTTAATCGATGCAGACTTAATGGACTGAAGGTCCTGTTTCCACGCTGTATCTCAAAAACTAAAACAAATGAGTTAAAGTTTACTATTAAAGTAACTCCATTCCTGTGGGAATTGCTTAATTGGCATGAGTTTTTGAATAGAGAAATCTGATCAGAACTTCACACTCCTTCACTGTATCACATCGCTGTACTTCTGTATAAAGTCTTTGACGAGTTTTGTGTCTACTGGGACTCCTGAAGTAATCATGAGTTACAGATCTGGGTACACTTCAGTTGCATACACCTCCCATTTAAATACATTATAACAGGTGGCACAGTAACCCAGCAAGTAGGGATGCGACTTCACAGTTCCGGCAAACTAAATTCAATCCCAACTTTTAGTTTATTGTCATGTGCACTGTCTTTAGCCTATAAAAGTATATAAAACTAGAGAACATAGGTTTAGGGGAAGTAATTTGGAGGAGATCTGAGGAAGGCATTTTCTACCGAGGGAGTGGTGAGTACCTGGGATGCACTTCCTGGGGAGTGGTGGAAGCAGAGTCGCTGATAACGTTTAAGAAGTGACTAGATAATCACTTGAATCAGCCAGATTTATAAGGTTATGGACCAAGTTCTTAAGAGATGGGATTAATAGGGAAGTGTGTCCATTGGTCTGTGTTGACATTGGGCCTGTTTCCATGCTGTGTGATTAGAACGTGGAATAAGACCTTCGGTCCACAATATCTGTGCTAACAATTATGCCAATTTGAACCTCGCATCTGCCTGCTTTTGAGTAATATCCCTCCATTCCATGCCGTTCCCCATGTCCCTCTTAAACTTTGCTATTAGTTTTCCTTCCACCATTTCCCCAGGCAGTGTGTGCCAGGCACCTATCACTCCCTGCGTTAAGGAATTAACTAACACACCAACAAAGTCATATAAGTTAAAGTCTTGCGGTTTTCATGATTTCGGTACAATCTGAAGCACTTTATAGCTAAAGTGCTTCACCCGCCTTCGATTTGCACACACCCAACCCACAAACAGCAGTGTAATAACCCGATGATTTATTTTTGCAATGTTTAGTAACAAATCAGAGAAACTGCTCCTCTTTAACACCATGAGTGTTCACATCTGAGTATAGACTACTTCCTAGACTTAACAAGTCATTTTCAGCATTACAATGGAGAGTCAATATTCTTTTACAAAATAGTTCAGATTTGTGGGTCCTGGGTTTGGGTATACCTAGCTAGATGATGCAGAAGGGTGTGCATAAACTTATGAACTTGATTTTTGATTTTTGTTTTAGATGAGTGTTGGGCAGAGAGCCAAGCTGACCTGCACCCCTGACTATGCATATGGAGCTCCTGGCCATCCTGGTGTCATTCCACCTCATGCAACTTTGACATTTGACGTAGAGCTCTTGAGACTTGAGTGAAAGCATCTTGGTAAGGGGATTTTCTACGTGGGCGAGAGTAAGGTCGGATACTGCTGTCTTTAGTGCAGATAAATGGAACAATCAGTGTTTTTTTTCTTCATGTTTTAACAGATTTATATCCTGCTTTTGGCACATAAGTAAGGAGGAGCTTGAAGATTGTGCATTGAAAATGCAGGAACCAGCTAAAATCACTACATTTACCATTTCCATGTTTTAGTTTAGTTCATTGCACCAAGGTACACTGAAAAGCTTTTGTTTGTGTGCTACCCGTCAAAGAAAAGACGAGACCTGAATGCAATCAAGCCGTCCACAGTGCACAGATAGATGAAGGTACAGCATTTAGTGCAAGATATAACATTGAAATCCGATTAAAGATAGTTTAAATGTCTAAAGTGGATGATGGGAGGTCAGGACTGCACTCTTGATGATCTACAATGTACATTATGTCAGCAACAAGCCTGCTTGTCACTTTGTTTATCTTTTGGGCTGTAAAGTAAAATCTGATTATTTTAATCTTGAACATTTTTTTAGTTTTAGCATGCTTAGCTTGAATTTCACATCATCAAGCATTATTATTAAGGAGCCTAAAAGTAGAAAGAGCAAACCATTGTTGGGTTACCACTTAATGTTCAACCATAAGATAGTCATTTTGAATTGATGCATTGAAGAGCCACAAACTGATTAAAAACCAGTGACAAGATGGCCATGTGGACTCCTGTCTTTTTAAACATATCTTTGAATAGAGAAAATTCATTGAGGCGTCCATATGTTGTCTGAGCTTGCGTTCACTGTAACATTCATTATTGGGGCTTTATCCCGAATTAGCAAAAAGAAAAGATTTGTGAATAAATTTGAAATGTGGGATATTTTATGACCAGGTTCGGAAGGAAATCAGTTTTACCCACCCAATTGCATGAATTTTTTATTCCACTACTTTTGTCTGCCAATTCACGGTTACAATCTTCAAACCACATTTATCTTGATTGGTGTCATTTCAACAATACTGGTTTACCTGCAACTGTATCCACTTCAGGATCTGCTGTTCTTCACCAATGGAAAGATTATTATGGGGCAGAATGGTAGATCATCATTTGTACATTTGCAAAAATGATTAATCGCTAATATAGGCGGTGTACCACTTAAGAGGTCACGGCCTTGGAGGGAGTCACAATACTAACCTGCAAAGTCGGCTATGGGAACGGATCTGCCGGCTCCGGTAGGGCCAGAACTCCAAAGCCCTGATCGCAGGGGGCATATTCAAGCCGCTAATTGGCATGCAAGTCCCAATGAGGTTGAGATCGGCCACCTCACCCCCTCCCCCCCAGCACTACATTTTCGGGGGGGGGGGGGGTTCAGGGGGGAGCAGAACTGCCATTTACTAGGTGATCAGTGGTGGACCTATAATACCACACTCTGCTTGAGATGATGACTATTCCTGGAAGTTCACCTTGCCTCACAGTGGTGGAGCCACTGAAGACCCAGTTTCAATTCTGACCTTGGATGCCATCTATGTGGAGTTTGTACTTGCTCCCTCTGACCACATGGGTTTCCACCAACATTCCAAATACCTGGATATTTGTGTTATTCTACCACTATAAATTGCCCCTAGTGCGCAGGTGAGTGAGAATCCAGCAGGAGTCCTTGTAAATTTGGGGAACAATAATAAAAGGTATTAATGTATAATTATTGTAAGTGGGAGGTCATGGTCAGCACAATGGGCTGAATGGCCTGTTGTCCTGCTGTATCTCTATTACTACACTTTTCCCTTTGATGGAATAAGCAGTGTGCCTCTTTATAACAAGTTAAATAGATGTTAGTAACATATTTGTAAGCAAGGCAAGCTGGTCATTACTGTTGCCTACTCCATTTCAGTGTGGCTTGTGATCATTTCATTGCACTGTAGCACTCTGATCAATTCAATGAAATCCAAGATGCTGTTACAATAAAATGCTTCAACCATTTTCAACTGTTTCTGATGTGAACTTTTTAAAGAAATTGCAGTAAAATTAATTATTCACCATTTTCAGACACACAAATCTGCACATCACCCCGGTGTCAGATGAAGTGGAGAACGGACAGATTAATTTGTTTGACTGGGCATAATGGACCTGTTCCTGTGCTGTAATGTAGTCCAGGATAGGCCCTGCAATGGGGCTTTGAACTGCATTTGAATTATTTGAACCTAAACGGCCATATTCCAACTTCCATACTGTGCTGGAAATATTCGAGGTACAGTGAAAAGCTTTTTGTTGCGTGCTATCCAGTCAGCAGAAATACTATGCATGATTGTAATCGAGCTATCCACAATATACAGATAGAGGATAAAGGGAATAACATTTAGTGTACGGTAAAGTCCAATTAAAGATAGTCCTATGGTCTCCAACGAGGTAGATGGTAACTCAGGACCTCTCTCTAGTTGTTGATGGGATGCTTCAATTGCCTGAGTAGGTTGCACTATCTGCTCCATTCAGCAGAATCAAATTTCTGTGACATGTAAAGTTTAGATCTACAGACGTCATAATGCTGGTTTTACCTATTTCCCAACACTAACTGCAACATAACATTGAGTAAGAAATTGTAGGCACAAGGAACCGCAGATGCTTGTTTGAAGAATCCCATCCCAAAACTTTACCTATCCATGTTCTTCGGAGAAGCTGCCTGTCTTGCTGAGTTACTCTAGCATTTGCATCTTTTTTGCAGGAAGGGTCCCGACCCGAAACGTCACTTATCCATGTTCTCGACAGGCACTGCCTGTCCTGTTGAATTACCCTTCCTCAACTCTTGAATGATTTTCCCCTTGAGTGATTATCCAATTCCCATCTGTAACTACTATTGTATTTGCAACTGCCACCCTTCCGTACAGGATATCCCAGATCACAGCTTTTCTTCCTGTTGTTTAGCCATTTGGACTGAGTTCAATTCAAGGTCATCATGGAGAAATTATTTTTGAGTGAAAACTTGTCCATGTTGGATATTTTGTCATGTGTGATTTTAATTTAATCCCTGCTGTACTATAACCAAGATGACATCATACTGGCTGGCAACAAAAACAATTTTTAAAACAAGGGAACAGGAAAAAACTAAGTTCTGAAAATCTCAGATTGGATATAGAAGGCTAAATGCTGATACATTAAACAAAAGCATATATCAAAACCCCTTGCATTTTTAAATGTGCACATATGTTGCATTTTTTTTCATACCATGGTCAAATTAATTTATTAGAGCAAAAGTGGTATAATGCAACATTTAAAAACTCAGGGAATGACCCCTGTGTGTATCCCTCAAGCAATACCACAAAAAACGATAGGTGACGTTTCAGGTCGGAACCAATGGACATGGGGAGAAAGCAGGAATGGGGTACTGATTTTGGATGATCAGCCATGATCATATTGAATGGCGGTGCTGGCTCGACAGGCTGAATGGCCTCCTGCACCCATGTTTTTAACCCTACTTCAGAACCAACACACACTATTTTTCTCCAGAGATGCTGCCTGACCTGCTAAGTTACTCCGGCATTTTGTGTCTATCTTCGGTATAAACCAGCACCTGCAGTTCTTTCCTACGCAACTAGGTAAAAGAAAATGATGATCTGATCAATTACTGCTGCAAGTGATCCCACAAATATAAAATATTCATGCAAAACACTGCACAGGGGGAATCATTTGATCCATCGTGCAAACACCAGCAGAAAAGACATCTCCAAAGACGTACAGGTATGTAGGTTAATTGGCTGGGCAAATGTAAAAATTGTCCCTAGTAGGTGTAGGATAGTGTTAGTGTGCGGGGATCGCTGGGCGGCACGGACTTGGTGGGCCGAAAAGGCCTGTTTCCGGCTATATATATGATATGATATATGAAAAGTGAACTACCTTGGCTAATCTCACCTTCCCATGCAGGGGAATATTTTGAGGAAGGGGGGGTGGGGTCCCAGATTTTCCAACTACACATCCAAATGCAAAAAGAGATTCAGATTCGTTTATTGCCATATATACCAGGATGCAATGCAATTCCTTGTTCGCATGAAGCTCACAGAATAAACAGTATACATACAGTAATAATAAATACAATCGTGAATACAAAACACCAGAATAGTGAAAATTGTAGTGCAATCCAAATTGGTGCAACAAACATATTAAAGAACAATGCAAAAAAACAAGTGAGGTAGAGTTAAGAGTGGCAGTATCTTCAGGAAGGAGGTGTAAATGAGGATAGTTTAGGAGGCAGATAGCAGTGGCAAGAAAACTACTTAAACCTGGCGTCAGAGCTTTCAAGCTTCTGTATCAGACATTCATAAGTCATACAGAATTAGGCCTTTCTCAGCCCATTGAGTCTACTCTGCCATTTAATCATGACTGATCTATTGTTCCCTCACAATCCCATTCTCCTGTCTTCTCCCTCTAACCTTTGACTCCCTTACTAATCAAGAACCTGTCAATCTCCACTTTAAAAATACTACTTAGCCTCCACAGCTGACTGCAATGAATTCCACAGATTCACCACCCTCTGGCTAAAGAAATTCCTCATCTCCTTTCTAACGGTACATCCATTTATACTGAAGCTGTGCCCTCTGCCCACTAGTGGAAACATCTCCGCATCCACTATGCAGGCCTTTCACCATTCGGTAAGTTTCAATGATATCCCCCCTCATCCTTCTATACTCCACTGAGTACAGGTTCAGTGCCATCAAATGCTCATCATATGTTAACCCAACCATCCCTGGGATTGTCCTTGTTAACCTCTAGACCCTCTGCAACGCCAGCACAACCCTCCTCAGATACTCCTAGAAGTAGAATCGAGAACCAGAGGACATAGGATTAAGATGTGGGGGGAAAGATTTAATGGGAACCTGAGCGGTAACTTTTTTATTGAAAAGGTGGTGAGTGTATGGAACAAGCTGCCAGAGGAGATAGTTAAGGCATATACTATTGTAATGTTTAAGAAACATGGATAGGGTAAGTTTAAAGGGATACGAGCCAAAAGCAGGCAGGTGGGACTAGTGAAGATGGGTGGGGCATGTTGGTCAGTGTGGGCAAGTTAGGCCGAAGGGCCTGTTTCCATGCTGTATGACTATGACTAGAAGAGAGATTTATTGTCTTAACATGGGATATCAACTTCTGAAGGCTAGGAAGAAATGCCCAGTGCAAATCTACCATATACTGGTCTGCATTCAAAGACATTGTTGTAAAGCACAGAAATGAAATATTATCTTCCATTCTCCATCCAAGTACAATCACTACCACAAATATGCTCTCCCACTGGCAGCTTCACTCCCTGAAGCTAAATCCAGAATTACCCACTCTTTAAGGGCTTGCTACAAATCAGCTAACAAGGTTCATCTCGATTCAATTTAAGAATTCATTGCCTGCTTAACTTTTTACATTGACTGCGGCCTAGTTAGTAGAGTAATTGAAATCGTCCACTATTTATCCTGGAGACTTTGCACTTTTCACAAATTTGCCTATGAGTTTACTCCTTTGCCTCTCTTCGGCTATATGGTGTTGGTTTATTATTGTCACGTGTACCGAGATACAATGGAAAACTTTGTTTTGTGTGCTCTCCAGGCAAATCATGCCATACATGAGTCAAGTCAAGTCAATTTTATTTGTATAGCACATTTAAAAACAACCCACGTTGACCAAAGTGCTGTACATCTGATTAGGTACTAAGGAAAAAATGAAACATACAGTAGCACACAAACATAACAGCACATACAAAACAGTTCACAGCGCCTCCTCAATGAGCCTCAAACGCTAGGGAGTAGAAATAGGTTTTGAGCCTGGACTTAAAGGAGTCGATGGAGGGGGCAGTTCTGATGGGGAGAGGGATGCTGTTCCACAGTCTAGGAGCTGCAACCGCAAAAGCGCGGTCACCCCTGAGCTTAAGCCTAGACCGCGGGATAGTGAGTAGCCCCAAGTCGGCCGACCTGAGGGACCTGGAGTTAGAGAGGTGGGTTAGAAGATTTTTGATGTAGGAGGGGGAATGTCCATTTAGGGCTTTATATGTGAATAGGAGGAGCTTGAAGTTGATTCTGTACCGTACAGGGAGCCAGTGGAGAGAGGCCAGAATCGGCGTGATGTGGTCCCTTTTAAGGGTACCCATCAGGAGTCTCGATGCGGCGTTTTGGACCAGTTGCAGGCGGGACAGGGATGATTGGCTGATCCCAGTGTATAGGGAGTTGCAGTAGTCTAGGCGGGAGGAAATGAAAGCGTGAATGATTTTTTCAGTGTCGTCGAATTGGAGGAAAGGTTTGATTTTAGCTATGGTACGAAGTTGGAAGAAGCTGGCTTTTACCACAGCGTTGACTTGCTTGTCAAATTTTAATGCAGAGTCAAATATCACGCCGAGGTTTTTGACATGCGGTTTGACTAGGCAGGATAGGCTTCCAAGACTGCCTGTTATCGATTTGATGGAGTCGGGGGGGCCGAATAGGATGACCTCAGACTTGCTCTCGTTTAATTGGAGGAAGTTCTGTGCCATCCAACATTTTATGTCCTCAAGGCAGTGTAAGAGGCTGTTTAAATTTGACTGGTTGTTGGGTTTCAGGGGGAGGTAAAGCTGAGTGTCATCGGCATAGCAGTGGAAAGAAATGCCTTTGAATGATTTGGCCAAGGGGGAGCATGTATAGAGAGAAGAGAATGGGGCCTAGGATGGAGCCTTGTGGAACTCCGCAGGAGAGGCTAGCTGGAGAAGAGGAATAACTGCCTATGTTGATGGCGAAACTCCTATCTTTGAGGTAGGAAACGAACCAGCTCAGGGCAGTGCCATCAATGCCAACCGCGTACCGGAGACGGTCAATAAGGATGGTGTGGTCCACTGTATCGAATGCTGCGCTGAGGTCGAGAAGGAGCAGGATTGCACAGTCGCCGGTGTCGATGGCGCGAAGCAGGTCGTTGTGTACCTTCAACAAGGCAGACTCTGTGCTGTGGTGGGCTCTGAAACCTGACTGGAAACTTTCCAGGATGGTGTTTTGGTGTAGGTAGGGCACTAATTGGTTTAGAATTGCCTTTTCAAGGACTTTTGACAGGAATGGCAGTTTGGAAATGGGTCTGTTGTTGCTAGGCAAGGTGGGGTCTAGGTTAGGTTTTTTCAGTAGGGGCTGGACCACCGCGTGCTTGAAACAGGTTGGAACAGTGCCAGTGGCCAGAGAACTGTTGATACTAGAGAGGATGCTGGGACCGGCTATTGCAATGACATCCTTCAGAAGGGCAGTGGGGGCAGGATCAAGGGGGCAGGTTGCAGGTTTCATAGCGGAAACAAGCTTTGCAAGGGAGGATAGAGTGACGGGTTGGAAACAGTCCAATTTAGATGAACAGACTAGTGAGACAGCTAGGTCACGGGTGGGAGGGGAAATGTTCATTCTAATGTTCTCAACTTTGCTGGTGAAAAATTTAGCGAATTCTTCGCACTTAGCAGGGGACCCAACTACGCTGGTACTGGGGGCGGGACATATGACAGAGGTAATTGTGCTAAATAGGACCTTGGAGTTATGAGAGTTTTTGGAGATAAGGTCGGAGAAGTATTGTGCTCTAGCAGACTTTACTGCTTCCTGGTATTTGAGAAGATTGTTTCTCAGAATTTCGAAGGAAATTTGAAGCTTGTCACATTTCCACCTCCGTTTTGATTTTCTGCACTCCCTTCTTAGGGCTTTGGTGGTGACATTGAGCCAAGGCCGACCTTTGGGCTTAGGCTTTTTCATTTTAAGGGGAGCGATAGAATCCAGGATGGAAGAGCAAGTGATATTAAATAAAGAGGTGAGATCCTCAGTGCTCAGATGGGGGGGAGAAGCCTCAATAGTGCAGATGTTGGGGGCAGCTGTGAGAGCCTCGGAGAATTTACTGGCAGTCAATGAATTTATGTCGCGGGAGTAACGAACAGGGAGATGAGATTTTGCGGGAGATAAAGGCAGAGATGCGTCAAAAATGATAGCGCTGTGGTCCGATAGACAGGCCTCAGTAGTTTCAATGTTGTAGATTGGGAATCCGGACGATAACACTAGGTCGAGAGTATGGTCTAACTTGTGAGTGGGTCCCGTGGTGTGAAGAGTCAGATTGAAGGACTCAACCAGGTGCATAAATTCACTCACAAGAGGCTTAGTGGGACAGCAAACATGAATATTAAAGTCACCAAGAATCATGACCTGGTCAAATTTGGGCAAAATGCTAGAAATCAGATCAGCAAATTGGGTGATGAAGTCCTTATGCATTTTTGGTGGGCGATACACAAGAACGATTAAGAGGGGATAGGCTAGGCCTACTTTAATTAGTTGCACCTCGAAACTGGAGAAATGATCAGCGTTCAGGAGGCGGCAGTTGAAATGCTTCTTAAACACAGTGGCTATGCCCCCACCGCGTCCGGAGAGCCTAGGCGAGCTGAAGAATGATACTGTACATTGTGGTAGTACTACGTGTGGTAGTACAATAGGTACTGCAAAAAGAGAAAGGAAACAATGCAAAATATAGTGTTACAGTTATAGAGAAAGAGCAAATAACAAAATTGGCAAGAGCAACAATGAAGTATATTGGGAGATCAGAAATGCATCCTTCGTACTTGAGTATTCAAAAGTCCAATAATGGCAGGGAAGAACCTGATCTTGAATCTGGTCGTAAGTTCTTTCAAGCTTTTGTAGTTTCTGCTGACAGCAGAAGCTTAATATTTCCATACTTGATAGTAAATACCACAGCTGTATATATACACAACTTCCTGAAATGATATAGCAGAGTTGATCACAGTCTAAATTTTAGTTTAGTTTATATATTGTCACGTGTACAACGATGCAGTGAGAAGTTTATTCTGCATGCTATCCAGCCAAGTGGAGTCATACATGACAGAAACAGAGCCTTCGGCCCAACCTGTACCAAGGTACCCCAGCTAAGCTAATCCCATTTGCCAGCGTTTGGCCCATGTCCCTCAATCTCTCCTATTCAGGAACTTGTGCAAGTGTTTTTTTAATTCTGTTATAGCACCTGCCTCAAATACCACCTCTGGCAGCTTGTTCCACATACCTATCATCCTCTAGTGAAAAGGTTGTCCTCAGGTTCCTATTAAATCTTGTTTCTCTCATCTTGATATACAATATATGAAAACAATAGATCTTCTGGAACAGAGCGCAGAAAGTCATTCAGTTCCTGTGCCATCTTGCAACTTCCAAATCTATGAAAAGTCTGACCGTGGCCCAAGGACCGTGTTCATTTCTTATTTTCTCACTTTAAGGCCTGGTGTCCTGGTGGGACTGGATCGATGAAATAGGGGTCGAGCTGACCCAGCAAGATGCCGTCGCTTCCTTCCACCGCCGTTCCATGCAACTGCCGTAGGTTGCGCTCAATCCACTCACTCACCCAGCTGCTGTAGGACCTCCTGCAGCCACCAACACCACAGCCCTGTATTCCAGGCAGTAGCACAGCAATCTTAACAACTATTTGTGAATGGGCCAAAAGAGCAGTGAAATCAAGATTACTGGGTCACAGTTATGTGCATTTACTTGACTACACCCTCTGTTTGACCAACTGGTGACCCAATCAGTCACAAACCATGCAGACAGCGAGCGCAGACCCACCAACAAGTTGGCATTCCATTAATCATGCTTCACCCTTAATTTAAGCAAAAATCAATCTGCTGGAGGAACTCAGTGGGTCGAGCAGCATCTGTGGACTAATAGTGGATTTCAATCCCTCTGGTCGCCCCATTACAAGGAGGTAGTGTAAGCTTTGGAGAGGGTGCAGAGGATGTTTGCCGGAATGCCACCTGGATTAGGGAGTATTAGCTCTATGGAAAGGTTGGACAAACTTGGATTGTTTTCTCTGGAGCGTTGGAGGCCGAGGGGAGACCTGACAAAAAATATATCAAATTAGTCATAGATAGGGTAGGCAGTCAGAACCTTTTCCCCAGGATGTAAATGTCAAAGACTAGAGATTATTGCTTCAAGGTTAGAGGGGAATGTTTAAAGGGGATGGGCAGGGCAATTTTTTTTCCACACAAAGGGTGGTGGGTGCCTGCAACGCACTGCCGGGGGTGATCGTGGAGGCAGGTACCATAGTGACATTTAAGAGTTTTTTTGGATAGGCACATAGATATGCAAGGAATGGAGGAATATGGATCACATGCGCACAGACGAGATTAGTTGGTCTAGGCATCATGTTTGGCATGGACACTGTGGGCCAGAGCCTCTTCCTGAGCAGTACTGTTCTGTTATCAACAAATGTTGACCATTCCTTTCGCTCCACAGATGCTGCCCATCCCGCCAGTTTCCTCCAGCAGTTTGTTTGTTGCTCCGAGTCCACAATCTGCACTCTCTTGTGTCTTCACTCTTAAAGGAGTTTTCATGTAATGTAGACAAACTCGATTGACTGGCGTTGAGGTTGTCATATGTCCCATAACAGAACAATTAAATTTGTACTTGCAGCAGCACAACAGAAATGTAAACATAGTACTCTGTAAACACCATAACAGCAACAAAAAGTTTATACACACTTGGCAAATTGTTTGTTTGTTTTATGTATACGTATATTGTATATGTATAGATATGTGTATATATATATATATATGTATATGTATATATGTATAAGAAAATAACTGCAGATGCTGGTACAAATCGAAGGTATTTATTCACAAAATGCTGGAGTAACTCAGCAGGTCAGGCAGCATCTCGGGAGAAGGAATGGGTGACGTTTCGGGTTGAGACCCTTCTTCAGAAGAGGGAATTGAATGCAACATCTCTAAGTTTGCGGATGACACGAAGCTGGGTGGCAGTGTTAGCTGCGAGGAGGATGCTAGGAGGCTGCAGAGTGACTTGGATAGATTAGGCGAGTGGGCAAATGCATGGCAGATGCAATATAATGTGGATAAATGTGAGGTTATCCACTTTGGCAGCAAGAACAGGAAAGCAGAGTATTACCTGAATGGTGAACGATTAGGAGAAGGGGAGATGCAACGTGACCTGGGTGTCATGGTGCACCAGTCATTGAAAGCAAGCGTGCAGGTGCAGCAGGCAGTGAAGAAAGCGAATGGTATGTTGGCATTCATAGCAAGAGGATTTGAGTTTAGGAGCAGGGAGGTTCTACTGCAGTTGTACAGGGCCTTGGTGAGACCGCACCTGGAGTATTGTGTGCAGTTTTGGTCTCCTAACCTGAGGAAAGACGTTCTTGCCTTAGAGGGAGTACAGAGAAGGTTCACTAGATTGATCCCTGGGATGGCAGGACTTTCCTATGAAGAAAGACTGGATAGACTAGGCTTGTACTCGCTGGAATTTAGAAGACTGAGGGGGGATCTTATAGAAACATATTAAATTCTTAAGGGGTTGGAGAGGCTAGATGCGGGAAGATTGTTCCCGATGTTGGGGGAGTCCAGAACCAGGGGTCACAGCTTAAGGATAAGGGGAAGTCTTTTAGGACCGAGATGAGAAAACATTTCTTCACACAGAGAGTGGTGAGTCTGTGGAATTCTCTGCCACAGAAGGTAGTTGAGGCCAGTTCATTGGCTATATTTAAGAGGGAGTTAGATGTGGCCCTTGTGGCTAAAGGGATCAGGGGGTATGGAGAGAAGGCAGGTACAGGCTACTGAGCTGGATGATCAGCCATGATCATATTGAATGGCGGTGCAGGCTCGAAGGGCCGAATGGCCTACTCCTGCACCTATTTTCTATGTGCTGCTGCAAGTAAGAATTTCATTGCTCTATTTCTGACATCTCTCTCATTTGTTCGCTTGTTCCTGAGGTGGGCCAAGGGGGAAAGGCGGCAGCAGCTGCGGTGAGGCTGGACATTGGTGGAGGCCGAGGCCTGGCGCTGGACCTGCCCTCTGCTCCCCCATCCCCCTTACTCTCCCCGGCTGCACCGATGCAGGAGTGGGTTTGGGTCCATTTGGTCTAGTACAACAATAAAACACTCTTGACTCGTAAGTTACTCCAGCACTTTGTGTCCTTTTTTACTCCTGGGGGAATTGGCGACTGAACAACCCCCGCCCAGTCTGAGTCAAAACATGACGATTCGGGTGGAGTACATTAGCGTGAATAAATGATCGCGGGAGCCACCCCATCTCACTCTAGGACCTGCCCCCGTCGATTTCTTCCTGCTTCCTCCTTCGCAGTCAGTCAGTGACCTGCAGCTTCACAGCAGGAGCGGTCAAGTGTGTTTGTGCATCAGGTCGGGCCGGACAGTCAGCGCGGCTGCCCTCACAGGTAAGTCCAATCTTTCCTCCCTTTAGGGATACAGCGTGGAAACTCCGAGCACTATCCTACACACTAGGGACTATTTACAACTCACAGCAGCCAATTAACCTGAAGAAGGGTCTCGACCCGAAACGTCACCCATTCCTTCTCTCCCGAGATGCTGCCTGACCTGCTGAGTTACTCCAGCATTTTGTGAATAAATCGATTTGTACCAGCATCTGCAGTTATTTTCTTAACCTACAAACCTGTACGTCTTTGGGGTGTGGGGAAGAAACCCACACGGGGTTTTACCAAACTCTGTACAGACAGCGCCCGAAGTGAGGATCGAACTCGAGTCTCTGGCGCTGTAAACAGAAACAACCCTTTCCCCGTCTCCGCCTGTATCCACTCGCCTGGTTTTATCCAGTCCCCTCCACTCCCCAGTCTGAAGAAGGGTTCCGACCCGAAACGTCACCTATCCATATTCTTCACAGGTGCTACCTGATCCGCTGAGTTACTCCAGCACATTGTATCTTTTTTGAAAATCAACATCATATCATATATATACAGCCGGAAACAGGCCTTTTCGGCCCACCAAGTCCGTGCCGCCCAGTGATCCCCGTACATTAACACTATCCTACACCCACTAGGGACAATTTTTACATTTACCCAGCCAATTAACCTACATACCTGTACGTCTTTGGAGTGTGGGAGGAAACATCTGTAGTTCCTTTTGTCTATGTCTTCTTTGGGAGTTGTTACATTCCCTTTGAAATAATTTATTTGGAAATGCCCATTCCAAGCCTGTCAAATAAATGTTTGTTTTAAAATGGGAAGGAATAGTTAAACTATGAATACATTTAGTAAACAGGTTAAGTTGTAAAATAAAAGTCATTCGTTCTAAAGAATCTGGGTGTAAACCAGCTAAGATTCACGATTTTACGGTTGTTTTTCGAAAAACAGCATCCCATATTACACTTCGGTCACCTACAACCTAATGGCATGAATGTTGATTTCTCCAATTTCAAGCAATAGCCCCCTGACCCACCCTCTTCCTCATTCCCACCATATCCACCTGCTCACCTTTCCACCATATCCACCTGCTCACCTTTCCCTCACACCCGCCTGTCACCTTCCCTCTCAACCATATCCCTCCCTCCAGCTTTAAATCTCACTCTTCTTTCATTAACTGACAGCTTCTTGTCCCATCAGCTCTACCCTTTGTCACGATCTTCACCCAATTGCTCCCCTCACCTGTATCCACCTATCATTTGCCAGGCCTTGCCCTGCCCTGCCCCCACTCTATTCCATCTTTCTCCCCATTCCACCAATCTGAAGAAGGGTCCTGACCCAAAATGTCACAGATTCTTGTGTCTTGATGTTTTTAAGTGTTTAATTGGAATGATTCATTTATAAATATTTGTTAAGGGCGTAAAACTATTTCTGCCGTAAACCCATTATTTACAGTTCAACATCACTACCCTGAACAACTGCCTCCTTGTGGATGTAAACAAAATAGGCATAAGGAACTGCAGATGCTGGAATCTTGAGCAAAACGCAGTGCTGGAGGAACTCAGCAGAGGAGGGAATGGATAGACAATGTTTTTGGGTTGGAACCTTCTTCAGACTGGATGTCCTGATCATAATGTCCTTGGTTTAGCAGAAGTAACCAACTACTTACATCCATCCCAACACCTCAGCACTTCTCCTTCCCAAACACCACCACCTCCCACTCCACTCCCCCAGCCCGCAGGCTTTGCATACGTCTGACCTGCCCCTTAAGCAACTTCAGTCGAGGAGTCATACATCATGGGAACAGCACTGAATTGCCCAATATAGAGGGCGGCACAGAGGCGAAGCGGCAGAGTTGTTGCCTCTTACAGTGCCAGAGACCATGATTCAATCCTGACTACCAGTGCTGTGCTATCTGTACGGAGTTTGTACATTTTCCCTGTGACCGCATGGGTTTTCTCTGGGTGCTCCGGTTTCCTCCCACAATCCAGACTTGTAGGTTAATTGGCTTCTGTAAATTGTCCCTAGTGTGTAGGATATAACTAGTATATGGGTGATCGCTGGTCGGCGCAGAGCCAGTGGGCCGCAGGGCCTGTTTCCATGCTGTGTCTCTAAAAACTAGAGGTTTAGAAATATTCCTATTACAAATAATGAACAATGGCCATTCAGTCATGCAGTGCCTGAACCTGGTAGGGATTAATAGGATTAGGATAGTATAAACAAATAGGCTGTGACATAGCAAAGATTTTCTGATGTGATACGTTACTGTTGCAGTTTATTTGTTGCTGCAATACAGGAGGGCAGGCAAACACCATTCCCCTGGTGAAGTGCCAGCTTTCATTTGATTATTGATTCACAATCAATAACAGATTTTAAACACATTTAAATGGATAGTGGGGAAGAAGGTTGTGTTACTGTGATCCATTGAGTGCTATAGGTTTGGCTCACCATGCCAAAGGAAGTGTCCCAGGCCAAAACATTGTCAGTCCATTACCTCCACGGATGCTGCCTGACCGGTTGAGTTCTTCCAGGACTTTGTGTTTTGCTCAAGATTCCAGCATCTGCAGTTACAGAGACATTGAGTCATACAGGACCTTCGGGCCAACTTGTCCATGCCGACCAAGATGCCCCATCTACACATGTTCTACCTGCCTGCCTTTAGTCCATATCCTTCTAAACCTTTTCTATCCATGTACTTTTAACTGTTTTAATCCAAGTGTCTTTCAACTGTTGTTATTGTATCTCAACTACCTCCTCTCGCAGCTCATTCCATATAACCATTACCCTCACACCGTCAGGTTGAAAAGTTCCTTGTGTCTTTCCCTGCATTAGTGCACTGAGGGAGACTGGAGTCACGGGTGTGAAGAAACAGGAAGGGTTAAAATACATTCAGACTTGATTATATCTGTGTGCCATTTGCATGACTGAAACTGGCTCGGATGCATGTCTACTTCAGGGAGGGGAGATTGCATTTAAAGAGGAAATTTAAATAAAAAAAATTCCACCAAACCATTTGTGTTCAACAGCTGTGGGATGACAAGAGGAACCAGAGAGCCTAAACCACCATCCATTAATGACTCAAATCCATTTCCTTACCTTCCCTACATAGGTTTGGCCCACAATGTCTTTGCCAAACATGAAGCCAAGACAAATGTTTAATCTGCCTGCACATAATCCACACCCTGCATATCCATGTGCTGATCTAAAAGTCTCTAAAATGCTATCACCTCTGCCTCTACCGCCACCTTTGAAAAAAAAATTGCCAGCACATCTCCTTTAAACATTACACCTCTCACCTTAAATCTATGACCTCTTGTCTTTGATAATTCCATCTGGGGAAAAAAAAAACTATCTCTGTCTTTCATAATTTGATACAGTTCTTTCAGGTCTCTCCTCAACCTCCGGCAATCCAGAGAAAACAATCTAAGTCTGTCCAACCTCTTCCTGTAGCCAAAATACAGGCATCATCATTCTGGTAAAGCTTTTCTGCTCCACATCCTTCCTGTAATGGGGTGGCCAGTCCCTAGTGTGGGATAGTGCTGGTGTACGGGGTGATCATTGGTCGGCACGGACGGTGGGACGAAGGGCCTGTATTTCTAAAGTGTAAAGGGCTAAAGTGAACTCAAGTTTCCATTTTCAGGGATTTATGGACTTGAACAGCAAGATCCCTCTTTACATCAATGTTGTGAAGGGTCTTGCCATTAATTGTGTATTTTCCCTTTACATTCGACCTCCCAAAGCACTTGCAACCCTTGTACTTGTTATTGATGATGAGATGGACATTCAGAAGTTGTTACAAAAATCAGACCTGATCAGTGCGCCTGGATGTTCTTCCACAGTGTGGAGTTATTCAAACAAGCTGAAACATGAACGAGACCTTCTGTAAGATTTTACTTGGAAGATATTTTCAAGCAGTTTTTCAATCACCAATATAACATTGGCAGATAATAGGAAGAGGAGAGAGGTACAGGGGTGGGTTTTGTTAAACTGAAAGAAAAATCAATCTGGATTTGATTTAGTGCCCATTGGTGCTTACCTATAATAGCTGTCATGATTACAACTTTCAAAGGATATTAGGATATTAGCATGAACAAAAGGGCCTGTTTCCATGTTATATTTATCTATGACTATCTATCTATGTCTATGACTCTATCTGAACTGGAATGCTGAGTGAGCTGCCTCAAACCCCAACACCTTGATACAGTCTTGGGTGCAGTTGGCCCTCTGTATCTGGCTCAAGGGGCAAGGGAATCGAGAGTGTTTAAATGTCTTAAATACCGACCGCAGAACAATAACTATTCATAACTCCAGGCAGAAGGTGGTCAGGTCAGTCGGGGCAGTAGACTGTCCCGCATCCTGACCAACCACATCCTGACCCCATGCTGAGAGCCTCGAGGCACCTGATGGAACTGATGTCAATTGGGCTCATTCAATATCTGGTGCGATTTCAATATCTTTAATATGGATCAATAACAGCTGATTCTGTCCATTTCTACCTACAGGTTGAACTGAAAGATGGCTCTGTATCCGTCACTAGAGGACCTTCATGTCTCCAGAGTAATTGAGGTACTTTCTGACAAAATGTGCATAGCTTAGAAGTTGTTTAAGTCAGGTCAAATGATGGTGAAGATTAACACTCAGTTAACATGGATTATTTTCTTGGCCAGCACTGTATTAACTAGTGCATGGTCAATTGTAAGCTGATTCCTAGCTCAGAATATTTCATAAATAATTGATCTCATTCATGTTTTGCATGCTATCCAATCAAAGCAGTTCATACTATACATAAATATAATTAATCCAAACTCAAGTACAATAGGTAGAGTAAAGGGGAAGATACAGAATGCAGAATATAATTCTTGGCATTGTGGTGCAACAGTTCCATAGACAAAGTCCAATGTCCGAAATGGGGTAGAGGTGAATCGGACAGTATTCTAGCTTATTAGACCACTCAGAAACCTGTGCATTCACTGTCTATTCCAACGCCAACTTGATGTACGTTATTGTACGTCCATCGTTGACTTCAATGTTAAAAAAAGACACAAAGACACAAAGTGCTGGAATAACTCAATAGGTTAGGCAGCATCTCTGGAGAACATGAATATCCATGTTCTCCAGGGATGCTGCCTGGCCTGTTGAGTTACTCTGGCACTTTGTGCATTTTTATTGGAAACCAGCATCTGCAGTTCCTTGTGCATCCATTGACCTCAATGTGTCTTTTCCTCAGGCTCAGTCCACAATTGCAGCCAAACAGGCCACAGTGGCCATTGAAACCAAGCCAGTGGATGCTGAAAATGGTGAGTTGCAGCAGAGTGTCTATACGCTCTCTCTATGGATGTCTGCATTTCCCTCTTCTTCTAGATTCTACTTCTAGTTCGTGAACCGGATCCTGGTTTGGTCTCTTGTGTCTTTATCTTCACCATTGATGGCACCTTACCATGTCTCTGTGACTCTGCGGGCAGTTCTGTTCACCCCATTATGGGAAAGATATGGACAGGGTGCTGAGGAGGTTTACCAGGATGCCGCCTGGATTAGAGGGTTTCAGCTATAGGGAGAGGTTGGACAGACCTGGATTGTTTTCTCCGGAACATCAGAGGTTGAGGGTAGATGTTGAAAGTATATAAAATTTTGAGAGGCATAGGGTAGAGAATCCGAATCTTATTTCCGGGGTGAAAATGTCCAACACTAGAGGGCACAGCCATTAGGTGAGAGAATGTTTAATGGAGATGTGAGGGGCATGTTTTTTTACACAGAGAGTAGTGGGGGCCAGGAATGCATTGCCAGAGGTGGTGGTGGAGGCAGATACAATAGTGGCGTTTAAGATGCTTCTAGATAGGCAACTGGAAGTGCAGGGAATGGAGGGATATGGATCGTGCAGACAAATGAGATCAGTTTAACTTGGCATGATGTTCGGCACAAATATTCTGGGCCAGGGAACCCGTTCCTGTGCTGTTCTGTTCTATGTTCTAATGCGGTTATATTTGGGGTGGCCATGCACTCAGGCTTTCTGACTGATGGCTTTTCCATTTTGTGTAAGCTCTATACCCAGATCTGCAGGAGCTGGGTGACTACATGGGTCTGGACCTGAACAGCGAGAAGCTACAGGAAGACATGTCTCTGGTGCCCGTCACTGACTCTGGGGTAAGCATCCGATGGGGACAGGTGAATGCAATGAATTTGCCCAACGTAGCTTGCTCCAGCTGCTCCATCACCCCAACACTGCCACTGTTCCTGGCCTTGTGCAGAGACCTGCGCTGGTCAGAGGGTGAGGGTGATAAATGTTCCCTGTTTTATTTCCATTTTCCTTCTCGCTAAATACTAAAACAACATTTAAAAGACATTTGGACAGGTACATAGGTAGGAAAGGTTTAGAGTGATATGGGCCAAATGCTGGCAGGTGAGACTAGTGTTAGATGGGGCTTCTTGGTCGGCATAGCTAGGTTTGGCTGGTGCCTGTTACTGTACTGGATGGCTCTATGAATCTAGTTAGTTAGTTAACAAAGTAAGTGAGAAAAATGTGAAGGAAGTTTCCCAACTCGAGATCCCACACTTTCCAAAGCAGCATTCTAACCCAATAGAGTCATATAGCACGGAAACAGGCTCTTCAGCCCAACTTGTCGATGCTGACCAAGATGCCCCATCCGTGCTCGCCCCACCTGCCTGCATTTGGCCCATATCCTAGACCTATCCTATCCATGTACCTGTTCAAATGTCTTTTAAATTTTGTTATAGTACCTTCTTCAATTACCTCCTATGGCAGCTCGTTTCATATACCTACCACCCTCTGCGTGAAAAGGTTGCCCCTTGGGTTCCTATTAAATCTTTCCCTTCTCACCTTAAACCTATGTCCTCGACTACCCTACTCTGGGTGGTTAAAGACTCTGTGCGTCCATCCTGTCTATTCCCCCCAGTGTCAGGGTACCAGATGTTGTTAATTAGCTAGTATATTCACAGTGTTCACATGCATGTGAATGATTCAAGGTCGAATGATATTTCTGTGTTAAATTTTACTTCCCCTTCAACTAACCGAATTTCAGAGTTAGAGTCAGCCAATGCTAAGAAAGGCCCAGATCTGAATCTACTTCTATCCTCTTCCCTCTATGGATGCTGCCTGCCCTGCTGGGTTCTTCCGGCACTGTGTTTTCTGCTTAAGAAACACGCTCCTGAAATGGACCCCCCTCTGGACTTCCTCCAGGAGTCACAAAGCACACCAAATGTCTTGTGTAGAAAGGAACTGCTGATTGCAGTATATTTGATTACATTGGCTGCTTATTCCATATACCCACCACCTGAAGAAGGGTCCTGACGTGAAACTCCACACATCCTTTTTCTCCAGAGATGCTGCCTGACCCGCTGAGTTACTCCAGCACTTTGTGACTTTCACCAAATGTCTTGGTCGTTTATTTGGCGCCAGCGGTTTTGGGCGATTCCGTTGGGGTTGTGGGGGATTTGCATCCGGTTTGATCGTCACTCCCTCGACTACAATTTCTTCAATGTTGTTTTGATCTGCAGCAGGTTGCCGGCGGTCAATCTACCCTGGGTAACATGCTGGCCCCGGTGACTGGAAACAACATGGGCTTCCACCGGGCAGAGATTAAAGCCGGTGTCCGCGAGGTGACCCTCTGCAAGGACCAGGACGGAAAGGTTGGACTCCGCCTGCGCTCCATCGACAAAGTAAGTGCCCCCCCCCCCATGCACATGGACCCAATGTCCCACCGTACAACCTTGTGCTGAACCACAGGCTCGCCAGCGCTTCCACTCTTCCCATCATGTTGCATGCCTGTATCTTTTGCTGGCCTGCCGACCAACGAGTCCATCTATACATCCTGCTGCCTTGGAAAAGCGGCCGTCTAATCAACATAATCCCAGGCCGGCCATTCCTCCTCCCTGCTCCCATCCAACATAAGATACAGAAGTTTGAAAGTGCCCATCACCAGACTCAGAAACAGCTTCAGCCCCTCTGTTATCAGACTTCTGAACGGTCCTTGCAGAAGGCGGGGTACTGTTCGATTCACCTCTACCCCATTTCAGACATTGGACATTGTCCATGAAACTGGTATGCTACAATGCTGAGAACTATATTCTGCACTCTGTATCTTCCCCTTCGCTCTATCTACTGTACGAGTTTGACTTGATTGATTCTGCGTATAGTATTATCTGATTGCATAGCGTGCAGAACAAAGCTTTTCACAACGACGATAATAAACCTAAACCATCTCCTTACCTGTCCTTACTTCTCTTAAGTCCATGTCATTTTGTCACTGACTGTTATTTTTTTCCTTTCACTGACAAAACCATTTTTGATTTTACACAGTTCTAATAACTCCCCTTAACATTCCCCACCCAGTTTCACCATTTGTGCTTTTGCTAGTTCTTTGAAGGAGATGTAAGATTTCCCCCCCTCTCGTTAACCCCTTCATGCCTGGCACCAGATTCTGCCAGTATCTGTTTTCTTTACACCCAGTGACTTGACCCTGTCTCCTGCTCCTCAGATACCAGCTGTGCTGAGGTGAGGTGAGAGTTTAGAGAGAGATACAGCATGGAAACAGGCCCTTCAGCCTATCGAGTCCACGCCGACCATCGATCACCCATTCACACTAGTTCTATATTATCCCACTTACTCATCCACTCCCTTCAGACTTAGAACAATTTACAGAGGACCAATTAACCAACAAACCCAGATCTTTGCGATATGGGAAGAAACTGCAACACCCAGTGGTAACCCACGCCATTGCAGGGAAAACGTGCAAACACCACACTCGCAGACAGCACCCGGGGTCAGGATTGAACCCGGATCTCTGGTGCTGTGAGGCAGCAACTCTCTCAGCTGCAAGAGTGTGCCACCCTCAATGCCCCCAAGGTTACCAGAACTCATTTGGTCCCTCATTGCGTCATCCAAGACTTCTTTTGAACGTAGAACAGTATAGCACAGGAACAGACCCTTCGTCCCACAATGTCTATGCTGGATATGTTGCCAAGCGGAACTAATCTCCTCTGCCTGCACGTTATCCATATTCCTCCATTCCCTGCATATCCATGTGCCTATCTAAAAACCTCTTGCACCCCACTTCACACCATCCGCAGCAGTGCGTTCCAGGCACCCACCACCTTCTGTGCACAAACAAATACCTGCCCCGCACATCTCCTTTGAACTTTGCCCTCTCACCTAAAAGGTTTGCTCTCTACCTTTGACTGTCTACACTATCTATGCCTCCCATAATTTTATTAACCTTCATCAGGTCTCCCCCCAACCTCTGGCGTTCCAGAGAAAACAATCCAAGTCAGTCCAACTCCTGATAGCTAATACCCTCTAATCCAGGCAGCATTCTGGTGATCCTTCCAGAGCATCCACATCCTTCCTATAACGTGGCAACCAGAACTGCCTGCAATACCTAGTTTCGTTGATTGGTTAGAGAACACCTCTGGGAACCAGTTTATCTGCGTTTTTAAAAATTCTGTGTTTGTTTTGAGGATCTGGGTGTTTCTAGCAGAACCAGTCTTTAGTGCCCATCCCTAATTGACCGGAAAGAGGAAGTAAGTTGCCTGTAATTCAGAGGCTTGTCAGGTAATCTCAGGGGGCAGTCGAGACCCACAAGGGGTGAATCTGAGGTCACGTAGGGGCAACAATACACAATTTTCCTCGCCAGCCCCTTCCTTCCACAGTTGTTGCCTGACCTGCTGAGTTCCTCCAGCACTTTGATTTTGCTCAGGATTCCAGCATGCACATTTCATTACAGTTCAGGGTGACAGAGTGGTGCAGCAGTAGAGTTGCTGCCTTACAGTGCCAGAGACCCAGATTCGATCCTGACTACTGGTGCTGTATGAACAGAGTTTGTACTTTCTCCCTGTGACCACATGGGTTTCCTCCGGGTGCTCCGGTTTTTTCGCACACTCCAATGATGCACAGGTTTGTAGATTAATTGGCTTTGGTAAAAGAAAATTGTTAATTGTGTCTAGTGTGTAGGATACTGCTAGTGTACGGGGTGATCGCTGGTCGGCACTGACTGGGTGGGCCTCTTTCCCACCCGGAGCTGTATCTCCGTACCGATCAGCGATCACCCCGCACACTAGCACTATCCTGCACATTAGGAACAATTTACAATTTTTTCCGAAACCTATTAACATACAAGCCTGTATGTCTTTGGAGTGTGGGAGCACCAAGAGAAAACCCATGCGTCACAGGGAGAAAGTGCAAACACCAGAGAGACAGCATCCATAGTCGGGACCAAACCCAGGCCTCGGGTGCTGTAAGGCAGCTACTCCACAGCAACAGTGCCACCCAATTTCTTGTGGTTTTGGGCAGAGCAGTTGCCATACAAAGCTGTGATGCCTCCCGATAGGGTGCTTTCAATGGTGCATCTGTAGAAACTGGTAAAAAGTAATTTGGGGACATGCCAAATTTCCTCTTCAGTAAGCTGGTTTGGGACTAAATTACTGCCACACTTTCTGCATTCGAATCGCTTGACTGAGTTGAGCTGAAGGGCCTGTTTCCATGAAATGTAACTATGACTCAAATACTGTATAAAGTGATAAAATTTTCCCTCAGAGGGTAGAGGGTATCTAGAACGAGCTGCCAGAGGAAGTAGTTGCTATAGGAAGTACTACAACAACATTTAAACGGCATTTGAACAGGTATATGGATAAGAAAGATTTAGAGGGATATGGGCCAAACGCAGGCAACTGGAACTAGCTTAGATGCGGCATCCTACCATCTACCTCATTGAAGATCTTTGAATATCTTTAATTGGACTTTATTAGACTTTATCTTGCACTAAACGTTATTCCCTTTATTCTGTATCTGTACACAGTGGATGGCTTGATTGTAATCATGTGCAGTCCTTTAGCTTCCTCTTCTTCTTGCGTATGGCGTGCACAGCCTAAAGATGAAGGTCAAGGGTAGACATCCAGGCCAGGGCAGCATCAGTTGCTGGGTGGATGGCCTTGATGCCACCAGGGAAATGCCTCAGTGAGCAGTCATTCATGATGTGTCTTTTAGCTGACCGGATAGCACGCAACAAAAAGCTTTTCACTGTACCACATGACAATAACATATCTAAAGTAAACATGTTGGTCGGCATGGACAAGTTGTGTTCCTGCTGTATGACTCCATGTTGTACTAAAGAAAAGGGATTCTTTTAACCATGGTCAACTCTCTCTGTTTATTTCAGGGAATCTTTGTCCAGCTGGTGCAGGCCAATTCTCCTGCTTCTCTTGTTGGCCTGAGATTCGGGGACCAGATCTTGCAGCTGGATGGGAAGATATGCACAGGCTGGAGCACCGACAAAGCTCACAAGGCGCTGAAACAGGCACCAGAGGACAAGATCTTGCTTATTGTCCGAGACCGGTGAGAAGATGAGTCCCAACTGTGCATGATTACAATCAAGCCATCCACTGTGTACATGAGGGGCATCCCCCTACAAAGCCCCCATAATCATAGCGTCATACAGCGTGGAATCAGCCATTTGGCCCATCATGTCCACGCCAACCAACATGCTCCATCTACACTAGTCCCACCTGCCTGCTTTTGGCCCATATCCCTCTCAACCTGTCCTATCCATGTACCTGAGCAAACGTTTTTTTATGTGTTATGATAGTACCTGCCTCTCCAACCTCCTCTGGCAGCTCGATCTATATATCCACCACCCTTTGTGTAAAATAATGTTTTCATTCAGGTTTCTATTAAGTCCCCCCCCCCCCCCCCCTCAACTAGGTCCTTTGGTTCTTCACTCCTCTACTCAGGGCAAATGCACATCTATAAGATCACCCCTCATCCTCATAAATCTCTAAGAAACAACTCTCTGACTGTACTGGAGACTTCTGAAAGCTAAATAATGAGTACAGCGTGTAGAGCCGCTATCTCAGAACCAGAGACCCAGGTTCTAACCTGACGTTGGGTGCTGTCTGTGTGGAGTTTGCGCATTCTCCCTTTGACCACGTGGATCTCCTCTGGGTGCTCTGGTTTCCTCCCACGTTCCTCCCACAAATCGTGCAGATTTGTAGGTTAATTTGCCTCTAAATTGCCCCTAGTATGTATGGAGTGGATGAGAAAGTGGGACAACATAGAACTGGTGCAAACGGGTGATTGATGGTCGGCATGGGCAGAGGGGCCTGTTTTCATGCTGTATCTCTAAACTAACCAAAACTGAGGTAGAACGTAAAGTGCTGGTGTAACTCAGCGGGCCAGGCAGCATCTGTGGAGGGAACAGACAGAAGATGGTTTGAGTTGGGACACTTCATTGGACTACAAGCCGTTGAATTTCTTTATTTGTTGGAACCGACTCAAAACATCACCTGTTAATTCCCTCCACAGATGCTGCCTGACCCACTGAGTTCCTCCAGCACTTTGTGTTTGGCTCGAGATACCTGCTTCATAACTCTTGATATCAAGCAGGTATACTCCCTCAGCCCCTCGTGCCTGCTCTGTTGTTCAATGTGAACATGACAGATCTGTTCCCATCTGCCTGTGGTAGCCTTTCACCCCACTGCTCTTCAACAATGTTCCTGTCCTGCTAATGCTCAAAGACTCCATGTCCAACACTCTTTTAAGGAAAAGAGTTGCAAAGATCTGTGGGAGGCAGTGGCACAGCGATAGAGTTGCTGCCTTACACTGCCAGATACCCAGGTTTGATCCTGACCTCGGGATGGTGTCTGTCCAGAGTTTGCACGTCCTCCCTGTGACTGTGTGGGTTTTCTCTTGGTGCTCCGGTTTCCTCCCACACTCCAATGATGTACAGGTTTGTAGGTTGACACAAAATGTGGAGTAATTCAGCGGGACAGGCTGCACCTCTGGAGAGAAGGAATGGGTAGCGTTTTGGATCGAGAAGGATCTCGACCCAAAACGTCACCCATTCCTTCTTTCCAGAGATGCTGCCTGTCCTGCCGAGATACTCCAGCATTTTGTGTCTATCTTCAGTGTAAATCAGCATCTGCAGTTCCTTCCTCCAGTTTTGTAGGTTAATTGGCTTCAGTTAGAAACTGTTAATTATTCCTAGTATGTAGGATAGTGCTAATGCATGAGGTGATCGCTGGACACTGTGCGCTGAAGGGCTGTATCTAGAGTCTAAAATCTCAGGGGAAAACAAATTCACCTCATTGGTGAAGTGGGTGAAGTGTACTGTTAAACAATGAACCCTAGTTCTAGATTTTCCCACAAGAGGAAACATCCTCCCTGTCGATACCCCCCAGATTCTTGTCCCCATAAAGACCCCTTTTTCCCTTCTACACACCAGCAGGTACAGGCTTAGCCAGTCCACATGAGACAGCCCATCCATTCTACGCATTAGACCATAGAACTACTTCCCCTCTGTTATCAGGCCTCTGAACAGTCCTTACATAAGTTAGGGTACTATCCATTCAACTCCACCCCATTGCCGACATTGGTCTTTATCTTTGGGAATGACTTGTGTTGCAGTCCCAGATCAAACTTATCGTTCTCATGATTTCTCTCTCTCAAGGCCATTCCAGAGAACGATCACGATGCACAAGAATAGCAACGGGCACATTGGCTTCATCCAGAAACGTGGGAAGATCACCTCCATTGTGAAGGATAGTTCGGCCGCCAGGAATGGGCTTCTGACCGGTCACAACATCTGTGAGGTGAACGGCCAGAATATCATTGGACTGAAGGTGAGGAGTGATCCACAAAGCTTCAATGATCCACAGGCAAAAATGTAGCAGATGCTGGAAACCAGAAACTACAATGCTGGAAATACTTGGCCCATCATAGTCATACAGCGTGGCAACAAGGCCTTTGGCACAACTTGCCCACACTAGCTAACATGCCCCATCTACACTAGTCCCACCTGCCTGCGTTTGGCCTTTATCCCTCTAAACCTGTCCTATCCAAGCACCTGTCGAAATGTTTCTTAAATGTTCTGACAGTACCTGCCTCAACTACCTCCTCCAGCAGCTCGGTCTATATACCCACCACTCTTTGTGTGAAACATAGAAACACAGAAACATAGAAAATAGGTGCAGGAGTAGGCCATTCGGCCCTTCGAGCCTGCACCGCCATTCAATATGATCATGGCTGATCATTCAGCTCAGTAACCTGTACCTGCCTTCTCTCCATACCCCCTGATCCCTTTAGCAAAAAGGGCCACATCTAACTCCCTCTTAAATATAGCCAATGAACTGGCCTCAACTACCTTCTGTGGCAGAGAATTCCACAGACTCACCACTCTCTGTGTGAAGAAATGTTTTCTCATCTCGGTCCTAAAAGACTTCCCCCTTATCCTTAAGCTGTGACCCCTGGTTCTGGACTCCCCCAGACAATCTTCCCGCATCTAGCCTCTCCAACCCCTTAAGAATTTAATATGTTTCTATAAGATCCCCCCTCAGTCTTCTAAATTCCAGCGAGTACAAGCCCAGTCTATCTAGTCTTTCCTCATATGTAAGTCCCGCCATCCCAGGGATCAATCTGGTGAACCTTCTCTGTACTCCCTCTAAGGCAAGAACGTCTTTCCTCAGGTTAGGAGACCAAAACTGCACACAATACTCCAGGTGCGGTCTCACCAAGGCCCTGTACAACTGCAGCAGAACCTCCCTGCTCCTAAACTCAAATCCTCTTGCTATGAATGCCAACATACCATTCGCTTTCTTCACTGCCTGCTGCACCTGCACGTTTGCTTTCAATGACTGGTGCACCATGACACCCAGGTCACGTTGCATCTCCCCTTCTCCCAATCGGTCACCATTCAGGTAATACTCTGCTTTCCTGTTCTTGCCGCCAAAGTGGATAACCTCACATTTATCCACATTATATTGCATCTGCCATGCATTTGCCCACTCGCCTAATCTATCCAAGTCACTCTGCAGCCTCCTAGCATCCTCCTCGCAGCTAACACTGCCACCCAGCTTCGTGTCATCCGCAAACTTAGAGATGTTGCATTCAATTCCCTCGTCCAAATCATTAATATACACTGTAAATAACTGGGGTCCCAGCACTGAGCCTTGCGGTACCCCACTAGTCACTGCCTGCCATTCCGAAAAGGACCCGTTTATTCCTACTCTTTGCTTCCTGTCCGCCAACCAATTCTCTATCCACCTCAACACTGAACCCCCAATACCGTGTGCTTTAAGTTTGTACACCAATCTCCTATGTGGGACCTTGTCGAAGGTCTTCTGAAAGTCCAGATATAACACATCGACTGGTTCTCCCTTATCCACTCTACTAGTTACATCCTCGAAAAATTCTATAAGATTCGTCAGACATGATTTGCCTTTGGTAAATCCATGCTGACTTTGTCCGATGATTTCACCACTTTCCAAATGTAATGCTATCACATCTTTAATAACTGACTCTAGCATTTTCCCCACTACCGATGTTAGGCTAACTGGTCTATAATTCCCCGTTTTCTCTCTCCCTCCCTTTTTAAAAAGTGGGGTTACATTAGCTACCCTCCAGTCCTCAGGAACTACTCCAGAATCTAAAGAGTTTTGAAAAATTATCACTAATGCATCCACTATTTCTGAGGCTACTTCCTTAAGCACTCTGGGATGCAGCCTATCTGGCCCTGGGGATTTATCTGCCTTTAATCCATTTAATTTACCTAACACCACTTCCCGACTAACCTGTATTTCCCTCAGTTCCTCCATCTCTTTAGACCTCCGGTCCCCCGCTATTTCCGGCAGACGGTTTATGTCTTCCTTAGTGAAGACAGAACCAAAGTATTTGTTCAATTGGTCTGCCATCTCCTTGTTCCCTATGATCAATTCACCTGTTTCCGACTGCAAGGGACCTACATTTGCCTTAACTAATCTTTTTCTCTTGACATATCTATAAAAGCTTTTGCAGTCTGTTTTTATGTTCCTTGCCAGTTTTCCCTCATAATCTATTTTCCCTTTCCTAATTAAGCTCTTTGTCCTCCTCTGCTGGACTCTGAATTTCTCCCAGTCCTCTGGTATGCTACTTTTTCTGGCTAATCTGTATGCTTCATCTTTTGTTTTAATACTATCCTTGATTTCCCTTGTTAGCCAGGTATGCACTACCTTTTCTGGTTTGTTCTTTTGCCAAAGTGGGATGAACACTTGTTGTAGTTCATCCATGCGACCTTTAAATGCCTTCCATTGCATGTCCACCGTCAACCCTTTCAGCATCAATCGCCAGTCTATCTTGGACAATTCACGCCTCATACCCTCAAAGTTACCTTTCTTTAAGTTCAGAACACTTGTTTCAGTATCGACTTTGTCACTCTCCATCCTAATGAAGAACTCTACCATATTATGATCACTCTTGCCCAAGGGGCCTCGCACAACAAGACTGCTAACTAACCCTTCCTCATTACTCAATACCCAGTCTAGAATGACCTGTTCTCTCGTTGGTTCCTCGACATGTTGGTTTAGAAAACCATCTCTCAAACATTCCAAGAAATCCTCTTCCTCAGCACCCCTGCCAGTTTGGTTCACCCAATCTATATGTAGATTAAAGTCACCCATTATAACTGCTGCGCCTTTAGTGCATGCATTTCTAATTTCCTGCTTGATGCCATCCCCAACCTCCCTACTGCTGTTAGGTGGCCTGTACACAACTCCCACTAGCGTTTTCTGCCCCTTAGTGTTTCGTAGCTCTACCCATATCGATTCCACTTCCTCCAAGCTAATGTCCTTCCTTTCCACTGCTTTAATCTCCTCTCTAACCAGTAACGCTACCCCACCTCCTTTTCCTTTCTGTCTATCCCGCCTGAATATAGAATATCCCTGGATGTTGAGCTCCCAGCCTTGGTCACCCTGGAGCCATGTCTCCGTAATCCCAACTATATCATAATCATTAATAACTATCTCCACATTTAATTCATCCACCTTATTACGTATACTCCTTGCATTGAGACACAAAGCCTTCAGGCTTGTTTTTACAACTCTCTTACCCCTTGTACGATTATGTTGAAAAGTGGCCCTTTTTGATTTTTGCCCTGGATTTGTCTGCCTGCCACTTTTACTTTTCACCTTGCTACCTGTTGCTTCTACCCTCATTTTACACCCCTCTGTCTCTCTGCTCCAGCTCCCATCCCCCTGCCACATTAGTTTAAATCCTCCCCGACAGCACTAGCAAACACTCCCCCTAGGACATTGGTTCCATTCCAGCTCAGGTGCAGACCGTCCTGTTTGTACTGGTCCCACCTCTCCCAGAACTAGTTCCAATGTCCTAAAAATTTGAATCCCTCCCCCTTGCACCATTTTTCAAGCCACGTATTCGTATGAAATATCCTCCTATTCCTACTCTGACTAGCACGTCGAAAAAGTTACCTCTCGTGTTCCTATTAAATCTTTCCCCGCCTCACCTTAAACCTATGTCCTCTGGTTTTTGATTCCCCTACTCTGGGCAAGATACTCTGTTTGTCTACCTGATCTATTCCAGGTCAGGCAGCATCTGCGGAGAGTGGAGCAATCGCCAATATTCCTGGTCAGTAACCTCTCCTCGCAATTGGTCTGAGTATAGAACATAGAACAGTACAGCACAGGAACAGGCCCTTTGGTCCACAATGCCTGTGCTGAACACAATGCCAAGACTACCTCTTATCTGCCTGCACATAACCCATATCCCTCCATATCCATGTGCCTATCCAAAGGTCCCTTAAACACCACCATCATATCTGTCTCCGCCCCTGTCAAAGCCACCCAGATACTCACCATTGTCTAAAACCCCGCACACCTCATTTAAACTTACAGCTATTCCCTCGACTATTTGATTTTTTCCATCCTGGGAAAAAGGTTCTGACTGTCTACCCTATCCATGCCTCTCATAATTTTATACACTTCTATCAGGTCTCCCCGCAACATCCAGCATTTCAGGGAAAACAATCCGAGTCTGTTCAGCCTCGCCCAGTAGCTAATACCCCCTAATCCAGGCATCGTTACGGTAAACCTTCTCTGTATCCTGTCCAAAGCCTCCACGTCCTTCCTGTAATGGGGCGACCAGAACTGCATGCAAGAAGGATCCCAACCCGAAACATTGTCTGTCCATTCCTTCCACAGATGCTGCCTAACCCACTGAGTTACTCCAGCACTTTGTGCTTTACATTCACGGAGTGAATTTCCACAAAGTCTTTGTAATCTGTCTCAGTTCTTTCTAAAATGTTCAGATATCCAGTTGTATTGTGATTGTTGCAGTCTGTTATCGCAGCAGTTTGTGTCTTCAAGTTTTTGGCCAAGCTAGTTAGTGTGCACTGCCAGTGGACGCCCCTTTCCACCGTCTGTAGAGACCGCACTCTCTGCAACTCCTTGGTTCTCTTATCCCTTCCCACCCAAACTACCTCCGCCCCAGGTACAGGACCACCACTGTTTTATTTTTACCAGCTCCCTTGATTCCAGAGCCTTTCTGGATTATCTGTTTTGTCAGACCAATAGAGGTCAGGGTCTCCAAGAGGAGTCCAACGGTATTGGAACGGTCCACCTAGGCCGCCGAGGAGCCGAGATACCAGCCAGCAAATTCAGCATCAGAAGTCGTCCATGGGAATGGATTTGCCAGCTCTGGCCGGGCCAGAGTTCCAGAGCCCTGGCCACAGGGGGCAGATTCGACCCGCTGATCAGCCGTGGAAGTACCTATGAGGTCGAGGTCAGCCGCCTCACCAGACCTAGATGCCACATTTTCAGGGGGACTTCCTGGGTGGGATTTCTCATAATTTTGTCCGGATTAAAGCAGTTGCCGGACCACCAGCTTCCGGAAAATCAATGGTGGATGGATATTTCACCTGCAGCTGTAAGAAATGTAGCAGCTGCCCCTACACCTCCTTCCTCACATCCATCCAGGGATGCCAGTTGCCCTTCCAGGTGATACAGATGTTCATGCGCACCTCCTCCAACCTCCATGTTTGCAGTGTCTGCTGTTAGGTATGAAGCTGCAATTTGTGTGTCTGTCACTAAGTAGGCCTGTGATCCCCAGTGAAGGCATCAATCGGAAATTGTGCTTTATATTTGCAGTATTGTCTTAGACTTTTTGAGATGCAGCATGGAAACAGGCCCTTCAGCCTACCAAGTCTGTGCCGACCAGTGCTTACCCTTAGACTAGCTCTATCCTGCACACTAGGGAGAATTTATAATTTTTTACCAAAGCCAATTAATCTACAAACCTGTGCATCTGTGGAATGCGGGAGGAACTGGAGCACTGGAGAGAACCCACACGGTCACAGGGAGAATGTACAAACTCTGTACAAACAGCCCCTCTGTAGTCAGGATCAAACCCAGGTCTCTGGCGCTGTAAGGCAACAAAGCTACCACTGTGCCACTGTGCTGCCTGGTATCCCTAGTAATTATAATGCAGTGTTTGGAATAGTGGCAGATCAGAGTTTATGATTGCATTTGCACATAATCTGCAGCATTATGTGTTTGATGGCTCTGGGCCTGTACACACTGAGCTTTAGAAGGATGAAGGCGGACCTCATTGAAACCTACCGAATAATGAATGGCCTGGATAGAATGGACGTGGAGAGGATATTTCCATTAGTGGGAGAGTTTAGGACCAGAGGGTGCAGCCTCAGAATAAAAGAGTGTAGCTTTAGAATATGGAATTCATTGCCACAGACGGTGGTGGACGCCAAGTCATTGGGTATTTTTAAAGCGGAGATTGAAAGGTTCTTGATTAGTAAAGGTTTCAAAGGTTATGGGGAGAAGGCAGGAGAATGTTGTTGAAAGCAAAAGACCAATTAGCCATGACTTCCTCTCCACTGCTATCCAACTCCTAAACCATCCATCTCTTTCACATCCCTTCATGGAGGTGCTGCCACAGGGAGAACATATAAATTCTGTACAGACAGCACCCTTAGTCAGGATCAAACCCAGGTCTCTGTCACTGTGAGGCAGCAACTCTACTGCTGTGCTACTGCTGTGCCCACAGTGAAGTTGCTGCTTATGTTATATCTGCAGGATATTCACATTAGTTATCTGTTTCTCAGGACCCTCAGATCACGGACATTTTAGCCACGGCGGGGGCCACGGTTACTCTCACGGTCATGCCAAAAGTTGTCTATGAGCACATGGTTAAACGGTGAGTACGCCCAGCAGGAACATCACGATGCAGCTGTACAAGTGGTTGGTGAGACCACACAATCAGAGTTCTGACTGGGTCTTCCACTCTGATACTTTAACTGTAGATCTCTCCAGCTTCCTCACCTTCTTGTAGAAACAAGCAACCAAGCAACTGGTTGCGGGTTTACAAAAAAATCTGAAGAATGGTCCCGACCCAAAACATCAACTATCCACGTTCTCCAGAGATGCTGCCTGACCCGCTGAGTTATTACAACACTTTGTGTTCTTTGGTATAAACTAGCATCTTCAGTTCCTTGTATCTACAGAGTTATGCAACATAGAAAGAGGCCATTCAGCCCACCTTGTCGATGCCAACCTTATTGTCCCTCGCCTTCTTTTTAAGACTATACCTTCAGATTCAGGGACAGTTTCTTTCCAGTTGTTACTGAACCATCCTATTACCAAATGGAGAGTGATCCTCACCTACCATCTATGTCTTTGGAGACCGTCGGACTATCTATAATGGACTTTACCTCGCACTAAACGTCCTGTATCTGTGGACAGCTCGATTGTAATTATGTATAGTCTTTCTGCTGACTGGTTAGCATGCAACAAAAAGCTTTTCACTGTACCTCTGTGCACATGACAATAATCTAAACTAACTAACTGAAAGCAACATCGTTTTGGTCAATCCCTCTATTTTTATGTGCTCTCTGTTAATTTTTGATTTTTGGTCCTATGAATAAGTTTCAATTATTTTCATAGGTTCACGTAGCACAAAAACTGGCCCTTTAGCCCACCATGTCCCTGCTACCCCTTTTGTACCTAACCGCTAATTTGATTTACCAACATTGGGTGTGTACACTATGCCTTGATTTGAGTAATGTCTATGTGCTGCTTCAGTATCATGAGCATATCGTCACTTTCACCACTCCAAGCAATTCCATCTCTGTGACAGCCATGTCCCCCAAAGATCCCCCACTAATCCGCCTGCCTCTCATCCAAACCCTTTGTAGTCTTGTCTTTCACAACCCACACTTTCATAACCTAGCACTTTGTGTTTTGCTCACAATTACAGCATCTGCAGTCTCTTGTGTCTCCCTCAGTCTTCTCTGCTCCAGGATATTCGTGCTTTTTGGAATGTACGACTTTTGGGATGTTGTTCAAATAACGGTGTGTTGTTTTTCTTCCAGGATGTCCTTTGGTCTTGTCTCTCAGATGGATCACTCTACCCCAGAGGTATAAGGCTGCTTGGCTTTGGACTCACTCCGGTTCTTCTTCAGTGACGATCGAGTGTGGACTCATCTTCTGTCACCTGACCTCTCCTCAACTCTCTTCTCATCTGTATGTTGTTTAGAAGTGACGAGGGTTTGCAGCAATCCGTGCTTCATGCTGGCCTCGCCTTCTCTCCCGTAAATCTCTTGTCACTTTTAACCATTTGTGGTTAAACCACTGTGACCACGTGGGTTTCCTCCAGGTGCTCCGGTTTCCTCCCACATCCCAAAGATGTGCGGGTTTGTAGATTAATTGGCCTCTGTAAATTGCCCCTGACGTGTAGGGAGTGGATGTGAAAGTGGGATAACACAAAACTAGTGAATGGGTGATCAATAGTCGTTGTGCACTCAGTGGGCTGAAGGGCTGGTTTCTATGCTGCATCTTTGAAATCAATCATTGAATTCACGGTAGCACTTCCAATGCGTTGTATTAGCTAATGTAATCAAGGATAAACTTTACCATCTTCTCTGCTCCCATCTGGCAAAGTACAGAACCCTGAAAGTGCGCACCACCAGACTCAGGAACAGCTTCTTCCCCTCTTATCAGGCCTGAACAGTCCTTCCATTAGCTATGGTAGTGTCCAATTCACCTCTACCCCATTGTGGACATTGGACTTTGTATATGGAACTGATGCGCTACAATGTTGAGAACTATATTCTGCACTCTGTAGCTTCCCCTTTGTCCTATCTATTGTACTTGAGTTTGAGGTGATTGTATCTATGTATAGTATATCTGATCTGTTTGAATAGCATGCAAAAACAAAGCTTTTCACTGTACCTTGGTACATGTAACAATAATAAAGCTAAACCTAAAATCAGGAGCAGGTGTTTAAAAGCATAATTGTGGATCAATAAACAATAATAATCATTAGCAATTGGAATTGTGTGCAGTGAAAGTGCAATGCAGCACATTGTAAACCAAAGACCCTCAACATTAGCTTAAATAGGACATTGCATGACAATTAGTCACTCAAACTGCCCAGTAGTTGGAGCCAAGCAATTGGCCAATTATGGGAGCACAGTGGCTCAGCAAAGGAACTGCTGCCTCACAACGCTAGAGACCCAGGTTTGATCCTGACCTTTGGTGCTGTCTGTATGGAGTTTGTACGTTCTTCCGGTGATCAGGTGGGGTTCCTCCGGGTGCTTTGGTTTCCTCCCACAATCCAAAGACATGCAGGTTTGTTGGTTAATTGGCTTATGTGAATTGTCCCTAGTGTGTAGGATAGAACTTAGTGTACGGGTGATTGTTGGTTGGTGCAGATGCGGTGGCTGTAGGGCCTGTGTCCACATTGTATCTCTAATCTAATCTAAAATTAAAGTGATTTTTTGGGATTCCCACCTGGTAATCTAAGAGATGCTCCCTAATATTCAAATGTTGGGATCACTGGAGAGGGATCTAACCAAGTTATAAATTTGCCTGTGATCGCATCAAGTCAGGGTGAAATTGCTCACCTCATCCAGCACCAACTGAGCAGTAGCATTGTCCACCACCTGCCCATGGTTCCTGATCCTTTCCTGCTCTGGACAAAGGTTCTCAATGTGTGAAATACTGCTTCCATTTTCTTGTCACCATCTTTTGAAATGTAACTAATAAAAGCACGAATGTTAACCATAAAAATTACCTTACGTCCTACAAACCCCGAGGTGGTTGCATCATTATTTTCAGCATGGTGATCCAGGGTCAAACTATAAGCTGCTGTAGAGAAAAGTGCTGCAACAATTTGCCTTTCCTTTGATCCACCACCTTTGTGGGTCTGTGGGAAGCAGATGACACACCTATTGACACACTGGTCAAGCTGAGATAGATGAGATTTGGAAAGAACACAAAGTGTTAGAGTAACTCAACAGGTTAGGCAGCATCGCAGGCGAACATGGATAGATGATGTTTTGGGTCTGGACCCTTCTTCAGACTGATGTGGGCGGGGGGGGGGGGGGGGGGGGTTGGGGGGAGGAAGAAAGCTGGGAGAGAGGAAAGGCAGGACAAAGCCGAGCAGGTAATAGATGGATAGACACAAAATGCTGGAGTGGCTCAGGCAGCATCTTTGGAGAAAATGGATAGGTGACATTTCAGGTCGGGACCCTTCAGATTTCCCCATCTGAAACATCACCTTTCCACATTCTCCAGAGATGCTGCCTGACCCTTTGAGTTACTCCAGCAATATATCTTTGGCATAAACCGACATCTGTAGTTCCTTTTTATTACATTAGTTAATAGGTGGACACAAGCAAGGGGATTTACTGATCCAACAATTTAACTCCCCCTCCCATTCCCACACTGACCAACACTTTAACCACCCCTCCCTTTACCATACTGACTTTTCTGTCCTGGGCCTTCTCCATTGTCAGAGTGAGGCCCAGTGCAAATTGGAGGAACAGCACCTCATATTTCACTTGGGTGGCTTACCCCCCAGTCTTACTGTCCCTGTACCACCCACGCCCCTGACATCAGGCTGAAGAAGGGTCTCAACCCAAAACCTCACCCATTCCTTGTCTCCAGAGATGCGGCCTGTTACTCCAGCATTTTTTGTCTATCTTGGAAATTACACTCATCTCGAACTGATCTCAGCTGATTCTGTCAAGGTAGCAGCTCTGAGGAGGTTAAATGAATCTCCCATATCTGGCTGATAGTTCCATGCCTATTCTGCAAAGCCAGCAAGCTTCTCCAGGGGCTAATCACTCCACCAACATCAACAAAACAGTTATTTGTGGGAGCTATGTGTAAATTGGCTGTCATTTTTTATCCTAATAGTGAGTCCATTATTAGTTAACAAGGATTAACTGATTCTCTGCAGGGAAAGGAGGGGTATGGATCACATGCAAGCAGAGTGGCGTAGCGGTAGAGTTGCTGCTTTACAGCGCCAGAGATCCAGGTTCATCCTGACCACTCTAGTTAGAGGGTGGTGAAAATGTGGAATTCATTGCCAAAGACAGCTGTGGAGGCAAGTCAATGGATATTTTTAAGGTGGAGATTGATAGAGTCTTCATTAGTACAGGTGTCAGGGTTACGGGGGGAAGGCAGGAGAATGGGGTTGAGAAGGGAAGATAGATCAGCCATGATTGAATGGCAGAGTAGACTTGATGGCTTGAATAGCCTAATTCTGCTCCTACAACTTATGAACTGATGATTCTAATCTTTGCTGACAACGTTTCACATGTTCTAGTGATTTTTCATTTAGACATGTGGCCAGAGGTTTCATGTGTTTATTTCATGAACAGTTCAGTGCTACAGAGTGAGTGGTACAAGTGATAAACCAAAACAGTGCCAAAGCCCCTCAACCACCAGTCATGGAGCAAGGTGCTCAGTGTTACCTGTGCTTTGTGTGCACAGACATAGAAACACGCAGGCACACGCACACACCACACAAAACCCAAACAGCCACACAGAACAAAGACATAATTGAGTGAGATAACCACTGTTCTTTTCTGGCCTGTACTCTGTGCATGAACACAGAGTAAATCTGACACAAAGTTGAAGGGAGGTCCTAGCAAAGTACGCACTTGGGAAGAGGTCCCACAGGAGACAAGTCACGAGATTCCTCTAGAAGGAAACATTAAACATCGATGGACCCGGTCGTCCACTCCCATCCACTTGCCCCCGAGCTGGACGTGTACCAATGCTCCATCACGATGACCTAGGTCAACACCCAATCAGTTGGCAACTTTGCCACTTGGACTGCCAATGGACCAGAGTGGTCCATTATCATTACCACCAGCCAGGGGCACCTTGGAGTCCACCCATCCCCCCCCAACAAGGTGCACACATCCTCCAGGAAGTATTAAAAACGTGACCCTGTAGTCGTTAAAATGTAGAAAATGCACAAATTTTAAACCGTAGTGCATTGATTTCTCTCTGATCATTTATAAAGAACATTTTGGAAATTTCTATACCTAAATAAGAGGACTCACTGCACAAACAAGTCACTGTAAAAACAGTATATGTTCTTGTATATTTGAAATATTTTTCCTTCCCTGAACCCTGAATCCTTTGGTGAAGACACCCTGAATCTACTTAAAATTCATTCACTGTCCTGACTATTTATTATTTTTTTGCCCGTCTTTTGATGAGGATAGTGCTAATGTACGGGGATCACTGGTCAGCACAGCCTTGGTGGGCCGAAGGGCCCATTTCCGGACTGTATCTCTAAACTATACTAATCTGGGAGCAATAACCTCCATTTCCGTTTTCAAGAAATGAAACAGCAAGCTTTGATCAGTGCAATCGTATCTCATAGGTAATGGTTAAAAAACAGACCTGGAATTAATCAGACAGACAGACAGACAGACAAATAAACAGATGGGTGGGTCGGTGGATGAGTAAATAAATAAATAAATAGATAAATAAATAGATGAATAAATAGATAAATAGATAAGGGGTGCCTGACCAGGTGATCTGCCCATCCAAGTCCTTCACTGTTTTCCGGGCGGACAGAATGGAAGAATCCGGGAAATCCAAGGGCGGAGGAGTCTGCTTCTTGACCAATAATAACTGGTGTAATCCTGGAAATATTAAGACGCTTTCTCGTTCCTGCTCGCCGGACCTGGAACATCTAACTATCTCATGCCGACCATTCTACCTACCCCGGGAGTTCAGCTCGGTGATCATCACAGCCGTCTATATCCCACCGCATGCGGACACCGACGTGGCACTGTCCACCCTACACGATGTGTTGTGTCAACACCAAAACAAGAACCCTGATGCGGCTGTGCTGGTGGCTGGAGACTTCAATAGGGGAAATCTCAAAAAGGTCATGCCCAACTTCTACCAACACATCACGTGTGTCACCAGGGGGGAAAGAACTTTGGACCACTGCTACACGCCGTTCAGGAAAGGCTACAAGGCCGTTTCTCTCCCTCCTTTTAGGAAATCTGACCATGCTGCCATTTTCCTGCTGCCGGAGTACAAACAACGGATAGTACGGGAAGCGACAGTGACGAGGGATGTAAAGCGGTGGGCTGACCATTCAGAGGCCATGCTGCAGGATGCACTGAGCGAAGTCGACTGGAACATGTTCCAAGCAAGTTCCAGAGACGTAAATGAGTTTGCGGAAGCGGTTATGGACTTCATTGCCGATACCATCATCCCCACGGTAAGGGTCGGTATCTTCCCTAACCAAAAACCCTGGGTGGACAGGTCTATTCGCATGGCCTTGAATGCTCGCACCGCTGCTTACAACTCCGGTCTGGCATCCGGCAACATGGACGACTACAAGGGAGAGTCCTACCGACTGCGAAGGGCAGTGAAGGATGCAAAAAGGAGGTACCGGGATAAGATGGAGTCACAGATGGAGCAGCAGGACACCAGGCGCCTTTGGCAGGGGCTATGGACTATAACTAGCTACAGGTCCAGCACCCCCTCAACCGGAAGTGCCGGCTCCTCCTTAGCTGATGACCTGAACTCTTTTTATGCACGGTTTGAGACGGGTAACACCACCAGCTCGCCGTCTAAAAACAGCACCGAAGGGGCGCTGGCTAGCGAGGCTGGAGGGGGATCCACCGCCGGGGATGTGCACACATTATCGGTGTCCGAGCGTGAGGTGAGATGGGCTCTGACGCTTGTGAACACGAGGAAAGCTGGAGGCCCAGATGGTATATCTGGGCGAGTACTAAAGTCTTGTGCTACTCAGCTTGCTCCAGTGCTCACCACAATATTCAACCTCTCCTTGGCAAAGTCCGTGGTCCCTGCATGCTTCAAAAGATCCATCATTGTACCGGTGCCAAAGAATGCCTCTCCAGCGTGTTTAAATGACTACCGACCGGTGGCCCTCACCTCGGTTGTCATGAAATGCTTTGAGAGGCTAGTCAAGAAGCACATCTGCGCCCTCCTTCCTCGCAACATGGACCCACTACAGTTCGCATACCGTCCGAACAGGTCCACGGATGATGCGGTCTCCCAGGTTCTACACACCGCTCTCTCTCATCTGGACAGCCAGGGGAGCTATGTGAGGATGCTGTTCATTGACTTTAGTTCAGCATTCAACACAATAGTCCCCAGCAGACTGGTTGAGAAGCTGCTGGAACTGGGGCTTAGCACCCCTCTGTGTGCCTGGGTCCTGGACTTTCTCACTGCCAGGCCCCAAGTGGTCAGGATGGGGGAACACTCATCTAGCTCCCTCACCCTGAACATAGGATCCCCCCAGGGCTGCGTCCTTAGCCCCCTACTGTACTCCCTGTACACACACGACTGTGGGGCCATGTTCAGCTCAAACTCCATCATCAAGTTTGCTGATGACACTGTGGTGGTGGGCCGGATCTCCAACAACGATGAGAAGGCCTACCGGGAGGAGGTGGCTGATCTGGCACTCTGGTGTCAGGACAATAGCCTCCTCTTGAATGTCACTAAAACAAAGGAGCTGATTGTGGACTTCAGAAGGGCTAAACATCCAAGGACGTACACGCCACTGGAGATAAATGGGTCTATTGTGGATAGGGTGAGCAGTTTTAAATACTTGGGAGTCCGCATCGCAGAGGATCTGACGTGGGCAACGCACATTGCCGCACTGGTGGGTAAGGCTAAGCAGCGCCTTTACCACCTTAGACAACTGAGGAAATTCAGAGTGTCTCTGAGGATCCTTCATTGCTTCTACTCTGGGGCTGTAGAGAGCATCCTGTCCGGCAACATTACAGTCTGGTTTCGGAACAGCTCTGCCCAGGACAGGATGGCCCTGCAGAGAGTAGTGCGTTCGGCAGAACGCACCATGGGAACTACACTCGTCCCCCTGCAGGAGCAAGCAAGATCATGAGGGACCCCTGCCACCCCAGTAACGGACTGTTCCAGATGCTACGATCAGGCAAACGCCTCCGCTGTCACGCTGTGAAAACGGAGAGGATGAGACGGAGCTTCTTCCCACAGGCCATCAGGACTGTCAACTTTTATAACCCCAGAGACTAAATTTTTGTCGACACTAATAGTAACTTATTAACTTTATTTATATGCTGTAACTGTAATTCTTTTTGTGCACAACCCGCAGGCATTGCCACTTTCATTTCACTGCACATCGTGTATGTGTATGTGACAAATAAATTTGACTTGACTTGACTTGACTTGAATACAATAAATAAGGCTATCACCGCATAAAGAGGAGGGAGGTGGACATGCTAGTAGACTTCTTACTGCAATTATATATCAATCAGGGCCATGGTTACAAGCGACTGTTGAAGATCTGTACTAGCTGAGTGTGAACCAGAACAGCAAATGATGAACTGCATCAATGGAGTGAAGGCTGTGCTTCCTAGCTGCTACTGACCAGAGTACAATAAAACTCGCTGCAATACTTTGTCTTTAAATAATAACACAAATATAAAGTCTTTGAACTGTGATGGAAATGATCGACAGAGTCTTCTGACGCACTGCACAGGCATGCAATGCATTTATAAAGTCCTGGCTTTTAAACATTCACTTAGATTATTTATTAATCTCTGTCTATAATTTATATATATATATATTTATTTATATATATTATATATTTAGGTGTATCGATGATTTGTTGACATTGATACAAAGCGCCTGATCAATGGGCGAGAATGATACGACTTTGCATCTTACTGGGAGATAATTGAAGGGAGAGTGGGAGAGGGCAGGATGGTGTTGGGGAGGGGGGTTCATGTTGGTGGTGGATGGAGGCAAGGATGAGTTTTTGGATTGGGCTTGGGTCCAGGATTGTGGTGGATCATCGAGGGACTTGGACAAAGGTTGGTGGAGAAGGTAGGATGGTGAATGTTGGATGAAGGGTGGGGTGGGTTTGGGCCAGGATGGAATGGTGGGCAGTCTATGTGGGAGAAGGGACACGAGGATCTGAGATGGACACTGGAGGAAGAAGGTAGGGATGGGTGGAAAGGAGGGGATGTGATGGAATAGGTTGGTGGTCTATGATGGAGAATGAACGCAAAGGGTGAGTTTGGTATCAACGATGAACAATGGGAAGAGGGTAGGGATGGGGACCATAAGACATAGAAGCAGAATTAGGCAATTCAGCCCATCGATCATGGGATGGATGGAATGGGTGAACGCCCTACGATGCAGTGGGGATATGAGGGATGTGTTAAGCGACTGAGATGGACAATGTTTGGATGGAGATGGAGTGGAGGCTAGGATGGGAGATCGGGAGAGTGCGGCGAAGATGCATTGGTGTTCAGCCGGCGCAGGGAATGCAGGGCGATGACGCAGCAACTGCGCAGCAGCACGCCCAGGTTGTAGAGGGGCTGTGAGCGGCCTCGCTGGGTGTGGATGATCCAGGCCAGGGTGGGCAAAGCTGGCACTATCACTGCCAGCAGGTCCACCATGTAGTAACGGCTCCAGTGACTCAACTGGTCTGGGGCTTCCTCCACCTCTCCCTGACTGGCGGTCTCGAACAACATCTCCGCAACTGACCGGCCATCGGTGCTCCCCTCATTTGGGTCGCTGCTGAGCATTGAGCAAGTCTGTAGGTCGAGAAATGACCATGGCGGCTCCCCTTCTGGTCCGACACCACTGGGGCTGCAAGCACCAGATCCCAATGCCTTCTCCGCCGCGGTTTCTGGCTTTGGACTGTGGGGAGGGTGGTCCGTCTGAACGCTCTGGTCCTGAATGTTGGCCTTGGGGGTCCCAGCTTGGGAACCCCCCCCCTCGGCCTTGAGGCCCAGCAACGGCCTTGGCCTTGCGGTGAAGCTGGGTCCCTCGATGGCCCGGTCAATCCCGGACGCGAGGGAGCTGTGGTGGGGGACGGGACTCCCCTGGGCGCCCTGCAAGATGGCCGCAGGGTCGCTCAGCTTGGTGTAGGTGGAGCTTCGGGTAAGCGACCTGGCCGGGGAGGCAGAGGCGGACCGCGACGTCCCATCCTGAGCCAACTCCATGCTCTGCAGCAAGGTCTCCAGCTTACGGTTCTGGCCGTTGATGTCGATGAAGTACTTCTGGATGCCCTTGTCCTTCTCCACCAGGTTGTTCTTTACCGTGTCGATCACCTGCTTCAGCTGCTTGATCTCCTTCCTGGCCTCTTTCAGTGAGAGCTGAGCCTCCACCCGGTGGCATTCCTCCTCAATCCAGTCCTCCTGCATCCTGGACAGCTGTAGTTTCAGGTCCTCCACCTCAGTCGCCCTGTGCAAACAGAATCCCCAATAGGTTCATTTGCAAGAAGGAACTGCAGATGCTGGTATGCAGCGAAGATAGACACAAAATGCTGGAGTAACTCAGCACATCAGGCAGCTTCTCTGCAGAAAAGGAATAGGTGATGTTTTGGGTCGGAGCCCTTCAACGGCTTGTCCCCGCCGACCAGCGATCCCCACACACCGACACGACCCTATACACTAGGGACAATTTCAAGGTTCCAAGGTCAAGGTAGATTATTGTCGCATGTACCAATTAAGGTACAGTGAAATTTGAGTTACAATTTACAGAAGTCAATTAACCTACAAACCTGTACGTCTTAGGAGAAAACCCATGCAGGTCATGGGAGAACGTACACACCCCATAAAGACAACACCCGAGGTCAGGATCGAACCCAGGTCTCTGGCACTGTAAGGCAGCAGCTTTCCCGCTGCGCCTCCTTACCGTCCGGTATTAAGGAAGGCAAATGCTATGTTAGCATTTATTTCGAGAGGACTCGGATATAAAAACAGGGATGTAATTCCAAGGTTTTATAAGGCACTCTTCAGGCCGCATTTGGAGTATTGTGAGCAGATTTGGGCCCCATATCTGAGGAAGGATATGCTGGCATTGGAGAAGGTTCCAGAGGAGGTTATGGAGAATAAGCCTGGGGATGATTGGGTTAACATATGTTGACTGTTAGACGGCACTGAGCATGCACTCATTGGAGTTTAGAGGGAAGAGGGGGGGACCTCATTGAAACACCGAATAGTGAAAGGCCTGGATAGAATGGACGTGGGGAGGATATTTCCACTAGTGGGAGAATCTAGGACAGAGAGCACAGTCTCAGAATAAAAGGACACACCTTTAGAAAGGAGATACGGAAGAATTTCTTTAGTCAGAGGGTGGTGAATCTGTGGAATTCATTGGTGCTTGGGCTCCAATTGATTGGGATTCATTGCCAGAGACGGCTGTGGAGGCAAAATCATTCGGTATTTTTACAGCACATTCTAGATTGACACATTCTAGATTAGTAAGAGTCAAGGATTACGGGGAGAAGGCAGGAGAATGAGGTTGAGAGGGAAAGGTCGATCAGCCATTATTGAATGGCGGAGTAGACTCGATGGGCCAAATGGCCTGCTTCTGCACCTATGATTTATGAACATGAAGAAGTCAATTGGCATGCCGAGCTTCATTAGGATGTTTTATTTTTTAGTTTAGAGATACAATGCGGAAATAGGCCCTTCGGCCCACCAAGTCTATGCTGACCAGTGATCCCCGTACACTAGCTCTATCCTACACACTGATAAAGAGTGGATGTGGAGAGAATGTTTCCACTAGTGGGAGAGTCTAGGACTAGAGGTCGTAGCCTCAGAATGAAAGGATGTTCCTTTAGGAAGGAGATGAGGAGGAGTTTCTTTAGGCAGAGAGTGGTGAATCTGTGGAATTCTTTGCCACAGAATGCTATGGAGGCCAAGTCAATGGATATTTTTAAGGCAGAGATAGACAGATTCTTGATTAGTATGGGTGTCAGGGTTTATAGGGAGAAGGCAGGAGAATGGGGTTAGGAGGGGGAGATAGATCAGCCATGATTGAATAACAGTAAATTTGATGGGCCATAAATGACCTAATTCTGCTTCTATCACTTCTGACCTTATGACTAGGAGCAATTTATAATTTTTACCAAAGCAAATTAACCTACAAACCTGTACGTTTTTGGAATGTGGGAGGAAACTGGAGCACCCAGAGAAAACCCATGGTTCACAGAGAGAACGTACAAACTCTGGACTGACAGCACACACAGTCAGGATCCAGCCCGAGTGTCTGGCACTCGAGTACAAAAGTTGGGAAGTCATGATGCAGCTGTACAAGTCGTAGATTAGACCACACTTGGAGTACCGAGTGTAGTTCTGGTCGCTCCACTATATGGAGGATGTTATTAAGCTGGAAAGGGTGCAAAAGAGATTCACCAGAATATTACCAAGGCTCATGGGCTCGAGTTATAGGAAGTGGTATGGATAGTATTATCTGATCTGTTTGGACAGCATGCAAACAAAGCTTTTCCTTGTAACTCGGTACATGTGACAATAATAAACCTAAACCTAAATTGACCAACCATGAGTAAGTAATGACCAGCCCTTGGCTGTCCCCTGTACCACCCATCTCTCTCCTCCCACACACAACCCTACCTCTCGTCCAGCCTCTCCTCTGTCTCCTTCAGCTTTGCCCTCAGGTGTCGGATGCATACCTCCTTCTGCTGCAGTGGGGTCAGGTACTGCTCAGGGGTCGGGGGCTTGATGCCATGGTTCTCGCTGCACGAGGAATACTTGCTGGAACGTCTGCAGAGGGGATTCACAACCAAACGCCTTAGAGGACGGAAGGCAGAATGGAGAAGTCATGCATAACACACACAACAGCACAGCACAGGTATAGGCCCTTCGGCACACAATGCCTGCACGTGACCCATCTCCCTCCATTCCCTGCATATCCTTGTGCCTATTCAAAAGCCTCTTAAATGCCACTATTTTGTCTACCTCCACCACCAGCCGACAGTGCATTCCAGGCACCAGCACCTCTGTGTAAAAAACTTGCCCGCACACAACTTTGCCCCTCTCACCATACAGCTAGTATTTGACATTTCCAGCCTGGGATGAAAGTTCTGAATGTCTACCATTTCCGCAGATCGCTTCTCTATCTCAAGCAGAGAAGGAAGTAATTTTGGACAAACAAGTCAATGCTATCTCCCTGGCCCTAATTTTCCCTCTCACCCATTCTCTCCACATTCCCATCGACTCCCCCTCACCAAAACACTGGGGGCAACTTACAGCAGCCAATTATCCTATATCCTCATGTCTTCGGGACGTGGGAGGAAACCGAAGCACCTAGAAGAAATCCTTGCAGTCACAGGGAGAATGTGCAAACTCTGCACAGTCAGCATCCGGGGTCAGGCGTGAACCTGCAGCGTTGGAGCTGTGTGGCAGTGCCACTGTGACTAAATACTTCACAGCCACAGAAGTACTTCTGAATGGAAGCCTTATCCATGCCCTGAAAGATTCTATTAAGGTTAACAGAGTAAGGGCCGGATAGATTATTTTTCGTTGAGGTTGTTTGAGAGTAAAATAGTCATAGAATCATACAACATGGAAACAGGCACTTCACCCCAACTCATCCATGTTAACCAAAATGCCCCATCTAAGCTCATCCCATTTGTCTGCTTATGGCCCATATTTTTCTAAACCTTTTCTTTCCATCCACCAGTTCAAATTTCTTTTAAATGCTGTTATAGTACCTGCTTCAACTACCTCCTCTGGCAGCTCATTCCATATACCTATGATGTGTGAAAAAGGTTGCCCCTCAGGTTAAATCTTCCCGCCTCTTGCAAACCCATTTCCTTTGGTTTGCGATTCCCCTACCCTGGGTAAAAGACTCTGTGCATTCACCCTATTTACTCTCCTCATGATCTCCCTCAACCTCTGCTCTCCAAGGAATAAAGTCCTAGCCTGCTCAACCTCTCCCTGTAGCTCAGGCCCTCAAGTCCTGGCAACATCCACGGAAATCTTCTCTGCACTCTTTCCATCTTAAGAACATCCTTCCATTAGCAGTGTTACCAAATCTAAACACAATATTCCAAGTGCAGTCTCACCAACATGTTGTACAACTGCAACATAACATCCCAACTCAATACTCTGACCGATGAAGGCCAAAGTGCCAAAAGCCATTTTGATCACCCTATCTACCTGTGACACAACTTTCAAGGAAATATGTACCTGCACTCCTAGATCCCTTTGCTCTACACCACTTCTCAGAGCCCTACCATTCACTGTGTAGGTCATGCTCATATTAGATTCCCAAAAATGCAACACCTCGCATTTCTCTGAATTAAATTCCATCAACCATTCCACCTGGCCAAGCGATGGGTGGGTGGGTGGCTGGGCTAGGTGGTCGGATGGGTGGATGGATGGGTGGGCGGGCTGTCATCTCCCTGGGTTACCTGGGCGTGGGGCTGCTGTCACTCCCCTTGTAGGAGCCAGAGTTGCTGCTGCTGCTGAGCGAGGAGTTGGCGCAGGCATCAAGCCGTCCGACCGGCGGGGAGGTCCGTCTGGGCCGCATCAGCAGCGGCTGCATCTCCTGCCGCCCCGCGCTCGGGCTCAGCGCCGACTTGAACAGGGAGGAGAAGCCAGTCCTTCCATGGACGCCCCGACTGCATTCAGGGAAGAGAAGGCGTCAGAAACTGTCAAAACCGCTCGCCGTCCACACAGATCATCCGGTTTCTGCACGGACACCAAACCCAACCTACACTCCAGTCTAGGTCCTCACCTCAGCTGCTGTCCATGTGGAGTTTGCACATTCTCCCCCTGGGTGCTCCAGTTTCATTCTACATCCCAAAAACGTGCGGGTTTGCAGTTTAATTAGCCCTCTGTAAATTGCACTTGATTTGTAGGAGCGGATGAGAAAGTGGGGCAACATAGAACTAGTGTGAACAGGTGATCAATAGTCGGCCTAGACTCGGTAGGCCGAGTCACGATTCCAGCATCTGCAATCTCTTGTGTCTCCTGGATGTAGGGAGGTTGGGTGGAATTTCAAGCTGTAGCTATTCGAGAGCAAGTTCCTTCTACATTTCCCTCCACAGATGCTGCCTGACCCGCCGAGTTCCTTCAGCAACTGTGGGTCAGGCAGCATCTCTGGAGGGAAATGGACAGTCAACATTTCAGGTCGGGACTCCACTTCAAATTGAAGATAAATCATCTGATCATTCCCTGCACAGATGCTGCCTGACCCGCTGTTCGGCCAGCACTTTGTATTTTGCTTAAGATTCCAGCATGTGCAGTTAGTTCCTTGTTCAAATAGCTATTTCACCCCAAGAAGCTAAAGACTTCAGGCTTTGTTTTTGTCTTTGCACTAATTTTTTTAATTTTTAATTTTTGTTGTTTTAATGTTATCTACTGAGTTCTATGTTTACTTACCTGTCGTGCTGCAGCAAGTAACACTTTATTTATTTTATTTTGGTACGAATGACAATTAAACACTTGACTCTTGAAGCTACCACCACAATCTTTTCCCATCCACACTGACAAGTGACTGTTCATGGGATCACTCGACACGCATCTGTCATGTCCCCACCCGACACCTCAAACTTGATTGGATTAAACTCCATCTGCCGATTCTCTGCCAATATCTGTAACTGATCTATATCCCTTTCACATACTTCTCGCCATCTACAATCCTGCCAACGTTCATGTCATCTGCAAACTCACTGATCAGATCGTCTACATTTTTACTGAATTGTATGCAAAAAAGATATTTCAGTGTACCTTGGTACACGTGACAATAAAGTACCATTGAACTCCGATATGATAAAGTATCATTCAGGGTGGCACAGTAGCGCAGCGGTAAAGTTGCTGCCTTTTCAGCGCCAGAGACCCTGGTTCAATCATGACCATGGGTGCTGTCTGTACAGAATTTGTACGTTCTCCCTGTGACCGCATGTGTTTTCTCCGGGTGCTTTGGTTTCCTCCCACACTCCGAAGACCTGCAGGTTTGTGGGTTAATCCGCTTCTGTACATTGTACCAAGTGTGTAGGATAGTGCTAATGTCCGCTGGCCATCGCTGGTTGGCGCAGACTCGGGTGGGCGTTTTCACGCTGTATCGCTGTAAAGTCTAAAGCCTACACCCAAGGTCAGGATTGAACCCGGGTCTCTGGGGCAGTTGGACAGTAGCACTACCCACTGCATCACTGTTCCGCCTGGCATCTCTTGCAATTAAACATGTTGTCTCAACATCTACTCTGCCAAATTCTTTCATGATCTCCATCAAGTCAGCCCTGGACTGCCCACTTCATTGAGGCATGGGTGATGAGCAGTCGTGATGGAGTGGCGTACCTCCGAGCTGGTGGTCTTCTTCCTGATCCTGACATGGGGCTCACTGCTGGGAACCTCCAGGCAACCTGGAAAAGCAGAAGATCCACGTTGAAAAGACTTCACCCATAGACCACAATCTCCGAGTGCTCCCACATTCCAAAGACATACAGGTTTGTAGGTTAATTGGCTTCTGTAAAATTGTAACTTGTCCCTAGTGTGCGGGATAGTGCTAGTGTACGGGATGATCGCCGGTCAGTGTGGACTCGGTGGGCTGAGGGGCCTGATTCCGTTCTGTATCTCTAAAGTAAACCAGAGACCACATCACCTTCTCCCGAGCTGGAAGCTTCAATGATTCAGCAGTTCCAAGCTCAGTGTCCATTTACAATTCAGCTGCTTTGGAATGTATTTATTTCCAATGTTTAAAAGAAGTTACATATCTACAAAGGTTTGACACCGTTCTGAATTGAACCGACTGCAATCGCTTTAGTGCAAGTGGAAAAGCAGCAGGAACGCAGCCAACTCCCCTTTAGAATTCCAAACATCTACCCCAGTGCTGAGTGACTGGCAGGAGGTAAAAACACAGTCAACAGCCTCTTGTTTCCAGGCAACAGAAACACCCAATCACTCAGACCAGAATCACCCAAGCCAGAACACATAATTCCTGCAGCGATAAATCTCTTTCCCTTCTCCCTTTAGGCCAGATCGAGTTAAAGTGGTCCAGAATAATGCAGAGTCTGGTTCAGTAAGATAATCATAGCGTCACACAGCATGGAAACAGGCCCTTTAGACAATAGACAATAGACAATAGACAATAGGTGCAGGAGTAGGCCATTCAGCCCTTCGAGCCAGCACCGCCATTCAATGCGATCATGGCTGATCACTCTCAATCAGTACCCCAGTGGCCCAACTTTACCATACCGACCAACATGTTCCCATCTACACTAGTCCCACCTGCCTGCATTTGGCTTACCAACATCACATCCTTACACATCAGTCCACTTTGCAATAAATTCCTTTGCAGAATAAATATTATAGGACAGGAAGCCACTAACCATACTCTGGGGTAACTGTGAATGGACAGTCAAGTGTGTAGGAAGGAACTGCAGATGCTGGTTTACACCGAAGATAGACACAAACTGCTAGAGCAACTCAGTGGGTCAGGCAGTATCTTTGGACAAACGGAATAGGTAACATTTCGGGTTGAGATCTAACTTCAGACCGAGAGTCATGGGAGGGGGAAACTAGAGGTATCCCTCTCAAACAATGTTGGCACTAATAATGACAACAGATCCCAATTGTGAAAATGTAGTTTAGTTTAAAGATACAGCATGGAAACAGGCCCTTCGGCCTACACCGACCATCGATCAACTGTTCACTCTAGTTCTATGTTATCCAACTTTCTCAGCCGCTTCCTACACACGAGGGGCAATTTACAGAAGCTATTTAAACTACAAACCCGCTTGTCTTTGGGATGTAGGAGGAAATTGGAGTGCCAGGAGGAAACCCACGTGGTAATGGAAAATATACAAACTCCACGCAGACAGCATCCATAGGCAGAATCAAACCCAGGTCTCTGTCACTGTGAGGCAGCAGCTCTATCAGCTGTGCCACTGTGCCGCCCTTGAAAATATAAAATAACTATGTGCCAGAAGAAGGATCCCGACCCAAAATGTCGCATATCCACATCTTCCACAAATGTTGCCTGACCCGCTGAGTTACTCCTGCACTTTGTGTTCTACATTTTTAAAAATCCTTTGACATGCAGCAAAAAGATTAGACAATTTGCATTCAGCTCAGTTATTGCCCTTGCTTGAGAGTCTTCCCACTCCCAGTCTGACCTTTCTGTCATGGGCCTCCTCCAATGCCATAGTGAGGCCCACCGGAAATTGGAGGAACAGCACCTCATATTTCGCCTGGGCAGCTTGCAGCCCAGTGGTATGAACATCGACTTCTCCAACTTTAGATAGTTCCTCTGTCCCTCTCTTCCCCTCCCCCTTCCCAGATCTCCCTCTGTTTTTCCTGTCTCCACCTATATCCTTCCTTTGTCCCGCCCCCCTGACATCAGTCTGAAGAAGGGTCTCGACCCGAAACGTCACCCATTCCTTCTCTCCTAAGATGCTGCCAGACCTGCTGAATTACTCCAGCATTTTGTGAATAAATACCTTCTTGTGTTACCAGATATTCTCTCCTCGACCCTATCACTTTCTCTTACAACATAGAACAGTACAGCATAGCAACAAGCCCCTCGGGCCACAACGTTTGTGCCGAACATTATGCCAAGTTAAACTAACCTCATCTGGTACATTGCCTGTACATGACCCATAACCCACCATTCCTTGCATATCCATGTGCCCAACCAAAAGCCTCTTAAATTCCATTATCGTATTTGCCCCTGGCAGTGCATTGCAGGCACTCACCTCCCTCAGTGTAAAAAAAACCTGTCCCACACGTCTCCTTTAAACGTTGCCCCTCTCACCTTAAAGATATGCCCGCTTGTATTTGATATATCCATCCTGGGGAAAGGACTCTAGCTTCCTACCCTGCAAGCCTCTCATAATTTTATATATTTCCCGAACGTGGTGACACAAGTAGATAGGATGGCAAAAAGGCAGGTACTATGCCTGTCTTCATCAATCAGAGCTTTGAGTATAATAGTCAGGAAGTCATGTTGCAGCTTTACTGGACTCTGGTTAGGCTGCATTTGGAGTACTGTTTTCAGCTAAAACATAGAACAGTACAGCTCAGGAACAGCCCCATCAGCCCACAACGTCAGTTCTGAACATAATGCCAAGACCGTATAAACACAAAATGCTGGAGTACCTCAGCGAGTCAGGCAGCATCTCTGGAGAAATGGAATAGGCGATGTTTCGGGTCGGAGCCCTTCTTCAGACCCGAAACATCGCCTATTCATCATCATATCATCATATATCTACAGCCGGAAACAGGCCTTTTCGGCCCTCCAAGTCCGTGCCGCCCAGTGATCCCCGTACATTTTAACACTATCCTACACCCACTAGGGACAATTTTTACATTTACCCAGCCAATTAACCTACATACCTGTACGTCTTTGGAGTGTGGGAGGAAACCGAAGATCTCGGAGAAAACCCACGCAGGTCACGGGGAGAACGTACAAACTCCTTACAGTGCAGCACCCGTAGTCAGGATCGAACCTGTGTCTCCGGCGCTGCATTCGCTGTAAAGCAGCAACTCTACCGCTGCGCTACCGTGCCGCCCTTTTCTCCAGAGATGCTGCTCGACCTGCTGAGTTACTCCAGCATTTTGTGTCTAACTTTGGTATAAACTAGCATCTGCACTTGCTTCCTATACATGATGCAAAGACTAATCCTTATCGCCTACATATAATCTATATCCCTCCATTTCCTGCAATATCCAAAAGTCTGAAATGCTTGGTCATCCCATTACAGGAAGGATGTGGAGGCTTTTGAGAGGATGCAGAAGAGGTTCGCTAGGATGCTGCCTAGATTAGCGATTACTAGTTATAAGGTTGGACAAACTTGGATATGATTTTTTCTGGCTCAATGGAGGGTGTTGATGCTATTGGGTCACTTTTTCATGCAGCTGGCAGAGGTTCAATGGGCTGAATGGCCTTCCTCTAAGCTGTATCATTAGACGAGAAGGAACTGCACCTGGTCATATCTGTCAACCATTTGCTGCTGAGCGCTGCCATGTTAATTCACCTTACCAAGGCTCGTGCTTTTCTCCCGACTTTAGCCCCTGGTGTTGGGCTGACAAAGACAATCCATCGTCCTCATGTTGTCCGGTCGCCGATTGCAGCCCGGAGTTCTAAAACGGCCCTCCTGTTAAGGAAATATAACCACAGTCCCTCAGGAAGTTGGCTGCTACCAGACATACCCAATAGTAATGTACATGTTAAAACAGGCCTCAGCTGAGATGGAGTTGTCTGCTTTCAGCACCCATGGGAGATGAAAAGATTGAGCATGTTGATTCAGTGCTGTGTTTGCTCCCTGGGTGATTTGTATGATGTTGGAAAGAGGGGGTCCCTTCTATTAGACCTGAAGTGTGTGGATGTAGAGAATATTTCCACTAGTGGGAGAGTCTAGAACCAGAGGGCATAGACTCAGAATAAAAGGACGAACATTTTGAAAGGATATGAGAAGGAATTTCTGTAGCCAAAGGGTGGTGAATCTGTGGAATTCATTGTCACAGACAGTGGTGGAAGCCAAGTCATTGGTATTTTTAAGGCGGAGATTGACAGGTACTTGATTAGCAAGGGTGTCAAGGGTTATGGGGAGAAGGCAGTCGAATTGAGATGAGAGGGAAATACAAATCAGCTGTGAATGAATGGCAGAGTTGACTCGAATGGCATAATTATGCTTCTATAACTTATGAACTTAAGAGAACTAGCAGAGTGATAAGTATTGCAGTCTTCAATCCACACATCCTGATCGTGGTGCAATGTCTCAGGATTCAAATTAATCACAATCACAGATGTATTTTAGACACTCCATGATTGAATTGATTGAAAGAAGCAACATGGAAACAGGCCCTTCGGCCCACCGAGTCCATGCCAACCATCGATCACCCATTCACACTAGTTTTATGTTTTCCCACTTTCACATCCACTCACTAAACATATGGGATGTGGGGAAAATTGGAGTATCCCAGAGGAAACCAATGCGGTCACAGGGAGAACTTGCAAACTCCACACGGACAGCACCTGAGATCAGGATCGAACCTGGGTCTCTGGCGATGCGAGTCAGCGGCTCGACCAGCCACTGTGCCACATTGGAAATGGTTTGCTCTGTTATCTGTGACTCAGGACCACAATTAAATATTAACACACCACCCACCACTCTCCAGTTCTAGTATTTAAAGTTGTAAATTTAAAATCTTAATGTAATTGAACTCTCTTAGCACACTTGGTACAGCTTCGTACTTGTCGAGTTAGCATCCTAAAACTCACAGCGAGCGCCTCATACATTTACAGAGTGCAAGCTCTGCACTGGTCTGATTATTAACATCTTACAATCACCACCAGGGCCCATTTAGGTTTAGTCACAGAGGTGTTCCCCCTCTTCCCTCTTCCACCCCCCCCCCCCCCCCCCCCCATCAGGCACTAGGTACTGAATGAAGTGTGAAAACACACACCTCCAAATTCAGGGACTGTTTCTTCCCAGCTGTTATCAAGCAACTGAACCATGCCATCACCAACCGCAGTCCTGAACTACTATCTACCCCATCGGTGACTCTCGGACTATCTTTGATCAGACTTTACTGGCTTTATCTCGCACTGAACTTTATTCCCTTACATATCTGCACACTGTGAATGGCTCGATTGAAATTATGGATTGTCTTTCCGCTGACTGGTTAGCACGCAACAAAAGCTTTTGACTACCTCGGAACACATGACAATAAACCAAACTGAACATGATTTTATACACCTCTGTAAGATCACCCCTCAGCCTCCTGCGCTCCAAGGGATAAAGTCCTAGCCTGCCCAACCACTCCTTGTAGCTCAGGCCCTAGAGTCCTGGCAACATCCTCGTAAACCCCAGTCTTCACTCTTTCCCAACTCAATGACTCCTGAGCTTGCACTGAGAGAGTGGGAATAGGATGTCTCTGACCTTGTACTGGAGAATGTGGTGCTGCTTTCCTCTGTCCCCAAGTCACTGGCTGTGGGGCACAGAATAATGAACTTCACTCATCCCATCATGGTGATTAATTTGAAACGGGGGTCTCAGCAGCCAAAATGGACATCCTGGGTTGTGGAGAGAAGGAGAGAAGGAGAGATTACACTTGGAAACAACAAAAAACCTGTTTGCTCAGTTAGTCACTGCCATTGGGCCGTACATCATCTCTTGTAATTTCCCCAGTTTAGTTCAGCTTCATTTCAAGCTTTTTTGTTGCCCTAGCCTGCCCAACCTCTCCCTATAGCTCAGGACCTCGATCAGGACGCGAGGGCCTCTTAAACATCACTTTCTTGCCAACATCCGCGTAAATCTTTTCTGCACTCTTTCCTGCTTAACAACATCTTTCCTACAGCACGTTGACCAAAACTGAACATAACACTCCAAATGTGGCCTTACCAAGGTCTTGTACAACTGTAACGTAACATCCCAACGTGATACATAAAGAAGTAGATTAAGAGAAGCATACTATTGGAATTGGCAGAAGATACATGAACATCTCACATCCCTGAAGGATAAGGAGGTCACTTTGCAGTTGCTGGCAAGGTGCCATAGACGAATTTGGAGAAAGAGAAGCTAACTTGGGAGCTCCCAGAAGCAAGATCAGCCTAATAAAATACTTATCTATAAATAACAGCCATTAATAAAGGAAATGCAATAGAAAGATGCCTACATTTATAAGAGTGATTTACAAGGGGGAGGTTCAGAGCAAAGATAACAGCCTGTGGCAATGTGTAACTGAATACATCATCGATTTGCCTGGATTATCAACCAAAATCGCCAAATCGAAACACGGTAGTTTGACATTATTTCACTTATTTTAGGGGAAAAAAGGGATATTCCATTATAGTGTCCCACCACTGGTGAAAGCCAACATTTTACTTGTGTCTTTCAATGGAGGGTGCCAAGCTTGGCTTTCAAATGGCGTAGGACAAGGTAAGACCAGTCTCTGGTCTTTGCAGTTACTGTTGAGTTTCTATGGAGAAAGGATGGTGAGGGACTGCTTGGATTGTGTATATATATATAAAAACTTTTCTCACTTATTTTATTATTTACAGAGTACTTTGTTTAAATATTCTGTTGTGCTGCTGCAAGAAAGAACTTAATTGTTCTGTTTGGGACATCTATATACTAAAACTCTCGTTTGTTTGTTTGTTCCTGAACTACAGCCAAAACAATACACGATAGCGCATCAAATTTTAGGTCCACCTTACTCACCATCGTCCCTTTGGCGCTAATGGACGAAGTTTCATTGAGATCGGTGTTATATTTTTTACGTTATTCATATTTTTAAGTTTAAATCTAACTCCTCGGGAGGGAGGGTGGTGGAGGGAGGATTAGGGGGATGGAGTGGGGGGGAGGGGGAGGGGGAGGGGGAGGGGGGATGGGGGAGTGGGGAGGGGGCGAGGAGAGGGTGCTGCACCAATGCAAGAGAGGTTTGGGCCCATCGGGTCCACTTGGTCTAGTATGACAATAAAACACTCTTAACGTTGGCATAGCCAGGCTAGATTTGAAAATTATCATCATTGGACGATTCAAAAAAAAAATTTCCGCGTGGACTTATCACATTTTTTTCTCATCGACTTTAAAAAAAAATTGTTATGAAATGTCTTTATTCCCTGCCCCTTTGTTAATAATGTTGGGTGGTTTGAGTGCCTATTTAATGCTTTTATTGTTGGACTGTGTTTTTGGGGGTTTTTGGGGTGTGTGATTTGAATGCCTATTTAATGCTTTTATTGTTGGACTGTGTTTTGGGGGGTTTTTGGGGTTGGGTAATTTGGGTGCCTGTTTAGTGCTTTTATTGTTGGACTGTGGGTGATTGAATTAACATTTTGTTCAAGATGGCCGCGCCGTTGTGTTTGGCTGCCTGCCACTGTATGTTTCTTTTTTTTTCCCTAGTCAGATGTGCAGCACTTTGGTCAACGTGGGTTGTTTTTAAATGTGCTATACAAATAAATTGACTTGACTTGACTTGACTTGACTAAGCTATATTGAATATATTGAATGACACAGATGTATCAAAATGCCTCTAAACAATGTCAAGAGTCAAGAATGTTTAATTGTCCTATGTAGCTGGACCGGAACAATAAATTCATACTTGCTGCAGCTTTACATGCACGTTACAACAAATAAATATACAATTAATTATCAATTACTCCAGGTGAACCAGACCATGATAGTACAAGCCAAAATACATAGAGTAACCCTCATAGCTCAAAACCCATGGATGTTCAAAGCATAGATAGGGTTGTGGTTTAGTTTTATGTTTCATGCATATTAACATAGGGTTAGGGTTAGATTCAATCAGATCAGATACACCATACAAAAGATACAATCAATTAGTTTGGGCGGCACAGCGGCGTAGCTGGTAGAGCCACTGCCCCACAGCGCCAGAGAGCCAGGTTCGATCCTGATCTCGAGTCCTGCCTGCGTGGAGTTTGCATGTTCTACCCGTGACCACTAGGGTTTCCTCTGGGTGCTCTGGTTTCCTCCCACAAGGCATGCAGGTTCGTAGGTTGATTGGCTTCTGTACATTGCCTTGTGCGTAGGGAGTGGGTGACAAAGTGGGACAATATAGAACTAATGTGAATGGGTGATTAACGGTCAACATGGACTCAGTGGGCCGAAGGGCCTGTTTCCATACTGCATCTTCAAAAGTAAAACTCAAGTACAATAGGTAAGAGAAAGAGGAAGATAGAGAATAGTTTTCAGCATTGTAGCAAATCAGTTCCAGAGACAAAGTCCAATGTCTTCAATGGGGTAGAGATGAATCAGACAGTACCCTAGCTTATGGACAGTACTCTATAGCTTATAGTTAGGGTTGTGCATGGTGCTTCAAGAGTTTAATGGTCACTGGGTCTTTGCCAGTTAATTTCAAAGCGGTGTGAAATGAGACTTAGTTAAACAAGTTGGCATAGAGCTAACCTGGGTTAGTCGTCAGACAGGACTGGCAGTCGAGACCATCTTAGAGAGAAACCTTTGCAGACCATCAATGATGTGTACGTACATAAAGGATTTGAGAAAATACAAATCAATTGAGTTATGGCCTGAATAATGTTCTGTAGTTTTTATTTTACTAGGCGAACAATCCAATTATTAGTAATACCAATAAACGACTCAAAAGAAATGCGTAGGTCAGTGAGACATATCAGACATATAACCAAACTCCCAATATAATCAGACTCCCAACCCTGAGAATAAATGGAAACATTAAAAGCGATGAACTCGAGGGTCTGAGCTATAGGGAGAGGTTGGGCAGGCTAGGACTTTATTCCTTGGAGTGCAGGAAGCAGAGGGGTGATCTTCTAGAGGTGTATAAAATCACGAGGGGAACAGACAAGATGATCATACAGTCTTTTACCCCGAGTAGGGGAATCAATAACAGAACATATATTGTTTAAAGTAACAGTAGAAAGATTTAATAGGAACCTGAGGGGCAACTTTTTCCACACATAAGGTGGTGAGTAAATGGAATGAGTTGCCAGAAGAGATAGTTGAGCCCAGGTATTATAACACCATTTAAAAGACATTTGGACAGGTACAAGGATAGGAAAGGTTTAGAGGGATATGAGCCAGACACCGACAGGCGAGGCTAGCGTGCATGGGGGATCTTGGTCAGGTTGGGCAACTTGGTCCGAAGGGCTTGTTTCCATACTGCATAACTCTACGACTAAATAAAAAGAGATACAAAAATGGGGAGTTATTCCAAGCAGGTGAAACATAAAGTTAGCGTGCAGGTCCAGCACAAAGCCAATTGGAATACTCGTCTTCATTGCATTGTTATAGTGTCATAGAGTCATACAGCGTGAAAACAGGCCCTTCAGCCCATCTGGCCCTCGCCAACCAACATGCCCCCTTTACACTAGTCCCACCTGCCTGTGTTTGGCCCATATCCCTCGAAGCCTATCCTATCCATGTACCTGTCTAAATGTTTCTTAAACGTTTTGATGGTACCTGCCTCAACGACCACCTCCGGCAGCTCGTTCCATACACTCACCACCCTTTGTGTAAAAATGTTGCCCCTTAGGTTCCCATGAAATCTTCCCCCCCCCCCTCACCTTAAACATGTCTTCGGACTCTCAATTACCCAGAGTAGGGGAAAAGATAGAACAAAGATTATTCTAAAAATGAATAGAATTTGAAAGAGATGAATAATAGAAGCTGCAGGAAATAAGCTTTGATACAATTTAGAGAAAGAATGAAAAATGCAGTGATGCAAAAATCAGTCTTTCAGGTTGACCCAGATTCAACCTATAATGCAGTTTGGCTTCCTTCACCTTGTTCTAAACGTCTATTTTCTCAAAGAGTGGCATAGTTTAGAGCTAATCATTTAGGTAGTTCACAGCAACTGAGCAACAGGGGAAATTAATCTCCACCTTCAGCATTCAAATATTCAAAAACCCAAAGCCCTTTCAACGAAGAAAGTGTTTGATTCCCAGAAACCGAACAATTACGATGTGTAGGAATTAGAACACACAATAATTAGATCATAGAACAGAGGGCGGCACAGTGGTAGAGTTGCTGCCTTACAGTGCGAGAGACTCAGGTTCCATCCTGACTACGGGGGCTATCTGTACAGAATTTGTACGTTTTCCCCATGACCTGCATGGGTTTTCTCCAGGAGCTCCGGTTTCCTCCCACACTCCAAAGATGTACAGGTTTTGTAAATCCTAGTGTGTAGGAAAGTGTTAATGTGCAGGGATCGCTGGTCGGCGAGGACTTGGTGGGTCGAAGGGCCTGTTTCCGTGCTGTATCTCTGAACTAAACTAAACAGTAAAGCTGGGGAAAATGCATTGCGGCTCACAATATCTGTGCCAAATAAACTAATCTCCTCTGTTTGCATGTCAATAGACAATAGACAATAGGTGCAGGAGTAGGCCATTCGGCCCTTCGAGCCAGCACCGCCATTCATCGTGATCATGGCTGATCATGCACAATCAGTACCCCGTTCCTGCCTTCTCCCCATATCCCCTGACTCCGCTATCATTAAGAGCTCTATCTAACTTTCTCATGAAAGCATCCAGAGAACTGGGCTCCACTGCCTTCTGAGGCAGAGATTCCACAGCTTCACAACTCTGAGTGAAAAAGTTCGTCCACATCTCCGTTCTAAATGGCCTACCCCTTATTCTTAAACTGTGGCCACAGGTTCGGGACTCCCCCAACATCGGGAAAATGTTTCCTGCCTCTAGCGTGTCCAATCCCTTAATAATCTTATATGTTTCAATAAGATCCCCTCCCATCCTAAATTCCAGAGTATACAAGCCCAGTCGCTCCAGTCTTTCAACGTACGACAGTCCCGCCATTCCGGGAATTAACCTTGTGAACCTACGCGGCACTGCTTCAATAGCAAGAATGTTCTTCTTCAAGTTTGGAGACCAGAACCGCACACCATGACCAATGTCATCCATATTCTTCCATTCCCTGCATATCCATGTGCCTATCCACAGGCCTCTTAAATGCCAGTATCGTATCTGCCTCCACCACCACCCATGGCAGCATGTTCCAGTCACTCACCACCCTCTGTGTAAAAAAACAACCCCGCACATCTTCTTTAAACTTTGCCCCTCTCACCTTAAAGCTATGCCCTCTAGTCTTTGACATTTCCACCCCAGAAAAAAAAGTTCTGATTGTCTACCCTATCTATGTCTCTCATAATTTTATAAACTTCTAAATTTCTATCAGGTCACCCCTCAACCTCCGACACTCCAGAGATGGATATTCATGTGATGGTGACCCTTCTTCACCATTTAATCACATAATAGCTTTTACCTTAATTCCCTTTTCTCGTCGCACCACACATCCCTGATCACCTTAGCATCCAAAAATCTATTCAATTAACTCAAGTGTAGACATCTGTCCACATCCATGAACATTCACAGCAGTGAAGACACTCCAATGAATAAGGGTCTTGGCCCAAAATGTCACCTGTTCATTCCTCCAGAGATGCTGCCAGATCCACCGAGTTACTCTAGCACTTTTTTTTTGTAAACCAGCATCTGCAGTTCCTTGTTTCTGCAAGAAGCTGCTCCTCTCAGTTTAAATTGCCAGACCTTTAGACTAATCTGTGACCACTACTTTTAAGTTCACTAATTATTTACATTGTTATAGCTGAAATGATTTTGCTTGTCTAAAGTCTACTGTTGATGTGGGGGAAGCAGGAGCATAAACAATAGCATAGACCAATAGCTGGATCAAAAGCCTGCTTCAGTGTCACAATTGGAATTGGTATTGGCTTATTATTGTCACGGGTACTGACATCCAGAGAAAAGCTTTTGACAAGTCATGCACAAGCACAACAGATAGTGGATAGAGATTTAGAAAAGGGGAACAATTGTATTGAATGATATTCCATCTTCTTCTGGGACCAGCACACAAAGCGTCAGTCACTGTGCTCCAATGCTATGTTTATGTCCGCACATAAGAGGTCTCGGAAAGGACATGCAGAAAATGGAGCAAATGCGTCAGAATACAGTCGTTGCAGATATACAGTGCTGACAACACTAACAAGAGTCAAAGAGTGTTTAATTGTCACATGTACAAAAAAGACCAATTAAATTCTTACTTGCAGTAGCATAACAGTTTGCAAAAACAGTACCGCAGATAACAAAACAAAAAAATAATTCAATCAACTAAAACCCCCCCAATATTAATACAGTCGTGCAGCTGCTGACTCACAGCACCAGAGACACGGGTTCAATCCTGACCTCGGGTACTGTCTGTGTGGAGTTTGCATGTTCTCCCTGTGATAGACAATAGACAATAGGTGCAGGAGTAGGCTATTCGGCCCTTCGAGCCAGCACCGCCATTCAATGTGATCATGGCTGATCATTCTCAATCAGTACCCGTTCCTGCCTTCTCCCCATAACCCCTGACTCTGCTATCCTTAAGAGCCCTATCTAGCTCTCTCTTGAATGCATTCAGAGAATTGGCCTCCACTGCCTTCTGAGGCAGAGAATTCCACAGATTCACAACTCTCTGACTGAAAACGTTTTTCCTCATCTCCATTCTAAATGGCCTACCCCTTATTCTTAAACTGTGGCCCCTGGTTCTGGACTACCCCAACATTGGGAACATGTTTCCTGCCTCTAATGTGTCCAACCCCTTAATATCGCTTGGGTTTCCTTCCACATCCCGAAAACGTGAAGGTTTGTAGGTTAATTGGCACTCTATAAATTGCCCCTAGTGTGAAGGGAGTGGATGAGAAAGTGGGATAACATAGAACTGGTGTGAGCAGGTGATCGATGGTCAGCTAGGGCTTGGTGGGCTGAAGGATCTATTTCCATGCTCTATTTCTGAACTAAACTAAAGTAAACTAGTGCAAGAGTCTGAAGTCCTTAGTGCAACTAAAGACAGTCCATTGTTCATAGTCTTCAAGAGCCTGACAGCCGCTGGGAAGAAGGTATTTTAGAAAATGTGGTCACCGTTTTCAGACTCCTGGAACATCATCCCAATAGCAAGAGTGAAATGAGAGCGTGGCCAGGATGGTGTGAGTCCTTGATGATACTGGCTCCCTGTTTGAGGCATAGATCAGCAAAGAGCTAAGACTGAGAAGGTTTTGGTTTCACGACTAATATAGCTGTTGCAGATAAGCCAAGCAACATAAATGTCTCTCAAAGGAGAGAATGCAGCCTCCTGTTCAAAGCCGACGCTCATGGCTGCAGTTACAGAGCACAGCAGTTTGTGCGTTGCCACAGACAATGGACTGGAATGCACCAGGGTATCAGACAAATGCAGCATTCATGAGAGTTGATGTAGAACCTTTTGTGACCTTAGACCATTCCTAAACACCTCACTGCATGTTTGATGAGTGGCCAATGTAACGTGGGACTGTAATTAACTATAAACAGCAATAAGAGAAATTAACAGATAATCTTTTTTTTCTCACCATTGTTTGAGAGATAAACAACCAGGTGCAAAACACAAAGTGATGGAGGAACTTTGCAGAGTAAGCAGCATCTGTGGAGGGAGTGGATAGATGTTTCAGGATGCAATCCTTCCTTTATACTTCCTCAGGTAACACCAGAGGGTCTTTCTCATCAGGCTGTGAGCTCAAATGCTTTGCTTTAGAGATAGAGCGCAGAAACAGGCCCTTCGACCCACTAAGTCCACACCGACCAGCGATCACCCCGTACACTAGCATTATCCTGCACACCAAGGACAATTTACAATGTTACCATAGCCAATTAATAGACAAGCCTTTATGTCTTTGGAGTGTGGGAGGAAACCGGAGCACCCAGAGAAAGCCCATGGGGTCAAAGGGAGAACATACAATCTCTGTACAGCCAGCACCTGTAGTCAGGCTCGACCCCAGGTCTCTGGTGCCATAAGGCAGCAACTCTACTACTGGGCCACTGTGCTGCCCCTAAATCTTTGGGCCTGGGTCCAGTTTGACTCAGGTGGGCTTGGGCTTTTATTCTATAGTGAGAGTCCAGAGTGTTTAATTGTCATATGTACCGACACAGGCTCCTAAATGCAATAACAGACAGACAAATAGTTATCGGATCATACAGCAGGGAAGAAGACCCTTCGGCCCAACTCAATAATGCTGACCAAGATGCCCCAACTACACTAGTCCCATTTGCCTGCATTTGGTCCATTTCCCTTTAAACCTTTCCCATTCATGTACCTGACCAAATGTCTTTTAAATATTGTTACTGTACCTGCCTCAACTACCTTCTCCAGCATAATTCTGGAGATCGGTTTCCTCCCACACTCCAAAGACGTACAGGTTTGTAGGTTAATTGGCTTGGTAAATGTAAAAATTGTCCCTAGTGTGTGTAGGATAATGTTAATATGCAAGGATCGCTGGTCGGTGCGGACCCGGTGGGCCGAAGGGCCTGTTTCCGCGCTGTATCGCTAAACTGAACTAAACTCCTTTCTGGTTAGTAATAATGAGGGCAGCGTCGAGTTGCAGCTGGTAGAGTTGCTGCCTCACAACGCCAGAGATCACTGATCGATCCTGTCTGTGTGGAGTTTGCACGTTCTCCCTATGACTGTGTGGGTTTCCTCAGGGCGCTCCAGTTTCCTCACAAAATGGCGTGCAGGTTCAAATGGCATGCGGGTCTGTAGAGTCCAATTGGCCCCTGTGAAATTGCCCCCAGCGGGTACGGAGTGAATGAGAAAGTGGAATAACACAGAACTAATGTGAACGGGTGATCGATGGTTAGCATGGACTGTGGGCTAAAGTGCCTGTTTCCATGCTGTATCTCTGAACCAAATTAAAATATAATAATATATTTTATTAAATTATTGTGCAGGAAGGAACTGCAGAGGCTGGTTTACACCAAAGACAGACAGAAGATCAATCTCTGGAGAAAAAGAATAGGTGACATTTCAGGTCAGAACCCTTCTTCAGACAATACTAGATAACAACAATAGTGTGAATCAAAACAAGGTCTGTAGTGCAACCAAATACAGTCCACTGAAGATACGTCCGAGGGATCCTTTACGCAGGTCCAGCGTTTACAGCAGGGAAAAACAAATCTCCTGTGAATACCGTAACCTCCAGACATCCCAAGGGGTTTAACAGCCAATGAACAACCTCTGAGTGCAGTCAATGCTAGAATATATAGCAATCAATTCCCACACAAGGTACCACAAGCAGCAATTTGATAAGTGTCTGGAAAATTTGCTGGAGGGATTTATATATCTGCCAGTTCAAATAATGCAAGGGGAAGTTTAAGAATTTACAAAAAGGTGTATCGAAGACCGGACAAATAGTATTGTATAATTAAATGCAGGCTGTTGGAGGAGAGAGGGAGGGAGAGGGAGAGGGGGAGAGAGAGTGGCAGCGGCAGATGTGATGTTGTCGAGTGCTCTGGGCCTGGGTTTTAGAGCGAAACTGCAGGTTTCAACAAGCGAATGGAGTGGTGCAGAGGCACTGCGGTATCGGAAGCTGGTTGAACGCTAGCTGGTTGCTGTTCCTCACCCTAGATAACCTCAGGGAAGCTCCCTTCAGCCCACATGCACTCTCTGCAACTCCCAACCCACCTCGATCATCGCTGCCGCTAGCATTTAAATGCATTTAATATTTCTGTAGCAGGTGAGACCTCGTTCATCGTCCCCGCCCCAAACCATTAGCATTCTGTCTCTGGGGTGAGTGTGTGGGTCAGTGTAACTCCACCTTTCACCGCGGTAGGTCACTTACCGACTGGTCTGAGGACGGTGCTGGGGGGGAGCCCCGCTTCGATGGGCTTTGCTCTGGTCGGAACGACTCCTCTCCTCTTCCACCACCAATAACCCCAGTATGGAGCCGGGGAGGTGCGTCTCGCCGCCTCTGCGTGCGCTGCCGCCGGTGGGAGGGAGGCACAGATATAAAAAGGGGGAGAGAGAGAGTGAGAGTGAGAGAGACCCCGTCAGTACACAACCGGAGAGTCACCACCAGCCTTGGCCCTGTGAGGGTAGGAGAGAGGGAGGAGGGGTGCTGTGAGGGATGGTCAAAGCGTGGGAAGTAAATTAGAAGGGGAGGGGGAGATTAGGGACAGGAGGGGGGATGGGAGAAGAGAACTGAGAGGAGAAATTCAAGATGAGACAATGGTGGGTGGGGACTGGGCTGGTAACTCTATTCGGGACTGATTAGAAAAATAGAAACATAGAAAATAGGGGCAGGAGTAGGCCATTCGGCCCTTCGAGCCAGCACCGCCATTCAACATGATCATGGCTGATCATCCAAAATCAGTACCCCGTTCCGGCTCTTTTCCCCATATCCCTCAATTCCCTTAGCCCTAAGAGCTAACTCTAACTCTCTATTGAAAACATTCAGTGAATTGGACCCCACTGCCTTATGTGGCAGAGAATTCCACAGATTCACAACTCTCTGGGTGAAAATGTTTTTCCTCATCTCAGTCCTAAATGGCCTACCCCTTATTCTTAAACTGTGACCCCTGGTTCTGGACTCCCCAACATCAGGAACATTTTTCCTGCATCTACCCTGTCCAATCCTTTAAGAATTTTAAATGTTTCTACAAAATCCCCTCTCACCCTTTTAAGTTCTAGCGAATACAAGCCCTGTCAACCCTTTCTTTCATCATATGTCAATCCCACCTAGGGTTGCCAACTTCCTCACTCCCAAATACGGGACAAGGTGACGTCACTGCCCACCCCCCCCCCCCCCACGTGATCTCACCCAGCTGCGTCCCACGTGACCTCACCCAGCCAGCGGCATAATACCGTATTAAGCACAGGGGGCGTGTAGGCCCGGACACTGTCGGCCCCGACACTGTGGGCCGCAACGCAGTAGGTCCCGACACTCTAGGTTTCCGACATTTTAGCTCTGGACAGTCTAGGTAAGGAGGCCCGGGCGCCGCCTTATGGAGGTTGCATAGCATCCTGCCTCCCAGCTCGGGTGGCCGCCATTGGTGGAGCACGTGGCCACTGGCTGGGTGAGGTCACGTGGGGCGTGGGGTGGTGACGTCACCCATTGTCCGTTATTTGGGAGTGAGGAATTTGGCAACCCTACTACCACGGGACAAGGGCGGTCCTGTACGGGACAAACTAATTTAGCCCAATATACGGGATGTCCAAGCTAATACGGGACAGTGGGCAATCCTAGTCCCGTTATCCCAGGAATTAACCTTGTGAACCTTCGTTGCACTCACTCAATAGCAATAATGTCCTTCCTCAAATTAGGAGACAATAATTGTACACAATACTCCAGATGCAGTCTCACCAGGGCCCTGTACAACTGCAGTAGGACCTCCTTGCTCCCAAACTCAAATCCTCTCGCAATGAAAGCCAACATGCCATTAGCTTTCTTCACTGCCTCCTGTACCTGCATGCTTACTTTCAGTGACTGATGTACAAGCACACCAGGTCTTGTTGCACCTCCCCTTCTCCTAATCTGACACCATTCAGATAATAATCTGCCTTCCTGTTCTTGCCATCAAAGTGGATAACCTTACATTTACCCACATTATGCTGCACCTGCCATGCATCTGCCCACTAACCCAACCTATCCACGTCACTCTGCAACCTCATAGCATCCTCCTCACAGCTCAGCTTTGTGTCATCTGCAAACTTAGAGATGTTACATTTAATTCCCTCATCTAAATTGTTAATATATATTGTAAACAACTGGGGTACCAGCACCGAGCCTTGCGGCATCCCACTAGTCACTGCCTGCCTTTCTGAAAGGGACCCGTTAATCCCTACTCCTTGCTTCCTGTCTGCCAACCAGTTCTCTATCCATGTCAATACCCTACCCCCAATACCATGTGCTCTAATTTTGCACACTGATCTCTTGTGTGGGACCTTGTCAAAGGCTTTTTGAAAGTCCACAGGTACACCACATCCACATCCATTCTACCTGTTACATCCTCAAAAAATTCCAGAAGATTAGTCAAGATTAGTCAAGCATAAATCCATGCTGACTTTGACCGATCCAGTCACTGCTTTCCAAATGCACTGCTATAACATCTTTAATAATTGACTCCAGCATCTTCCCCATTCCCGATGCAAGGCTAACTGGTCTATAATTCCCCGTTTTCTCTCTCCCTCCTTTCTTAAAAAGTGGAGTTACATTGGCGACACTCCAGTCCACAGGAACTGACCCAGAGTCGAGCGAACATTGTAAAATGATCACCAATGCATCCATGATTTCTAGGGCCACCTCCTTGAGTACTCTGGGATGCAGACCATCAGGCCCTGGGGATTTATCTGCCTTCAGCCCCAACAGTTTACCTAACACCATTTTCTAACTAATGTGGATTCCTTTCAGTTCCTCCCTCCCACTAGATCCTCGGTCCCCTAGTATTTCCGGAAGATTGTTTGTGTCTTCCTTAGTGAAGACAGAACCAAAGTACTCGTTTAACTGTTCTGCCATTTCCCAGTTTCCCATTATAAATTCACCTGTCTCTGACTATAAGGGACCTACATTCGGCTTCACTAATCTTTTCCTTTTTACATACCTAAAGAAACTTTTGCAGTCAGTTTTTATATTCCCCGCAAGCTTTCTTTCATTCTCCCCCCCCCCCTTAATTAACTCATATGTCCTCCTCTGTTGAGTTCTAATCTATAAACCAGATTAGTCTGAAAAAAGGTCCTAACCCGGAACATCACCTATCCACGTTCTCCAGAGATGTTGCCTGACCCGCTGAGTTACTCCAACAATTTTTTTTTTTTTTGTAAACCAGCATCTGGAGTTTCTGTTTCCACAGACTAGATTTCTTGAACATTTCACTTGCTCCTTTCCTCTACTTCCTACTCTTCCCCCAAATCCCTTTCATCCCACATTTTGGCCCCTTGCACCCATATCCCTCCCTCCCTCCATCGTTACATTTCACTCTAACTCTTCTCTCATTATCTGACACCCTTCTGTCCCCTTTTCACTGTTAGCCTTTGTCATTTACTTCACCCATCTGCCATTCAACCCCCTCACCTCCATCCACATCACTTTCAGTTTATTTTTTCATGTGTACTGAGTTACAGTAACAAACTTTATTTGTATACTATCCAATCAAATTTTATAATAGTATACCAATACAATCAGGTCACACTCAAAACAATAGGTAGAGTGAAGGGGGAAGATAGGCTTTGTCCACCCCCCAACTCTGTTTGTATTAACTAAAAGGACCATAGCAGTCACGAGCATAGATAGGTAGACAGAGACATAGATAGGGTAGAACGTGATTTTTTCCCGCTGGGTGGAAATATCAGACTAGAGGGCATAGCTTTAAGGTGAGAGCAGCAAAGTTTAAAGGGCGTTTCTTTTCACACTGAGAGTGGCGGGTGCCTGGAACACACTCCAGAGGTGGTGATGGAGGAAAATACGATAGTAGCATTGAAGAGGCTATTAGATTGACACATGGATAGCATGGAATGAAGGGATATTAATCGCATGCAGGCAGAGGAGATTTAAATTGGCATCATGTTCAATGTGGACATTGTAGGCCAAAGAGCCTATTCTTGTGCTGCACTGTTTTATGTTATGAGTTTGCTTCAGTCAGGGATTATTAGTTGAAGAACATGGCGGAACTGATGTGGAGGGAAAGCGTGGGAGTGGCTGAGAATATTGGCATCCCAATATCAAACGTTTGAAGAAACCGTGGGTCAACCATGACAGGATATTTTCCAAATTTTCCAACAAAAAAGATTGAGGGAGATAATGCGAAGATAGGGTGATAGATGGCATGTACGTGTCGAGTTCACGTTCGCGGTCAGTTGGTTGACAATAATCAGAGACGGCACAGACTTTACCTGTTAGTTTATTAGAGATCTCGTAGACAGGTTTCTAAAAGCACACACAGAGTTGCGGACTCCGGGGCCAGTGGAAACGTGTTACACCAGCCCCTAGAATTAAGCCTGTAGATAATACTGATAAAATACAGCACATAGGTGAGTGAGTCATCTGAACATTCAGGAGAGGGGCAGAAGCCATTGCCAAAGTGATCTGATAAACAAGAGAGGAAGCAATTGAGCAATCTCTATTTGGTTGGAGAATCAACTGAAGATTTAGAGAAGGATAATGTGGTTAACAAAGCATGTTGAGGACAAAAGTGACAAAGCACTGCAGAAACTGCAGATGCTGAAATCTGGAGCAAAACAAAGTGCTGGAAGAACTCGGTGGGTCAGGCAACATCTATGGAAGGAAATAGGCAGATGTCAATTCAGGTAGACATAGATCGGCTAGACAGTCAGAACCTTTATGTCCCAGGTTGGAAATGTCAAAGACTAGAGTGCATAGTTTTAAGGTGAGAGGGGCAAAGCTTAAAGGAGATATGCGGGACAAGTTTTTTACACAGAGTGGTGGGTGCCTGGAATACACTGCCAGGAGTGGTTCATAGGTTCTAGGAGCAGAATTTGGCCATTTGGCCCATCAAGTCAACTCCGCCATTCAATCATGGCTGAACTATCTTTCCCTCTCAACCCCATTCTCCTGCCTTCTCCCCATAACTCCTGAAGCCACTTAGTAATCAAGAATCTGTCAATCTCGGCCTTAAAAATATCCATTGACGGTCTCCACAGCCGTCTGTGGCAGGGGTGGTGGTGGAGGCAGATACGATAGTGACATTTAAGAAGCTATTTCTTCGAACTGATGGAGTTGAGGGGAGAATATGTAGAGTGAGGAGAGGTGAAGGAAAGAAATAGGGCAAGAGCTGGCAAATGAAAGGTGAATCCAGTTGAAGGGGTTGATTGGCAGCTTTGTCAGATGGCGAGGAGAGGGGGGTCGGTCAAGCACTGTGAGTTTCATCCTCAGAGGAGGTGACTCAAGAGACATGTTAGAAAACATTTCATCCAACCAGGGTGGGAGTTGAATGAGTTCTTTACCATTAAAAGAAATAGCACATACATGTTAAAATATTAATCATAATTCATCATTTTAAATGACATTAGTAGTTCCACTAAGTACCACATTAGGGGCATTGAGCCAAGGCAGATTAATGGAGTTAGAATATACATCAGCCATGATCTCATTTAATGGCAGATCACGCTCAAGAGGTTGAATTAACAACTACTCTTCTTATTTCATTTACAAGTTAGGAATGGCAAGGGAGGGATGGAAACTTGTTTAGAAATTCAAAGCTGTTCAATTCAAAGCAAACCACTTCCCTGAGCCTTGTGGTGAAAGTATTCCTTCAGCAGTTCTTAAAACTGAATAGTTTGTTGTGCAGTTTCAAAGTCAACATTATTGCTGAAAGTTTGTATTCAGCTATGAGGTGTTCTGGAGGTGGACTTCATTACCAAAGCACTTTTAAAGTGGAACACAGACGTTATCACTGGGAAGCCATGGCTGGCTTGCCAAACAGGTGCAGTCACATTTAGTGAGAGGAAGCATGTTTTAGTGCTACTGGATGTGAAGTTTGTATGTTAGAAACAGCAGAGAATGCTGGAAACACTCAGCAAGTCTGTGGAGGAAGAAACTGGTAATGTTTCTGGGCAACAACTCTTCATCAGATAGGTTGTTCAATAGAATTTGGCTGCAGTAACTTGCAACTGGATTGACTGTTATACATAAGCAGGAGTAGACCATTTTAGGTTTAGGTTTATTATTGTCACTTGTACCAAGGTAGGTTTTGTACCTTGAACTTGTTCTGCTATTCATTGAGATCATGAATGTTTTATAACAACATGTCTGTTTAAAGTGTAATTTGTAACCAGTTAAGTCATTCTCTTATACAATTGTAGAGAGCACCAGTAACCCTCTTACCAGTTCAGTGTCTGCCTTCAAGAATTGCTTGCCAAATTTGATAGCCACTTTAAAGGAAGCTGCAGATTTCCTTTCGAATGACACACCAATCTATCTTAAGAATATTTAAAAAACTGAAATCAAGGGTAGACCAGATTTCTAGAGTAGGGGAATCGAGAACCAGAGGACATAGGTTCAAGGTGAGGAAGGAAAGATTTAATAGGAACCTGAGGGGTATGTTTTCACACAAAGGGTGACGGGTGTATGTAACGAGCTGCCGGAGGAGGTTGTTGTGGCAGGTACTTTCACGTTTAAGAAACATTTAGACAGATACATGGATTGAACAGGTTTAGAGGGATAAGGGCCAAACGCAGGCAGGTGGGACTAGTGTAGATGGGAAAGGTTGGTTCGTGTGGGCAAGGTGGGCCGAAGGGCCTGTTTCCACACTCTATGACATGACCAGTAGGGCTTTCATCCCTGCTTCACCATTCATGGCTGATCTTTTACCAGTGTCAGTTTACCATTCAACAAAGAGATAGCCTTGGCTACACCTTTGACTTGAAATTTACATGAATCAAAAAAAAGGTTTTGTGGGTGTGGATGTTCTGCCAGAAGAAGAGAGTGTCAGTGGAGGGGAACTCATTGGAACTGTTCTAGGTAGAAGTGGAGAACCCTGATGCCTTCCTGGTCTGGGAATGGAAGTAAAAAGGGACTGGGCGTCCATGGCAAAGATGAGGTGGTGGTGGCCAAGGAATTGTAAATTATTGAAGTGGTTCAGTGTGTGTGTGGTGGTCTTGGAGGTTGGTGGGAATGGACTAGACAAGGGAAGGAGCTCCCCCCTACACCCAGATGGGACGGATATAGTTCCCTGTCTTTCCCCTGGTCACTTAATCAGCCTCCGCATCAAACACGTCATTCACCGACATATCTGTCAGCTTCAATGTGATCCCACCACCGTTCTCCATCTCCTTCTGCAGCATCCAGTTTGATTCTTTGGTTCACTTATTCCACATCACCCACCATCCCTCCTTCTCTCCAGGCACTTCCCCCTGCAACTGCAGGAGATGCAACAACAGTCCTTGCACCTCCTCTCTCACTTTCATTTAGTAACCCAAACAGTCTTTACAGGTGAGACAGAGCACCACCTCCAACCTTGTGCATTGCATTTGGTGCTCCTGATGTGGCCTCCTCCACATTGGTGAAACCAAGTGCAGACTTGCACTGTCCACAATAGCAACTGCATTGCCTGGTTGTAAGCCACTTCAATTCCGCTTCCCATTTTTCTACCAGCTATCTCCTCTATGCTACATCAGTCTCAAGATACATTGCTACATTGTCTATTTCCCTCCACAGATGCTATCAGACCCACTGAGTTCCTCCTGCAGTTTGTTTTTTGTTCAAGATTTTAGCATCTTAAGTCTCTTGATGATCTTAAGTATATTGATAATTGATCTCCAATGATCTTAAGTATATTGATAATTACAAAGATAAAAATGTGAGGCAGCATGATGCCGTTCAAGCATGTATGGCAGAATTTGATTTTTGTTTCACTTCATTTCTATTACTCCTGATTATCAAAATGAGCATATAGAATAAATATATTAATAACCTTTAATTGCCACTAACAGAGCCTACTGTGATTTATTTAGTGACTAGTCCATATTGAGAAAATCCCTATTAGTGATGCCAGACCTGTCGGGGTTAAAGTCCAATTATTAGTTCTGCAATTTTGAGAGCCGTTTCTAAATTTAATCCTATTATATCTCATCAAAGTACTTTAGGGGAAGGCAACATCTAAACTTGGGTGAACAGTAGATAATCAAATTGTTGCATGGAACATGTCTCCTCTCTGAGTTTCAGTCAGATATGTGAGAGTAATAGCTTCTTTGCCAACGGCAGTGTGTTGATAATATGCTTAGCTCCCACATATCAGGTCTGGAAAAGGTGTAGGTGAAAAAGTCAAACTTAAATAACATATCCTTTCTATTGTGCTGATCTATTATTCTGATGCATTGGAACTGTCAGATATGATGTTAGCAAGTATTTTTCATTGATATGGAGAGATCAAGAAATCTGCACTATTTTCACTCATTCTAGAATGTGCAAAGTTCAATATTTCCTCAAATAATCGCCCCACAATGAGAATCAGGATTCCATGGGGGGACAAAGCTATTGGAAATGCTTTGAGTTGGAACAAGTTAGTTAAACTTTGCAGCCATTCCCATTATGAGAGAATCTAACCATCTACCGTTTATATTTTCATCTCCAACAACCTCCCATCAATATCCATGGGGTCACCATTGATTAGAAATTTAAATAGACCAGCCACCTAAATACTGTGATGTCAAAATCAGGTTAGAGGCTAGGTACTCTGTTGACAAGTGATTAGCCCCCAGTCACCTCAATATCTTTCCATCATTTGCAAGGCACAAATCAAGAATGCAGTGGAATATTCTCTACTTCCCTGGATAAATGCAAAACTAAGAATTCTCATACCCTTCCAGGGCAAAGTAGCTCAATTAACTGCCACTCCATCAATCACCCAAAATTTCATGTCCTCCTCTGCTGATGCACAGTAGCTATAGTTTCTATACCGTTCAATATGTTTAGATTCTGATACTGAATATAAAAATATTTCAACTGTTTAATTTTTTTATAGCAGGAAATAAAATTAGTGTTTGACAAAATTGTGCATGTGCATTTTTTCCAGAACCAGGAAAAAACTTGTAGACTGAAAATCTAAATTAAAAGCAGAGAATTCTGAAGGACTCTTGGAACATCCATGCAGAGAAACAGAGACAATGACTCAGGTTTGCCGATGCTTCATCAGAGGTGGATAAGTGATAAGCCAAGTGGGCTGAGTTGCAGAGGGAGGGAGAGAGAACAGAGATGTCTGTGCTAGGCTACAGACCATTGATGTCAAGGTCACACTTTAAAAAATGGCAATTGGAACAAATAATGCCGTAACAAATTGAAGCATAAGATATTGAATCAAAGATGCTGTCATATCTGTAAAAAAAAACTCAGTCTGAAGAAGGATCCCATCCTTTTTCTCCAGAGATGCTGCCTGATCCGCTGAGTTGCTCCGTACTTTGTCTATCTTTAAAAATTTTTTTTTACTGTAGATGCATTTTTTAACTCAGTATTAAGTCCTATGCAACCAAGGGTAAAGCACCACTTGCCCTTTTATCTCTCAGTAATTCCTCAAATTTAGTTTAATGCGTTTAGTGCTCACAGTAGGGTCTCCTTTACATTTCAGAAACCAAGTGCAGATGGAATTACCTATTTGCAGAACACTTCCATACAACTCTCAGGGGCGTCCAAGAATCCAGTCACCTGTCACTTTAATTCTCAATCCCTCGCAGACGCATCTCCAGCCTCCTATATTACTTCAATGAAGTCCAGTGTAAACTCTGGAAACCGTCTCATCTTCTGACTTGGCACATTACAACCCTCAAGAACTTAATAATGAATTTAACCATGTCACATAAACCCATTTATTTCCCCAGATATGGCTGTATCTTTGTTTCAATGTGTTTCTGGACTATTTTGTTCCAATTGTTAAAAGTAATTGTCACCTTGACAACTTGGGTCTGCACCTTCACAGATATATCTTCTCCACCTCCTCCTCTGCAACTTGAACCATGCTTTTCTCATTTTTCTAGTTCTGGTGAAGTCCTTGCTCCACAGCATCAACTCTGGTTCTCTCCCTGCTGATATGGCCTGACTTGCTGTCCAGTTCCAACATTCTCTGCGAGTCTAACTATTACTATGTTTTCTGAATCAAAGCACATTTCTTGGCTTGTCAAAAAAGTAATTACTCCAATTAAGACAGCTGCATAATGCAATGCTTGCCAGCCCACGGTTTTCAAATGTCTTCAAATGTGTTTATTTACATGAAAAGGCTAAATTAGTACAGCAAAAAACACAGCTCCAAAGAGCTTGAAACAATTGCTCACCATTCAACAATAGAAGCAAATACAGATACATTTGTAGTATTTCTTGCCAAAAGATAATGATGTTCTTTCAAAGAGAACCCAGTCAAAATAATTGATTGTGACAAGCAGAAAAACAATGTGTAGTAAATTAACCTCTTGTAAAAAATACAACCACTATAGTTTAGAAAAAAAATGCAGTCGAGATATAAAACTTTAAAACAAACCTTTATAATGTTTGTGGTTGAAATTAATCATTTACCATGTATCAAGCTGTATGAGTGGATCAGCCATTTAAGAATAAGATGAATTTAAATGTACTTAAACTGTTGTGAAACTGGAATTCTCTATCCCTTAAGGCTCCATCTTATCATTGCCTTTATTTAAAATGGAAATTGTTTAGACTTTTAGCCATTCAGGAAATCAAGGGATGTAAGATTGGGTTGAATACTCAGGCTGAGGTACAAGTTTGGCCATTTTTATTCAGTGGTGGAACATACAGTAGTTGAAAGGTCATAAGGCTTTATCCTGTTTCCATTTCTAGCATTTTCTGCAGCCAACAAAGTAGGTGGATCAACTAAATCTTGCTTTGGGATTACTGGGTCACAGGTAAACAGGGAAGACTGAATTGTGTCTGCACACTTGGCCTAATTTTCTTGAATTGGCGCAGGCCAATTCTGTTCCAACAGTCGTAGAGATGACTTGATGAAGATGGTCAAATGAAGCAAACAGGACATTCCTGGATCAAAATACCCATTTTGTTTAATTGCTAACATCATTGCCACTAACCCAGGGGGCACTCTTATGTTTCAGGCTGATCTGATTTCAAAGCCCAACTTGTAAATTAATTTCTCATGTTAAGCTACATTTAGGTAATTAAAAGTGAATGTTGCTAATGAATTACTGAACCAGTGAATGAACATGGAATCTTTTGCATGTCAGCAGAATTCAATGAAAATTTAAACGTGTTTTTAAACAATTATGTGGATTGTTTAAATTTTCCTTGTAGCAATGTTAAACTTTCCTTTAGTCCTGGAAGGAGCCCTCAAGAAGATTACTGAAGTGTCTGATATGAGAAATATAAAAAATAATTTATTGTACAACATTTGACTGGGGATGTGGATAAATGATATACTGTAATTATTCAACATTAATTATTCAGCATTGGAAGGTAAAAAAATACTTGCAATTAAGAATATTTTAGAAGAGAAAGAAGTATTATTGAGTAATCAGAGGTTAAACAATTCTCCAGTGGTTGCAATGATGTCACTGAAGGGTTCACTTTGGGTGAGTTTAAGCACTAGCTGCTTCTTGAGCATCAAGAGGCTATAGAATTTTGTAGCAGCCTGTTTACGATTGTTATTCCGACACAGCTCCAGAATACTGAAGGTCCTTTCACCTGTTCTGAGATGGATCCGCTACAAACAAGAAAAACAATTTGTTAATGACAGCTCTGAAATCATAAGTAAAGGGGTAACACTAAAAGTGCAAGATACAATCAAAAGGGAGGGGGCTGAGAGGATTTACAAGGATGCTGCTTGGACACGAGGGCTTGAGCTTTAGGGAGAGGTTGGGCAGGCTAGGACTTTATTCGTTGGAGCACAGAAGGCTGAGAACCTATAGAGGTGTACAAAATTAAAGGAATAATAGGAGTCTTTTACCCAGGGTAACAGAATCAAAAACCAGAGGACCTAGGTTTAAGATGAGAGGGGCAAGATTTAATAGAAATCTGAGTGGCAACTTATTCACTTAGATGGGTGGGTATATGGAATTAGCTGTCGGAAGAGGTATTTGAGGCAGGTACTAGAACAGCATTTAAAAGACACTTGGACAGATACATGGATCGGAAAGATTTGGAGGGAGATGGTCCAACACAAGCAAATAGCACTACCTTAGATGGGGCATCTTGGTCGGCATGGACAAATTGAACCAAGGGCTTGTTTCCATACTGTATCGCTATGACTGTACAAGAGTGTAACATTATGACACAAGGGTTTTGTGGAACAAGTCAACTAGAATGAAGTGTACTTGCATTGTTGTCCTGACCAAGATCCCATCTTTATTCTCTCAATTTCAGTTCACCTAAAATTCATATGCCTACACTTTAACTTGCAGTCTCAGTCACCAAACACACATGTACTAGCTAATATACAATGGCTGAACTATACCCATTTTTAAATTCTTCCCCCATGGGCTCATCTCCCCCTTTTTCTGTAACATCTTTAGCCCTCTAATACTCAGATCCTGGTGCGCCAATTCTGCCCTGCGCCCTCAAATTATATTGTTCCACCATTGTCTTCAGCTGCTGAGGTTTTGAGCTCTTTCCTTCCCTGAACCTCTTCTTCCTCTTTTAAGATGCTCCTCAATTATCTTTTTGACAATCCATTGTAATATTCTCAATATGTAATTTGGTGCCAAATTTTATATGGATAACACTTGTATAAACTACCTTTTGGGATATTTTTCTGTTTAAGTTTACATTAAATGCAATTATTACTGTATACTTAGTAACATTTTTGGCCATTTCTGTTTCACTGTGGTGAGTTTGTGAATCTGGCATCCTATCAGCTTCCTGTCGTAGTTGAACTTTATTGATTTTATATCTGAGAATGTTCATCAAGCCATGACCAAAGAAAGGCTGACAAATGTAGATATGGAAATGCCTTGATGTGTAGCAGGTTATTCTCACATTACAACAAATAGGGCATAGTATATTGGTTTCAGAAAATGGCATTAGTATCCCTCAGTTCTAGGCTTACCATAATGAGCTAATGGCTAACAAATGAAGAAGAAAGCAAAATAAGTCAGAAATGTGGCTCAGTTTAATTTAAACAGCCAACTATTCATATATTACAACTGTAAGCAGCTAGTGCACTCAAAATGACTCCTACTGCAATATAGGACAAAGTAAACCTAATAAGGTGTGACTAATTCTCACGCAGCACACATATTGTTGGGAATCTGCCAGCAAACAACATTCTATCAGCTTCAGGTTACACTGATACATTGAAGGATTTTGTGGTATTGGAATAGCATCTGAAATGGTGTGTGGAGAATTATGATTCCACCCACACAAGCCAGATTGCAACCTTTTTATGTAGACACCCAAACGGAAATAGAAACAGAGAAACATAGAAAATCGGTGCAGGAGGAGCCTATTTGGCCCTTTGAGCCAGCACCACCATTCATTATGATCGTGGCTGATCATCCACAATTAGTAACCTGTGCCTGTCTTCTCCCCATATCCCTTGATCCCACTAGCCCATAGAGCTCTACCTAACTCTCTTTTAAATTCATCCAGTGAATTGGCCTCCACTGCCTTCTGTGGCAGAGAATTCCACAAATTCACAACTCTCTGGGTGAAAATGTTTCTTCTCGCCTCAGTTTTAAATGGCCTCCCCATTATTCTTAGACTGTGGCCCCTGATTCTGGACTCCCCCAACATTGGGAACATTTTTCCTGCATCTAGCTTGTCCAGTCCTTTTATAATTTTATACATCTCTATAAGATCCTCTCTCATCCTTCTAAACTCCAGTGAATACAAGCCCAGTCTTTCCAATCTTTCCTCATATGACCGTCCCGCCATCCCAGGGATTAACCTCGCTACACTGCCTCAATAGCAAGGATGTCCTTCCTCAAATTAGGAGACCAAAACTGCACACAATACTCCAGATGTGGTCTCACTAGGGCCCTATAAAACGGCAGAAGGCCCTCTTTGCTCCGAAACGCAAATCCTCTCGTTATGAAGGCCAACAAGCCATTAGCTTTCTTCACTGCTTGCTGTACCTGCACGCTTACTTTCAGTGACTGGTGTACAAGGACACCCAGGTTTCGTTGCACTTCCCCTTTACCTAATCTGACACCATTGAGATAATAATCTGCCTCCTTGTTTTTGCCGCCAAAGTGGATAACCTCACATTTATCTACATTATACTGCATCTGCCATGCATCTGCCCACTCACTCAACTTGTCCAAGTCATCCTGCAACCTCCTAACATCCTCTTCGCAGTTCACACTGCCACCCAGCTTTGTGTCATCTGCAAACTTGTTAAGTGTTACTTCTAATTCCATCATCCAAATCATTAATATATATTGTAAATAGTTGCAGCCCCAGCACTGAGCCTTGCGGCACTCAACCTGCCACTGCCTGCCATTCTGAAAATGACCCGTTAATTTCTACTCTTTGCTTCCTGTCTGCCAACCAATTCTCTATCCATGTCAATACCCAGACCTCCCAACATCTGATTTTACAAATTCATAATTTTGATGTCCAAAATTCACAATTTCACTTCAAAATTCATAATATGGCGTGTGTAATGCAACTTTTCAGCATACGCATTGCACCCATTCATGTGTGAAAAATGACTATTATTTCCAACAATCTGTAGTTCTTGGACTACATGTACAATGTCAGGCCTATCATGAGTATATTCTGCTTTTTTTAGAAAGATTATTGAAAAGGGATACTTTCTGCAACACAAAGAAAAAATTGTTTTGTTTTGTCTTTTCTATGTTGCTTTTTCCTTACACATCCCAATTCTCTTGGTATCGAATAAAAGAACAATGGTCATGAAATGTATGACTAAGTTATGAAGAAAGAGTTGATATATGCGACTTGAAGGATTTCATAGGGCGAGTCTGTAACCGTGCTAACAAGGATCGCAATACAATGCATCGATAATGACCATCCGAAAACAGTCGGTAATTTCAATCACTCCTATACCATCTGGCACAGCGTTTCTCAACCTTTTTAACCTTGCGGAACCCTTGAAATAATTTTCATGTCTCAGGCAACCCCTACATAAAAATTTGTCATTTACAGCTCCTCTCCACTGACCACTAAAGGCCGTTTCACACTGGCGCCATATAGACGTCGCTAAATATATTCCCTATGATTAGTATACTTTTCAGGCATGTGAGTGAGGTAAAAAAAAGAGGAAAAGAGCCGAGCACTTGCGCGATGCGTACAGCGGGGGGTCAAAAAATTGGAACATTACCCGTTTCAAGCCTCTTTTAGTGCATTTCAAAGTAAAAACGAACATTACAAAATAATGTGAATATGTCACTGTATACTAATAACATTTTTATTATTTTAACTAATTTAGTTATATAATCTTGCACTTAAATTTAATATTTCCAGAGCTTTGCTGGTTTATCCAGCCAGCCAAGGAACTCGGCTATGGGGAAAGATGTGCTGGCTCCAGTTGGGCTGGAGTTCCAGAACCCCGGCCGCAGGTTGCAAATTCAACCCACCGATCGGCCGTGGAAGTCCCGATGAGTTCGAGATTGGCTGCCTTGCACAGCCTAGGTGCCACATTTTCGGGGAGACTTCCAGAGTGGGGGGATTTCTCGCAGAACCCCTAGTGATCTCTAGCAGCCGAATTGACAAATTGCAATTACCGATTGTTTTGCGGAAAAATGTGAGGCGAAATCAGAATGGCAGAAATGAAATAAGGGGAAACTTTCCGCCAAATTCGGAAGGGTTGAATACCCTACCCCCAATACCATGTGCTCTAATTTTGCTCACCAATCTCCCGTGTGGGACCTTATCAAAGGCTTTCTGAAAGTCTAGATACACTACATCCACTAGCTCTCTTTCATCCATTTTACTTATCACATCCTCAAAAAATTCCAGAAGATTAGTCAAGCAGGATTTCCCCTTCATAAATCCATGCTGACTTGGACCAATCCTTTTACTGCTATCCAAATGCGCCGTTGCTACCTCTTTAATAATTGATTCCAGCATCTTCCCCACCACAAATGTCAGGCTAACTGGTCCGTAATTCCCCGTTTTCTCTCTCGCTCCTTTCTTGAAACGTGGGATAACATTAGCTACCCTCCAATCCACAGGAATTGATCCTGAATCTATTGAACATTAGAAAATGATCACCAATCCGTCCACGATTTCTAGAGCCACCTCCTTGAGTACCCTGGGATGCAGACCATCAGTTATTAAATCTGGTTCATTGTACAACACTAAATCCAGAATTGCCTTCTCTCTGGTAGGCTCCAGTGCAAGCTGCTCTAAGAATCCATCTCGTAGGCACTCTACAGACTGCCTTTCTTGGGGTCCAGAACCAACCTGATTTTCCCAGTCTACCTGCATATTGAAATCCCCCATAACCATAGTGGCATTACCTTTGTTACATGCCAGTTTTAACTCTTGCTGCAACTTACACCCTATTTCCGGGCTACTGTTTGGGGGCCGGTAGATAACTCCCATTAGTGTCTTCTTATCTTTACAATTCTTCAACGCTATCCACAGTGACTCTACATCATCAATCCCTATGTCACCCCTTGCAAGGGACTGAATTTCATCCCTCTCCAACAGCGCTACCCCACCTCCTCTGCCCACCTGCCTGTCCTTTCTATAGTCAAGTCAAGTCAAGTCAATTTTATTTGTATAGCACATTTAAAAACAACCCACGTTGACCAAAGTGCTGTACATCTGATTAGGTACTAAGGAAAAAAATGAAACATACAGTAGCACGCAAACAGTTGATGCACGCCTCCTCAATGAGCCTCAAACGCTAGGGAGTAGATATAGGTTTTGAGCCTGGACTTAAAGGAGTCGATGGAGGGGGCAGTTCTGATGGGGAGAGGGATGCTGTTCCACAGTCTAGGAGCTGCAACCGCAAAAGCGCGGTCACCCCTGAGCTATAGGACCTATAACCCTGAACGTTCAGTTCCCAGTCCCGATCCTCATGCAGCCACATCTCTGTAATCCCCACAATGTCATATCTACCAATCTCTAACTGAGCCTCAAGTTCATCCACTTTACTTCTTATACTTCGCGCATTCATATGTAATACTTTTAATCCATTACTCATCTCACCTTTCACATCGATACCGATTACACTTGGCCATACTCTCCTATCCCTTCGTGAGCTTTCTGTCCCGTTATTTCTGTAGTCTTTCTTAACTTTTCCTATACTCTCTTTCCCTTTAACTCCATCCTTGCCTATCCCATTTGACATCCCATTGCTGCATCCCAAATGGCCAGGGATGCAGCAATGAAGCAGGTTGCAAACATAATTCAAGATGTGACAATATATGTTGAATTTTAATTGCCTAAAGGTTGTCAGAGGAAGAAATAAAGAAGGGGAGAACAGATTGTCCTGAGGCTGTGACACAGAAAACTGAAGCGACTTTAGTACAGGTTGGATGCCAAGAGGATTTGCAGATTCCTGCTGTTTAAGTGCAACACACTATAACTTGGAATCTGTTAACTTTGTTGGAAACTAAGTATCTTAAAAATCACTTTTAGAAATAACCCTGCAACATAAGAAGTTAGGGTGCACTAGTACAGAATTGCTCCTAGTCAAACTGAAATAAAAACAGAAAATTATGGAAATACTTAGTTGGTTCCAGTTTGATTCCATTGATGGAAAAGTGACATCTCCATCACTGACATTTGGCACTATTGTTTATCTCCCCGGAGCCACTGCAATCATGTATGCAAGATGGTTCTAATTATTAACTCACACCTTTCCATCAATGGAAAAAGTTTCCACTCCCTAAATGGATAGGCGGGCCTGACAATGCATCAACCATCCCCGAGTGTGTCTGCCTCCATCTTGTCATGGAATAAACTTGGTCTTCAAATTTTTTAATTTCACAGGAGGATGCCAGATGGCCTCTGTTATTCAGAACTATTACCTGGTTAGAAATAGTCAAAGATTAAATGTGAGGTTGTTAGGACAGCATGTTATCCATAGATAAGATAAAGTATATAAAATAAATTTTAGTGAGTATACTGTTGTAACGTAATACTATGTAAATGCCTGAGATTTTGTGTGAATTTTGAGTTTATGAGTACGCTTTTTGTTGATCTGATAGATCAAAAAGGATCACAGAATTACAACATATCCAATCACATCAAATATCACAATAACTGCAGTGTTATTACGTTTCCTGCTGGTGGCAATGTCACACTACTGAATGTCAGTCTGAAGAAGGGTCTTGACCCGAAACGTCACCCATTCCTTCTCTCCCGAGATGCTGCCCGACCTGCTGAGTTACTCCAGCATTTTGTGAATAAATCGATTTGTACCAGCATCTGCAGTTATTTTCTTACACTACTGAATGGCTGTGTTCTCAGTGAACCCAGCATGTGTCACTCCTCCCTTGCCCAGTTGCAGGAATTGGAACAGCACTGTAAATTCACAAGTGCAGGAACAGGCAATTCTGTCATAGGATCAAAATGAACAACTGGGTCAACGCAGATTGATGGTCTTAATTTCAAAAACTCGTTCTTCAAATATGAAAAAAGTAGAAGCTGAGAATAAGTATAAATGACAATGTAATATTCCAGCTTACTAACCTGTAACGCCATTCTGAATATTTCTTATGTCTGGAAGAGTATAAACATAAACATAGTTTGAACAAAGCTATTTTTTTTCTGTTTCAAAAAACGGAAATTTTGGACCATGACTTACTGTGTTGTTACCACATACGTAATATTCCATGTATCACGTCAACAATACAAAACCCATTCCTGTGTTTTCTTCTTGATGGAAAATGGCAATACAAATTTATCTCTAAGAATTGTTTCACTTTGTTTTTCCTAATATTTTTTCAGACCCCTTCAGTTTTTTATTCTTCATATTTATTTTAATGAACGTTGGTCTACTTTGATTTCTTTTTGCTCAAAGCTTCTTAAAACTATTTCCCATACCAGGCTTCATCAGTCTAAATTACACTTATACTTGTTCCTTCACTTATATCTCTAACTTTTTATGGTCTAAAATTAAAAGCTCCAAAAGGCATCAGTACCTATTTAAATTGAATTTCCAGTATGGTGAAATTATGAAAAGTAACAAGGTACAAATGATGCATAAGCCGGTTCGGGGGCTGATTGAAAGGGGGATAAGGTCTATGTTTGTCATGGAACAGATAAATAGGACTTAAAAAAATGTGCAGGAGTGCTCTAGAAATTCTTAAGGATGACATCTGGAAGCCTTGATATCTGGCCTTAGGAACATTCAATATATTTAGATCTGTTGAGTTTCTTGAAAGTTGTTGCTGAATTAATCCAGGCAGATGGAGAATATTTCATTGCACTCTTGAATTGTACCTTGCAGATGGTGAGAATCATCAGGTTCTTGAGGTTTTAGGAGTTGAGTCACTCAGCACAGAATATCCAGCTTCTGCCCTGTTCTTTTGCCACAGCTTTATGTGGCTGGTCCAGTTGATTTGTTGACAATTAATTTTCCAGCAATTGGCCTGACAGGGAATCACCCTGCCTGAGGTCATCTGTTACCGGCCCTGATATGTCCTGGTCTTTCTGCGTCTCCAGTTCTTCCTCCCCCCCACTACTTACTTTCAGTCTGAAGAAGTGCTCCGACCCTGAAATGTCATCTATTCTTTCTCTCCAGTGATGCTGCCCGACCCACTAGATACTGCAGCACTTTGTGCCTATCCTTTATTCTATATTGTTTCTTCTCATTCATCCTACCAAAATGGCCAACATTACATTTTTTTCTGCACTGAATTCATCTGCCATGCATTTGGTTATTGTATCAGCCTTTTTTTATATCCTGTTGTAATTTTATCACTATCCACTTCACAGTTCACAATGCTGCCAAGTTTTGTGTCATCTGCAAATTTGGTGTTGCAAGTCTTACGATCCATTTTAAAATGGAGTTTATGTCAATCGATTCTGCAGGGCAGGACATTCCCGGATTTGCACTAAATAGGATATTTATCACACACTTTCCTTCACTCCCTCACTACTGTCAGTGTCACAAAGCACTCATGAAAAGCAGGATTGTTTCAATTAATTATGTAGAGTAGAAGATAGATTACTTTATCTATAAATATATACCTGCAGGCTGTGCCAAAGATGCTGGGTTCTTTGGTTGCTACGAGTCTCTTCAAAATCATGATCTCTTCCTCCACTTTGTTTCTGCTTAATAAATCAAAGAAAACGTTAACATTTTAATCCATTAATCACAATTCATTATAACAAATACAAATAATTTGGCAGTGTCAATTGTCAAAGTTGGCACAGTCCATTTGAGTGTGCAGAATTAGAGTATAGAACAGAACTGCACAGAAACAGGCCTGCTGGTCCACAATGTTTGTGCCGAACATGATGCCAAAGTAAACTAATCTCATCTGCCTGCACATGATCCATATCCTTCCATTCGCTGTATATCTATGCGCCTATCTAAAAGCCTCTTAAATACCACTGTCGTATCTGCTTCCACCACCACCACCGGTGAGTTCCAGGCACTCACCAACCTCTGTGTAAAATAAACTTGCCTCACAGACCTCCTTTAAACTTTGTCCCTATCATCTCAAAATTATACCCTCCAGTCTTTGACATTTCTACCCATATATACTTCTATCAGATCTCTCTCCTCAACCTCTGGTGCTCCAGAGAAAACAATCCATGTCTGTCCAACCTCTCCTTGTAGTTAATACGCCCAACATCTTATTCACTAACATCTGGGACTGATGTCTCACAAACTAGCCTCATTAAATTACACATTTCAGCCAATATCCCCGATTCTTCTGTCATGATCTCAAATATATCCTTCCCAATGGCAGGACAAATGCACCAAAGGAGCTGGGTTGTGATATATTTAGAAGGCAGTAACCTTAACAAAGACTGGACTCCAGTAAAACAAAGACTGGATTCCAGTAAGTCTCATGGCATCAAGCCAAATATTGTTTCCCCCACTCTCATTTACTAAGGTTTTTTGAAGAAAAATTAAGAGCAGTGAAGCCACAATAAGAGCTCTGGATGGGCAAATTCGAAGTCTATTATCAAGATTGACTCCATAAGACCATTAGTGGCTAAGTCCAGAAGGTAACAAATGAAAGATTAGAGGTAAGAGAACCAATAGGAAGGTTACATATATTTGATTTCACTCAATGTATCCATTCCAGATGAGTATTGGTAGGAGTGACCATCACATATTTCTTGTAGGTCTTCTCGCCGAGATTGTCTTCCTTGTACTGTGAGGGACTATGGTCATGCTAAGTGGGATAATTTCAGAACATATCCAGTTGTTAATAATTAGACATCCATGAAATGTTATGAGCCCTCAGCACCAACAGCAGCATTGTAATTCACCACCTTCTCTAATTTCACTACCCATCATTGCAAGGCCACTGACTAATCTACTGGCGTATGTAGAACAAGTTATCGGCAGCCGGAACATATTCAGTATTCTGGAATTAAAAATAGGTTTTTGGTTTATTATGGAATGTAATTGTTAAAATGTTAGAATGTTACAAGACATGTTTTAATAATATTGCCTTCCTTATGAGGTCTGGCCCTACATCGCAACCATCTAAGGAAGCTACTACTTTATGTCAAAATAACCATGTACAATTTTAAAAAAAGCCCCCCAACATATTGTTGACGCAAATGGGGATGGGCTTTAAATGACAAACTTGTCAACATCTATTGAGTTAATTTAAAAGAACAATTACAGATAAGGAAGATTCAACAAATTCATGCCCTTCCCATTGCAGGATCAAATCCTTGAAGAATAATGTTCTAGAATCATCGAGTCATACACAAAGAAGCAGTCCGTTTGGCCCATCATGTCCATGCTAATCAGCTTTACCACTAACTACTACTAACTTTACGAGCACTTGGTCCAGAGCTTTCTATGCCTTGCGATTCAAGATACATCTAGATGCAGAGAACAATACAGAACAGTATCAGGTTTTTGGTCCATGATGCTAAATTAATCTGATTCCTGCCGCCTGAACATAATACATCTGAAATGTTGTGAGAGTCTCTGACTCTACTAACCCTTCATTGCATTGCAGGTTCCACCCATTTTCTGGGTAAAACAATTCTCTGAAAAACTTTTTCCCATTTACCTTTTTTTGCGTAATTTTTAATTCTGTGTAATTCACTAAAGATTACATTGGCACAACTATGCTTTGGTTGTATAAATCAATTTTGATGAATGCACATTGGAGACTTAGGCAAAAGACTACATGTGCACATTGTGCCATTGCCCAAATTTTATTGAATGTGTTTTTAAAATTCCAGGTTAAATATCATTTACAAATTTAGTATTTCTCCATTCTTTCTCAAATCACTCTTATGCAGACTGATTCCATTGCCAATGTCTCAAGGAGACCATTTGCAATACCTTGCCAACCTGAATATGTTTCAACATTTGGACTTTCTTTGTACTTTCTAACTAATGTCCTTTCCATCTGAAGTATCTGCTCTCCTTTCATGCATTTTCATTTAACTACGAGTATTTTCTAAATATTTACGTATTTTCCTTCTAATTTAAACATTGGTTCTTTATTGTTATTTATGTATTTCCATTTTCCTCACTTCTGCGATTTCAGTTTCTTCACTTCCTCTCTCTTCTCCGGCAGAAAGGTGAACAATTAATGACTCCTCAAGAGGAAGATCCACTTGCATTAAGTCAGAATCTGATTTTTCCTGTTTAAAAGTAAAATAAAAAACATCTGTTAAAATTTTCCATGTTATCCAAAAGATATGCTTCTAAATGCTTCAGTGATTACTTCATTAAATTCTAAGAGGTCGGTTCGAGACTGGGTTCACTGTGTGGGGGATTGCATAAGCACCTCCACAATACATCACAAGTAACCTAGTCTGCTAAAACATTCTGCTAAAACATCCATTTACAGAAGAAAAAGTCTTATTTAACAGAGTTGAATGTGGTTTACTTCGTAGGGCATCCTAAAAAAATTAACTTAAGTCCCAAATTTATCTGAAGATCAGATCAAACATCAGATAGTAACCTTTTGGCAAAATCTGTCAGAATCTCAGCATTGGACACCTTTGAGAATCTGTAACAACTGAATATAATAAAATACTCACACCCTAGTCTTAAAACAGTTTCATAATTCCCTTTTGAAGTCACACAGTGATGGGCAATTATCAATGCGAACCACATCCCAAGAACTGAGAGATTTCAAAACGATGAGAAAGCACTTCTTGACGTTCAGGGCTGAGCAGAAAACTACTTTTGACAATCTTTAGAGATTACATGAGTTGGGCATGACTATGCTTGCAGTGATATTTCTTTAAAAGGAGGAAAGACTGAGATTTTCACACTACGATTTCAAGATTTGCATGGGGAAATGCTGATCTCATACCTCTTAAGGTTAATGTTACTCAATCCAAACACGCCACTCTTAATCTTTCTGCAAACTAGGTTCTAGGAAACTCCTCACAGTTGGTTTTCGTGCATTGACCAATTTGCACAAATTGTGGCAGAAATATGTTTAAAGAATGTTTTGAGCACATCTTAAAATAGGTAACTGAGAACAACAAAGAATTTCTGAATCACGATTTTTAAGCATTGTTTTTCGAAAAAGCTATAATTCAAATCCCTCTGCACTAGTCTTTTGCAAGCAACTCAATACTTCCAAATTTTTAACCTACTGTCTCAACTTGTTTCCTTTCAGTTACTGTGCTGGAACATTATGACACCTCCATAATAAAAACATTAAGAGGTTCTCCCTTTTTGAAGTAATAAAAGATCTCTAATATTAAGTGGAATGGCACAATTGACGGAATGGAATAACCGCCATTACAGACACTTACCAATTCATGGATTTTTTTTTCAGATGCACTGTCCTGGCCTTGGTATATTTTCTGTACAGATATTGGTCCATGTTCAATGCTGCTCCTTCTGGATTCATTTATAGATTCTTGCATAACACAAAGTTCCTCTATAATAGGCAAATCTTTATCACACCCCACCAAAAGAGAAAGAAAAAACCCCATAAAAGTATGTTAGACACAGGATGTTTTAAAACAGAACTTGCTTCGACAGACCATATATATTTTGGAATATATTAATCAATTCAAAATTTTACAACATCATGCATTTAGTTTAGTTTAGAGATACAGCACAAAAACTGGCCCTTCAGCCCACCAAGTCCATACCAACCAGCATTCCTCGCGCACTAACACAATCCAACACACACTGGGGACAATTTACAATTTTACCAAGCCGATTAGCCTACAAACCTGTATGTCTTTGGAGTGTGGGAAGAAACGGAGCACCCGGAGAAAACCCACGCAGGACACAGGGAGAATGTATAAATTCCGTACAGTTATGACCTGTAGTCAGGATCGAACCCAGGTCTCTGGCTTTGCAAGGCAACAACTCTACCGTTGCACCACTCAACTGAAAAATCTTCTTTTATGCTGTTATATCATAACATTATCGAGAGCCATGGGGGGGCGGGGGTTAATGGTTTTGTTAATAAACTGCATAGCTGGAAGTACATATTAAGCTAAAAGTTCAGATTAAAAACCCATCATGCCAACTTAGCTAATAATAATATTATTATCTATGATTTTACAGTAGATAAGATTTTAAATGCTATTAATGGTTCTAAAAAAGACTGCTGCTGGCTTGAAGGGTGTGTCTCTCGGTAGGATTTGCAAGAAGGTTTTAAGCAGAATATATGCTTCCTCAGTTTGATGTGGTAAAATTCCCACTGGTGTCAACACTAATCATGTGATTTACAAAGGGAGGCTCTCCCGCTTGGACTCTTCCTCAGTTCCGGGTCTTTTTCTCTTTCTTAAAGAAGGTCCTGGCCCCAAACGTCACCTATCCATGTTCTCCAGGGATGCTGCCTGACCCACTGAGTTACTCCAGCGTTTTGTTCCTTTTTTAGTGGTATTCCTTCTTGGTTTCCATATAATCAGATTGCTTGTACTATGTGAAATATAATTCTTGATTAGAACAACATTTGATTAAACTGCACCTGTCAAGTCTGCATCTGCCAGAGAAGAGATTTTATTATAAAGGTAGAAAATCTGTATTTTTCCCAGTATATATTCAAAAGATAAACGCCTTACAACAAAATGACTCATGCAGACCCCCCATTTCCTCTCCAGGCTTTGTACTGGCCCCACCTCTTTTCCAATTTTCTCCACCCACCCCTGCCCCCTGCCCCCCCCCCCCCCCCCTTACTACAATTAGTCTGAGGAAAGTACAAGGATCCTGACCCAAAATGTTGTCTGTTCATTCCTTCCATGGGACTCATGTAAATATAAAGCATATCCCACCTCAAGTTAAAGATTAAGTAATATTTCCTGCACATTCTTCAGTTCTCAACAATGAACTATTAGAAAACAAATCTACTTGTAATCTGCCAAATAAAATTTTCAATTACTCACCAATTACATTATGTCCCTCACTTCTCATTTGTTCAAAATCACTTCTTCTCTCCAGAGCATCACTCTCATTATTTTTCTCCCAAGGTAGACCTTTTCTAAGACAATGTCTGAACAACTGATGAACACAATAATTTGTAATTAAGTATGCAATAAAGTTTGCAATGGAAGCATTGGTTGTTGCACAAACTGCTTTCCAACAAGACAATTTTAAACCCGGCGATATTCAAGTCAAAAGTGTTTAATTGTCATGTATACCAAAAACGAAACAATGATATTCTTACTTGCGACAGCATAACAAATCAGTAAAAACAGTACTCATAGATAACACAATACTAAATTCAATAAATTAAAACAAAACAATACCAGTGCAAAACAGAAGCCCTAAGTCCCTAGTGCAATCAAGACAGTTTGTGGTTTAGTTGGTGTTTGTAGTGTTCAAACATTGTTGGGAAGAAGCAACAATTTCTGAAAGGTCTGACATTACAAAAGCAAGAAAATCGGAATTATACTACCCTTTAACCGAGGGAAACCAAAAGTGACTTGATAGGTGCTTTGTTGATTTTTCTGAGGCCAATTCTGCCTTTCAATTTTAACAAAAAGCAGGCATTCACTTCCCAAGCAGCTTCCATGACTTCTGAAGTACTTTGCAGTGGTTGTCATTATTGTAATGAAAGAAATATCACAGCCATAACATAATGAGAAAATAACTCGATAATGTTTAAATGATACTGGAGAAAATGGACACAAGGAACATGATCAGCAGAGAGAGGTAATTTGCTGGTACATTGGAAGGAGTTCTGCTGGGCTTTATAGAGTTGCATATTATCTCATGCATAGATTTACTAAAGAAAAGCCAATCTGAAGTAGTTTAGTTTGCAAAACTAATTAATTGTTGGCATACTCTCCAATTCTAACATAAAAACAGCTCAGAGTTGTGACTATCTGAGTACTTTGATGTATTTCTGGGAGGAATTGCCCAAAATGAAGATGCAACAATATGGTTTTCCTTAAAAAAAGACACAGTCTGGAATAACTCAGGTCAGGCAGTATAATTGGAGAACATAGATAAGAGACATTTCGGGTTGGGCCCTTCTTCAGACTGATTGTGGCGGAGAGGGGCGAGGTTGAGGAAGAAAGTTAGAAGAGAGGAGAGGTCAGGACAAAGCAAGTGATAGGTGGACACAGGTGAGGGGGGGGTGGGGTGGGGTTGATAAGCAAACAGTTAGACATATGCCAGAGATGAAACGGCAAAAGGTGTGAGATTAGGATAGAAGAGTTGTGAATTGTGAAGTCAGAGGAAGGAATGTAGATGAAATGGGAGAAATGCATATGAGTCCAGGTGGGGCTCACGGGAGAGCGTTTGGTTACTTACCTAAAATTGGAAAATTCAATGTTCATACCGTTGGACTGTAAGCTAGCCAAGCAGAATATGAGGTGCTTTTCCTGCAGTTTGAGTGTGGCTTCACTCTGGCACTTCCAAGACAAAAAGGCTCGTATGGGAATGGGAAGACGAGCTAAAATGGTTAGCAAACGGGAGATCCAGTAGACCTTGATGAAGCGAGCGCAAGTGTTCGGCAAGGCCTATCCAAGTCTGCCAATGCCTGCTGGATCATCTGGTTTTAACTCTTCTTCCCATACTGACCTTTCTTTCCATCATATTGCAGATCTAGAACTTCGCAAAAATATGATGGTGGCTGAGCTCTCCAACTGAGGTTTCTTACCTCAAGACATTGTTTTGCTACTTGAGGCGAATTGGCAAAACCTTCTCTCAATGTGGAGAGAACTCGATTGTACTAACTGGAATAATTGTTTCCTGCTGTGAACCATTTTACAAAATAGAACAGTAAACAGCACAGGAATTGGCCCTTTTGCCCACGATGTCTACACCGACCATATTTATTAAAATTACCCCCATCTGCCTGCACATGACCCATATCATACCATTCCCTGCATGTTCATGTCTGGCGAAATGCCTTTTAAACATTACTATATTATCTGCTTCTATGATCTCCCCAGTTGTGCGTTACAGGCACCTACCATTCTCTGTGTAAAACCTGCCTCTCCTCTAAACTTTGCCCCTCTAACCTCAAAGCTATGCCTTTTATTTCACTCTACTCTGGAAAAAAAACTATCTACCCTGAATGCTAATCATATTAGATTACCTTACATTAGATTACATTGTATTTTATTCTTAGGTAGATTTTGGATGTTTCTTCATTGTTGATTTTGTTGCTATTTATTTATCTGTTAGATTTAGATTCACATTTTTCTTTGTAAAGTACTGTAAAAATTGACATCAGTGTGCCCAATCCTAACAAGGTTTGTTATTAAGTTACGATAGTAATAAACACTAGAAAATTTGACTCCTGCTCTCGCCGTTATCAATTTATACTGATGGAATTCCTAATTTACAGATACACAAAACTGCAGATGCTGGAATTTGGAGCAAATAACGAGTTTGTTTTTTGCTCCTAATTTATAGAATTAATTGAATTACAATGATGCTGCAAAATAAAGTCTGTATCTCGTGGCCATGAGAATGAACAGCTGCCTGGAAATTCAAATGCATTATGCTTTTCCTTCAGTACTACTTGATTGGAAATCGATTTTTTTTGGAGTGAAATACAGTGATAACCATTATCCTGACATTTCCTTTCACTCTGGAAATTTCACCAGGCTATTCCAGGTGTGCTCCTAAGTTGCACTGAAATTTGAAGTGGTAGGTCTAAAAACTACAACTGCCTGCAGCACAATACCACTACAAGCATGTAATGCAGCCATTTGGATGTACAAGCATTTCTAAATCTATTTTTTAAATCTGTGGACAAATCATTTAACATCTTTGTAGTCCCTGTCCATTCAGGTGAATATTATAAGCAACCTGCGTGTTACTGTCTTTCAGATAGCCCAAATTCACCCATCAAATTTATAAATCATTATGAAATTTTGAGAAACTTGCTCCCATGGAAGTTATATGAACAAACTTAAATACCATTATTTTCTACTCGCTTTTCTGGACACACATGCAGATGTGGCTCTGCATTGTGGACTGTTTTCTAGGAACGGTCCCGATCCCTGATAGGGGTTTGCCTGTATTCAAAAAAATACTGTCACTGGTCAAATAAATGAATGCCACCCTAATTTGAGGAAGGACATCCTTGCTATTGAGGCAGTGCAGCGTAGGTTCACAAAGTTAATCCCCGGAATAGCGGGACTGTCATATGAGGAAAGATTGGAAAGACTGGGCTTGTATTCACTGGAATTTAGAAGGATGAGAGGGGATCTTATTGAAACATTTAAGATTATTAAGGGATTGGACACGCTAGATGCAGGAAAAATGTTCCCAATGTTGGGAGAGTCCAGAACCAGGGGCCACAGTTTAAGAATAAGGGGTAGGCCATTTAGAACGGAGATGAGGAAGAACTTTTTCACTCAGAGAGTTGTGAAGCTGTGGAATTCTCTGCCACAGAAGGCAGTAATGGCCAATTCACTGGATGCTTTCAAGAGAGTTAGATAGAGCTCTTAATTGGGGGCGTGGCTGTGTTCTGCAGCTGCGGCTCACCGGCAGTCTCTCTGGTTTTTTTGTTGTTTTTTGTCATTGTCGTCGTTAAATGTACGTTTTGTTTTATTTTTAACTCTGTGTATGTGGGGGGGGTGGTGGGGGGGTTGGGGGAAACCTTTTTTCAAATCTCCTCCTCAACGGAGATGCGACCTTTACCGTGTCGTATCTCCGTTCGCGCTACGGCCTAACATCGTGGAGTCGGCGGCCTCCAGCTGGGATCGACCTCAAAGACTCCGGTCGCATGGCCTGGACTTACCATCTCGGAGGCTTTGGCCGTGGGCCCTGCAGACCGCAACATCGGGAGTTCGCAGGTCCCTGGCTGGCGACCGGCTTTTGGGAGCTCCAGCCGTAGCAGCTTCGACCGCCCCGAAGCGCAAGGTACGATCGACCCGCCCGCAGGCCCTTCATCGCCCTGCGTGGCTCGGCCGCAGCACTTTCCATCGCCCGGTGGGGGCTCAGGACTTTCATCGGCCTGCTTGGCTCGGCCCGGCCCTGGGACTTTCCATCGCCCAGTGGGGGCTCAGGACTTTCATCGGCCTGCTCGGCTCGGCCCTGGGACTTTCCATCGCCCGGTGGGGGCTCAGGACTTTCATCGGCCTGCTCGGCTCGGCCCTGGGACTTTCCATCGCCCGGTGGGGGCTTCAAAAAGTTGGGAGCCTCGATCACCTCGTGGCACCACGGGAGAAGAACGAGGAGGAGATAAGACTTTGCCTTCCATCATAGTGAGGGTATGCCTAGAGCAATCACTGTGATGGCTGTTTGTGTAAAAAATATATCTGTGTGTCTTGTGCTTTTTAATGTCTACTGCCGGACCCTGACGTGAGAGGACGCTGGCGTTGAGTATTCGCCGCTTTTCCGTCAGGATAGTTTGTCTGTTTGTTTCTATGTTAATTGTTTTTGTAAAGCGCTTTGAGCATGCGATAAGGCGCTATATAAAATAAATGAATTATTATTATTATTATTATTAATGATAGCAGAGTCAGGGGATTTGGGGAGAAAGCAGGAACGGGGTACTGATTGTGCATGATCAGCCATGATCGCGGTGAATGGCGTGCTGGCTTGAAGGGCCGAATTGCCTACTCCTGCACCTATTGTCTATTGTCTAGGGGCTAGCAGAATCAAGGGATATAGGGAGAAGGCAGGCATGGGTTAATGATTGTGGATGATCAGCCATGATCACAATGAATGGTGGTGCTGGCTCAAAGGGCCAAATGGCCTCCTCCTGCACCTATTTTCTATGGTTCTATATTATCAGGAAGCTCTGGCACCATCCATTTCTTAGACCATATGGTAGTTATTGCATTATTTTGCTAGATTTTCAACTTATTATACTGCAAATCAAATATGGAACTTTAATAAAGCTAAATCATTTCAATATTTTTCTGATCCGCAGTATTTGGACATACAATATTCAGAATTTGTTTTTAGAGAGGTGAAATGCTTACATTTTGATAAAAAAGGTTTTGATTAAAAAGGAAACGTGAAACAATTTTTTTAAACTTGGAACCTTACTCAAGTTTCAGCATTACAAAGTGATTTACCTTTAACAATCTGTAATTTATTAGGTGTTGGGCAGGCAGCGAGTTGAGTTTTTCAACTCCACCTGTCTCTTTCCATTTCATTAACTTCTTGGTTGGTGGAGCCAGTTCTATTGTTGTGATTATATCTGAAACATCCTCAATCTGATCACGAATTGTTTTACTATCAAGTTCCTTAACACAATCCACAATAAGCTTCCTCCTCCTTTTACCTCGTTTTCTTTCTGAAAATACTAACAAGAATATTAACAATTTTTTTTAACTTGGAACCTTACTCAAGTTTCAGCATTACAAAGTGATTTACCTTTAACAATCTACAATTTAACAATTTACCTTTAACATACTTTAATGAGTATGATTTTCACTTACAACCCTTTTGACACCATGCCGTAAAAACAACTACCATTGAAAGGACACAGACTAAAATCACATTCTCACTATGAGATTATCATTCTTAAATGTTCTTTTAAAATATAAAAAGAGATGCTTACTATGCTCAGAAGCAATATAAATAATAGTTACTTTGCAGTTTGCATCAGTTATTTGTCTTGGTTTTAGTGAAAGCACTGAAGGTAAAAAAATGACCCAAATTCCTGACCTGAAACATCACCTATCCATGTTCTCCAGGAGTGCTGAGATTCTCCAGTAGGCCATATACAATAAATGGCAGGAACCTCAGGGGTATTAATGTACAGAGGGACTTTAGGGTTCAAGTTCATAGTTCATTGACCGAGTGGATAGGTAATGAAGAAAGCATTCAATATCCTTGATTTCAGATGCCAAGACATTATGTCTAGCAATTTGGAAGTCATGTTGCAGCTGTACAAAACATAGGTCAGGTCACATTTGGAAGGTTGTGTACAGTTTACTTTAGAGATACAGTGTGGAAGCAGGCCCTTCGGCCCACTGAGTCCATGTCGACCACCAATAGCCTGTACACTTGTTCTATCCTACACACTAGGGACAATTTACACAAGCCAATTAACCTACAAAGCAAATGGGATAAGCCAGTTTGGAATGTGGGAGGAAACCCAGAGAAAACCCCAGGGAGAATGTACAAACTCCATACAGTCAGCACCCATAGGCATGGTCAAACCCGGGTCTCAATTGTTGTAAGACAGCAACTCTACCGCTGCACCACTATGCCACCCACATTAGACCTCCCATTACAGGAAGGATGTGCTAGCGTGAGAAAGAGTGCAGAAGAGATTCACCAGAATGTTGCCAGAAATGGTGTTACTTATTAGGAGAGATAGGCTGGGTTTATTCTCACAGGACCAAAACTAAAACTAGAGAGCAAAGAATTAGAGAGGGAAGAAACCTAAAGCAAATCTGAGAGGCAGGAATTTCACACTGAGGATGGTGTGTATATGTAATGAACTGCCAGAGACATTTACAACTTTTAAAAGATATTTGCACAGGCACATGGATGCGAAAGGAGTGGAGAAATATGGGTCAGGTGCAAGCAAATGGGATAAGCCATATGTTCCTGTAAGATCAAGCTGATCTGATCCTGGCTTAGTTCAAAGTCCCTCCAATTGCCTCCAAACCATAATTATTTTATAGACCAAAAAATATTCTTTCTCAGCACTGATGCATTCAAGGCTTCAGCCTCCACAGCTCTCTGGGATAAAGAATTTCAAAGATTCACAATCCTCATAGAATAAATTTTCTACCTTCACCAATGTGTGACTCTTTATTTTGATAATAGATTACCTGAGACTTATAAAATCCTTTACATTTGATAGCAATGCTTCACAATATGGAATAATTCATTAAACACATCCAATGTCACAATTCATTGAAAATTACAATCATGCCCTAATATCTCTGTTTAAGTAATCTTTAGAACACAGGTGACTAATTTGGTAGAAGTCTCAAGTTTGGTATGCTGAGCAGACTCGACTCCAAGTGTTTTTGCTGCATGCAACCACTTATCGTGCTGAATTTTCAGATAAACATGTCTTTGAGGTGCTTTAGTAGAATTAAGGTCATGTCAAGACTTTGCACAAAGCAAGTCATTTCAAACCAGAATTCACTAAAAAATATTGCATACCTTACACTCCATTTAGATTTAGCAATGAGTTGTGATGATTTACATAACCAATTTATTATTATTAAATGAAAACCAATATTTGGTAGCAGTCTGAATAACGGGGCTGAACCACTGATTTGCATCAAGGCTCAGCTGTATCTTTATTCTCACTATGTCAGATGTGGTGTAAACTTCAATTTCCCAGCACCAGCTACAGTGGATTTTGAATACAAAAGTCAATGTGCAAAAGGATTTGATGAATATATGTAAGACTTTGTTTTAAAATCCTACAAAATCTAAGCTTCTTTGAAAGGTTGTGTTGGCCACAACTAGTTATCAATTATTAGTGTATTTTTACCCAAACCAAGAAAAACAAAAAGATTTATTAAAGGCTCAACACTGAAAAATTGCCATCTTTCTGTTTATTCGCAGTTTAGCCTATTCACCTAAAGATAACTTATCATTCAGTTGTACTGAGAAACTATAAGCAAAACTATTCATCTACCATGAAGCTGCAAGGTTAGGATGCTATTGAAATTATCCGGGTCACTATTTATGAATATTAAAGACATGCATTATACAATTCAACTCATCAAATCTTAATCCAAGAGGCAATTTCACATCAATTACCTGTAATCATGAATGCAAGACATGCACTTAGATTCTGTACTAAAAAATCAACTATGGTGGGAGAAATTCTGCCACCAATGTTTGTAAATTTTGAGTATTTAAAATCAAAAAAGGAAAAATAATTGGTTTCTTCTTGGACTAGACTACCCTTGTGTTTAGTATGTTTGTGCCTATCCAGTAGGATTGTCACCGAACTGTATGCAAAAAAAAAATCACTGTACTTAGGTACACTTGACAATAAGTTATCATTGAAGTTTCTTTAAAAATTAGAAAGGGATTACAGAGTCCATGGAATTTATTCAAAATATAGGAAGGTGACTACTGTATTTATCAATAATCCTGACACAATATAATTAGGTTTATAACAGGAATAACATTAGTTGTAACAGTAAAGAAATTTATAGAGAGGTATATAACTAACCAGTAGCATCAACTGGCTGCAAGGCAAAGCATTCCTCTTCATTGGATAGAAGAGTTGTTTGATCATCTATAGCACTCTCTGCCTGAAGTAATGGACCAGGAACATCTGAATTATCTATTAAAATGATCAAATGTGAAAATAATTTTAACACATCTTTAAATTCCGCTTAGCTTTCAGCAGATGTGCCCTTGAAAAAAAGAGTAATGGATTAGTTAATGAGGATTAGGATAGTTGCATGGAACTCCCTGCATCTGTGCTCAGAAGCTATTATATAAGTCTTATTTTGATGTTTAAATCAGATTGTATAACCCTGACCCAAAAAGATCTTTAGGTCTCCACAAGAAGCCAATGTTGCATGTAAGTTTTTCACCTGAGCTGCTGGCAAATAGGACGAATGTCTTAAAACATAGGCATGGTTATTGTTACATCTCAGGCATTGTTGATGACTAGCAATCCTGCGCGTGTGAATGTTTGGCTGAAGGTTTGATTTCAACATTATACAATTCACTAACTGTTTCTATCATAAAATTTCAGTATGCCAAGATAGAATTCCACGGACAAATTCAAGTTAGTCTACTTAAACCTGGAGATTAGCAGCAGGTGTTACCTGTCCTTTCTCAATGCCACCCACCATTCTTTGTCCTTTCTTTATCCATCCAAACAAAAAAAGATGCATCATTTGGAAAGTGTCAGCATAAGGCAAAGAGTGGCAATAAAGGGAGACTAGTTGAGTTTCGCAGGGGTCGGTGCTGGGGCCACTACTCTTTCCGTTGTATATTAATGATTTGGATGAGGGTTTGAAGGCTTTGTGGCCAAGTTTGCGGATGATCTGAAAATAGGTGGAAGGGCAGGTAGTGCAGAGAAAGCAGGGACTCAGCGGAAGGACCTGGACAGGTTGGGAGAATGGGCAGAGAAGTGACAGATGGAATATAGTGTAGCAAAGTGTGACGTCATGCATTTTGGTAGTAGGAATAAAGGCGTAGACTATTTTCAAAATGGGGAGAGATCCAGAAATCAGAGGTGCAAAGGAACTTGGAAGTGCTGGTGCAGGATTCCCAAAAAGTTCATCTGCAAGTCAAATAGGTAGCAAAGAAGGCAAATGCAGTGCTACCCTTTATTTCAACAGGGATAGAATTCAAAAACAGGAATGTAGTGCAGAGGCTCTGTAAGGCGCTGGTCAGACCACATTTTGAGTATTGTGAGCAATTGTGGGCACTATATCTGAGGAAGGATGTGCTGGCCCTGGAGAGGGTCTAGAGGAGGTTTACAAGAATGATCCTAGGAATGAGTGGGTTAACTGATGATGAGCGTTTGACGGCACTGGACCTGTACTCGCTGGAGTTTAGAAGAATGAGGGGGGACCTCATTGAAACGTATGGGGAGAGGGCAGGAGAATGGGATTAGGAGGGATAGGCTGATTAGCCAAGATTGAATGCAGAGTAGACTTCATGGGCCGAATGGCCTAATTCTGCTCCTATTACTTATGACCTTATAATATAAACAACAAAACATGGCAATGAACTAAATAGAAAGTTTTGTTTAAATACACTAATGACAAGAACTCCAGCAGATAGCTATATAGTGTTATAGCTATATAGCCAGTTATTCCCAGCATTACTTCTCCATATTTAATAAGTTCAAAGCTGCCAATGGGAACATAATAGAAAAATCAAAGGTCCAATTCTCATGATTCCCTAACAATTAATCTAAATAAATACAGATAATGGAGAAGAAATTACAATGTTTGACATAGCGGGTATTCAGTCCAATGTGTTTCCCGTAGTATGGAAGATTTCAACAACTGGCTCAAAAATACAATTCATGGGTGAGGTATATAGAATATAAAAATTTCTTGGCCTCTGTTTAAAATCTACAATTTCATGCATTAAATAAAAATTGATTTATGGAATTATTAATAGGCAAAATGTATTAACAGAGTTAATGGAATTGAGGAACAGATCATCAAAGATCTAAGTGAACAGAACAGCTCAAGCAGCTGAATGGTCTCCTCGTTCCGATAAAGAAAGATTTCATCGAACTTGTGAAAAGATTTCATTGATAGCAGTGATTGGGTTGGTACTTAGATTTCAAAGTAACAGAAAAAGAAACAGAGAACACAAATGCATAAGACAACCATACCAGCCTGAACTGTCTGTAGCTTCTGATTTGGTATGTCTTTATTACTGTCATTATTAATATCTTTAAAATCCACAAAAGCATCTTCAGCTTCGCCACTGAGAAGCTCCTCTGAAAATACAAAGAACCTTTATAATTTATAAACTTACTTATGGGGTTATTTGTACACCTCAGCTTCCCAAATTATGGTTCAAATCAGACAAAATGTAAGATAAAGACCACAGGTATAGGTGACTAATCAAAACTCTGCTTCTTTAATAGAGGTTAAACCCTTCCATGTTTCAACTCTTGCTATATTTAACAATAGAATGTGACAAGGAAACTGTGAACCAGATAGTGGTATTGTATGTTAATTCTACAAATTTGATTTACTGATAAAAATCTATCAGTACATTTTCCATCTATCTTGCTGTTCTTTTATCCAACTCTTTTCAGTTGCCTGCCTTCTTCAAGTAACTTTTTTGGTTTCTTGTGGAAACCACTTATTAAGCTTATTATTAAAACATAAATAATATTGGTGGAGTCTCCATTTACTAGATTACAATCGATTAGAAGTAGCTTTTTGAACTGGAACAAGAGAATAGCCAGCCTCCACTTTGTCTACAATAGGTGCTAAATTTATTGGATTTATGCAATACATCCATCCAAAATGAACTGCACATATACTCGTCCTTAATTTGAAACACAATTATCTCTTGGCTTCACATTCAACAACAGTCAACAATGCTAATAAGTGTATATAGTCATTATACTCTGCCTCCAATTTTTATTCTGTTGCTTTTGGAAAGCCATTTAGCTATACTAACCAGGGATACACTTCCAAGCCTTTATTGAAAAAAAGGATTACAACTATTGGTGTACATACTTTCCTAATATGGATCTTATATTCACATAGCCTTTGATTTATGTGAATGTATTATACATTGCTTGGGCAATGCAGTGCAAAGTTGTGTGGGGAGGGGGCTGCATTTATCCCGTATATTTCATATAAATGACTGTTTAAAATGTGTAGGTGCTCTGGAGAAATCTAAACGCTTTCCATTCACAGATGCTGCTCGACCAACTGAATTCCTCCAGCAGATTGCTTATAGCCATGGAAATCGAAATAACATTTGCTTGCTGGGTTCTCAATGTACATTTTTGACTTGCTTATATATAAGTTATGAATCTGCACTGTAGTAATTGAACAAATGACCAATACACAGCTTAGCAATTTGCAAATAGGCCAATTCTTGTTATACAACCTATAATTCAATGATTTCTTCACCAGTTGCTTAGGTGTCAAATACATACTCACAAATGAATTACAAATCATTCAAGTGTTTTCTTGTAGAAATGATTTCTGAACATCTAATTCCAATGCTTACAACAGGCTGCCATATAGCTGGCTAGCCATGGAGACTACAAATAAACCTTCTGAATAATCAAGGCTAGATTTGTTTCCAGTAATATTTTTTCTTAAATAAGGAAAATGTAGATGAGACATATAATAGGCTGCTGGTTTGTTTTCACTCATATTTTAGCAAGATAATGAAGTAATAACCCCAATTACCCATGTTTTACATTGGTCATTAGCACATTACCTCTTTGCATTTGTTTCAGAAATTATATCAAAGTGCTAACTAGGAAACAGATGAAAGTAGTAAGACATTGTCTAGTAAAAAATGTCTAAAATTACATGAAGCATACCGAACATACAGGCTGCTCCCTCATCTCCAAATCCATCGTTCTGAAAGCTATTTTTATGATAGCTTAATGTGAATCCTTCTCTCAAGGTAGTACTAGAATTATTTATTGGTGTTTGAGGAAGTAACGACTCACTTGTGCTCATTAGATTATCATCCAGGATACTACTATTCCCTAATATCTTATAACCATGACCTGCCAAAGAAAGTAAGTACACACAAAGTTATTTTTGCACAAAAAATTGTCCAGCCATATCACAGTGAAACCACTGTCAATTCTGAGGAGAACATGGAGATTTTCTTTATTTGACTAGGCACAAGTGAACAAGTGGGTGGTTTAATGATGAAGGCAAGGAATTCATAGTAAAATAGACAGCTGGATAGACATTCACAATCAAATGTAGATATTTACAATTTATTTATGGACATCAGGAAAATGTTACACATTTTTTTCTGACAGGTTTCTTTTTCACCATCACACATGTCACAGCAATCCTTAAATAATAGCTAGTCTCAGCCCAACATTTTACCCTGAATATAAAGTATCTATTTATGCAAGATAGCAAAGATCAGCACAGCACAACTTGAATTTTTAAGGATATAAAAGATGAAATTCCTGTAATAAAATTTAAGTGCAGAGGCTGGTTTATACCAAAGATATGTACAAAATGCTGGAGTAACTCAGCGGGTCAAACAGCACCTCTGGAAAAAAGGGATAGGTGACATTTCGTGTTGGGACCCTTCTTCATGAATGTCCTGTGAGGTTAAAGTTGTACATCACATCTTGAGCAGATAATGGAGCAGTAGTTCATCGATGAAAGAACGTGCATTATTCAGGGTGCAGTCTTTCAAATAATACACAAATCAAGGCAACATCTGGCATCTCAGGTAGATACAAATTATTTGGGGGCAGAATTTTAAAGAAAAGATATCTCAATATGTTTTGGTCAATATTAATTTTTCCACCATCATCATGCAACAAATTATATGGTTGATACCATGGTGTTTTCTATCTTGCAGTTTTCTGCTCCCAATTTCTTTTTACTGAATGGAGATATTACTGACTGAGCAACCTTTTATTACTGATTGCTAATTACCTTCAAAATAAGTGGCAGTTTGAGAAATCTCAACCATCCAGCATCCAGGGAGAATAGGGGCTGCCAGTGGCAAGATTATGCCACTTGCATGAGAACTGATTAAAAAAAATACTTTTTATCACACACCCATGTACCATGCATAAATTTTTAAACAACTTGACAAACTATATGTCATCTCCTTAACTTTTAAGTAACATTTACACTGATATATTTTAGAGCAAAGTATTAATGAAGCAAAAATAAATCAGATGAATTACTGTACTTACCATCACCTCGGGTGCCAAATCTTCAGAGGATATTGCAGCTAATTAGCAAAGCACTTAAATAAAATTCACTGTTTGAACAAATTTTCAGATTATTTTTTTTTTGCCAGTTGCATGACAATTCTGATGGTATGACTACTGGATAAATAATCATGCACTGTACTTTTGCTGTGTGTCCGTATCCTACACTCACTTTTATACGGTCCATCTCTTACTTTTCCCTTTCTGTATTTCTTTGTTCCCATCTCAGGAGATAGGTTTGTGATTACTTTCCATTAGAAGCTCACCGACACCACCAACTCTCTCAATAACTTCCCTCCATCCTGCTTCCTGGAAAGAATTCATTCCATTTTCCAAGATAGTGCATTCCCCTCTGTCATAACCGACAGAGCCCTGGATCGTGTCTCACCTATTTCTCATACTTCTGTTCTCACCCACTCTCCTCCATGCCAGAACAAGGATAGGATACCCTTACACACTTTTCTCCCCCACCAACTTCCGTATTCAATGGACTGGCTTTCACAATTTCCACCACCTTTAACAAGATTCCATCATTGGTCACATCTTCACCAATTCTACCACTATTATGAGGGGGCTGTTCCCTTGGGAAACATTAAGCAGATAGGGCCTATGTTTTCTTGAGTTCAGAAGAAAAGGATATGATTTGGTTGAAACATATATTTCTGACATGGCAGATAATACACAATAGACATTGAGTTCTGGCTATGGTACATAGAACCAGAGATCAGTCTTTTCAGGACAGAGACGAGAAAAAATGTCTGCACCCAGAAGATGGCAAATCTTTTGAATCCTCCACCCAAGAGGCCTGTGGAACCTCATTAACTGAGTATATTCAATACAGAATCAGTATGTTTTTATATATGAAGGGAATCAAGAGCATGGAGTTTAGATAGGGAAGTAGAGCTGAGGTAGATCATCATAATCTTACTGAATAGTGAACAGGCACAAGAGGCCAAATGGCCTGCTCCTCTTCTATTGTATATGTTCTTAATACATCTAAAAGGGAGGCACAAAAAAACAACTTTTTTTTGGAGCAAGTAGCTCCTTGGCTGCTTGTTTAATATTTTGCCAATTACAATCATTTCAAAGGGCTGATCATACAGGGTTGAGTTCAAAGAAAAGCATTTTTTGCAGGCAAAGCTTAATGCTCAAAGCAGCTGAGGTATTTCACATAAACAAGAATCTCCGGACTATTATGTATGCAAACACAGAATAAATTAATGTGCAAAGGCAGATTTTCAGATCCTCTCTAGTGTGCCCTGAGGTGGAAGACTAAGCGGAATGATTCTTAAAAAAAAATTCTCGTTGCCCAGCAACAAAGCAGGTCATATTACCATGTTGCTGTTATTTTGTTAACACCTTACTAGAAATATGAGACGAGATTAATCTTTCTAAAAAGTTTCTTCCAACATATGGCATATTTATTCTTTCGTAAACTTGGTGTAGTTATGTGGTTGCCACTATAAATTTACATTTAATTTTTTAAGCCAGATGACTGCATCAGCGTGGCAATATATCCCCAAGGTACCTATTTTGTTTGAGGTCCAGGGAATGAATTATTGTGGCCAAGAGCCTGTTCCCAATGACCACAGAGTGTGAAGCATAGAAAACGTGAACAGGACTTTAGGGATAAGGTCTCAAATCATCCATGCCATTATGATCTATTTAACTAGCTACTTAGCCTGAGACCACTACTGTTATGGCGATGGGATCCAAGAAATATTAACACAGAAATGAAAGATGCACCAACAAAGACTTAATGTCTATACTATGATGCATAGGTACATTTTTATTCCACTATGTGGACAGTACATATCCCATTAATGTCACATTGAAATTAATGACATTGGAAATCAAATGTATTCTAAAATGGATGGGAAATCCCTAGTGCCTGCTTATTTGCAAGAGTGATGAAAATCTACCCCGTAAGAAATAAGATGAATTTAATTCAATTTTCAAAGGTCTTTATAAAACAGACTAAGGATTGTTTCAAGAACACAAACTTGTGGTTTCCACTTTGTTGGGACACCTCAGTTCCAACAATAGAGTCTAATCAATTCCAAATGGCTATGATGGCTGCAGGGCAGCTCGAGAGCAATTAGGTGAGCAAAGCTTCATTCAAGGACATCCAAGATACAAAGTAAGCCTGCCAGGGCATTAACAGTGCCAATATCCAGAGCATTACCATTCAATTTGCAAGGGCTAACAGCATAATTTAAATGGTGTTAAATGGAACAAGAAATATCACTCTCCTCAATTATGAGATCTCCTTCAAAAGGAATGACTATTAAAGATTTTGAATCAGAGCCACCAACGCAGGAAGAAGTCAATTATCCATCCCTTTTCTCTTTAATCAAACCTTTGATCACATTTGTAAGGCTTACTGGTGTATGGTTACTTTTTTTTGCAGCCTTCTTAAGTAGAGGCATATATTAGTCACCCTCCAGTTTTCAGGCACCTAACAATGATTCATATATTGCAGCAAGGGCTTGTGCAATTTCTTCTCTAGCTTCTCACAGGATATACCTGATAAGGCCCTGGAGATTTATCCAACTTCATACATTTTAGGTCGTCCAGCATCTCCCTGAGTGTAATAAGGACTGTCCTTAAGATATCACCATTAACTTTCATAAGTTCCCAGTCTTCATGTCTCTCTCTGCAGTAAACACAGAGGAAAAATATTTATTGAAGACCTTGCCCAAGTCCTGCGGCTCCACACAGAGGACCACTTTGGTTGCTGAGGGCCCTTTCTTTTCTGCCTTCCCTTTTTTCCTTAATATACTCATAAAATCTCGTTGATACTCCTTTTCTCGTCTACCAGCTATCTCCTGTATATGTCTGTCTCCAATGGTTATAAATAATTTCTTATACTATGGGTTGTTACTGAATCACATGTAATGCAGCAAGGAATTTTGAGCCATGACAGTATATTATGAGTTTGCAGTGGAGGCACAACAGCGGGGCTGGAGAGCAAAGATCTACCCAGTAGAAGTTGGATGTCGGGGCTTCGTGGCAACATCAACTGTAACACTGATGAAGGACCTGGAGATCAGCGGATAAGCTCTATGCCAGGCCATCAAGGAAACATCAGGGATGGCAGAGAGGAGTAGCCAGTGGCTCTGGCTGAAGAGGAAAGACCCCATCTGGTCTCCCACATAAGCCGGCTAGGCAGATGCAGAGGGGGATGGTTCTGGGACGCCAGAACGCACCGCTGAGCCTACTGGAGACGTCGTGGGCCCAGTCAGAGAAATGTTGATGAAAGTAGGAGCCTCCTTGATAACCCCAATGACGTGTCTGCCCAGCCTTTCTCAACATCGGAGGAGCATAGGTGAGTGCTTAAGCCTTCCATCACCACCGGGAGCAAGTTAAGAGGTGGCACTTTGGATTTTAACATCACATCCTGTGTATTTGAAAACATTATGGATTTATCAAGTAATGACTATAAAGAGCTTTCTTCTCACCAAATCCATCATCCTGGAGAATACTGCACATATCTTCTTTAAGTGTGATGGCCTCAGATGTACTCTGGTTCAGTGTAAAGTGCTCAGCAACGTCAATTGCACTAGAGACAAAGTTAAATTTAATTAAATGATTAATAATCACTGTTTCCATGCTCTAATACATAAATGTACAATCGTTATTCAAAATGAATACATATATATTTTCTTTCTTTTAAGTCACTTGAGTCATGTTGTTTGTAGAACCAAAGCTAACCTAGTAATTCTTTACTAAAATTCATTATTTTCTTTTACATTTATCCCATGTGCGATAGCATCATAATTAAGAAATAAATTGGATGGAATCAGCTTCAGCAGAAGTAATAAGAAGGATGAAACTTCAGCCTTGGGCTGTGGATTTGTACCTAAGATTTCCACACACAATGAGCTCCCTATCTGAACCAGATCACTGAAGGAAGGCATCAAAGGGACTGCAGTAAACAGACTCATTCCCTTTTAGTAATATTATAGATGCTATTTGCATAATTTTCATTTCACAGAAAAATGCTGAATGTGTGTCCTGCATCGATGCCTGAGAATCAATCACTCTTCATTCAGAAGGGTAATACAATGACTCAGTCATCCTTGCAGTTCTGAGCATATTGCTACTTTTTCAGCAGAAAAAGTTAATGTCCCATAGCCAGAAATTCCAATATTTCCCTGGAGGCGCACTTGAATAGCACAGATGAGGCAGGTCAGGGATGTCAAACTCATTTTAGATCACGGGCCAGAATGGGCAAAATGCGACTTCATGCGGGCCGGATCAGTTGTGCACGCGCGAACACACCCGCGCTTGCTCCCACAGCTTTCGTTGCCTTTGTTTTCTCAACCTGCTCTCATGTGTCTCAGTCTCTGCTATAACTACAAAGTGTTTCACTTTATGAATTTCATTTCTTATGAATAAGATTGCCTAGCAAGCATTACTTTTATGATTGGTATATAGGCCCTAGATAGAGTGGATGTAGAAATAATGTTTCCAGTAATAAGAGAGTCTGGGACCAGAGGTCACAGCATCACAATAAAAGGACATACATTCAAAATGGAGATGAGGAGGAACAGGTGGTAAATCTGTGGAATTCATTGCTACAGATTGTGGTGGAGGCCAAGATATTAGGTATTTTTTAGGCAGAAATTGATAGGTCTTGATTAGGTTACAGGGGGAAAGGCAATAGAATGTGGTCGAGGGAGAAAATAAATCAGCCATGGTTGAATGGCAAAATAGACTTGATGGGCTAAATGGCCTAATTCTGTTCCCCTGTCTTATAGTCTTCCTACAATGTTTATGTTTTGCCCACAATGGGCTGACTGGGTGGTGAACAGCCAAACAGCAGCTCTCTGGCATGGTGAAAGATGGTCTGTCCATTATCTCACCTGAAGGCCCCGCTCCCCATCCTTCTCCTTATGTCTTTCTTCCTTCCCCTCACACCTTCTCCCCTCACCTCTCATGTCTTTCTTTCATCTGCTCCCTTCCTCACCCCCTCTCCCTCTCCCCTCCCTCGACACCCTCTCTTCCCTTACTCATCCCTCAAATCACTCCCTTTCCTCATCTGCTCCCCCTCCCCTTCCTTTACCACCACCTTCTCTCCCTTCGCTTCCCTATTCCACCATAACTACCAGCACACCTTCACATTGCACCTAACCTTACACCCCAAACACAGAGCCCCCACCCTGGGGAATAGATTTTGGATCGCTGTCTGCGGCCCCATTCACAGTGCGACTGCCTTTATCCATGCACTCACCTGGGTCTCAGATACTTGGTGGCGGTCTCTGTGGTGGCAGCCCAGGCACTTCCCGGTGTCCACAACAACGCTGAGTCTCCTCACCTTCCCCAGCGCCGGCCCCTTCCCACCCACGGTACTGCATGGCTGGATATGGGCGTAGCTTCTACTCACCCCCCGGAGCCGGGGAGTGTGGAGGTGACAGCTGCAGATCGGACTTGCATTTTCCTACTGCACAAAATTCATATTTCCTGCGAGTTTAAGCGGTCATGTAGCTCACTTTCTGTGTATAATCTAACAGCGCTGGCTTTTCCCCAAATCATCCCGCGGGCCGGATTGGACCCCTTCGCGGGCCCGATGTGGCCCGCAGGCCGGTAGTTTGATACCCCTGAAGTAGGCAATGAATATTTTGGTTGTTGTCCTATCACCTCTTGCATAGTTGCCATCTTCCCTAATGGTGGGCTCTGATGGTGAGCCAGAGATCCAACAATGACATGTGGCAGTTGGGGGGTCAATGAGACCCTTGAATCAGGTACTTATTGGAGTCAACAGTGCTCCAGAACAGCTTTTTTTCCTTTGGAGGGGAAGAGTCAGGGAAGAAATAAATCACTTTTGATTAAGCGAGATGGTCAACCTCCTTGTGATTGGATGAAAATGGATCAGCTAGATGAGGTCAGAGCAAGCACAGATCAGGGTTTCAGTAAGAGGTTGAGAGATTGAAAAATGTTTTAGTGCCAACTTTGACAGTAAAAATATCTCAATTGCAATTATATTTAAAATGTTAAAGAAAGCTTGTAATATCACTGCTAAAATATTGTTAGCTTTGAACATTTTCATGTCTGAATTGTAGGGTGAGGGCAGGCTGAGACTTTGTTCCTTGGGTTATCAGAGACTGAGTGGTGAAATTCTAAAAGTGTATAAAATCATAGGGTGAATGTACACACCCTTTTTCCTAGGGTTGGGGAATCAAAAACGTGGGCATAGGTTTTATGTGAGAGGGGGAAGATTTAAAACAAACATGAGGGGCAGCTATTTCTACACAAAGGGAGGGAAATATGTGTATGCCAGAGGAAGACAAAGGCAGATACTTTAATGACTTTTAAAGACATTTGGACATGTACTGTACATGAATAGGAAAGTGCAAATGGAACCAGCCTGGATGGGGATCTTGGTTGGCAAGGACAAGTTGTTCCAAAGGGCCTGTTTCCCTGGTATACAACTATATAACACAATATATGCAGATAATTAAATTAAGTAATGAAATGAGATAAGCATGTTGGGTACCAAACAGCAAAGGTAAAACAATCAAACAATGGCCGACAATATTGGCAGCATTTCACCTTAAGAACTTAATGAGAATAAATAAAGAAACAAGCAGACAATTTCTTCAATGTAGAAAGTTCACCTAACAAGTAGAAAAATATTCACAGCACTAGAGGCAGGTTGCTGAATAATTTTAAAGGGGTTAGAAATGGTTTTAATCTTAATTGAGCTGCATGGTGGCAAAAATATTATCAATAAGATAAAAAGGGCCAGGAATTATTCCAAGACTTCAATAAAGAATCAGATCAAGACATTCTATTGTAACAAGAGAAAAGTAACATGCTTCTTCGCTTCCCTATGCACGTTATTATTTTGTAAAACTGAATGTTACAAACATGATTTAAATAACAAAATAGTTAAACTTCAAATATTTTCTTGTATTGCAAACACAACTGTGAAACACATTGTCAGAAGCTGTAACAAATTGTTACTTTGTTAAAACAATGTTTATAACCAAAAACCAAGCCCATTAGGGGCACGTATTTAGATGAGCAGAAGAGCAGCATGTAAGCAGAGCGGAAACACAATTTTGCCCATCAATGTACAAAGTTCAGGGACTCACTCCACATCTGGCAGCTGAATAGAAAAATCATGAAACTCCTCAGGCAAAGTAATGGCATTATATGTGGCTTCAAGGTTTTCTTCAGCAAGATCCACAATATCTGCAACAACGAAATCACAACCAATTACTATTTTACGATGTTACAGAGCTTATAGGTTAATGTTATTTACTTTACCTCAATTCCAAACAATGATCAAGAAAATTACAGCAACAAAAACAGCAATTTGATTCCTCACCATCAATGGTGACTGCAAATTGAAAAATTCTATTAGTTATAGTGATTTTACTGCTTCAGAATATCAATCTGGGATTGTATTTTTCCCAAGATTATTAGCAGAAAGAGAAAATGACTACTGCACAGGAGAGCATTAAACCCATTGACTGCTTAAATGCAAGAGTAATCTGGCCGGTGCTTCTCCCCTGCCCATCCTCCCTTGCCCTGCAAATGCATCCTCTTTGAATGATTTAAGTGAATCTATCTTCATTATTATCAGTCAAAGTGCATTCCAGATCCAAACCTTTGTTTACAAAATAACTTTCTCTTCATGGCACAGTTGGTCCTATTAACTATCACCCTGATGCTCTTGAACTTTCCACCGATGGAATCTGTTTCTATTTGTAATATTACACTGCTTCTATAAGATCTTCTTACCCCCTCCTCACGGCTTTCAATCCGAAGCCTGTATTATGTTCAACCTTTTGCATACTCTTAACAGAAGAGATGGATATGAATCTTGGATAACTTATTAACTTATTTATATGCTGTAACTGTAATTCTTTTTTGTGCACAACCCGCAGGCATTGCCACTTTCATTTCACTGCACATCGTGTATGTGTATGTGACAAATAAATTTGACTTGACTTGACTTGACTTGACCATAGTCTCAAGGATGGGAGCTTTCGCCAATCAGAACCAATGGAACTAGTCCTGGAATAGCTCAAATTCCAACAATAATTGCTGGTGTATGGACAGGACGGGTTCTGTCCAAAGCAAGGAGTGGTTTCATTTAATTGAGACTAAGACACATATAAACATACAGAACCTTCAGAAATGACTGGCTGCTTCTGGCACAGAATCCTTTACAAGACACATCAGTCATTATTTCATAAAATAAGGGTTTACGCAGTACGAGAGTTCTACAGTTGTCGACCTACTGATGTTGTAGACATCCATCACTCGCTTTATACCCAATTCATGTTATGGAAACATGGTTTCGAGCAGAACTACCTGTATCCAGCACTCACAGGAAAGTTGTATTGGCACTTCATGATTTATGCAGAATGGTAATTTTCCTTTTAATCCCCAATGCCATACTGCTTCAAGTTGGTGGACTGATCCATATTCGAGGATTTATAGGCCAACCTAAGTGAGTATGACACTGCTGTCACAGACGTCACCAGTAATTGTGAAGAGAATTGCATGCCAAAGAAGTCAATCTGAGGGTTTTCACTGAATGAACCACGAGATCCACTTCCTAGTGAAGTCTGAGGTGTTCTACATAGGTGATCATGACCTGTTCAGGAAATCTGCATACAACCCTTGCAGAGCCTTCAGAGCTACCAAGAGACAATTCCAGACCAAGTTATTGTCCCATATTAACTACATGGACACCTGTTGATTGTGGAAAGGCCTTCATGCTATTACTGGCAACAAAGCAAAGGTTGGTGGAATGACATCAACTGCCCTTACAGCATCAGATGTGCCTGTATCCATGGCCACCATCGCAGACATCTGATCGGCCTTCCTGAGTGTGAACCCGTGGAAAATGACTGACCCAGATGGAGCCCCCTCCGTGTGCTCAAAACCTGTGGACTAGGCAGCTGAAGTATTTGTGGACATCTTCAACCTCCTCTTACTCCAACCTGAGGTTCTCACCTACTTTGAAAACCAGTGCCAAAGAAAAACAAGGTAGTGTGCCTTCCAGTGACTCTGGTATCCACCATCGTGAAATGCTTTGAGAGGCTGGTCATGGTGCACATCAACATCCTCCCAGATACCCTTGATCCACTGCAATTCTACATTATTTCCAAATTTATCCGGTAAAATTAAATTACACAAGTATGTAACCTAGATAACAAAAAGATAATGGCATGACAACTTATGGCAATGAAAACAGAATGGAAAAAAAACTACTGCAATAACTGAATTAATCATAGTTAGAAAAATTGTAATAAAAAAACTCTCCAAGTACGCAAACATTTTGGTATGTTCTAAAGATCAGTGACATTGACACAATGCCCAACAGAATAAATTAATGGTCGAAGGGAATTATGAAAACTTCTTAGTTTAAATGATAACTAAATCTATAAAGATATTACAAGGATGACCCAAAACAAGGATAAGGAATATAACTGTGAAAGATAGATAACGTCCTGTGGCCATATCTGTATCCATGAAATCTTGCAATAATCAAAAGATAAGTAATTTATATGAATCAAAACATTTGTCCAAAGTTCCAGTGACTGTACTATACCTGGACGAAAAGTAATCCTAATTTTTGTGAATGCCTCATTGCAGTCTGCCAGGAGATACTTAGCCTTTCGATTGTAAATCCGCACCACTCCTAGAAGCAGGTGGCCTGAAGTTCTCAATGCAATTTTAACCTAAGAGGGAGCATAAATATGAAACTTGTTGTCCTGTGTCGTGAATAAAGTTCTAAATTATTATCCTACCTGGACTCATGTATCATAAATGTCTTTCCATATTTGAGAGTAATTTTGATCTAGTTTGTGCTGCTGCCTCAATAGCTCAAGGGATCCGGGTTCAGTCCTGATCCTAGGTGCCAGCTTTACAAAGATTAGTTTTTTCTAACTGCATGGGTTATCTCTGATATGCCCCCTCATTCCAAACACATGGTGGTAATTTGAAGACTGTAAATGTTGGCTTTGTGTAGGTTAATGGCAAACGGTAATGAAGGGGGAGTTGGTGGGCATGTGCGGAAGAGAATGTTGCTGGTGTACAGGAAAATAAAGAGAGTATTGAAACTAAAATATCGCTCACCTTGTAACTAGAATTAGCCTAGTGGGCCAATGGCTTCATATATATATATATTAGCTAGTAATGGCACAAAGTAAGTCTCCATCAATGTTTAAAGAAACGTTAGTCCTCTTTGTGTCCAAATAAAAGTGTACTAAATATTAACAATATTTTCTTTTAAATGGTCCATTCAATACCAAGGGAATTGATGCCTATGGTAGAGTCCCTATCATTAAACCTAACTGTGATAAATCATTTCAGAATATAATTGAGACCTAACTTATCTTTATGGTCCATCAACTCCCCTGATGATAAACAAAATCAAATGATTTGTCTAATCTTTTAGCATAGCTCCTCTCCAAAAAGACTTCTCACAGTAGAATTTTAACTAGCTGTGACACAATAGCACAGCTAGTGGAGCTGCTGGTTCACATCTTTTGTGACCCAGGTTCAGTCCTGACCTCCAGTGTTGTCTGCATGAAATTTGCATGTCCTTTCTGCCACTGTATGGATTTCCACCAGGGGCTCCCGTTTCTACCCACAATAAAAATGCGCAGGTGCGTTGTCCATTATAAATTGCCCCTAGCAGTTAGGTGAGCTGTAGAATTTATGGGGAGTTGATATGAAAGTGGGATGAATAAAAATAGGATGTGTAAATGGGTGCATGATAGTCAGTGGGGACTTGGCATAAAGTAGATTAAAAACTACTAATATATAAAACACTAAACTCCTGCAAGTGGATGAGCTCCTTGATCCTCAGCTCATTTTTGTTGGGACCAGATTAAATTCCTGTTTCAGATATTTTCCATATAATCTCTGACAAGACAAAAACTTGATCATTGTGCAAGTTAAAATTCAGTCTTACTGAATTCAGTCAATTAAATACAAGCATGATTTACACCTTCCAAAATTTCATCATGTTGCAGTACAAACTTGGTGTTAGCAAGTGAAAAGGGATTTTTGTATATGTTTTTCCCATGAGTAACTAAGCATTTCTTCCAACATGTGAAAACCTGAAGTTTCAATATTCCACCATGTAGAATAAGGTACAATGTGGATTAGAATGGCTTTAGCACACATAAAGATCTTTCCTCCATAATTTTCTCTAAGTGCAGACAGTGGAAGGGCATTGAACCGTGTATTTGGGGTGGGCTGCAGAGGACAATAAGGTAAAGCATAGATTAATCTGTGGCCAAAGTACTGGTGCATAAGGGAGGGCTTTTGGTACTTGGATCATTGGTATTGCGTTTGGGGAAGGCAGGAACCTGTAGAAGAAGGCTGGGTTAGATCTAAATAGAAAGGGGACGATGTCAAGTCAACAATCTCTCCCTCAATGTCAGAATATCAAAGGAGCTAGGCATCACCTTTAGTAGAAAGGGGTGGTGTGCACATCCCAGTCAGCATCAATTGTGCTAAAGTGGAGATGGCCAAGAGCTTCACATTCCATGGTGTAAATATCAAAGCAATTTGTCTTGATCCATCCACATTGAAGCTAGTCAAGAAAGCACAGCAATGTTTATCTCTTCCTCAGAAGACTAAGGAAATTTGTAATGTCTCCAATTACATTAATTTCTACAGGTGCATCATAGAAAGCATCCTATCAGGATGCATCACAACTTGGTTTAGCAACTATTGTATCCAGACCACAAGAAAATGCAGAAAGATGTGGATGCAGTCCAGTCCATTATGCAAACCAGCCCCTCGCCCATCGACTCTGCACCTCAGTGCCTCGGGAAAGCAACCAACATAAACAATGACCACTCACTCCCCAATCATTTCCTCTTCTTTCCTCCCCATTGGGCAAAAGATATAAAGGTTTGTAAGCACGTACCGCCAGATTTAGGAACAACTCCTTTCCCCGCTGTTATCAGACTCTTGAATGAGCCTCTCATAAGCTTAGGATGTATTCTCCGTCTCCAAATCTACCTCGTTTTGTGTCATGCACATTTTTATCTGCAGCTGTAACACTATATTCTGCTGATGTTTTCCTCTTACGTTTCCTTATGTGTGACTTGATTGTTCTCATGTATGGTATGTTTTAATTGCATATTATGCAAAACAAAGTTTTTGATTGTATTTCAGTACCCAAGACAATAATGAATCAATATCAATATTCAGGGGGGTTTGCTTGTGAAACTAGGAGGGGTTTTAGCATGTGGGTGCGAAACAGCAGCAATAGACAATAGGTGCAGGAGGAGGCCATTCGGCCCTTCCAGCCAGCACCGCCATTCAATGTGATCATGGCTGATCATTCTCAATCAGTACCCCGTTCCTGCCTTCACCCCATACCCCCTGACTCCGCTATCCTTAAGAGCTCTATCTAGCTCTCTCTTGAATGCATTCAGAGAATTGGCCTCCACTGCCTTCTGAGGCAGAGAATTCCACAGATTCACAACTCTCTGACTGAATTTTTTTTTCCTCATCTCCGTTCTAAATGGCCTACTCCTTATTCTTAAACTGTGGCCCCTTGTTCTGGACTCCCCCAACATTGGGAACATGTTTCCTGCCTCTAACGTGTTCAACCACTTAATAATCTTATACGTTTCGATAAGATCCCCTCTCATCCTTCTAAATTCCAGTGTATACAAGTCTAGTCGCTCCAGTCATTCAACATATGACAGTCCCGCCATTCCGGGAATTAACCTAGTAAACCTACGCTGCACGCCCTCAATAGCAAGAATATCCTTCCTCAAATTTGGAGAACAAAACTGCACACAGTACTCCAGGTGCGGTCTCATTAGGGCCCTGTACAACTGCAGAAGGACCTCTTTGCTCCTATACTCAACTCCTCTTGTTATGAAGGTCAACATTCCATTGGCTTTCTTCACTGCCTGCTGCACCTGCATGCTTCCTTTCAGTGACCGGTGCACTAGGACACCCAGATCTCGTTGTACGTCCCCTTTTCCTAACTTGACACCATTCAGATAATACTCTGCCTTCCTATTCTTACCATCAAAGTGGATAACCTCACACTTATCCATATTAAACTGCATCTGCCATGCATCCGCCCACTCACACAACCTGTCCAAGTCACCCTGCAACCTCATAGCATCTTCCTCACAGCTCACACTACCACCCAGCTTTGTATCATCTGCAAATTTGCTAATGTTACTTTTAATCCCTTCATCCAAGTCAGCACCTGAAGGTCGAGGCTAAATCAAGCAAGTTCAGCGGACGGAGCCGACAGAGGCAGGTTAGGGAGCATAGCAGGGCTGGCAGGTTCAACCGCATTTACTTTAATGCAATGAGCCTCATTGATATATCAGATGAGCTTAGACTATGTGTTAATGTGCGGGGATCACTGGTCGGTGCGGACGTGGTGGGCCGAAGGGCCTGTTTCTGCGCTGTATCTCTAATCTAAACTATGGATCGATGCTGTGTGCCTCTGAATAATTAGTGTAGATGGTCAAAGCAATTTATTCTTTAAATATTTCATTCAATTATGAATAGAAATATTCCAATTTAGATGTGAAGATTAAACCACCAAGTATGAGCATTTCCAATTTTTCATTCAGATATGATCTGTCCAAGGTGCAATGATTTTGAAAAGTCAAGTGTGAATTGTAATCTACAAAGTACTGCAGATCACATATTTATTACATTGTGCTTTGTTAAAAGTAATGTTCAATTATAATTACATTCAAAATAATAAGTAATTTGTACTGATTTGTTGTGTTGTACAAATATTAGAACCATCTTGTTAAATAAATATTTAGTTGCTTTACCTTGGGCGAAATAATGCTTTCAACAGTAGCCTCCAGGTTGCACTCAAAAACATGAGCTTTTGTTAGCTTTTTATCCCAATGGGCAGCCAGCCAAATTTTTGCCAGTGGCCCACGCTTGCTCAGAAATAAGGTGGCATAGAACATTGCTGCAGCTACAAGGATCACGAGCAAGAGAAAATGTTGCTGAAGAAGAAAAATTAGAATCAACCATTGAAGAATAATGGATCACATTTGTAACAAGATAGCAAGGTGCAAACGTGTTGGCAAACAGTCATATCATATCGTAAGTTTAGCTCCTTAATTTTTTTTTAACCATTGGCATGCATGCTATATAAACTCAGAAACAATTCAAATCCCAAATTGTTTGCAATGTTTAGAAATGTATCCTTGCTTAGAGTTTAAAAGTTGCTTAAACTTTTCCTAGGTGTTGATATTCCATGGCATAAATAAGCCTCTGAGTAAAATGTTATTCCTGAAAAATTCTGTCTGAAAAAATGGTTATATAGTTAACAGCAAGGATGAAAGCTAATAGACTGCGGGATTTAGAAACATAGACATAGAAAATAGGTGCAGGAGTAGGCCATTCGGCCCTTCGAGCCTGCACCGCCATTCAATATGATCATGGCTGATCATCCAACTCAGTATCCTGTACCTGCTTTCTCTCCATACCCCCTGATCCCTTTAGCCACAAGGGCCACATCTAACTCCCTCTTAAATATAGCCAATGAACTGGCCTCAACTACCTTCTGTGGCAGAGAATTCCACAGATTCACCGCTCTCTGTGTGAAGAGAGCTGGATAGAGCTCTTAAGGATAGCGGGGTGTTGGGGGAGTCCAGAACAAGGGGCCACAGTTTAAGAATAAGGGGTAGGCCATTTAGAACGGAGATGAGGAAGAACTTTTTCAGTCAGAGAGTGGTGAAGGTGTGGAATTCTCTGCCTCAGAAGGCAGTGGAGGCCAGTTCGTTGGATGCTTTCAAGAGAGAGCTGGATAGAGCTCTTAAGGATAGCGGAGTGAGGGGGTATGGGGAGAAGGCAGGAACGGGGTACTGATTGAGAGTGATCAGCCATGATCGCATTGAATGGCGGTGCTGGCTCGAAGGGCTGAATGGCCTACTCCTGCACCTATTGTCTATTGTCTATTGAAAAAAAACGTTCTCATCTCGGTCCTAAAAGACTTCCCCCTTATCCTTAAACTGTGACCCCTTGTTCTGGACTTCCCCAACATCGGGAACAATCTTCCTGCATCTAGCCTGTCCAACCCCTTAAGAATTTTGTAAGTTTCTATAAGATCCCCCCTCAATCTTCTAAATTCCAGCGAGTACAAACCGAGTCTATCCAGTCTTTCTTCATATGAAAGTCCTGCCATCCCAGGAATCAATCTGGTGAACCTTCTCTGTACTCCCTCTATGGCAAGAATGTCTTTCCTCAGATTAGGAGACCAAAACTGTACGCAATACTCCAGGTGTGGTCTCACCAATGCCCTGTACAACTGCAGCAGAACCTCCCTGCTCCTATACTCAAATCCCCTCGCTATGAATGCCAACATACCATTCGCTTTCTTCACTGCCTGCTGCACCTGCATGCCTACTTTCAATGACTGGTGTACCACGACACCCAGGTCTCGTTGCATCTCCCCTCCTGGTCATTCAGACAGAAATAGGGCAAGCGGAATGTAATCCAGAAGCACCAATAACCAGAGGCCATAGATTTAAGGTAAGGAATATGGAGCAGATTTCAGAATTTCTTTTACATGCAATGTGCTTGGAATTTAAAATGCACTGTCTGAGAGGGTGTAAAGGCAATGATTCTCACATTTAAAAAGTATTAAGATGTGTATATGAAATGCTAATGCATGGAAGGATACTCAATGGGATTTGTTTAGATAGGTATGATCGGCATGGACAGGATGGGCTGAAAGGTCTGTTTCTGTGCTGTATAACTCTAAAATTGCTCTTGGGAAGGTATAAAGACAAGAGAAAACACAACAAATTAAGATATATGGGGAGCACTAAGGAACAAGTAGACTTGCTGTGTATGCCCATAGATTGTTAAGGTTAGCAAAAAAAAATTGATGGTTGCAAAGGTATATGGGATCTTTACTTTGCTGAGGCATGGTATATATGAGGGGAACTAATGTGAGAAACATGCGTGATGTCAGTGGGACTCCAGTTTGAGTACTGCATTCAGTTTGATCACGAGATTACAGAAGACGTGAATGTCCTGAGAAGGTGCTGAAATCTCGATACACTGAGCCCTGGTACCCTTGTTCCCAAAGTTATAAAGATTTTGACAGAGAGAGCATGGGAATAGGGTTTCCAGTATGTCAGAGGCAGCAAAACAACTGTGGCACATATGTGCCAGAGCCAGTGAGGTACCAGGACCCACTGGGTCAGATAAAGAGAACAGCGGACCTGATGTATTGGAGGGAGCAGGATACATTTATATCAAGGATGGAAGGGTACTGGGTCTAGTTAATCAGAGGGAGCAAGAAGGGTACCAGCAACTGTAGGAAGCAGCAGATGATGATAATCCAACATGGGATTGTAGGTTATCAGACTCATTGTAACTGTCTTTCTATGCCAACGTTAGACTAAAATCTCAGAGCAAATGAAAGAGCCCTTAAAGGTGAAAGTTGATTTAAGAAGGACCTCAGGGGCAACTTTTCCGGTCACCTATATCTGGAACAAGTTGCCAGAGGAAGCTATAGTAGGGGATACAATTATAATTTGGACATATATATGGATCGGAGGATTTAAAGGGATTTGGGCCAAACGGGACCAGCTTAGAATGCCTGGAAGACAAATATAGGCCTCTTACAATCAGAGAAAGGTGAATTTATAATGGGAAACAAGGAAATGGCAGAACAGTTAAATGAGTACTTTGGTTCTGTCTTCACTAAGGAAGACACAAACAATCTCCCAGAAATACTAGGGGTCTGAGGATTTAGTGGGAGGGAGGAACTGAAAGAAATCCACATTAGTCAGGAAATGGTGTTAGGTAAACTGTTGGGTCTGAAGGCAGATAAATTCTCAGGGCCTGATGGTGGTGCATCCCAGAGTACTCAAGGAAGTGGCCCCAGAAATCATGGATGCATTGGTGATCATTTTCCAATGTTCTCTCGACTCTGGATCAGTTCCTGTGGACTAGAGGGTAGCCAATGTAACTCCACTTTTTAAGAAAGGAGGGAGAGAGAAATGGGGGAATTATAGACTAGTTAGCCTTACATCGGTAGTGGGGAAGATGCTTGAGTCGATTGTTAAAGATGTTATAGCAGTGCATTTGGAAACCAGTGACAGGATCGGACAAATTTAGCATGGATTTATTAAGGGGAAATCATGCTTGACCAATCTTCCGGAATATTTTGAGGATGTAACAAGTAGAATGGATATGAGTGAGCCAGTGGATGTGGTGTGTCTGGACTGTCAAAAAGCCTTTGACAAGGTCTCACACAAGAGATTAGTGTGCAAAATTAGAGCACATGGTATTGGGGGTAGGGTATTGACATGGATAGAGAACTGGTTGGCAGACAGGAAGCAAAGAATAGGAATTAACAGGTCCTTTTCAGAATGGCAGGCAGTGACTAATGGGGTGCCGCAAGGCTCGGTGCTGGGATCCCAATTATTTACAATATATATTAACGATTTAGACAAGGGAATTAAATGTGACATCTCCAAGTTTGCGGATGACACAAAGCTGGGTGGCAGTATGAGCTGCGGCGAGGATGCTATGAGGCTGCAGGGTGACTTGGATAGGTTGGGTCAGTGGGCAGGTGCAAGGCAGATGCAGTATAATGTGGATAAATGTGAGGTTATCCACTTTGATGGTAAGAACAAGAAGGCAGATTATTATCTGAATGGTGTCAGATTAGGAAAAGGGGAGGTGCAACGAGACCTGGTGTGCTTGTACATCAGTCACTGAAAGTAAGCATGCAGGTACAGCAGGCAGTGAAGAAAGCTAATGGCTTGTTGGCTTTCATTGCGAGAGGATTTGAGTTTAGAAGCAAGGAAGTCCAACTGCAGTTGGACAGGGCCCTGGTGAGACTGCACCTGGAGTATTGTGTGCAATTTTGGTCTCCTAATTTGAGGACGGACATTATTACTATTTGAGGGATTGCAGCGTAGGTTCACCAGGTTAATTCCCACAATGGCGGGTCTGACATATGATGAAAGAATGGGTCGACTGGGCTTCTATTCCCTGGAATTTAGATGGATGAGAGAGGATCTTATAGAAACTTTAAAGAATCTTAAGGGATTGGACTGGCTAAATGCAAGAAAAATGTTCCCGATGTTGGGGGAGTCTAGAACCAGGGGTCACAGTTTAAGAATAAGGGGTAGGCCATTTAGGATTGAGATGAGGAAAAAAAAATTCACCCAGAGTTGTGAATCTGTGAAATTCTCTGCCACAGAAGGCAGTGGAGGCCAATTCACTGGATGTTTTCAAGTGAGTTAGATTTAGCTCTTAAGGCGAAAGGAATCAGGGGAAAAAGCAGGAACGGGGTACTGATTTTAGATGATCAGCCATGATCATATATTGAATGACTCGAAGGGCCGAATGGCCTACTCTTGCACCTATTTTCCTATGCCTTGAACGAGGTGTGGGAAAGGCTTGTTTCTGTGCTGTACAGCTCCATCCTGTACCAGTTAAAAGCACCAACCTACATTACTGGATACATTGACATCAAGTGTGGTTGGTGCGCAATACACATCAAGTGTGGTTGGTGCACAATTGTCTATTTGCCTAAGTGGTGCATTTCCAAAATAATTCTTGGTCCAAAGCTCTGAGAGTTTTTGTGTCTGCTGATGCCGAGATAATAGGCCATTTGTTATTTGCCTCCTATTGAACATAATGAAGCAGTGCGTGGAGCATCACTTTTGCAGCATGCATGGTACACTTATATTTATTTGCAATGGTTTACAACGCAAAATATTTGGGGTTTGGATTTTTTTTTCGCATTTGCATCTGGTGGGAGCCCACCCCCGAGATCGGGGTGGGGGCAGATTCATTTTACATCGTCAGCCGGAATGCAAAAAGCGGCAGCAAACGTGCATCTTTGCAGGAAAGAGAACAAGGGAACTGATACGAGCTTTCCCTGAAAATACATGAGACAAAACGGCCGAAGTGAAAGATTGCACCCAGCCTGCGGGCTCCCTGCGCCACGTTTGACGGCTCATGGAGGTTCACTCGGGTGTTCACACCCGTTGCATTTAACGCGATACACAGGCGCCCGGGTGCATTGAACACAATGCATATCCACCCAGTAGCATTGATTGACGCGTAGCGTCCGTTACCGGGATATCGGTGCCCGGTGAAGGGAGGAGGGAGGAAGGAGGAGACGCCGCGCTCTCGGATGCACACCCGCCCGCCCGCGCACACGATGCCAGAGCGATGCGATGGCCGGCCGCATCGAGCGATGACAGCAGCCGATCACTTACTCGCTGGCGCTCCCTCCACCCTGAGGCAACGCCCGCCGCAGCGCGCGCCAACGTCGGCCTGGTCGCGAGGGGGGGGGGGGGCGCGGGGCGAGCACGCGAGGTGACGGTTGGAGAGACGGCGCGAGGCGCTTCCCGCCAAAACTGCTCAATCCCGCCCAAGCCATCCCTCCTTCCCTTACAACTGGTCGTCCTTCTCACCAAACCCACCACTCCCGTCAAAACCACTCCCGTCAAAACGGCCTCCTCTCGCCAAAAAACATCCCTCCCGTCAAAACTGGTCGTCCCCCCTGCCAAAACCACAACCCCCGTCAAAATTGAACCCCCTCTCCCAAAAACATCCCTTCTTCGCACCAAACAGTCCCTCCTGTTAAAAACACCACTCCCACCAATACAGCCTCTCACATCACAATTGCCCCAGGTTCCTGCCAAAATCAACTCTTACCCCCCAAACCAGTCCTCCAAACCAGATCTATCCCTCCTGCCAAAACTAGTCCTCCAATCGAGATCCCTATCTTCTGCAAGCACCATCCCAGTACAAACCAGATCTCCTTTCATCCAAAAATCAACCTTTAATGTTTAAGGTGAAAGGAAATATTTATTAAGAACCTATCGGGCAACCTTTTCTCACAGAGGGCGGTGGGTATATGGAACGAGCTGCCAAAGAGGTAGTTGAGGCATGTACCATAACAACATTTAAAAGACATTTGAACAGATACATAGATAGAAAAGATTTAGGGAAATATGGGCCACATATATGCAAATAGGATTACCTTTGATGGAACATCGTGTTCGAGATGGACGAGTTGGGCCAAAGATCTGTTTCCATGCTGTTTGAGTCTATAACCGACTACAGTCGGCAAAAGTGGAACGATGAAGAACAGGATCAAACGACCGCAAGAAGTACAGCAAAGACTCTGGTCACACTCGACCCATGACTATGGAAGAGCTGGAAAAGGACTTCTCTTCACTGAAACCAGGAAAAGCAATTGGCTGGGATAAAATCTCAACAGAGCAGATTAAGAACTTTGGACCTGTTGCTAAGAAATGGCTGTTACAGCTGTACAACCACTGCTTGTCTACCCACAAGCTTCCTAAGATCTGGAAGAAAGCACATGTACTGGCACTCCTGAAACCCAGGAAAGATCCATCAATTCCTAAGAGTTATAGGCCAATCTCACTTCTGAGTCATACATACAAGCTCTGAATGCCTGGTACTTGACAGAGGTGGACCTGTTGATGATTTCCTCATCCCAGAGCAAGTTGGTTTCCGCCCGGCAAGTCTACGACGAGCCAAGTATTCAACCTCACTCAGCACATTGAAGATGGTTTCGAGGAAGGGAAAATAACCAGTGCTGTGTTTGTCGATCTCTCAGCTGCTTAAGACACTTAACCATAGATGCCTTCTCCACAAGATCCTGAAGTTTACCAAGGACATCCGTCTAACAGAATTGATTGAAAGGATGCTCAAGAACAGGTACTTCTTTGTCGAACTGGGTAGTAAGAAGAGCAGATGGCAGAAACTCAAGAACAGACTACCACAGGAAAGTGTGCTTGCACCAATACTCTTCAACATCTACACTAACGACCAACTTAGAAGTGAAGGTACATGTCGCTTTATCTATGCAGACGACCTTGGTGTAGCTGCCCAAGACAGTGAATTCAGTGCTGTTGAAGAACGACTTAAATGCCCTCAAAAAACGAACACCTTATTCCGAAGAGAACCACCTCCGTGCAAATCCATCAAAGACACAGGTGTGTGCATTCCATTTGCGCAACCGAGAAGCAATGATCTAAGGTGACTCCTAGATATACTGGGTGATCGCAATTTTCAAGAGGGGTACCAGAGCAGGTGATATTCAATCGGTATTTGCTCTCCTTCAAGACCCATGTTGAGAAGACAAAAGCTAAAGTCTGTGCTAGAAACAACATTGTCAGCAAACTTACTGGAACAAGATGGGGCGCAATTCCTGACACTCTACGATCACCTGCCTTGGCCCTTTGCTACTCAACAGCAGAGTATGCATGCCCAGTCTGGGAAAGATCAGCCCATGCTAAGAAGATTGATCCAGCCATCAATACAACCTGCCGCCTTATCACTGGATGTTTTAGACATCAACTGACAGCCTATACATATTGTCTGGTATAGAGCCACCAGAGATTCGTCACAGTGCAGCAAGCAGTAGAGAATGCCATCGCCAGACCACAGATGTACGACTTCCCTTATTCGGCCATGAACCCGCAAAGATTCGGCTAAAGTCCAGGAAAAGCTTCCTCAACGAAGTTGAACCAAATGCTGAAACTGAAGGTACTAGAGTTGCATTATGGGAAGAGAGACTAGCCAATCTCCCATCAACAACATCCATGTCCATAAGTGCCAAAGAAGAACTTCCTCCTTGTGCCAAATCAAGCTGAGCTGCATAGAAATGCCTCAACAGACTGAGAGCTGGTACTGGTCGTTGTAAAGCGACTCTCAAGAAGTGGGGTTATATAGACACTGAAGACGTCATCTGCATATGTGGCACTAAACCGCAAACTATGGAGCACCTATTGAGATGTCCTCTTTTGGAGCACGAATGCAAAGCTGAGGGCCTCGCAGAAAACAATGATATTGCTAAGAGTTGTGTTCAGTTTTGGCTGAAACACAATATCTAGCATGTGTGGACACGATAAGGAAGACAGCTGGGTCAGGAGGCTAAATGTGCTGGAGGTGGTTAGTTTAATCTTTGGTCTAGAACAGGCCTGGCAATAATAGATGGATACAGATGAGTTGGGGGGGGGGGGGATTGATTGGCAGATGATGAAGTGAGAAAGACGAGAGATGAAAAGGAGTGGCAGATAAGGAGAGAAGATAGGGAGTGAAAATGTAATGCTGGAGGGATACGGGTGGAAGGGGACGGAGGGGGGGAATAAAAGGGAAATAAGTGACTTGGGGATGGGCGATGAACCTACGGAGGAAAAGAAAGGAGAGAGATCTTGGGAGAATTGTGTGCTACCAGGGTGGGATGTGAAGTGAGGATAGAGAAAATTGTTTTGCTTGCAATGCGAAAGTCAAAATCCAGTGACCGCAAAATGAATAATTCCAGAATAAATACTCCGAGGCAGTGGAACACATCTTTACAAGAAGTAATGGAGGGAAATAGCAATGGATGATTTTTGGAAGAATTAGAAGATCATACTTTTAGTTTTAGATGAAAACAGTGGTAGAAAGTTCTTATGGAGCGTGCATAAATCATAGATTAAGCTTATTGGACAAATAGTTGGTCCCCATCAGTCTATGTAACAGTTCTATAGAACTAGCTTTAGGTTTATTATTGTCACATGAACTGAGATACAGTGAAAACCCTACCCAAACAAGTCAGATATACCATACATACACACAACCAGCTCATACACAAGTACAATAGATAGACCAAAGCGAAAGATATAGAGTGCAGAATATAGTTTTCAGCATTGCAGCGCATCAGTTCCATAGACGAAGTGCAATGGACTAGAGGTAAATTGGACAGTACCCTATCTTATGGAAGGACTGTTCAGAAGCCTGATAACAAAAGGGAAGAAGCTGTTCTTGAGTCTGTGGCGATGCATGCTTTCAAGCTTCTGTACCTTCTGCAGGACGAGCAGGGAGCAGAAGGAATGACCGGTGTCGTTATGTTGGCTGCTTTTTGCTGCTTTGGCAGCATGATGTGGCGGAGTCAGTGGTGGGGAGTCTGCTCTGTGTGATGGATTGGGAAGATAAATTAATGCATTAACAATGTACAATCATTTGGCAGTGGCTTAAGTGGAGGAAGGAGTATTAATAAATCATTAGGTGCACCTAATGTTTGGTTCAGCTGACTGAACATCAATGTTATTTCTTCACAAGATTTTATGCTAAACAGCGTTAGATATACAGTGTGTCCATTTCTGGTCACCACATTACATTAAGAACGTGTTACAACCAAAACGATGCAACAGATATTTATGAGGATATTACCAGGACAAGAGTATTGTAGCTATAAAGGAAGATTGTGTGCACTGGGCTTGTTTAGTACAGAATACAGACAGCTGAGAAGAGATTACATCAAAATTAAAACAACACAAAAAGATGCTGTAAATATTGAGCAAGGTTTGTTGAGAAACAGACTTGGACGTTTCAGTTTGAATTAATCATGTATCCTAACTTTTAATCATGTATCCTAACTTTTAATCCTATTTTGTTGCGTATGCTGACTTTGAGCACTTTGATTTATTTCAGATATTCTGTACCTGCTCGTTGTTTTTGGAGATTTAATGGAGCGAGGATAATTATGAGGGAGGCACAAAGAACTGCGGATGCTTGTTTACCAAAAAAAGAAGCGCCAGAGGAACTCAGTGGATCAGACTACATCTCTGGAGAACTGGACAGGTGAAAATTCGGGTTGGGACCCTTCTTCAAACAGATTGTAGGGGGAAAGCTGGAAAAAAGAGATGGGGCTGGCAAAGCCTGGTAAGTGATAGGTGGGGGGTTGGGGGTGATTGGCAGATGGGTGGACAAAGGCTAGAGATGAAAAGAAGACAAAAGGGATTCAGATAAGGAGAGAAGTGGAGTGTAATGTCAAGCCAAAGGGACAGATGAAGGTGGAAGGGGATGGGTAGAAGCAGAAAGGTGTTCCAATGTTCATACTGTTGGGATGTAAGGTACCCAAGAAGAATATGAGGTGTTGTTTCTCCATTTTTCCCCTAACCTTACTCTGGCAATGGAGGAGGCCCAGGACAGAAAGGTAGCTCTGGGAATGGTAAGGGAGTTAAAATGGTTAGCAACCGGAAGATCCGGAAGGCCTTGGCACACTGAGGGCAAGTGGGGCTAGACAAAATAAAAGAAAGGATCTTTAAGTTATAGGAGCAGAATTAGGCCATTCGGCCCATGGTCTTCTCTGCCATTCAATCATGGCTGATCCATCTTTCCCTCTCAACCCCATTCTCCTGGCTTCTTCCCATAACCCTTGACACCTGAACTAATCAAGAATCTATCAATCTCCAGCTTAAAAATAAAATGTATTTGCAAAAAGTGAAGATTTAAAGTACTGCAGAAAGATTACAGTGGTTGTTGATGATTTCATGATTTCTTTTGACACAGAGTGCCATGACAGAGGGCCATGACAGAGGGCATATACAATAGTGGCATTTAAGAGGCTTTTGGATAGGTACATAGATATGCAGGGAATGGAGCAATATGTATTCCGTACAGGCTGAGGGGATGAGTTTAACTTGCATCATGTTCTGCATGGACAATTTGGGCTGAAGGGCCTGTTCCTGTGTTGTACTGTCTTACGATCTATGTAATGAATATCGGGAGCTCATTCCCTAAAATGTTGGCGGTGACAGAACCCAAAATCTTCTTTTAAAAAATACGTTCCCTCAGGATCATGTTGGCAACCACTCCATTGACTGGCACAGATACAATAGGTCAAATGATAGTATCCTGTACCATAAATTCTAATGCTGTATAATTCATTATTAATGAAAAAGAACAAGATACTTTAATTTTTGTGCTAACCCATATAAAACTGTTGGCAATGCCTACACCACACCGGTAATAAAAACCTTAGTTTGTTAAAGACTAGGGGGCATTATGTGAAATTATAAGAAGCATCAATAGGGTAGATAGGTCAGAACCAGGATGGAAATGTCAGACTAGAGGGCATAGCTTTAAGGAGAGAGGGCCAAACTTTAAAGGATCAAATTTTTTATACATGAGTGGTGGATGCCTGGAATGCGCTGGCAGATGGTGGTGGAGGCAGATACGGTAGGGCTGCTTAAGAAGCTTTTAGATAGACATATGTATATGTAGGGAATGGAGGGATATGGATCATGTGCAGCCCGAGGAGATTAGTTTAATTTGGCAGTGTAAGAAAATAACTGCAGATGCTGGTACAAATCGAAGGTATTTATTCACAAAATGCTGGAGTAACTCAGCAGGTCAGGCAGCATCTCAGGAGAGAAGGAATGGGTAATGGTTCGGGTCGAGACCCTTCTTCGGACTGAATTTAATTTAATTGAATTGAGTTTAATTTGGCATCACATTTGACACGGACATTGTGAGCTGAAGAGCTCATTCCTGTTCTATCTTCTAAGATATCTTAATTTTTGTGCCAATCCATAAAAATCGGTTAACAATGCCAATACCAACACATGTAATAAAAGCCTGTTCAGATAACAGGCAGCATTTGATCATTTGTTGTGGCAACAGCTGTACGATACAGTGCTTGTGGCTGAGTTTGCTCCTCTGGCATCTTAATAGACAATGTTGACTCACAAAGAAAAGGTTACTATAGTGACATGTTACTATAGTGACATGTTTATGTATAACTAGAATTTGTTGCAGATATATTTAAACTATCCAAGCATGTAGACATACACCAGAGGAATAGAATTATTAGTTAATCAAAATATGCGGGAAAATGTTCAATATTTTGGCTGTTACTCATTTTTACTATTAGGAATCAGAATACTTCAGAGCCTATATCTTGGTGAGTAAACACATGAAGAAGTAGATGATTTATAGTTTTCATCAGCACAACCTGCTTATGGGAGAAAAACACGAATGATGGAAATATAAAAGACTCAAAGCAAATAAGACCCATTCAATGATTCAATGATTCACTGATACTTTATTGTCACATGTACCTAGGTACAGTGAAATTGTACAGTGAAATACAGTGAAAGTCTTTGTTTCACACTATAGATAAGTACAATCATGGATAAGTACAAAAGTGCAACAATTGTAGTGTAAGAATAGTAGAGGTCACCGGGACAGTACACAAAGAGTCACCACGTTTCTGGTGCCAACTTATGCCCTTCAAGTTTCAAAGTTCTTAATTGTACATAAAGTGCATCCAGAAAGTATTCAGACCCCTTCACTTTTTCTACATTTTGTTACGTTACAGCCTTATTTTAAAATGGATTAAATTCTTTTTTTTAATCGTCAATCTACACACAATACCCCATAATAAAAAAGCGAAAACGGGTGTTTGGAAATTTTTGCAAAGTAATTAAAAGGAAATAACTGAAATGTCACATTTACATAAGTATTCAGACCCTTTACTCAGTGCTATGTTGAGGCACCTTTGGCAGCGATTACAGCCTAAAGTCTTCTTGGGTATGACGCTACAAGCTTGGCACACCTGTATTTGGGGAATTTCTCCCATTCTTCTCTGCAGATTCTCTCAAGCTCTGTCAGGTTGGATGGGGAGCATCGATGCACAGCTATTTTCAGGTCCCTCCAGAGACGTTCGATCGAGTTCAGGTCCGGGCTCTGTCTGGGCCACTCAAGGACATTCACAGACTTGTCACGAAGTCACTCCTGCGTTGTCTTGGCTGTGCTTAGGGTCATTGTCCTGTTGGAAGGCGAACCTCCACCCCAGTCTGAGGTCCAGAACGTTCTGGAGCAGGTTTTCATCAAGGATCTCACTGTACTTTGCTCCGTTCATCTTTCCCTCGATCCTGACTAGTCTCCCAGTTCCTGCCGCTGAAATAACATCCTCACAGCATGATGCTGCCACCACCATGCTTCACCGTAGGTATGGTATTGGCCAGGTGATGAGCGGTGCCACTTGGCATTCAGGCCAAAGAGTTCAATCTTGGTTTCATCAGACCAGAGAATCGTGTTTCTCATGGCCTGAGAGTCCTTTAGGTGCCTTTTGGCAATCTCCAAGTAGGCTGTCATGTGCCTTTTACTGAGGAGTGGCTTCCGTCTAGCCATAAAGGCCTGATTGGTGGAATGCTGCAGATATAGTTGTTCTTCTGGAAGGTTCTCCCATCTTCACAGAGAAACTCTGGCGCTCTGTCAGAGTGACCATCGGGTTCTTGGTCAACTCCCTGACCAAGGCCCTTCTCCCCCGATTCCTCAGTTTGGCCGGGCGACCAGCTCTATGAAGAGTCCTGGTGGTTCCAAAGTTCTTCCATTTAGGAATGATGGAGGCCACTGTGTTCTTCGGGACATGCAATGCTGCAGAAATTGTTTTATACCCTTCCCCATATCTGTGTCTCGACACAATCCTGTCTCGGAGGTCTACAGACAATTCCTTCATCTTCAAGACTTGGTTTTTGCTCTGACGCGCTGTCAACTGTGGGAGCTTATATAGACAGGTGTGTGCCTTTCTAAATTATGTCCAACCAATTTAATTTACTACTGGTGGACTCCAATCAAGTTGTAGAAACATCTCAAGGATAATCAATGGAAACAGGATGAACATAAGCTCAATTGTGAGTGTCATATCAAAGGGTCTGAGTTTCTGGCATCCGCCCGTCTACAGGTGATGATGGTGCGGCATGGCTTTGTCCTGCTTGGAGAGGGGGATTTTTCAGTGTCCTCTCCATTTGATTTGGCCGCTGAGCCTGGGCAGGTAAATGGGAATACAAACTTGCCCAGCAACTACATTCCCCTCTCGACCTAATAGGCTAATTCCAGAGGAACGGCGTGGCTGCTACATCTGGGGCCTACTCGGTTGCAGGAGTTGCCAGAAGGTGGACGCACGAGGGATCAGCCGACCGTCTCTAGGGACTCCAGCTCCAGTGCCTTTGGCTCTCCTGAGCCATACCCACAAGGCAGCAGGGTGCTATTTAACCCACAGTTGGGACCTGGTTGATGGATGTCAGGACGTGTCCACACGCCGGTGGTGTTGCAAGTCGCATCTCTGGGGGCAGGCGTAATTTAGCCTGGGACTGAAGATGGCACCAGTTACCATGTGTTGCCACGAGGAGGCATTGCGAGAGTCTTGATGATGCAGAGGTTATTTATTGGCAGAAGGAAGTTTACGCACTCGGCTCCTTTTTTCGCAAACTTTGCTAGCCAGTGGCATCTGGATTTATACCAGGGCACTAGACAAATGGAACACCCTGTGGTTCGTGCCACCAACACACAAAGGGTCTGAAGATTTATGTATATGTGATATTTCAGTTATTTCTTTTTAATTACTTTACAAAAATTTCTAAACACCTGTTTTCGCTTCTTCATTCTGGGGTATTGTGTGTAGATTGATGATAAAAAAAATATTTCATCCATTTTAAAATATGGCTGAAACGTACCAAAATGTAGAAAAAGTTAAGGGGTCTGAATACTTTCTGAATGCACTGTAGTATCTTGGCCTTAAAGGCCCATTGTCCTCTAATATGGTATCTTGGTCGGCATGGGCAAGTTGGGCCAAAGGGGTTGTTTCTGTGCTATATTGCACTAACACTTTTCCCCACCTATCACTTGCCAGGTTTTGTCCAGTCCTCATTTCTTTCTTCCCCATTAATACATCAGTATGAAGAGGATTCCTGACCCAAAACGTCACCTATCCATGTCCTTTGGAGATGTTGCCCGACCCACTGATTTTACTCCAGCACATTGTGCTCCTTGCAAGATTTTAGCATCTGCAGTTCCTTGTGTCTCTAAGATCCATCTGGTATGCTCTTATGATTGAACATCCATTGAGTACGATATTAGTAAAAAAAGTGTAGCGGGAGAAAATATTTGCAGGAGTGTTACTTGACGCAGCCAAGACACTCCACCATCTGAAATATTGGAGCAAGGAAAGGGCATGGAAATGATCTGAGGCATCATTGGCGACCGTTTATATTGGTATACAAGGAACTGCTGTGCTGGAGTCTTGAGCAAAACACAAAACGCTGGAAAAACTCACTGTCAGGCAGCATCTGTGGAGGGAATGGATATAAACAAGAATTTGTCTGCCATTGATGGTGGATGCCTAAGAACCCATATCAACAGAAAATAGAACATAGAACACAGAACAGTACACACTTAATGCACTGCAGTATTTTACTAATGCAAGAATGCAGGTATCCTAGATATCCCTCCACCTAAACAATTTGATAGATCATTGATTGTTGTGAAACCTTGGCACTATGCAAATTCATAATCTACAACCAATAAGCACATCCCACATGTAATTAATTGAGGTGAAGTGCTTTGGGACGACCAATAAAGTTGCAACATAAATGTGTTTTCTTAAAACTCCAACTACAAGTTCCATAACAACGCTCCGTTGGTGTAAGAGCTTTGCATTTGTGTTAGCAAAAGTAAATTGCCCCTAATGTGTAGGGATTGGATGAGAAAATGGGATAATATAGAACGTGTGAATAGGTGATCAATGGCCAGTGTGGACTCGGTGGGCCAAAGGGCCTGTTTCCATCCTGTTAATCTAATAGGGCATCTTGGTCGGCATGGGCAAATTGGGCTGAAGGGCCTTTGTCTGTGCTGTATGGTTCTAAATGACTTTTCTTGAATAAATAGTTATAAAACATGTAGCTAGCTTTACTAAAATTACCGTGCTAATTTGTAATAGTCAGATTGTGATTAGCCAAAGGCGTAGAAATTGACTTTGAAAACAAGAAAGTAGGGAACAGTGTCGCCCGTGGCAGAAAGTGTAATACCTTATGAGTTTGCTAAAATTCCACGAGTAAGCTATGTAGGCATTAAAGTACATAAGCTTTTAATTTTTAAACTTTGACGTTTATTGCTTAGCAAGAGACGACAGATAATTTTGACTTTATGTGATGATGTAAAATCAGCAGAGTGTTTTACATTTCTTGACATTTCTAACATCCTTGGAATAAAAATCAGGAGAGAGATATAGTGGCTGTTAAGTCATTATGATCTATTTCACACCATCGCACAAGGCAAAAATTATCCCAGAAGGCAGAATGTGGGTTTTAGAATATAGTCAGTAGTCCATCGTTGCAGCCTGTAATGACAATGGATTGGCTCACTCAAAATTAATTGGCAGACATTTTTAGGTCTTGCAATAGTGGAAGGCATGAAAGAACTTGGATAGTTAAAAAAACTGCAAGGGTTTTAGATAGGCGGATTTGCAGAAAATTGAGGGATATGGATCATGTGTAGGCAGGGGAGATTAGTTTATCTTGGCATCATGTTCGGCACGGGCATTGTGGGTTGAAGGACCTGATCCTGTGCTATACTGTTCTATGTTCTATGAGCTGGTGAAGTGGTGAGAGCAGTCGGTATATCCTGGGGGGACAGGGCTTTCTCCATCGCTGCTCCCACCCTCTGGAACTCACTACCCCAAACCGTCAGAGACTCCTCCTCACTCACCACATTCAAAACATCACTGAAGTCTCATCTGTTCAGCACTGCCTTCAATCACTGACCGTTACCCTCTCCTTCTTTTTCCTTTTCTCTTCGTTAACTCATTTATCTACTTATTTTCTTTTATGTCTTAGTAAACCTTGTAAAGCGTCTTTGAGTGTTAGAAAAGCGCTATATAAATGTAATGTATTATTATTATTATTATTATTATTATTATACCAAGGTTACAAGAAAGACAATAATCTCAATGTACAAGGGATATATTTCTGACAAGTGCAGGAAGTATTTAGAGATCAAATCAGTTTAAAGTAATTTTTATAAAGATGTATTTGTACCTCACCACCTCCTGTGGCTCCTTCAGTACTCTGTATCTTTTTCTTCGCACTACCTATTGTACTTGAGTTGGCTTGATTGTATTTATGTTAAGTATTATCTTATTTGGTTGGATAGCATGCAAAACAAAGCTATTTACTGTAAAAGACATAAATTGCTGGAGCAACTCAACCGGTCAGATAGCATCTCTAGAAATCATGGATAGGTTATGTTTTGGTTCAGTCTGAAGAAAGGTCCCAACTCAAAATAACACATCTTCATGTTTGGAAAACCAGCATCTGCACTTCCTTGTGTTTGCAAAGCTTTCTTCTGTACCTTGGTGCACGTGACAATAGTAAACCTAAACCTAAAAATTGACAGAGTCCCTTCCTGCCTTTCCCTCCAGCAAGAGCAAAGATTTTGTCCAACTCATTTGGAGAAGGCCAAGCCATTAGTCATTGACTCCAACATAAATTCTAGCTTCCGACTACATCCCTCTTCTTTGCAAATGTTTGAAATTGATTCAGATTAATCTCATCTGCTCTGTAATATTAAATACTGAGCTGAACTTCTGATCACATACCAATATCATCAGTAAAGTCCACTTATTTCCATCTTTAAAACTTTGACTGACATAAACATTAGTTCAGGTTGTTTGTTCCTGCTTCAGTTCGTGCCTAAACAACAGTCATTCTTAAAGTTCAGACATTATTTTCAAATCCTCCCATACAGGTAAGTCCTAAATAGCTTATTCTCATTGTTAAACAAGACCCACTGGTCATGGATTCCTCCAACATGCATCTAGCCTGAAGGCCAGTGAGCAACTTTGTAAGTGTCAATGAGATCTCTGATTCTTCCAAACTCTATAGAATCCTAGTCTACTCAATCTTTCCCTCATGTGGCCAGATTGCAATCCCTGGAATGCGTCAATTCACTCCACTTCCTTTAAGGCAAGTATGTCCTTTTCCAGATAAGATCAAAACTATACACAATATCACAAATGTGGTCCCACCTAGACCCTGTACATTTGCAATCAGACTTCCTTACTCCTATAATCAAATCCTCTTATTAGAAAGGCTATTAGCCCCTGTAGTCGTTTTCTGCTTCTATTTGTTGGCTTCTGCGGTAGTCACAATCTTAAAGTTGCCATGTAGCTTGTTGAGGTTTATTGAGAACATGTAAGTCTGATTTGTAGGATTGGACACAATCCAAAATTTTGGACATCGAATCTAATTTGCTCCTGTGTTCGACCAGTGTCATCTTGAAACAGTACTACAGTTGTGATCAAGGAATCCATGCTGTGATAACAGGTCAATTAGTATTCAGCCAAGTGATGCTAATTAATATCATCCCTAAAGATATTACTAATGATCTGCAAATGCTAATAACATTCAATATGTGGTCTTGTTTCTTGTTGGGAAAGAAAGTGTGGGACATTGCCTGGTCCATCACCCGAGGCTTTATAAGGCGCTGGTCAGGCCACATTTGGAATATTGTGAGTAGCTTGGGGTCCCATATCTGAGGAGGGATGTGCTGGTGTTGGAGAGGGCCCAGAGTAGGTTTACGAGAATGACCCTGGGAATGATTGGGTTAACATATGAGGATTGTTTGAAGGCTCTGGGCATATACTCGCTGGAGTTTTGAAGGATGAGGGAAATCTCATTGAATAATAGAATAGAGTGGATGAGGAAAAGCCAAGATAGAGTGGATGTGGAGAGGTTGTTTCCACTAGTGGGAGAGTTTAGGACCAGAGGGCACAGCCTCAAAATAAAAGGTCGTACCTTTACAATGGAGATGAGGTAGAATTTCTTTAGCCAGAGGATGCTGTATCTATGTGATTCATTGCCACAGACGGCAATGGAGGCCAAGTCATTGGGTATTTTTAAAGCGGATGTCGATAGGTTCTTGATTAGTAAGGGTGTCCAAGATTATGGGGAGAAGGCAAAAGAATCAGATTGAGAAGGAAAAATAGATTAGCCATGATCTTGGTGGAGCAAATTCGATGGGTCTAATGGCGTAATTCTGCTCCTATGTCTTATAGGTATTGAAGGGATCTCTGGAAAGTGTTGCCTCAACAGCTAATATCATCAAAGACCCAGACCACCCTCACCACGCTCTTATCTGCATATGACGGTAAACTCAACTTGACTTGAATTTATTGTATTATTGTTTATTATATAAACATAGCACAAAAAGTAAGGAAATTTGTGTTTGGTAGATTATTTCTTTGTTGTAACAATGCTTCTTGGCAATAAATCTTATACCGTTGGAAAGCCTGTTTATTTCCCTTTTAAATGGTGCCACATTTGTAAGGAACATGCATTTGTGGGATGAGCAGCAGAGCTGAGTATATGGGTTGCGCCCATGAAAAATTTGCCAAATCTTCTCTGCCAATGCCAAACAGCTTATTCTGCCATTGACTCTTGTTCGGTGTTGTTTGGTGGATTGGATGATTGAAGTCTGAAGAAACAAGACATATTGGCAATTTAACAATTTATTCATTTAATAAACAGGAGCCACAGTAGCGTGTGGAAGAACCATACACAGCCATAACAGCCTGGCACCTCCTCCTCATGCTGGTCACCAGCTTGGTCACACACTGTTGTGGGATGGCATCCCATTCTTGTCAGCACCTGGGGGTACCAGAAGCTCAAAACAAGAGTCAATAGCAACAGCAGAATAAGCTGTTTGGCATTGGCAGAGAAGATTTGGCAAATTTTTCATGGGCGCAACCCATATACTCAGCTCTGCTGCTCATCCCACAAATGCATGTTCCTTACAAATGTGGCACCATTTAAAAGGGAAATAAACAGGCTTTCCAACGGTATAAGATTTATTGCCAAGAAGTATTGTTACAACAAAGAAATAATCTACCAAACACAAATTTCCTTACTTTTTGTGCTATGTTTTTATATTTTTGTTGTGTTGTCATATTAATGTGTTGTCATATTAATGTGTATAGCTGCAGCAAGTAAAAATTTCACTGTCCTGGTCTCAGTACAAATGACCACTAAACCCTTCAACTCCTGACAGTTTATTGCTCTGTCAGTATTTGTTTTAATTTTATGGCTGTGCTGAGAATAGAATTGGAAAATAATGTCAATTTTTACTTGTTTTATAAGAACTCTGATGTGTTCTGCTTTATTACATTTATTTTGAGAAATAGAAATGCCAAAAGAGAGAGCATTAAAACATATTTTCAGTGCTATTTTCAGTGAGAAAATATTTACGCAAATAATAAGATTCCACATAAAATAATAACAGAGAAACTTGACACTGATGCCACTACTATCTAATCTCAGTAGGAGTTCTGAATTCTGGGAACAATAGTCAAATTTTCAGCAGGTATACTTGTATAATGGGTATTATAGAACATGGGAAGTGGCAACACAAGTAGATAGAGTGGTAAGGTAGGCATTTGGTATGCTTGCTTTCATTGGTCAGGGCATTGAGTATAAGTCATGATGCAGCTTTATAGGGTTTTGTTCAGGCCACATTCGGAGTATTGCTTGCAGTTCTAGTCACCCCAACACAGGAAGGATTTGGAGGCTTTGAGAGGGTGCTGATGAGGTTTGCCAAAATTATGCATAGACTAGAGGGTATTAGCATACAGGGAGAGGTTGGACAAACTTGAATTGTTTTCTCTGGAATGCCAAAGGTTGAGGGGAGACCTGATAAAAGTATATAATATTATGAGAAGCATGGATAGGGCAGACAATCAGAACTTTTTCCAGGATAAAAATATCAAATACCAGAGGACTTAGCTTTAGGGTGAGAGAGACAACGTTTAAGAGAAATGCTCAGGACAAGTTTTTTTACACAGAGTGATGAGTGCCTGGAACACACGGCCAGGGGTGTTGGTGGAGGCGGATGCTATAGGGGCATTTAAGAGACATTTGGATAGGCACATGGAATTGGAGGGAAATGGATTATGTGTAGGCAGATAAGAGTTGGTCTTGGCATCTTGTTTGGCACAGACATTGTGGGCCAAAAGGCATGTTCCTGTGCTGCATTGTTCTATATTCTATGGTCTAACAGTGCAAGGTTCCATTTCCTCTGATAGATAATTGCTCTCCCCAGAAATATATGTTTTCCAATTCAGCGATGCATGTCATTGTCAGAAAATCACATTCATCATTGCAACATATAATAATGTATAAACAGTGGAAATATAATATTATTCCCAGAATAACGTTTATTTGTTTTCCTTATTAATAATGCAGAAATTCAGCCAAATCTAGTTTTTGATTAAAAATGCGCACTGCAAATGCCATGCAGCTTCACTTCCTCTGTACAAAATATGTTTTCCGTTTTTAAAGGAAATATCTTGAACATGACACATTCAGTAGCAAAGGTAGATGAATGCTTTGCAGTTTTATTTTCCATAACAGAGTTATACATGGCATGCATGAAAAAAAGTGTTTGAAATTGATTTACAGAGCAACTGGATGACAATGCTAATGGACCATTATAGCAGCATATCACTCATTCACATGCCGAATAAAAAATGAGTGCAATGATATCAGATCTGTTACCTTCATGTCTGGAAATGGAACAAATATAAATAACATTTGCTTTCCTAAAGTGGTTCCAAATACTGGATTGATGAGGAGAAAAAGACAAAGTGCTGGAATAACTCAGCGAGACAGGCAGCATCTTTGGAAAACATGGATAGGTGATGTTTTGGGTTAGGACTCTTCTTCTGACTGATTGTGGTGGGAAAGGCATGGGGAGAAATCTGGAGGAAATGTGGTGATGATAGGATGCAGGTGAGGTGGGGGTGGGGGATTGTAGGCAGATGGTTAGGCAGAGGCCAGAGATGATAAGACAAAAAGTGCGAGATAAGGATGGAAGAAGTGAAATTTGTGAACCCAGAGGAAGGAATATAGGTGGAAGGGGGGAGGCAGAAATGGGTTCAAATTCAGGTGGGGCACATGGAAGAGTGGGGGGTGGGGGGGTTGGGGGGGGAGGGGAGTATCTGTAGGTTACCTTGCTGAAAATATAGAATCACAATCAGTCTGAAGGGTCCCGACACGAAATGTCACTTATCCATGTTCTCAAGAGATGCTGCCTGACCTGCTGAGTTACTCCAGCACTTTATGTCTTTTTTTGCAAACCAGCATCTGAAGTTCCTTGTGGCTGGATTAATAAGGATGCAGCAGGCTATTCAGCTCACCTTTGTTCATTTCGCATGTTCATAAGATATAGAAGCGGAATTAGGCTATTCCGCCCATCGAATTGGCTCCAGCATTCCATCGTGGCTGATCTATTTTTCCCTCTCAACTCCATACTCATGCCTTCCCTATAACCTTTGATACCTTTGCTAATCAAGATTCTATCAATCTCTGCTTTAAAAATACCCAATGACGTCCTCCACAGCTGGCTGTGGCAATAAATTCCACAGATTCACCACACTCTGGCTAAAGAAATTCCTCCTCATCTCCATTCTAAAGGTACATCTTTTTATTAATCGAAAGATAACCCCAAGTTTTTAATTATGAAGTGGAAGAATGTTGGGAATTGTTTATTTGTCTTGTGTGCTTTTAACATCATCTGAACACAAATTAACGTGATTGTAATTCACTTATGGTGAGTTGGAGAAATGTAATTTTCATGATATAGAAAAGAAAGGTTAATCGTAAATTATCTGTCAGAATTGCTACTCAGATGGTAAGGATTGCACATTATTATCTAAAAGCATGTAGAATTTTTACTGACTGGTGCAGGATCTTGCTTCGTGCATTTTTTTTTTACAATTACTGATACTTTCAAAATATTTCAGGATTATTCAAAATACTTTTCAGCTTTGCCAAGAAAAAACCTCTGGCATCATCAATCACCTGGTACATGTCAAGATTTAAAATATTAGACTACTCAGTTTAATAAATAGAACTGAAGATAGACACAAAATGCTGGAGTAACTCATCGGGACAGGCAGCATCTCTGGTGAGAAGGAATGGGTGATGTTTCGGATTGAGACCCTTCTTCAGGGAGATACATAGATAAAGAAGTGTAAGGTGTGAAAACAGGACAACGGGGCTGGAGATCACTGAAAATGTAGCAAAGATCATTGTTTGCTGCAAAAAGGTAGCAACAAAGCAAACAGAGATAAAATGTAGTCGGAGATAGTCCGACTGGTCGAAGAACTGGGAAGGGGAAGGGGGAGGGATGGAGAGAGAGGGAAAGCAAGGTTTACTTGGAGATGTCAATGTTCATACCGCTGGGGTGTAAGCCGCCCAAGCGAAATATGAGGTGCTGTTCCTCCAATTTGCGCTGGGCCTTACTCTGACAATGGAGGAGGCCCAAGACAGAAAGGTCAGTGTAGGAATGGGAGGAGGAGTTAAAGTGTTTAGCAACTGGGAGATCAGGTAGGTTTAGGCAGACTAAGTGGAGGTGTTCAGCAAAACGATCGCCAAGCATGCGGTTGGTCTCGCCGATATGTAGGAGTCCACACCTGGAACAGCGGATACAGTAGATGATGTTGGAGGAGGTGCAAGTGAACCTCTGCCTCATCTGAAAAGACTGTCGGGGTTCTTGGACGGAGTCAAGGGGGAAGGTGTTGCATCTCCTGCGGTTGCAGGGGAAAATATCTGGGGAAGGGGTGGTTTGGGTGGGAAGGCTCGAGTTGACCAGTGAGTTGCGGAGGGAACGGTCTCTGCGAAAAGGGGTGGAGATGGGAAGATGTGGCTAGGAGTGGGATCCCGTTGGAGGCGGCAAAAATGTTAGAGGATTATGTGCTGTATGCGACCGCTGATGATGTGGAAGGTGAGAACTAGGGGGGGACTGTCCCTGTTGGTCTGGGGGGAGAGTGAGCAACAGTGGAGCTGCGGGATATCGAGGAGACGCTAGTGAGAGCCTCATCTATGATGGAAGAGGGGAACCCCCGTTCCCAAAAGAATGATGACATCATTCTTTATATAACTGATGGATTAAGTGACAATCAATAGAATTGACGGATAAGGTGTCTGATAAATCATTTCTTAATCCTAGAAAAACCTTTGAAAATCATCAAAATTACTGGAGAGAAAACATACGATTAATGATCCAAAATCATTTCAGTTTCAGAATCTGAAACACAACACAGCAAGTACAGGATCACAGTTAAAACATGGAGCATTATTTCACTTTCAGTAATTGACCTGCTGCGTAAGTTGCAACATCAGAATTGTTCCATAGCAAAACAGTCTGGATCCCACAGAGAACTGACTACTTTTTTTGTCCTGCTTTCAGTCTCTGTTTAAACATTTTTTTTGAACAGACAGGGTTTTAGGGTGTGTGATTTGAATGCCTATTTAATGCTTCTATTGTTGGACTGTGTTTTGGGGGGTTTTTGGGGTTGGGTAATTTGGGTGCCTGTTTAGTGCTTTTATTGTTGGACTGTGGGTGATTGAATTAACATTTTGTTCAAGATGGCCGCGCCGTTGTGTTTGGCTGCCTGCCACTGTATGTTTCTTTTTTTTCCTAGTCAGATGTGCAGCACTTTGGTCAACGTGGGTTGTTTTTAATTGTGCTATACAAATAAATTGACTTGACTTGACTTGACAAGTGTTTTTGCAGCACCTTAAAATAATGACCTACCGCTGAGATTCTTCAGCAACATTTTAGAAACATGAGCTCAGGTAGATTTATAAAATTTACTAAACCGAGATCCCAGCTTATTTAATAAAATTGGTTTTGGTGTCAACGATTAAGCCTCATCTCACTTAACATTTCATTCCAGTTATAATGGACAATGTTTATCTTTATATTAAGTATTATAATAGTAAATACAAAGGCATTAATGGAAAATAAATATTAAGAAACAAGCTGAGTTTGTGATAAATTTATTCAAAACCATTATGAAAAATTAATATTTTTTTAAAGTAGTTGTGTAAAGTATAATGGTGCATCTTATAGTACCTGAGGAGATGCTGGCTTTCCTAACATCTATATACTAAAACTTTCGTTTGTTTGTTTGTTTGTTCCTGAACTACAGCCAAAACAGTACACGATAGCGCGACAATTTTAGGCCCACCTTACTCACCGTCGTCCCTTTGGTGCTAATGGAAGAAGTTTCATTGAAATCGGTGTTATATTTTTAAAGTTATTCACATTTTAAAGTTTAATCTCCTAGGGAGGAATGGGGGGAGGATAAGGGGGGTTGAGGGGGATGGAGTGGGGGGAGGGGGATGGAGGGAGGGGGGGAGGGGTGGAGGGAGGGGGAGGGAAGGGGAGGGGGGATGGGGGGGGAGGAGAGGGTGCTGCACCAATGCAGGAGAGGGTTGGGCCCAACGGGTCCACTTGGTCTAGTAGAACAATAAAGCGCAAGAACGGGTGTTGCCCACAATGTTGGTGCCGAACATGATGCCAAGTTAAATTAATCTCCTCTGCCTGCACATGATCCATATCCTTACATTCTCTGCACATTCATGTGCCTATCTAAAAGCCTGTTAAATGCCTCCATGCTGAGAATGTCTATCTACCCCATCTATGCTCATCATAGCTTTATATCCTACTATCAAGTCTCCCATCACAGAGTGCTGGAGTAACTCAGTGGGTTAGGCAGCATCTCTGGGGAACATGGATAGGTGACGTTTCAGTCGGGATGCTTCTTCAGACTGATTGTAGTTGGGGTGAGAAAGCTGAAGGGAGGCGGGAGCGTGACAAAGTTTGGCAAGTAATAGGTGGATGCAAGTGAGGGGGATTTATGATTGGCAGATGGGTGGACAAAGGCCAGAGATGAAAAGACGAAAAGTGTGAGATAAGGAGATAAAGATAAAAGATGCACAAATTGAGAAGCCTGGGGAAGGTATTTTGGTGGAAGGGGATGGGAAAGGGGGGGAAAGGAAAAATGAGAAATGGGTGGGGAACAAGGAAGGGGGGGGGGGAAGGAACAGGTATTTGTAGGTTTAGACTTTAGAGATACAGTGCAGAAACAGGCCATTCGACCCATCGAATCTGCGCCAACCAGCGATCACCCCATACACTTCCACTATCCTGCACACTAGGAACAATTTACTATTTTACCGAAGCCACTTAATGCACAAACCTGTACGTCTTTGAAGTGTGGAATTAAACCAGAGCACGTGGTCATGGGGAGAATGGACAAACTCCGTCCAGACAGCACCCATAGTCAGGATCGAACCTGGGTCTCTGGAACTGTAAGGCAGCAATTCTGTTGCTGAGCCACTGTGGCACCCACTAGGTTAGTTACCTAAAATTGGAGAATTCATGTGACCTTAGAACTCTATCAGAATTGGCAGCTCATCACTCTGTAATATTTACACATTTTTTCTCTCTTGACTCTGCCTGATCTGGTAGTTAACTCCTCCATTTAAGCATTGCACAGTTTTTACACATATTTTTATTCTCTCTTTCTAACTGCTTCTCATTTGTCTATAAAGCTTCATCAACAGTTTATCACCATGGCAAACCTGATCCAAACCTATCAAAGATGTTCCCTATGCATCCCTTCTTCACCTCTTTGAGCTAACTTGGTTGTTCCCTTTCCCAATTTTAATGGATCGTTGATCATCAATGTTAGCAAACATTATATCTTTCCACAAAAAAAAATCTAAAAGCCGTGGATATAAAAGCTTGGAGGGATTTGTGCCAAACGCAGAGCAACTGGAAATGGAACAACTTGGTCGACATGGGGGAGTTGGGCCGAAGAGCCTGGTTCCATGTTGTATGACTCTAATTGCTACCTGACATGCTGAGTGTTTCAAACATTTCCTGATTTTATTTCAAATCTGCAATTTTTCAATTTCCATTCCCACTCTTTTAGGCCCCTCAAATGTTTTTCTTTTGCAAATATTTATATTTTCTTTTCAAAAAGGTAATGTTAAATCAACTTCCACCACTCATTTGTACTCTTCACTACTATAATTGCTTTGGTGATACTGTGAAATGTTGAACTTACTAACACATGGGTCCCCAATTGGTTGCCGTAATATCAATGGAAACTCTGGAAACACTCTGGCAGGCTTTGACACTAGTGGTAGATTAGAAGACCCCAACTAGAGGTTGCAGATGATCAACTACACTAACCCGCAGTAAAATTAATATGCATCCTCAGAAAATTACATCTCGCAATTAATAACTTTAACAAGTAGTGGTATATTCACTGGTGCTCTTTCATTCACTTTTAAGAGTTTAGTTTAGTTTAGAGACATAGCATGGAAACAGTCCCTTCGGCCCACCATGATCCCACCGACCGGCGATCATTCCTGCCCAATAGGGACAATTTAGATAAGCCAATTAACCTACAAACCTACAAGTCTTTGGAATATGGGTCACAGAAGAACGTACAAACTCTGTACAAACAGCACCCATAGTCAGGATCAAACCTGAGTCTCTAGCGTTGTAAGGCAGCAACTCTACCACTGCGCCACTGTGCCGCCCATGGTCATAGTAACCAAGAATCAAGCTAAATAGGAATGAATGGTCTATTATGCTATTTTTAATTTTGCCAAAACTAACAGCTTGTTGTTATATTCACTCATGGTGTGCTGAATGATTCCTTTATACGTTAAACAATGCATAAAACAAACACAAAGTGCTGGAGTAACTCTATGGGTCAGGCAGCATCTTTGGAGGACCTTTCTTGAGACTGGGTTTGAAAAAGCTGAAGAAGGTTTTCGAACTGAAACGCCACCTATCCATGTTCTCCAGAGATGCTGCCTGACCCGCAGTTACACCAGCACTATGTGCTTTTGTTTTTTAAACCAGCATCTGCAGTTCTTTGCATCTTCAATGCACAGGGCTGTGCAAAATATGCAGTATTCCAGACAGTTTTGAAGTGGCCATGCGGCACTTATCAGCCTTGCAGTGACTTTGTTGCAATCATGTATTAAACTTTCCATCTCTGCATTATCCCATCCCTCCTGCAACCGACACTAGGGTAGTGAGTTCCTGCGTTTCTGTTTCTGGGAGGTTTCCACTTGTAAGCTGAGTCTTGGGCATGAATGGTTAAGCCAGCTGTCGTCTTCAGAATGATTGCTGTCATTCTCTGAGCCGTCCGCCTCTCTGTCACTCTCACACTCCAGCTTCAGATCCTTTATCCCCTTGTGAAGCTCCATCAGTTGTTGCACCAAGGACTGATTCTGGCAGCGCATTTCCACCTGTCAGTTGTGAAGGGCAGATTAGGGATTATTTTAGCAGAGACAACTGCACTCAAAGAACTTAGGCGCCACAGCCTCACATTATCAAAGAATTAAAAAAAAACTAAAACAGAGCTAGGTAGTTTGGCTCCAACCTGCTCTTAAGTTTAGTTTTAAGTTTAAGTTTAGGGATATAGCGTGGAAACAGGCCCTTCAGCTCACCGAGTCCATGCCGCCCATTGATCATACACTAGTTCTATGTCTTACACAATAGGGGCAATTTATACAGGCGCCATTTAACCTACAAACCAGCACGACTTTGGAATGTGGGAGGAAACCGGAGCACCCGGAGGAAACCCACATGGTCACAGGGAGAATGTACAAACTCTGCACCCATGACAGCACCCATGGTCAGGATCGAACCTGGGTCTCTGGCAGCTCTACTGCTGTGCCACTCTAAGTATTCATTTTCAATGCCATTAATTCTTTTCATCAACTCAATGCGCAAACTCATCTCCTTCCACTTATATCCCTCCCTCTGGCTTTATATTTCACTCCCACCCTTATCTGACATCCTTTTGTCTCCTTTTCACCGCCATCTGTCACTTACAAAACCCATTTGTCAATCAACCCCCTCCCCCCACCTGTATCCACCTATCACTTGCCAGGGTTTGTTCCACCCCTACCTCTCTTTCAGCTTTCTCCCACTACTACAATTAGTCTGAAGAAAGGTCCCAACACGAAACGTCATATATCCATTCCCTCTACAGATGCTGCTTGACCCGCTGAGTTCCTCCAGTACTATGTGTTTTGCTGATGATCCAGCATCTGCAATTCCTTGTATTTCTATAAATTATCTGTTGTGTTTCTTAGGTCACAGTGAGTTTGATTTTAAAATATTTCATTGGCTATTGAACAATTCAGGAATCCCTAAAAATGTGAGAAGAACTGAATATTTATGTTCAATTGAGTAGTTTGCTGGGAAACTTCAGAGAGTAGCTAAGTTGATATGAAAGTGGAACAAGAATCAGACTGGCTTAGAACAACAAAGTTCTTACCTAAAGAGATATTAACAATGTATTTTTTTTCTTTTTCTTCCTGACAACTGTTTCAAGTTATGGGCAAAATTACTTCCTCCACAGTTAAATATTAAGGAGCTTAACAGTGTCGCTTCAATAGTGCATAACATTCATAAATTAACTGAAGAAGGTCTACAAAAACTCCTAAAGATTGGAAGAATATTTCACTGACACAAAGAATCTCAAAGCTTTCTATGATACCAGCGACTAAACTGTGAGAAATTAATATTAACAACTAAAGTCTTGGAAATATTCAATGGCTCAAGGAGTATCTGTGAAAAGAGTGGTATATAGATGTATGTTTTGCTTGCCTTCATCGGACGGAGCATTGAGTGTTACAGTCAGGAACTCTTGTTGCAGCTTTATAGAACTTTGCTGCATTTGGAATATTGCGTGCAGTCTGATCGGCCCATTACACAAAGGATGTGGAGGATTTGGAGAGGGTGCAGAAGAGGTTTACCAGGATGCTGCCTGGATTAGAAGGTATTAGTATTAGTAGAGGTTGGACAAACCTGAAACATAAAATATAGAACAGTACAGCACTGTAGAGGCCTTTTGGCCCACAATGACCCTATGGAACTTGATGACAAGTTTGGATTGTTTCTCTGGAGCTGCAGAGGCCAAGGGGTAACCGGATAAAATTTTAAAATATTATGAGGCATAGATAGGGTAAACAGTCAGAACCTTTTTCCCCAAGGTGGAAATGTCAAAGATTACAGAGCAAAGTGTTCAGGTGAAGGGAGCAAATTTAGAGATGTGCAGGGCAAGTTATTAAAAGTTATGGATTCCTGGAACGCGCTGTCAGGGGTAATGGTGAAGGCAGGTGTTTAAGAGGCTTTTAGAGAGGCATATGGATATGTAGGGAATGGATATGAATCACGTGCAGACAAAGGAGATTCGCTAAACTTGCCATCATGAAGGTAGACAAGATTAGTTTAACTGAGCATCATGTTCGGCAGGGACACTATGGTCCGAAGGGCCTATTCTTGTGATGTGCTATTCTATGTCTTCTCTCACCAATTATTGCTGATGGATACCATCGTTTTTTTGAAGAAGAATGTCAACCCCAAACTCCACCCATCCGTGGATTCCATAGTTGCTGCCTAACCGCTGAGTTACTCCAGCACTTGATTTCTGTTTTAGTTTATGGATACGGCGTGGTATTTTGGCTGTTCATCCACAGGTATTTGGCTAGTACGCGACAATTTTTACTATTTTTACTGAAGCCAATTAACCTACAAACGTTGGAGTGTGGGAGGAAATTGGAGGACACAGAGAAAACCCACGCGGTTCCAGGGAGAACTTACTAAGTCCGTACAGACAGCACCATAGTCAGGATCGAACCCGGGTCTCTGGCGCTGTGAGGCAGCAACTCTAGCACTGCGCCACTGTGCCGGCCTGTAGTTCATTGTGTCTCTGTGGTATCGAGGGTGAAGGAATTGCAGGTGGTGGAATCCTCAGCAGAACACAAAGTGATGGGCCAGGCATAGCAAGTCACTTACCTCTAACCCAAACCCCACTCTTGGTTGAGCCCAGTATCCCCCCCCCCCCCCCCTTCCGCTCCACCCGTTCCCTTACAACCCACATAGTTATCTATCCCAGACTCAGTCCGTCGCTCACCAATTCTGCTTTCAGCTGGTTTAGGGCCTTTTCCAGATCTACCCTCTGCTTTTTGCTTTGCGGGTCCCAATCGATGAAAGAACACCTCCACCGTTGACACAGCCCGGGCGGACTGTCAGTCCCGGCTCGACTGGCGAAGCGGGTGGATTTGGAGGAGAAATCCTTCAGCTTGCTCAGCACCAGTTCCATGTCGGAGCCATTCTGCTCCGGCGGTGCCGGGGCAAAGTCCTGCCGTTCCCCCGCCAGCGCCCCGCCAGCGGCTCACGGGTAGAGACGGACAGAGAGACGGAGGTAGGAACGGTTCTGTCAGCAAGGCGCTGCTCCCTGTCTCACTGCCAAATCCATCGCTGTCAGCGCCAGAGCATCGAGTACTTCCAGACCATGCGCAGGAACCCCGTGTAAACCGCAGAGAGAGCGCTGCATCACTACCTTTCCATAACTAACCGACAAACCCTCCCCTCGCTATATCCCCCTCCCCTCGCTATATCCCCCTCCCCTCTTTTCCCTGTGCCCCGCCTGGCCTCGCACCTATTTCTCCCCTCCCTGTGTAGGAAGAAACTGCAGATGCTGGTTTAAACTCCCTATCCCCTTCCACCAATATTCCATCCTCTGGCTTCACAATTCGCAAAAAACCCCCCACAGTGCTGGAATAACAGCGGGTCAGGCAGCATCTGTGGAGAACATGGATAGGCAACATTTCGGGTCGTATTCTTATTCAAAAACCTCTATCCTTATCTCACAACTTCTGTCATTTCATCTCTGGTATTTGTCCAACCATCTGCCGATCCAACTGCATTCCCCAACCCCATCCCTCTTCCAACTTTCTCCCCCACCCGCAACTACAATCAGTCTGAAGAAGTATCCTGACCTGAAGGTCACCTATCCATGTTCTCCATTGATGCTGCCTGGCCTGCTGAGTTACTCCAGCACTTAGTGTCTTTTTATGTAAACCAGCATGTGCAACTGAGGCAGCATAGTGCTGCAGCGGTAGAGTTGCTATCTTACAGAGCCAGAGACCCAGGTTCAATCTTAACTATGGGTGAAACCCAAAACATCACATGTTCATTCCCTCCACAGGTGCTGTCTGACCCACTGAATTACCCCAGCACTTTGCGTTCTACAACCCGCCTCAACTACATCTTCTGGAATTTAATGTTTTTATTTCACATAATTTTAGAATTGTACAGCAAAGACATGGGCTTTTCCATCCATGCAAACCTTTTTGTCCATCTACAGTTATTCCATTTGCACTCAATGTGAATGGATCATCCTATGCCTTGCCTGGTTACATGTCTATCGAAATAACTTAAACCCAGTAGTTGTTTCTGATTCCACCACCTTCTTTGGCCGCTTATTCTGGATATCAACTGCCCTGAATGGTACCTCTAAGATTCCCTTCAAAAATCTCATTCCTCTCACCGAAGGGCCCGTTCCACTGCTGCACTGTTCTATGTTCTAATAAAGAGACACTTATTTAATACTGAAGTCAGGAATAATTTCTGCTCAAAAGGTTGTGAGTCTTTAAAACTTTGCCACAGAGAGCAGGGACTAGGAACAGAGCCCTTGAGTATATTCAAGCTGAGGTCGATGGAGTTTTAATCAAGGAATCAAGGTTATGGGCAAAGTGATCTTGAGAAATGTTGGATCAACCACGATCCTATTGAATGATGAAGCAAGTATAATGCGCTGAATGGCCTGCTCCAATTCCTACTTCTCGTGGTCTTATGGACAGTAATTCTTATGACAGTAGTTCTAGATCACAATGGCACAGTTCTGGAGCTGCTGCCACATAGCCCCAGAGACCCGGGTTCGATCCTGACCTCGGGTGCTGTCCGTGTGTGGAGTTTGCATGTTCTCCCTGTGACCACGTGGTTTCCTCCAAGTGCTCTGGTTTCCTCCCACATCCCAAAGACGTGCGGGTTTGTAGGTTAATTGGCCCTCTAAATTGTCCTTAGTGTGTAGGGTGTGGATGAGAAAGTGGGATAACATAGAACTAGGTGAACAATTGTTCCAATGGACTTGATGCTGTATCTCGAAACTAAACTAAATCTATTTGCATTAAACAAATAGGCAGATATCTTTAACTTCTTTGCCTGAGGAAGGGACCTGACCTGACCCGAAACGTGACGTGTGTAATGCATTAAATCTAGTCTACCCAGCGGTGTTGACTCACTGCAGTTTGCCTACCACTCCAACAAGTGCACGGACGATGCCATCGCCCTAGCCCTCCAATCATCCCTGAAACACCTGGATAAGAGAGACATCTATGTCAGACTCGTATTCATAGACTATAGTTCTACCATCTAAGCTTATCACCAAACTCACGGGACTTAGTGTCAGCACTCATCTCTACAACTGGATCCTCGTTTTCCTGACCAACAGACCCCAATCAGTGAGGTTAGAAGACAAATCATCTTCTTCGATAATCCTCAACACTGGTGCTCTGCAATTATGCGTTCTCAGACCCCTTCTTTACTCCTTGTACATCCATGACTGTGCAGCCATGTACAAATCTAATTCAATTTTCAAATTTGCAGATGACACCATCGGGCCAGATATCAAATAATGATGAGACGGAGTACAGGAAGGAGATTGAGAACCTTGTGTCCTGGTGTCGAGACAACAACATTTCTCTCAATGTCAGTAAGACTTAGTGATTGACTTCAGGAAACAAAGTGCCACACATACCCCAATTTGCCCCTAAACCACCAATATTGAAGCAATGGCCAAGAAAGCACACCAACACCTATATATCCTTAGAAGGCTTAGGAAGTTTGGCATCTTTGGGATGTGGGAGGAAACCAGAGCACTTGGAGGAAACCTATATATCCTTAGAAGGCTTAGGAAGTTTGGCATGTCCCCAACAACTCTCAGCAACTTCTACAGATGCGCCATAGAAAGCATTTTATCAGGATGCATCACAGCTTGGTTTGGGAACAGCTCCATCCAAAACTGCAAGAAATTGTAGCGAATTATGGACACAGCCCAGACTATCACACAAACCAACCTCCCTTCTATTGACTCCGTTTATACCTCAGGCAAAGCCACCAGCATAATCAAGGATGAGTTGCACCCTGGGTACTCCCTCTTCTCCCATCTCCCATCAGGCAAAAGGCTTTGAAGTATGAAAATGCACACTACCAGATTCAGGGACAGTTTCTTCCCTGCTGTTATCAGGCCACTGAATCATCCTAACACAAGCTGAACTACTATCTACCTCATTGGTGACCCTCGGACTATCCTTGATCAGACATTGCTGGCTTTACCTTGCACCAAATATTATTCCCTTATCGTGTATCTAAAAACTGTACATGGCTCAATTGTAATCATGTTTTGTCTTTCTGCTGACTGGTTAGCACGCAACAAAAGCTTTTCACTGTCCTTCTGTACACGTGATGATAAACTAAACTGAACTGATCTATCCATGTTCTCCAGGGCAGCTCCCTGACCCACTGCATTTTTTCAGCACTTTGTGTTTTTTTCCTTTAACTCCTGAATCTGGATTGCACCCAGAACACTCACATGATTCATAATATCTTCTAAACTTACTCGACTTCTGTCTGAGATTCATTCCTCACTCCTTATATGCTCAGGAAATGTTTGGCAAGCTCCTGGAAAAATCTAAACAAAGGATTGTTTGTTGTAAGTAAGATGTTACCCTCTGTGGTAGGTTCTGATAATGTAGGATATTTTAAATCCTTTTAAGTGTGCCATGAGAAGGGAAAAAGCTTTGTATAATCTAGATCATAGCTCGACAATGACATCAGTTTCTCTGTTAAAATGTTCCGTCATCTTGCTTCTATGGATTTGCACTCCCTATCTCTCCTTTTATGATAGTAACCCACAGATGGAAATTAATAACTATTCATGGTTTCCATATATTTATTTAGTCAATTCGTCTTGTAGCAACTGGTGTTACCACCATGACTGGTGACTGTTTAGTTTAGTTCAGAGATACAGTGTGGGAACAGGCCCTTTGCCCACCATTGATCACCCCGTACACTAGCTCTATGTTATCCCACCTTCGCATCCTACACACTAAGGGCAATGAACAGAAACCAATTCACCTACAAACCTGCACGTCTTTAGGATATGGGAGGTAACCGGAGCACCCAGCAAAAACCTACGTGTTCACAGGGAGAACGTGCAAACTCCACACAGACGCAGCCAAGGTCAGGATCAAACCCGGGTCCTGGCACTGTGAGGCAGCTGCTCTACCGTTACGCCATTGTGTTGAGATGTTTAATCCCATATTAAAGACAAATATACATAATCATGGTTATGGTCAAGCAGCTGAAATCCATTGCACAGTGGTGCAGCTGGTACAAGGGACAGACGGCTGTGGGTGCCTGGAACACGCTGAGGGGTGTAGTGGTGAAGGCAGATGTGATAGTGTCATCTAAGAGGTGTTTAGATAGACACATAGATATGCAGGGAATGGAGGGCTATGGATCATGTGCAGGCAGATGAGATTAATTTATTTTGACATTATGTTCACCACAGACATTTGTGGACTGAAGGGCCTAATCCTCATTTGTACTATTCTATGTTTTATCCTTGATGTACTAAATTATCACATGTGATAGATTTTTAAATATCACGTTTAGAACATTAACTATCACAGAACCTCAAAGACGTCACAGAACATGATGGCATCTGAGACAAGAGTGTTTTTGGTTACTTAAAATTGAAGGTGTGCTTGTAATCTGTGTTAACCTGTAGCTTTAAGCTGCATTTTCATTGATTTAAACAGTCAAGAGTTGAAGGTTTGTAGACCAATCTCTTCAACCCAGAAATGAACAGAACATGAAGAGGAATACAAACAAGGTTCCGGTAGACAGATAACTGAAATAGGTAGATACAAGGCCAATGTCATGGATATCAGCCTCAAATGCCAAGATATCTTACACTAAATCTTGTACCCTTTATGGTTTTTCTGTGCACTGTGTATGGCTTGATTGTAATCTTATATGTTATTTGCTTTGACTGGATAGCATGCGAACAAAAGTTTTTCACTGTTCCTTGGTACACGTAATAATAATAAAACTAAACTAAATTAAATGCAATGAAATAGAGACAAATGTGAAGTAATTAATATTGGTGCAAAGTTTGAGGAAGGTCAATATTAGCTAAATGGCGCGCTTGCAAAGAAAGTGCAAAGAATCGGGAGGCCTGCCTGGGGTGTGGAGGAAATGGTGTTGCACCATTTTGGGATAATGTGTGTTCTTCAAGTCTCTCAAATGCCTTGGCTGATAATACCATACCCTCTGCCTACCATTTGATCCTTAAGAAACTGTGATCCTCCAAGTCCAGGCTTTTTGTGCATCTCTAATTCCCTTAGCCCAGGCATAGGTGGCTGTGCCTTTAGTGGCTTAGACCGTCAGCTCTGTGCAAACCCCTCTGCATGTCCTCCCCTCTTTCTCCTTTTAGATGTTCCTTAAATCTACAACTAAAAACATTTTGACAGGTACATGAATAGGACCCGATTTAGAGGGATATGGGTCAAACGCAGGCAGGTGGGACTGGTGTAGATGGGACATTGTGGATGGCTCTATTGACACTGTGGATGGCTCGATTGTAATCATATATTGTCTTTCTGCTGACTGGTTAGCACACAACAAAAGCTTTTCACTGTATCTTGGTACACATGTCAATAAACTAAACTCAAATGTTGGTCAGTGTGGGCTATGGGCCGAAAGGCCTGTTCCACACAGTATGATTCTATGACTTAATAACTCTACTTCTACACTGCTTTTTTTTATTTTTATCGGCAGCGCCTGAAAAGATGGTGATTGTCAAGGTAATTGTCACAGGTAATGTAATAATGGTGTGTTGCGACACAGTAGTGTTGCATTAACTGTGCTCAGTCGGATACATTCCAATTCAGTGGAACAATACAGCTGTGGCTTAGTTCATTTTCATTCAGTACAGCTCTCAGTTTAAACGATTGCACTAAATGTTATATTTTATAGTGCTTGTATCGACAAAATTGGTAGAATTTGTATTTAACTAGATATTATCAACACAGTTATTATCTATGGCCTTTGTAATCAGAAATAGCTGCACCATATAATCTTGCTCTTTGGTGACTTGGTCCCCTCCTCTCTCTTTGTCTGTCTCTCGCTCTGCATACAATGTTCCCGGTGACATAAAGCTTATGTTTTCAGTAGTATTTTGCAGTTGCCTTTCATTCCAGTTTCATTAGTGTCTGCTCTGTTCTATTTAACTGTTACTTTGTATTTCAAGAACATATGCTCCTGGATGAACTTGTCATAATAGTTGTTAGCTCCTGCTAAATTGAACTGAGATCTTTTGACAGATTTATTTGCATAAATATCTCTTTATTTGTGAATATTCTACTTGCTTTTTTTGCTTCCTCTCTACTCTCCACTTCACATTAACAGCAAACTTCAGGAAACATTAATCGCCATTAGATTAAATCTTCAATTTATATACCTAAATCCACTTTTAAAAATAAGTAATCCTTGAATTTTGTTTTCTGGACCATACTTCCTTGACTCGATAACTTTTCATTTATAACCTCAATTTTCTGGATATATTGTTTCAATGGTTCTATTGTTAATGGCTCTTAAGCATATATTTTACACTAAGACGCTTCAAAAATAATTAATTCGCTGTAAGTGGTCTGGGATATCATGAGCACCACAGTAATGTGTGTCTACCTTAATATGGGAATGATATGTTGAATGTTACATCCTAAAGTTTGAGTGCTGTCTAATAGTTTAGTGCACATAAGTGAGAAAAGAGCAACACGTAGAATTATTTTTGCTACACGGTGTTCTGTGCACCATCTGTGGTCTAATCTATTTCAATGATCTTGTTACAAAAAAAAGACGCAAAGCACTGGAGTAACTCAGCGGGTCAGGCAAAATCTCTGGAGAACATGGATAGGTGGTCTTTCAGGTAGGGACCCTTCTTCAGGCTGATTGGGGGGGGGGGTGTGCGGGTAAAAAGCTGGAAGCAAGGAGGGACAGGACAAATCTATGCCCTTTAATCCTTGATTCCCCTACTCTGAGTAAAAGACTGCATTCACCCCAACAATCCCCCGCATAATTTTATACACCTCTATTAAATCACCCTCATCCTCCTGCGCTCCGTGAAATGAAGTCTTAGTTTGCCCAACCATTCCCTATAGCTCAGACCCTCATGTACTGGCAACATCCTCGTAAATCTTCTCTGCATCCTTTCCAGCTTGACAACATATTTCCTATAGCAGGGTGGCCAAAACTGAACACAATACTCCAAATGTGAGCTCACCAATGTCTTGTACAACTGTAACATGACCTCCGAATCTCCATACTCAATATTCTGGCTGATGACCAAAAGTTTTCTTGACCACCATTTCTACCTGTAAACCCACTTTCAGGGAACTGTGTACCTGCACTCCAAGATTTATGTGCAGGAAAGGACTGCAGATGCTGGTTTATGCTGGAGATAGACACAACATTTTGGAGTAACTCAGCAGGTCAGGCAACATCTCTGGAGAAAAATAATAGATAATGTTTCAGGTCGGAACCCTTCTTCAGACTTTGAAGAAGAATTCCGACCCAAAACATCACCTATTTTTTTTCTTCAGAGATGCTGCCTGACCCTCTGAGTTACTCCAGTACTTTGAGTCTTTCTCATAGATTTCTTTTCCTGTTTGCTATGTCCTACAATCCTTACACTCGTTTCCCTCAACAACCAAGAATACAGCCCATCCAGACCGGTTTAAATGTAACCAGGTTTGTTGTATCATCTCCCAATCAATTCCCACCTCATCCCTCATCTTTGCCGTTGCCCCATTCACTGAAATTTCAACAATGACCTCTTCCATGGTGAAAACTAATACAAATTGCACATTCAGCATTCTAGTGGTGTCCACTGCCTAATTAGTACACCGGTCTTACAATACACTTATTATTTACAATGCAAAAGAAGACTTTTATATTCCTGGTTAACTACCATTATATTTTAAGCAAATGTACTCATAATGTACATGTTAAGAACATTCAACATAGAACATTGCGCAGTACAGCACAGGAACAGGCCCTTCGGACCATAATGTCTGTGCCCAACATGATGCCAAGTTAAACTAATTTCATTTGCCTGCTTGTAATCCACATTCCTCCATTCCCAACATATCTGTGTGCCTATCCAGAGGCCTCTTAAATGCCACTATCGTATCTACCTCCACCAATACCCATGGCAACGCGTTCCGGGCACCCACCGCCCTCTGTGTAAAAAAACTTGCATTGCACATATCCTTTAATCCTTTGCCCCTTTCACCTTAAATCTAGTATTTGACATTTTCACCCTGGGATAATGGATCTGGCTGACTACCCAATCTATGCTTCTCATCATTTTAAATAACATTGTGAGGCATAGATTTATAAAACTACGAGAGGCATATATAAATGTTAGATGTGTAGGAAGGAACTGCAGATGTTGCTTTATACCAAAGATGGACACTAAATAGGCAACCTGTAAATGTAAGATCTTGTATGAAAAATCAGAATATAAGATGGACATTCCTACAATGGTTTTTTGTACATCACATATAGATTAAGTGCTACAACTATATTGCAATAATTGCTGTAGCCCGTGGATTGTAAACCGCTGTCAGAGGTGATCTGGACACTTACTCACTGTGTGACTTCTTAGACGCTTTTGTACCGAAGGCAAGACTTACTTGTTTGTGGTGTTCAATGAAAAAGATAGGATAAAGGACATCTACGTTACGCCACGATGGGGGACCCGGTGGGGTTGCCGAGAACGAAGGGGGACCCGGCGGTGGGGAGGGTGCATTGGGGTCGCCGAGAACAGGGGGGACAACCGGTGGGGGGACAACCGGTGGGGGGAGACAACCGGTGGGGGGGGGGGGGGGGGACAACCGGCGGGGGGGGGGAAGGGGGGGGCATGTTGCCATGTGCAGCGGCAGGCAGTAGATAACCCGTCACAACTTTATCGGCTCCAAAACGTGGCGACACGTGTACTGCCTCGGTGAGGTAAGCTGCATGATTGTTTGCGAAACCAAGCATCTCACTACAAGTGCCAATCAAGTGTAATTGAGTCATTGAATCATTCATTCTATCGATTGCAGCCCTTGCAATCTGACTGACGGCAGCTGCTGGGATGTGGCGGCTTGCGTTACTTCACCCTCGGTCTCCAGACTGGACATTCGGCCAGAACAGCCCCAGGCTCTCGGCTTCGGTGTGGGGCTCCGAGACAGTGTACCACAGCAACAGCTCACCTCTTCGGGGCGGGGGTCCCGGGCATCCTCGCTACCCCTCCCACTTGCCTCCCACCCCACCCCCGCTCTCCCCACAGGCCCCAGAGCGGATCTCCAGCCCTCGTTCCCCATCCATTCTCTGGCCCCGCGAGTCGCACAGTGGCGCAGCGGATAGAGCTGCTGCTTCACAGCTCCACAGACCCGGGTTCGATCCTGACTACGGGTGGAGTTTGTACGTTCTCCTTGTGCCCACATGGGCTTTCCCCGGGTTTCCTCCTTCACCCCAAAGACGAGTAAGTTTGTAGGTTAATTGACTTCTGTAAATTGTAAATTGTCCCCAGTGTGTAGGATAGTGCTAGTGTTCAGGGTGATCGCTGGTCGGCACGGATTCAGTGGGCCGAGGAGGCTGTTTCTGCGCTTTATATATAAAGTTTAAGGAATGCCCTTCCTGTAGGAGTGAGCTCTGTAAAGGGAGACGAAGTCTATTGGCAAAAAGAAATATTTTAGTAACAGTGTCTCCTGTAGCGAGGGGACATTTCTGCACAGTTTGTTTGCTACTTGCAGAATTGCAGGAGTTATCTTTCATTGAGCTTCATTTGGATTAAACACTGGCGTTGGGGTGATGTGTCTACAGTGTGTGTGTGAGGGTGGTCAGAGTCTCTTTGCAGGGAGGCATCTCTGCGAGCACCAGTCATCCCAACTATCCCAACGTCCTGCCAGTGACTATGAATAAAGAACTCAGAGGAACATCATTAAGTCATAGTCACAGAATCATACACCTCGGAAACGGGCCCTTTGGCCCAACGTCCATGCCGACCAAAATACCCACCATGAGGTCATAAGTGATAGGAGCAGAATTAGACAATAGCCCATGAAGTCTTCCCCATGCAATCATGGCTGATCTATCTCTCCCTCCTAACCCCATTACTAACCACTATCTAAGATAGCCCCATTTGCTGGGGCTTGGCCCTTATCTCCCTAAAACTTTTCTATCCATGTACCTGTCCAATTGTCTTTTAAATGTTCTTATAGTACCTGCCTCAACAACTTCTATAGGAAGGAACTGCAGATGCTGGTTTACACCAAAGATAGACACAAAATGCTGGAGTAACTCAGCGGGCCAGGCAGCATCTCTGGAGAGAAGGGATGGGTAACATTTCAGTCTTAACCCGAAACGTCACCCATTCCTTCTCTCTAGAGATGCTGCCTGTCCCGCTGAGTAACTGCAGCATTTTGTGTCTTGCTTCAACTACTTCCTCTGGCAGATGATTCCACATACCCATCGCCCTCTGCATGAAAAGAATGCCCCTCAGGTTCCTATTAAATCCTTCCCAGCTCACCTTAAACCTATGCCCCTGGCTCTTGATTCCCCTACTCTGGGTAAAAGATTCTGTGCATTCACCTTATCCATTCCCCTCATAATTTTATACACCTCTGGAAGATTACCCCTCAACCGCCTGCACTCCAAGGAATAAAATCCTATCCTGCCCAACTTCTCCTTATAGATGCCAGAATCTTCTCCGCACTCTTTCCAGCTTAATGACATCCTTCCTATTGCAGGGTGACCAAAACTGAGCACAGCACAGTACTCCAACTGCTGCCTCGCCGATGTTTTGTTCAACGTCAGAACGTATGACCCCAAATTCACACTGACCGCGGGAAGCTCGGGGAGGGGAAAACCAGACGCCGAACAAATCGGCGGTACATGGCACGCAAACTCCGGGCAGGCTGGCTGGGAGGCGGGAGCTGCAGAGAACGTGAAATGTTCAGGACAATCCCCAGGGATCTCACGCCGTTTCTTCCACCCTCATTCCCAGCCTTAGTCTCGGCAGGTGGATGGCGATTCAGTTCCCGGTCGGAAGATGTAATCCGGAGAGCGAAGGAGTTTAAAGGATAATCGGGGAGGAGAAGGACTCTTGGAGCAAGAGTCAGCAGACTACTGCTAAATGTGACTTAGATCGCGGGCAGGCAGCGCCGGCGAGTTACCCTGCAGCGATGACAGATTAAAGGGCGAGCCATCGTATTTAGAGGTAAATTAGAGGTGCGAATGAAGTTGCTGTGGATATTTCACATCCCGCACACCCGAGGCTGCGACTGCATGGGTTGGGATAAAGAGCCGGGGGAGTGAGACCTTTAAAGCGGCGGCGACTCCGGGGCCCGAGGGCGATGGATGCAGGCGACACCGCCCTGTGAACAGATTCATGGCTCGGTTCCAGACGAACCCTGTCTCACTGCTGGTGATAAGACGCCATTGTACAACCTCCGTCCTCTCTCTCAATGCCTGGACGACGCGCCCCGAAACCCCGAGCGTTCAATTGGAACCGGTAGAAAATCGGACAGGATTCCCATTATTCAGCTGTCACAGTCGGTACTCATCGGATCTCGCCAATATATTTCTGCAGTTGATGGAATAACGGAGGGAATGAAACTTAGTGCATTTAGGAGAACGAGGAGAACAAAGAGAAACGGGTGTGACCGGGGATGACTTGTTATTAGCACCCGCCCTCTCCCGCAGCCCCTGAACTGATCTTGCCCGTGGTTCAGTCTTTAACTCATGAAGGGCGCCGAGGGTTAAAATATTTCACCTCTGCCTTTGTCCCCTTTTGTTGCATCGTCTCGGAGTTGATTCGGGCGATCTGATGCCAAAAAAAAACTGCTCCCAAATGAGGATATAAGATTTAAAATTAAAACGAAAGAGAGGATGGGTGGGAGGAGCGCGGCAGCGCTTTACTGCAAAGTGGAGCGGTGTCATTGTGAAAGGAAAACGGTTTGCGGATCAAAGAGTTAAGGAGGCAAGTTAGCAAAGCTCTGTTCGCTCCTTGTAGACAAGTCAGTGCTGACTGCACGTCCAAGGGGAGCGAATCGCGGCGCCGCTCAACCAGTTGGGAACACAGCATCTTCAACACTGAACTTTACCGAGGAGCTTGTTCAGTTGATGGGACCCAACTCTGCATGAGTTGTATATTTCCTTTCTAATGGTGGGGGGTTCTCGGGTGGATCTGGGCTTTTTAAAGCTTCACATGTGAAGGACGTGTAAAGCCCGTTTCATATGCACACCACCCTCAGTGAAAAAGTTGCCTCTCGGATTTCTATGATCCCCCCCCCCCCCCTCACCTTAAACCTATGTTCTTTGATTTTTGATTTCCCTACCCTGGGGGAAAAAAGACTCCGGGGACTCATTAGCTCGCCTAGGGTGCTGTTTGTCTGGAGTTTGCACGTTCTCCCTGTGACCGCGTTGGTTTCCCCGGGAGCTCCGGTTACCCAGGTCAGATACCCAGGTTTGTAGATTAGATATCATCTCCAAATTGCTCCTAAAGTGTGGGGAGTGGATGGGAATATGGGATAACATATAACTAGTGTGAACGGGTGATGGATGGTCGGCGTGGACTCGGCGGGTTGAAGGGCCTGTTGTATCTCTTAACAAAACTGAACAAAACTCTGCATTCACCCTTTCTGTTCTTGTCTCCGGTTTTGCAGGGTTCTTGCCAAGCATCGCTGGGATGTGCAGAGCAAACCATCACCAATGGCGTGTGCGGAATGTTACCACCCACTAGAAGTGAGCGACCAAGACCTAGAACTTAGCGGCCTCGGCTCCCGACCTCAGCTGGCGGTGAACGGCGCTCCCTGCAAGCGCCAGCTTTCAGCACCAAGGATAGCGCCGCCTGCTCCGGAACAAGTGCAGGAGACTTCCTTCACTTCTCACTCTGAGCCGTCTGGTCTGTCCACCATCCGCGGGAGTCTGGGCCGGGCAGAGGTCGTGTCCTCCCATTGCAACCGGGACAAGCCCCAGGAATCGTCACCTCGCTCCGAGGAGGAGCCTGAACCCGAGGCCAATGGGCAGTCGGTTGACTATGGGTTCATGGTGGCGCTGGTATTTCTGGTGGCCGGCATCTCCTTGGTCGTTATAGCTTATGCCATCCCGAGAAAGTCCAGGGTGGATCCGGACACGGTGACGGCCCGGGAGATGGAGAGGTTGGAGTTACACTACGCTCTCTTGGGCTCGCACCTGGACAAGTGCATCATCGCCGGCCTTGGCCTGCTGACTTTGGGAGGTATGCTGCTCTCCTTGCTGCTCATGGTCTCCATCTGCAAGGGTGACCTATATGCCAGGAGAAACTTCATGGTGACTGGCAGGGCCAGGAAGACCTACGGGTCCATCAATCTGAGAATGAAGCCGTTAGACGGCGAAGGGCATCAATCCTTGGTAGAGTCGGAGGTGGTACAGATATGCGAGAATCTCGGCCAGACCGGATCCTGAGGGAAAACTGCCGCTCCCTCTAGTCTTCGTCTAGTTCCTTCATCCGTGGGAGTTCCCTCATGAAGAGAGTATTTAAATGCATGTATTTATTATACAGTTTCTTTTGGTGAGGCAATGCCATACAACATACTCGGAACCTACCCTTTAAACCTCGTGGCAAGTCAGCTGAACCATAGATGCCATTTCAATCCCACGGATCCAAACTTTGGTCAGGGGGAGATTGGGGTTACCTCCGTGGAATTTAAGGAGGACGGTAGATGGGGAGGGAGTGGGAGACGGATAGGTCGTTGGGTGGGAACCACCCTTTAAATTGGAGTCATTGTGTGCAGTTGTCAATGGGTCTGCTGTCTAAATAATGTAATACATTGCCACATATTGCTTCATCTGTTGGGTCCCACACATATTCACCGAATTGTCAGCGCACAAGAGGCAGTAAGATTAAGCCAACAATGTCTAAAGACAGTTACCAGGAAGATTTGGTCCTACACTAAATTGAACGCATACAGATTGATCTCCAGATCCTGGAGCACATGCAGATCGCTCCAGGTAAATAAGTTCATGTTCATAAGTTATAGGAGCAGAAGTAGGCCATTTGGCCATCAGGTCTAGTCCGCCATTCAATCATGGCTGATTTATCTTTCCCTCTCAAACCCATTCTCCTGCCTTCGCCCCATGACCCCTGACATCCTTACTAATCAAGAATCTATCAATCTCTGCCTTAAAAATGTCCATTGACTTGGCCTCCACAGCTATCTGTGGCAATGTATTCCACTGATTCACCGCTCTCTGACTAAAGAAATCCCCCCTCATCTCCTTTCTAAACACAAATGTTTCTGTAGTTCCTTTGGCGACCTTAGGATGTCTCGGAGAATTTCACTGAGGTTGGAATGCTGATTATTTAACTTTTAAATATGGATATCTAATAATGGATTTGAGTTGTTCTGTAACATAACCAAGAACGTCACTGAACTCTAGTGACCATTATAGCACATCGGCATCTTGTACACAAATTATGCTCCCACAAATGACAATGTTATAATAATTACTCTATTCTAATTGTCCAGGTCACCAGAAATCACTCCCTTGCTGTTCTTGAGACTGAGATAAGAATGAGCCTCACCTTAGCCATAAAGGGCACCTCAAACATTTTGACAGTCCGTCAGTTCCCCACTGCATCCCTTTGGTTTGTGCTCAAGTTTCTGGAGTGGGTCACAACTTGCCCATGCACCATGCATTGACCAACAATATCTTCATCCCATACAATCCCATACATTCCAGCTACATCCCATACAATCCAGATTTCACACAGAATGGACTCTACAGCAGTGGCATTCTGTGCTAATTGTTTCTACAGCAACTTTTCCAACAAACAGGATCCAACATCATCAGGACTTAATACATGAGTACATGAGGCATAGGATGCAGCTTTACAGGCACATTTTTGCAACAACACTAAAAAGCAAACAAAAAAACAGTAATATAAAATAAATTCAAGTCAAGTTAAGTTTAATGAGAGTGTGGCTATGGTGGTCTGGGTCTTTAATGATATTAGCTGCCTTTTTGAGGCAGAGCTTCCCATAGTTCCCTTCAATACCTGCAATAAGATATTGGGGCAGAATTAGGCCATTCAGCCCATCGAGTTTGTTCTGCTATTTAATCAAGGTCGATCTATTATTCCCTCTGAACCCCATTCTCCTGCCTTCTCCCCATAACCTTTGATGCCTTTACTAATCAAGAACCTATCAATCTCCACTTTAAAAATACTTAATGACATGGCCTCCACAGACGTCTGTGGCAATGGATTCTACTAGATTCACTCCCCTTTGGCTAAAGAAATTCCTCCTCATCTCCATTGTAAAGATGCAGCCCTTTATTTTGAGACTGTGCCCTCTGGTCCTAGACTCTCCTATTACTGGAAACATCCTCTCCACATCCACTCTCCCCAAGCCTTACACTATTTGACCCACAGTGGGCAGCCACTGCCTCACAGCGCTAGAGTTCATAGGTTTGTGAGTCATTGGAGCAGAATTGGCCATTCAGCCCATTGAGTCCACTCTACCATTCAATCGTGGCTGATCTATTTTCCCCTCTCAAGCCCATTCTCCTGCCTTTCCCTCATAACCTTTGACACCCTTACTAATGCAAACCTATCAATCTCTGCTTTAAAAATACCTAATGACTGGGCAGTGAATTCCACAGATTCACTGCCCTCTGGCTAAAGAAATTGAATACCACACCCAGTCAGTCATCCCTTCCTGAGGCTTCAGCACAGTATTGTTGGTGGCCCAAATGCGAATATGGCAGGGTGTATTACGTTACATTGCAGCACAAATCCATTATCTGATACCTACATTTAAAAGCTAAATAATCTGCATTCTAACCCCAGCTCAGCAGATTTTTTAATGTGGACTAGTACAACGGCTTTTACAAAGTATGTTACATGTAACTTTTACAGTACAACAATATTACATATCATTTTACAGTATTATTAAGGACAGCCTTTCCAACAGCAATGTGGTTCAAAATAAACTCCAGTGATATAACAGAGGTGGATTTCTTCAGGAGTTTACTTGTTAGTCCTGCATGACTGGCAGAAGAGTCACAGAGACCCAAGGAACAGTGCATTAAAGGCACTAATGGTGTATTTCTAGGGATTATGTTGGTCCCCTGCCAAAGTTGCAGTGAAGAGCGGGAGAACTTCCAAGGAAATTCATGTCTACTCAGTCATTCCGATCAGGTTTGATTTCCAGCCTCTCTGTTGCTAGAGTGAAAATAATTCAATGGTGCGCTGGATTAGTATTTTCTTGGCAATTTCAGTGTTTTATTGTCCCTATTTGCCCTTGAGGAAGCTCATGGTGAAATGCCTCCTTATACAGCCAGAGGTTTGCAGGAGGAAGGTGCTCCCATGTTGCTGCACGGTTGGAAGAATTTTAGAAAAGCAATAAAAAAGGAACAATGATGGTCATTTGATACATCTTTGTATATCTCCCTGGAAAATCCTTGCAGTCCACAAACCACCAAATGGAAAATCTATAGTCAAAAATCAAACAGTAGAGGACATAGAACATAGAACAGTACAGGACAAAAACAGGCCCTTTGGCCCATAATGTCTGTGCCAAACATGATGCCAAGACCATCACTGAACTACCTGCACAAAACCCATATCTCTTTATTCCCTGCATATCCATGTGCCTATGCAAAAGTCTTTTAAATGCCACTAAGATATCTGCTTCAACCATGGCAGTGTATTCCAGGCAACCACCATCCTCTGTGTAAAAAACATGCCTTGCACATCTCCTTAAATTTCGCCCCTCTCACCTTGCTATATACTCTAGTATTTGATTTTTCCATCCTGGGAGAAAGATTCTAACTGTCTACCCTATCCATGTCCCTCAAAATTTTACATACTTCCAGCAGATCCCTGCAACCCCCGGTGTTCCTGAGAGACTTACCCAAGTCTGTCCAACCTTCCTCTGTAGCTAATACTCCCTAATCCAGACATCATTCTGGTAAACCTCCTCTGCAACCTCTTCAATGCCTCCACATCTTTCTTGTAATGGGGTGACCAAAACTGCATGAAATACTCCAAATATGGCCAAACTAAAGTCTTACAAAGCTGCATCATGACTTATTAGAAACATAGAAACATAGAAAATAGGTGCAGGAGGAGGCCATTTGGCCCTTCGAGCCAGCACCACCATTCATTGTGATCATGGCTGATCATCCACAATCATTAACCTGTGCCTGCCTTCTCCCCATATCCCTTGATTCTGCTAGCCCCTAGAACTCTAACTAAATCTCTTTTAAATTCATCCAGTGAATTGGCCTCTCCTGCCTTCTGTGGCAGAGAATTCCACAAATTCACAACACTCTGGGTGAAAAAGTTTTTTTCTCATCTCAGTTTTGCCTCTCCTTTATTCTTAGACTGTGGCCCCTAGTTCTGGACTCCCCCAACATTGGGAACATTTTTCCTGCATCTAGCTTATCCAGTCCTTTTATAATGTTATATGTTTCTATAAGATCCCCTCTCACCCTTCTAAATTCCAGTGAATACAAGCCCAGTCTTTCCAATCTTTCCTCAGTGACAGTCCTGCCATCCCAGGGATTAACCTCATGAACCTAAGCTGCACTGCCTCAACAGCAAGGATGTCCTTCCTCAAATTAGGAGACCAAAACTGCACACAATACTCCAGGTGTGGTCTCACCAGGGCCCTGTACAACTACAGAAGGACCTATACTCAAATCCTCGCGTTATGAAGGGCAACATGCCATTAGCTTTCTTCACTGCCTGCTGTACTTGCATGTTTACTTGCAGTGACTGGTGTACAAGGACGCCTAGGTCTTGCTGCACTTCCCCTTTTCCTAATCTGACACCATTGAGATAATAATCTGCCTCCTTGTTCTTGCCTCCAAAGTGGATAACCTCACATTTATCTACATTATACAGCATCTGCTATACATCTGCCCACTCGCTCAACCTGTCCGAGTCACCCTGCAGCCTCCTAGCATCCTCTTCGAAGTTTGCACTGCCACCCAGCTTTGTGTCATCTGCAAATTTGCTATTGTTACTTTTAATCCCATCATTTAAATCATTAATATATATTGTAAATAGTTGCGTCCCCAGCACCGAGCCTTGTTGCACTCCACTTGTCACTGCCTGCCATTCTGACAGGGACCCGTTTATTCCTACTCATTGTTTCCTGTCTGCCAACCAATTCTCTATCCATGTCAATAACCTACCCCCAATACCATTTGCTCTAATTTTGCCCACTAATCTCCTGCATGGGACCTTATCAAAGGCTTTCTGAAAGTCCAGATACAGTACATCCACTGGCTCGCCTTCATCCACAAAAAATGTCACATCCTCAAAAATTCCAGAAGAATTTCCTTTTTTAACTTTTTATTTAACATTATTTAACCTAAGAAAGGAAATATGCCATTGATAGATAAAATGCTGGAGAAACTCAGTGGGACAGGCAGCATCTCTGGAGAGAAGGAATGGGTGACATTTTGGGTCGAGTCCGTTCCTTCTATCATTTGCCTTCTTTACCACTCTAACCTTTAAGGTGAGAGAGGCAAAGTTTAAAGGAGATATGCGGGGCAGGTTTTTTACACAGAGCATGGTGAGAGCTGGAACACACTGCCTGGGGTGGTGATGGAGGCAAATATGATAGCGCAGTTTAAGAGACTTTTGTATAGGTACATGGATATGTAAGACATGGAGGGATATGGAGGCAGATAAGATTGGTCTTGGCATCATGTTTGGCGCAGACATTGTTGGCCAAGAGGCCTATTCTTGTGCTGTACTGCTCTGTGCTCCTATGTTCTATGTTGCACTAACAATGAACTGCAAAATCCCTACAGCCCTCCAATCATCAACCGGAAAATTCATATCCCATGAACTATTCACTGCAGTGTTCAAATCAAGTTGTTCCGACACCTTGTGTTTTTTGTTTGTAAACCAGCAGTTGCAATTCCATATGTCTAACTGGAAATCCATCAATTAATTAAACAATGCTAAATATTTTGTCTCTGTCATTAAACATGGAATTCATTTAATGTATTAATGAAGCAGCTTGTGTGGAGTTTGCTAGTTATAACTGATCACTATGCTTGCATTATGATGCTTAATTTACCTTTGCTCTACTTTTTACAAGGCCATGTTTCAGGCATCTCCTGGCTTAGAAGACAGACTTAAGGATGCCTCTTCCTTGTAGAAGGCCTTAAAATGGTTTGTTTGTTCTTGGGTAAGAGAGGAACATCCAATTACTACCCCCATTGCCTGAAAAGACAGTGATGATCTCAAGCCAACAATCATTGTCGGCACAGTGGTACAGCGGGTAGAGCCACTGCCTCACAGCACCAGGGAACTGGGTTTGATCCTGATCTCAGGTGCTGTCTGTGTGTGGAATTTGTACGTTCTCCCTGTGACCCTGTGTGTTTCATCTAGGTGCTCCAGTTTCTTCCTACATTCCAGACGTGCAGATTTGTAAGTTAATTGGCTCTCTGTAAATTGTCCCTTGTGTGTAGGGAGTGAATGAAAAAGTGGGAAAACATACAACTCGTGTGAATGGGTGATCAATGGTCACCATGGACTCAGTGGGCCGAAGGTCCTGTTTCCATGCTGTATCTTTCAATCAATTGTCTCTGACCGAAGGTGTAGCCCCTGTACCCAACTGCTAGTACCGTAGATAACTTGATTATTGCATTAGGCTATTGCATATCCTTTCATGTCCACCTGAGGAAGCTCGTGATGAAATACTTTGTTAGACAGGCAGAGGTTTGCAGAAGGAAAAAAAAACATTGGAATATTCAAACATGTGTGGATAAGATTGGTTATTTCACATAGATAGTGGGCGGCATTTGCAATATTCACCCAACTGTGTCTTGTCCCAATTTAATAAAATATACAAATACTCACAAGTTCAAAATATTTCAAAAGATGCCCTGTGCACATATTAGTTTTAATATGTTCATTAATTTTTGGGTCAGGATATATTGTCTCAAAATTATGCAATGAGTCTGAGGCCCCCTTGATGTGATGAATTTCACTGTATACTTGACAATACATTGACGTTGTACCAAATCATATTGCTGTATTCTACAATCCATTACATTTACTATTATATAAAACTGACTGTTAGCAGGTAGGAAACTGAGTTTTTAAAAAACTTTTTTAATGGCGCAATATTTCAAATGTGTAAATTAATTTCTCACGCACATTTTGCTGACTGGGAATGTGTTGTTTTCTCGTAAGAGACAGTAAAGATTTTAATAAAACACTACAGCCCCTGATCTGCGGGTTTCACTATGAAGCTCGGGAAATTAATAGGATGTTTTAAAATGTATTCATAAGTTTGTGACATTTCTCAGTGTAATCTTTTTTTAAGCATTTTTTAAAATCATAATATAATCACTGTTCTGTTATGCCCATAAATATCAGACATAATAAAAATATGAATGAAAGAGTACTTTGAAGCAACTTCCTTTTCTTTCTCTTGCATAGAACATGGAAAAGATCAGTTCCATTTAGATACATAGATACGTAGACAACAGGTGCAGGAGTAGGCCATTCGGCGCTTTGAGCCAGCACTGCCATTCACTGTGATCATGGCTGATCATCCACAATCAGTACCCCGTTCCTGCCTTCTCCCCATACCCCTTCATTCCGCTAGCCCTAAGAGCTCTATCTAACTCTCTTTTGAATGCATCCAGTGAATTGGCCTCCACTCCTTCCTGAGGCAGAGAATTCCACAAATTCACAACTCTCTGTGTGAAAAAGTTATTCCTCATCTCAGTTCTAAATGGCCTACCCCTTATTCTTAAACTGTGGTTCCTGGTTCTGGACTCCCCCAACATCGGGAACATGTTTCCTGCATCTAATGTGTCCAATCCCTTAAGAATTTTATATGTTTCTATAAGATCCCCTCTCATCCTAAATTCCAGTGAATACAAGCCCAGTTGCTCCATTCTTTCATCATACCACGGTCCTGCCATCCCGGGAATTAACCTCGTGAACCTACGCTGCACACCCTCAATAGCAAGAATGTCCTTCCTCAAATTAGGAGACCAAAACTGCACACAGTGCTCCAGGTGTGGTCACTTTCTGGATAGGACATTTCTCCCAAATTTTGGCTTTCTATGGCTCTTTGTTGTTCGTTTATTTTTGTTTCGAGATACAGCATGGAAACAGGCCCTTCAGCCCACTGAGTCCATGCTAACCATCGATCACCTGTTCACACTAAGTATCACAAAATGCTGAGTAACTCAGCAGGTCAGGCAGCATCTAGGAGAGAAGGAATGGGTGACGTTTCGGGTCGAGACCCTTCTTCGGACCCTTCTTCAGTCTGAAGAAGGGTCTCGACCCGAAACGTCACCCATTCCTTCTCTCCTAGAAGGTCTGAAGAAGGGTCTCGACCTGAAACGTCACCCATTCCTTCTCTCCTAGATGCTGCCTGACCGGCTGAGTTACTCCAGCATTTTGTGATACCGTCGATTTGTACCAGCATCTGCAGTTATTTTCCTACACCTGTTCACACTAGTTCTGTTGTCCCACTTTCTCATACACTCCCTACACACATGGGGCAATTTACAGTGGGACAATTAACCTACTCTGTGGGAGTAACCATGGACTCTGTGGGCCTGTATCTTTCAATCAATCAATTCAACCAATCTTCATCATTTTGAAGATCGATATATAAGTTGCATTGAGCATTCTCTTTCTTGGTACTTTGACATAGAACATCGAACAGTACAGCATAGGAACAGGCCATTTGGCTCATAATGTCTGTGCTGAACATGATGTCGAGGCTTACTCTTATCTGCCTGCATGTAACTCATATCTCTCCACTTCCCGCATATCCATATGGCTATCCTAAAATCTCTTAAACAACACTATTTTGAAAAGATAGTTTAAACAGGCTTTCCTGACAGTTGTGATTGCAGTGCTGGGATTATCTGTAGATATCGTGCCTTCATATCCTTTCAAGGCAAGTTGTGGCAATTCAGAAAGGCTCCCTTAGCATCTGGCATGAGGCAGCAAGTCGATTAGCAAAGGACTGCAACAACTTGCTGCATTGCACTCTTAAATTGATTGAGGATGAGGTGGCAAAGTTCACTGACACATTAGCATGTAGTTTAATGAACTGTTGTGAACCGAGTTACACTGAAAAGCTTTGTTTTGCATGTTATCCAAACAGATCAGATATACTATACATAAATATAATCAAGTCAAACTCATAGTCATAGATTCATAGAGGCTGCAGCGGTAGAGTTGCTGCCTTAAAGCGCTTACAGCACCAGAGACCCTGGTTCGATCCCGACAACGAGTACTGTCTGTACGGAGTTTGTACGTTCTCCCCGTGACTGTGTGGGTTTTCTCCGTGATCTCCGTTTTTTTCCCCACACTCCAAAGACGTAAAGGTTTGTAGCTTAATTGGCTTGGTATAAATGTAAAATTCTCCCTATTGTGCATAGGATATTGTTAGTGTGCGGGGATCACTGGTCGGTGTGGACTCGATGGGCTGAAGGGTCTGATTCCGCACTGTATCTCTGAAACTGAAACCATAGAATCATACAGCATGCAAATAGACCATTTGGCCTACCTTGCCCATGCTAACCAAGGTGCCCCATCTACACTAGCCCCATATCCCTCTATGGACCAAACATACATCTCTCTATATATTTCCTATCCATGTACCTGTCCAAGTGTTTTAAATAGACAATAAGTAGAGCATAGGGGAAGATAACAGAGTGCATAATATGGTTCTCAGCATTATAGAGCATCAGTTCCACACACAAAGTCCAATGTCCGCAATGGGTTTGGGAGGAATCGGACAGTACCATAGCTTATGAAAGAGAGGGGAAGAAGCTGTTCCTGAGTCTGGTGGTGCGTGCTTTCAAGCCTCCGTACCTTCTGCCAGATGGGAGCTGGGAGAAAATGGAATGGCCGGCATGAGGCATCTTTGAAATTGATGTTATTGAAACTGAACCAAGACCAGAATACAAGCTTTATTCACCTTTCCCCTGACCGGGGTGAAAGGCTCATGTGTCAAAATATTAATCAAATTACCAACTAAGTGGAATGGCTTCTTAACTTTAACACAATTATTACGTGAGTGAGAGATCTATTTCTGAGCTGCAGTGCCAAGTCTGAGATGAATATCACAGCCAGCTGTACACCACCCAGCTGTAAGAAAATCTCATTATAAATAGTGGGATCGGTTGGATTATCTTAACAGCCAAACACACGTTATCAGAGTGGAGAAGGGGCTGAAAGTAATTTAGATGAAGATAAGAACAATAATAATTGCAGAATGCTGAGCCAAACAAATCCTTTGAACAAGGAACTGCAGATGCTGCTACACAAAACAAGACACAAAGTGCTAGAGGAAAGCAGTGGATCACGTAGCATTTCAGGGAAATATGGATAGGCGCGCTTTAATTTCGGGATCCTTCTTCAGATGGAGATTGTAGTGGGGGGAGAAAGCTAGAAGAGAGGTAAGCCATGTAAAAGAGGGCGCTACAAAGCCTGGTAAGTGATACAGGTGAGGAGGCTTTTGATAGGCAGATGGTTGGACAGAGGCCAGAGACCTTGAGTGCTGTTTATGTGGAGTTTGTGCATTCTCCCTGAGTCCGTGTGGGTTTCCTCCTGGTGCTCCGGTTTCAATAGACAATAGGTGCAGGAGTAGGCCATTCGGCCCTTCGAGCCAGCACCACCATTCAATGTGATCATGGTTTCCTCCCACATTCCAAAGTTGTGTGGGATTATAGGATAATTAGACCTCAAATAATTACCTCTAGTGTATAGAGAGTGGGTGTGTAAATGGGTTAACATAAAACTAATGAGAACGGGTGATCGATGGTCGGCATGGACTTGGTGGGCCGAAGGGCCTGTTTCCATGCTGTATCTTTCAATCAATCAATTGTTTGTTGATCCAGTATTCTGAACATGATTTTGGACCATTCAAATTAAAGTGGAAATTTTATGTGGCTATAAATGAGGGGAATGTGGGATTCTGATGCCTCTTTAGTGCAAAAAAAGTGACTAATAAATCCAGAGCAAAACACAAAGTGCTGGAGGAATTCAGTGGGTCAGGCATCATCCGTGGACAGAATGGACAGATGGTGTTTCGGGTCGGGACTCTTTTTCAGAAATCCAGAATACATGAGAGAAGAAGAGGTAGATAGAATGAAATAGTGATAGGTTAAAATGAGACAAATGGGAAAAAATGAGAACAACCACTAACTTCAACTGAGTTATCAGCTAAATTATGAACTCAGGTGTTGAGGCAATAAGAGTAAGTTAGGTTCACTTCCCAGTCTCTCGCAGTAGTCAAGGGTGAATTAGTTAAAATCCATCTTATCTCCCCATCAGAGTGACATTTCCGGGATTCAGATACTTGCACTGATTATCAGTGTTACAAATATCTCTCTCCACAGATGGACTTGTAATCAATAATAGTCTATTTGGCCAGGACGAGTTGCACTGGCTGCAATGCATGAGATTACCACATTATCACACGACGAATGATTAGATCTGATTCAGTCGAGCTGGCAGATTAATGGCTATTTCTGTCAGTGCAGAATCAACAGTGCTACTCAACAGTGAAACAAACCCAGTCCCTCTCATTCATTTATTTTTCAGAAATGTTCAGAATATTTTACCATAAAATAGGACTTTAAATATTCCCAACTCAACCCCCACACAATAATTTGTATTTAATATGGTCCAGAATACACATTGGATATTCGCCTGACTGCGGTAGGATTTAGAATTGTAAATGCATATGCATGGCACAGTGGCACAGCTGGTAGAGCTGGTAGAGCTGCTGCCCCATCGCGCCAGAGACCCTGGTTCGATACTGACCTTGGATGTGGAGTTTGCCCGTTCTCCCTGTGACCACATGAGTTTCCTCCAGATGTTCCTGTTTCCTCTCACAGACTTGCAGGTTTGTTGATTAAATGGCCCTCTGTAAATAATCTTTCATGTGTAGAGAGTGGATGAGAAAGTGGGATAAAATAGAATTAGTGTGAACGGGTGATTGATGGTCAGCGTGGACTTGATGGGCCGAAGGGCCCGTTCCTATGCTGTATCTCTAAACTAAACAAAACTAGACATAACGGAGAAGGGTTTCTTTTGTTTCTTTCAGCCTATTGCAGGCACATACAACTCTCTGCTTTAAAAAATATGCCTCGAATCTCTATTAAAATTCCCATCTTTTGACCTTAAACCTATACCTTCTAGTATTGGTTATTTACACCCTGGGAAAAAGGTTTTGACTGTCTACCTATCACTGTCTCTCATAATTTTATATACTTCTAACAGCTCACACCTCAGCCTCTGGTGATTGAGAGAAAACAATTATCTTTATTGCTAATACCTTCCAATCCAGGCAACATCCTGGTAAACCTCTTTTCCTACACATTAGGACATGGATATGCAGGGAAGGGGGGGATATGGATTACAGTATGTGCAGGCAGAGGAGATTAGTTTAATTTGGCATCATGTTCAGCACAGGCATTGTGGGCTGAAGGGCCTGTTTCTGGGCTGTACAGTTCTATGTTCTACCCCATCAGCTTATTGAAAGACGACTGTAATACACCCTGACAGGTGGAGCGAGTTGATTTTAGCCCCATGCAGTGAATTTGTCTCAGTTACTTCAGTCAGTCAAACTGCCTCTTTTAGTTATACTCTAGTTGGCATGAGTAACTGTAAAATGTAAGCCAATTCTTTACAGTTTAAGCATTGCCATTTACCAGGCTCCTATTTCTCACAGATAAATCAAGTGCATTAAAGTAATATTTGTGGATTTTATAACCACTCGTGTGTTCTGCAGTTAGCTGCGAGGCATTGCAATAGAATGAGTTGAATCTGAACAAATTTACACAAAGGATGGTGGGCATATGGAACGAGCTGCCGGAGGAGGTAGTTGAGGCAGGTACTATCACAATATTTAAGAAATATTTAGACAGGTACATGGATAGGACAGGTTTACAGGGATATGGGCCAAACACAGGCAAGTGAGACTAGTGTAGATGGGACATGTTGGTCGTGTGTGGGCAAGCTGGGCCAATGGGCATGTTTCCACGCTGTATGACTCTATTACTCTGACTCTAAATGGTTCCACTTAAGCAAGGTTTATCCAAGCTTTAGATTCTGCAAACAACAGGACAACCTGTCTGTAAAAACGATTTACCTTGCACATGCACAGCGCCTCTGACTGAACATACAACATAGAACGGGTTCACCTGCACCTCCTCCAACCTCATCTATTGTATCTGCTGCTCTAGATGTCAACTTATTTACATCGGCGAAACCAAACGCAGGCTCGGCGATCGCTTCGCTCAACACCTGCGCTCGGTCCGCGTTGGCCAAACTGATCACCCGGTGGCTGAGCACTTCAACTCCCCCTCCCATTCCCAGTCTGACCTTTCTGTCATGGGCCTCCTCCAGTGCCATAGTGAGGCCCACCGGAAATTGGAGGATCAGCACCTCATATTTCACCTGGGCAGCTTGCAGCCCAGTGGTATGAACATCGACTTCTCCAACTTTAGATAGTTCCTCTGTCCCCCTCTTCCCCTCCCCCTTCCCAGATCTCCCTCTATCTTCCTGTCTCCACCTATATCCTTCCTTTGTCCCGCCCCCCTGACATCAGTCTGAAGAACTGTTGGGCGGCACGGTAGCGCAGCGGTAGAGTTGCTGCTTTACAGCGAATGCAGCGCCGGAGACTCAGGTTCGATCCTGACTACGGGTGCTGCACTGTAAGGAGTTTGTACGTTCTCCCCGTGACCTGCGTGGGTTTTCTCCGAGATCTTCGGTTTTCTCCCACACTCCAAAGACGTACAGGTATGTAGGTTAATTGGCTGGGTAAATGTAAAAAAATTGTCCCTAGTGGGTGTAGGATAGTGTTAATGTACGGGGATCGCTGGGCGGCACGGACTTGGAGGGCCGAAAAGGCCTGTTTCCGGCTGTATATATATGATATGATATGATAAGGGTCTCGACCCGAAACATCACCCATTCCTTCTCTCCTGAGATGCTGCCTGACTGCTGAGTTACTCCAGCATTTTGTGAATAAATACCTTCGATTTGTACCAGCATCTGCAGTTATTTTCTTGTACAACATAGAACTGTACAGTACAGGAACAGGCCTTTCGGCCCACAATGTCTGTGCCGAACATGATGCCAAGACCAACTCTTATCTGTCTGCACAAAATCCAGATCCTTCCATTCCCTGCATGTCTATGTGCTTATCCAAAAATCTCTCAAACGACACTATTATATCTGCCTCCACCACCACCCCTGGCAGCACATTCCAGGCACCTAGCACCTTCTACGTTAAAACTTGCCCCGCGCATCTCCTTTGAACGTTGCCCCTTTCATCTTTGAAATGCCTCATAATTTTATATACTTCCGACAGGCCTCCACTCAACTTCCGGCGGTCCATTGAAAACTATACATATTTAGGTTAGTTGAGAGATACAACATGGAAATCAGCCCTTCGGCCCGCCGAGTCCACATCGGCCATCAATCACCCATTCACACTAGTTCTATGTTATCCCACTTTCTCATCCACTTCCTGTGCACTAGGAGCAATTTACAGAGGCCAATTAATCTACAAATCCACAAGTCTTCGGGCCATGGGAAGAAACGAGAGCGCCCAGAGGTCACAGGGAGAACATGCAAACTCCACACAGACAGTACCCGAGGTCAGGATCGAACCTGGGTCTCTGGCGCTGTGAAGCAGCAGCTCTACCAGCTGCATCGCTGTGCCGCCCTTAAATCCAAGTCTGTCCAACCTCTCCCTGAAGCTATTACTCTCTAATCCAGGTGTCATTCCAGTTAACCTCCTTTTCAGTATTTCTGAAGGTGAATGGCAATTGAGAGTGAGTGGCCTCTCACTCAAGACTGCAGTAACTGAGAGTGATCCATTGCATGGAGTGAAGGTGAGAGTCCACCATCCCTGCCCTGTGTAAACTGAAACGTCCCAACTCACCCCACCCCAACTAGAGAATGGGAGACAATCTGACTGCTTAATTGTCAGCCCAGCAATATGAATGTTGATTTCTCTAATTTCCAGTAACTCCTACATTCCCTCCCTCCCCCACTTCTACTGCAGTCTAAAGAAGGGTTCCGACCCGGTAACATCACCTATTCGTTTTCTCCAGAGATGCTGCCTGACCCGTTGAATTACACCAGCATTTTGTGTCTCTTCTGTTTAATCGTCCGTGTTACTGATCCCAGCCTCTCTCCAGATTATAAAAAAATTAATTTTAATTTTCCCTCTATCAAAATAATTTTGAAATTTTCTATTGATTTGCCCCTCAGCCTTCTCTACAGTGGCTTAAAATACTGATGGACTTCTGCAGTTTCTCAGAAGGCTAGAGGGCATTGCTTTCAGGTGAGAGGGGCAAAGTTTAAGGCAGATGTGCAGGGCACAGAGGATGGTGGGTACCTGAAAGGCATTGCCGAGGGTGGTGGTGGAGGTACATTTAGGAGGCTTTTAGAAGGGCACATGGATATCCATAGCGAACAGATATGGATCAGGCGCAGGCAGAGAAGTTTCACTTAATTTAGCATCATTGTGGGCTGAAGAGCTTGTTTCTGTGCTGTTTGTTCTATGTCCTATGTTCAGTAGACTTTAGACTTTAGAGATACAGTGAGGAAATAGGCCCTTCTGCCCACTGAGTCCGCACTGACGGAAGCCAATTAACTTAGAAACATGTACGTATTTGGAGTATGGGTGGAAACAGGATCAATCTGAGAAAACCCACGCAGCCACAGGGAGAACGTACAAACTCCGTACAGACAAAACCCGTAGTGAGGATCGAACACGGGTCTCTGGTGCTGTATGGCAGCAACTCTACTGCTGCACCAGTGTCGCCCACACTTAACAAGAGTGTAGACACTTAAAGAAGCCTTCGACATTTGGGGGTGGAGTTAAGTAGGATGGGACACAAACACACACACCAATGAAATCTGCCAATCACTCCCCTCATCTGAAGGCTCCTGATCCGAAACGTCACCCATCGATGTTCTCTGAGCTGCTAGTTACTCCCGCACTTTGTGTTTTATTTAGTTATGAATAAGGTGATTGATTGTAAACCTGCTAAAATATTTCTGAATTATTTCTAAAATATTATCAGATATCATTAGAAGAGCAAGTTATTTGCAATGTTGCAAAAGGCTTATGAATGGTATTATCTGATTTGATTGGATTGCATGCAAAAGAAAGCTTTTCAGTCTGAAGGATGCCGATACAAAACGTCACCTGTTCTATGTTGTCCATAGATGCTGCATGACCTGATGAGTAACTCCAACACTTTGTCTTTTCACTCTACCTGTAAAACTAAACCAGAAACCAAACACAGGCTGACTGTTCCTCATTGTTCATGTTATTCTCAGTGCTTGTTTGTTTTTGTAAATGCCTTTGCGGGGATAGTCTTTTCTAATGACATCCTGCAATTCCAAAAGATGTGTGGGTTTGTAGATTAATTGGCCCTCTGTAAATTGCCCCTTGTGTGCAGGGAGCAGATGCGGAAGTGGGATAACATTGAATAGTGTGAATGGATGATGGATGGTCGGCGTGGACCCGGTTGATCGAATGACCTGTTGCCATATCGTATCTCTGAACTCTAAACCAAATTAAACGACGTTTTTCATTTCTGCGACCCTGAATTTCATAAGTTCAGACGTATCAGAGCAGAATTAGGCCATTGGGCCCATCAAGCCTACTCCACCATTCAATCATGGCTGATTTATTTTTTCCTCTCAACCGCATTCTCCGGCATGCAAGAATGGATTCAGCTACAATGTATTCAGAATGTACAATGCATTGTTGCATGCATTCATGTATGCAAGAATGTTTTCAGCAATACATGCGACAATGTATTCAGCAATGCATTGAACAATACATTCAGCAATACTTGCAAGAATGTATTCATCAATGCATGTAACAATGTATTCAGCAAAGCAGTGACTCTTGCAGCAAAGCATGCAACCACCTGGTCAGGAAAATGTTCATCACGTCTGCGAATTCTCGTCATCTTTGTTCTCCCTCTCTGGACTCGAGTCCTTGCTCCCTGCACCAACAGGAAAATCTTCCCACCACTCACTCAGTCCAGACCCCTCGTCATTTTATACACTTCCATCAATCTTCCCTCAGCCTTCTCTTCTTCAAATGGAGCAGACCAACCTTGCTGACCTATTCTAGCTGTAATCCCTCATACCAGGAACCATTCTCATGTCTTTCCTGGACTCTCTGTAATCCTTTCACAACTGCCCGAGGATGAAACCAGAATTCAACACAATACTCCAGCTGAGAACGGATCAATACTCAGCAAGGTTTCCCTGCTTTTAGAGTCGTTGCCTCGATTGTGTTTGCCTTCATAACTACTTTCTTAATCTTTTCATAGTCATAATCATTAGAGTCATATAGGAAACAGGCCCTTTGGCTCAACTTGCCCACGCCGACCAACATGTCACATATACACGAATCCCACCTACCCCGCGCTTAGTCAGTAACCCTCTAAACCTGTCCTATCCTTGTACCTGTCCAATTGTCTCTTAAATGTTATGATAGAACCTGCCTCAACTACTTCCTCTGGCAGCACGTTCCATATACCCACCACCCCTTGTATAAAAATAAAATCCCCTCGGGTTCCTATTAAATCTTTCCCCCCTCAACTTTTCCTGTAGGTTCACTGGTAGAGGGGGTGAATGGTAACAGTGGTGGATGGAATGCCAGTCAAACTGGATTCCTTGTGTGGATGATGTTGAGTTTCTAGTGGGTATTTGGGACTGGACTTCTACAGCCAACGGAAGAGATTCCATAGCCCCCCTTATTTGTAGACTTTTAGTATTTTGAGATATAGCACGTAAACAGGCCTTTCGGCCCACCGAGTCCACGCCCATCAGCGATCACCCCCTGCATTAGCACTATCCTGCACACTAAGGACAAGTTACAATTTTACCAAAGCCAATGAACCTATAACCCTATGAATCTTTGGAGTGTGGGAGGAAACCGGAGAATACCCATGCAGGTCACGGGGAGAATGTACAAACTCCATACCGTAGTCACGATCGAACCCTCAGTAACCCCTCCTAAACCCCAATATTGATGGTAGAGAATATTGCTTTGGATTGTCAAGGGTAGGTGTTCAGATTCCCTTGTCACAGAAGGAGATTGGCTGTCAACCTTGTAGGATAAATATTAATTGTCATTATTGTTGTTCTTGAACATTAAAACATAATCGGTGGAAATATCAGTTACGCACATGCAGCTTGATGGGCTGAATGGTCTCCTTCTGTGTTGTACTACACAGATCCTGAGGATGCATTGTAGGCATTGGTGGAGTTTAACCATAGGGGTTGTGTGAGATTGGAAGGAGCAATATACTGTATATTAGCAGATAGAGAGGGTAAAGACATGATCTGGCTTGGGGGTCATGATTTGCTTGGAGAATTTTATTTTTTATCATAGTCATTGTAATAAAGCATGTAAAGAGGCCCTTCAGCCCAACTTGCCCATACCAATCAAGATGCTCCTTCTACATTGATCCTACCTGCCCATGTTTGGCCCATATTCCTCTAAACATTTCCTATCCATGTACATGTCCAAATGTCTTTTAAAGCAGGAAAATAACTGTAGATGCTGGTACAAATCGAAGGTATCACAAAATGTTGGAGTAACTCAGCGGGTCAGGCAGCATCTCTGGAGAGAAGGAATGGGTGATGTTTCGGGTCGAGACCCTTCTTCAGACTGATATGGACATAAATGTCTTATAAATGTTGTAATAGTACCTGCCTCTACTATCTCCTTCAGCAGCTTGTTCCATATACCCACCATCCTCAGATGCCCCTCAGATAATTTCTGCCCTCAGTCATCCAGCAGGGGAACCATCGTGGCACAGCTCTTCTGCCCTTTTCCCTGCACTGGGCTCGACCCCAGGGCTTGATAGTTAAGGCCGAGTGGGGGTTAGGCCAAGCTTACAGTCTGTAGCGGTGAACACTTCTGTTGCATCGACAGCTGCTGAATAATTATTACCCGGGAGCAAATGCAGAATCATTTCAACCCACTCTAATTGACCCATAACTCCAATAGGATATGATTGACCCAAATCTTTTCCTACCTGAATCCTAATTAAAAAGTCACTACACCAATCGTCATTGAATTTTAAAACATAACCACGTGTGAAAGATTAAAAATCGTAATGCAGTCTCTCACCTCCTTGAGCTGTGTCGATACATATCTCATTGAGGGAGCCTGCTTCAGTTCTAGTGGCTTATGAAGGCATTAAAATTATGTATATTTAATAAGGTCAAAGCAGTAAATTTTAAATTCATTGTTGAAGGAACAAGTCAAAAGGCAACATATTCTTAAATCCAGACAACTGCCATTGCATCAGTGGATTAGCAGCCAAAGGCTGGGTCCGCATTCATTCAAAATGTCACAAATGCAAAGAGTGTGTGTTACACACAGAGGATTGCTTTGCAGCCTGGAACCTTTTATCGTGGAGAGTAGTTGGGTGGAATGCTGCAGGGAGACATTTTTGAAAGGAGAGTTGAATTAAATGTTAAAAGTAGGGACTATGGAAGAGACATAGCTGGAAACAGGCCCTTCGACACACCCTGTCCATGCTGACCAAGTTGGCATTCTGGGCTAGTCCCATTTGCCTGCATTTTGACCACATCCATCTAAACCCCCCCCCAATCCCTTTCACCCTTTGGGATTGTTTGCATCTATTTGATGGAGGGAGCAGTTTAACCCAAGCAGCACCTCTCTCGGGTCTCCCTTGGTATTACATTACGTCCTAACCTCAATTATGCGTTCCATCTCTATGAAATGGGCTTTAACCCAAACTAGAACTTTCCACCGACTGGTTAGCACGCAATAAAAAGCTTTACACTGTACTTTGGCTCATGTGATAATAAACTAAACTAACTCACCTCCCTCTATCTCACAGGCAAAGTTACGAACACAGGGCCAATTGAACAGTTTAATCCGAGAATATACCTATCCATACAAACAATTTTTTCTGGTAAAACATTGTTTTTAATGTACAAATGTAACAATGTTGCCACTGCCAAGATATATAACTATAAAAATATCTGCACTGTCTTATCGGCAATGTTAAATACATTTAAATGAGCAGTGCGTGGCCTATAAATGATCAGAACCAGCTAAGGGTCATTACTCTGTTGTCCATGCGTGTGTGGAATTCATAAACATTAAAACTTTAATGTCAATTATGCTCGTTACCCATTATGTGAACTGAAAAACGAATGAAGAAATACTGACTTTAAAATAGTGTATTCATTAAAGAATATTGGGATTTACTTCTTTGCAATTGAGGATGGTCTTAAATTATACATGAATTAAAATGCATAGTTAGAGAATGTTAGGTGCAGACCTCCCACCCCAATAATAAATTGGATCTGAAATTCTAATTACAACTATGGATCGTGATGTCCCAATATACATTGTTTCAAAGTCTCCTACTTGCGTTAATGGCAGCTGGTTATGGACGTTACCCATCAAATCAAACATCTGTAGAATCAGCCATCAAGCTACAATCACCATGGAGATATAATCCCAAGAGAACTATGCTCATGTTTTAATAACTATAATAACCTTAGGATGTCTTAGCGATTACTCTCATAGGACAAATAAATATAAAGAATACTATGAATACTCAGCATCTCTGGCAGTAGCTGTGCAGACAGGAAATGTGTTTACATTTCAAGACAATTACTTTGTTTCAAAACAGGAGAAAAGATTGGAGACCTTACAGGTTTTAAGCAAGTGTAAAGGCAGGGAAAGTTAGAGCGGAGGAAATAACAAGAGCAGAAGCCAGTTGAAAGTTAGTGACAAGAAGAATTGTCCAAAGCAAGAAAGGATGATAATGAAATAAAAAGAGATCTAAAAGACATAAAAATGTGAAAAGCAACAATATTACCAACAGCAGGATGGCACAAGATTATGCAGGGAATGGAGGGTATGGCTTATGTGTAGGCAAATAAAAATTGGTCTTGGGATTATGTTCGGCATAGTCATTGTGGGCCGAAGGGCCTGTTCTTGTGCTATACTGATCCGACATTTCTCAAGTTCACTTTGCTCATAACCTTGCCGCTGGTTAAAATTATTTTAGTTTTGTTTTCTAAGGAACCATTCTCTGAACACTAATACAATTATCCCAGAAATGTGACAGAAGATTTGCAAAACATTTTGCTTGTAACCAATCATTTTTACAAAAGCAATTTCCCGGTTGTTTTTAGTTAGCTGCATGTCAGTGGAAATCCAGAGGAACTGTGAGAATTTACTATTAATGGGTACATTACTGAAATTATGGAGCATTCAGATTTTAAATCCAATTAAGCTTGCAGTTATATCCAGAATGTTGTACTTATCGATAATTTCTTACTCAAAGCCTTAATCTGTCTTTTCCGAAAAGCATCACAATAAATAATGAAGTATTAAAATATATTTTATTGCAGAAAATTAAATTGAAAAAACTCACTTCCCTGAATAGCAGATAAACATCATCACCCAGGGCCTTTGACACAGGAGGTCAATTGATTCATTAGTGGATTTGACACATGAAGCAACGAGACACTGTATTTCAGTGGCAGAAGGGTCAACTACCAGAGGACACAGGTTCCAAGCAGTTTGCAAACGATATGAGAAGATGAGCAGAATTTTGATGGGGAAAGTGCTCTTGGAGTCAGATTAAAACAGCACAGGCACATCGCAAGGAGAACGTGCAAACTCCACACAGACAGTACACAAGGTCAAGATCGAACCCGAGTCTCCGGCACTGTGAGGCAGCAGGTCCAGCAGCTGCACCACTGTGCCGCCAATTGCTTTAGACTTTAGAGATACAACGTAGAAACAGGCACTTCAGCCCACCAAGCCGAAGTGTCGCACCGAGCCGACCGGTGATCATCCCGTACACTAGCACTATCTACACACTAGGGACAATTTACAATTTTTTTACTGAAGCCAATTAACCTACAAACCCACACGTTTTTGGGATGTGGGTGGAAACCAGAGCACCCGGAGAAAACACAGGGAAAATGTCCACACTCCGAGGTCAGGATCGAACCTGGGTCTCGGGGACTGTAAGGCAACAACTCTACTGCTGCACCATTGTGCCACCCTAATTGGTAATTGTTGAACCTTTGGATCTTTGAATGGTAATGATTGAATGCCCGAAAGAGAATTTAAAAAAGTGACAGGAAAGGAATAAGAAATTGGGATGAGTTGGAAAGCTGCATCAAACAGGCCGCCAGGCTGCATGGTCGTACTGTACTGTACGGCTCTGTACAAAATAAGAATCAAGTACATCAACACAAAAGACTAGGAATCAAACTACTCTCTTGTTTCTCCATCAGTTTATTAAGTTTAACAGGGTCACCAAAACCCAAATATTTATGCATTTAACATCACCTGCCTTCCGAAAGAAAATCACAGTGACAACTGCTCAAGTGAACAGCAGCAAGTCAACACTTGGGCCACATGCCACGTACCTGACCAAGTAGTTGGCTGTGCTTAAGAGTTTTACTCGTCGAGTTCATCAACCATAGTGGTTCAGCTGGAGCTGTTAGTCTTCAGAAAGAGATACACAAGAGCAGGTAGCAGTTGTATGATATCCATTTAATCAAAGGTAGGAAAGGCCACAATACTCCACAAACTGTGATTGATGATCGAGGTTTCTTGAAACCAAACGTCTGAGTGGCAAGGTGGGGGATCACATGAATAAGTCGTCGTATCCAGGGGGAGGGAGGTGATCTGGATCAGGGCTGAAAGAGAAAGACGTTTTGTTATCATGTTTGTTAACCTTGTCAAGGACTTCTCTCCTGACTTATTTACTTCCTTTATAGTAAAGCAACCAGAATTATACCCAAGATAGACACAAAGTGCAGAAATAACTCAGCGGGACAGGCAGCTTCTCTGGAATGATGGGTGATATTTTGCGTTGGAACCCTTCTTCACACTGCAAATAATACAGAACTGTACAATTAATAAACCTGCACTGGCAGGCAGCACAGTGAAGCAATGGTAGAGTGCTGCCTTGTAGTGCCAGAGACCGGAGTTCGATCCCGACTACGGGTGGTGTCTGAATGGAGTTTGTACGTTCACCCTGTGACCACGTGGATTTTCTCCGGGTGTTCCGGTTTCCTCCCACATTCCAAAGACATGCAGGTTTGTTGGTTTATTGGCTTCTGTAAATTGCCCCTAGGGTGTAGGATAGAACTAGTGTATGGGATGATTATTGGTCGGCGTGAACTCGGTGGGCTGAAGGGCCTGTTTTCATGCTGTATCTCTAAACTAAACTAAAGACATAAGAAACTGAAGATACTAGAATCTTGAGCAAAACACAAAGAGCTGGAGGAACTCAGCGGGTCAGGCAGCATCTTTGGAGGGAATGGACGATGTTTCGTGTCAGGACCTTTGTTCAGATGGGTCAGAGACTGAAGAATGGTCCCGACCCAAAACATTGTCCATCCATTCCCTCCAGATGCTGCCTGACCCGCTTTGTTCCTTCTACACTTAGTGTCGAGCTATGCACAGTTTCAAATTGGTCTAACCAAAATTCATATGGGCTTAGCATAATTTATTTTGTCCCTTTTGACATAAATGATAGTGCTTAGTTTTTAAAAAAAAGTTTTGCTAATTTGTGACATAACCTTTAATGATTGATGTATTTGTACTTTGAAATTCCTCTAACTCAGCCAGATTTGCACTTTCCATTTAATGAACGACCTCTATTCTTCCCACCAGAATACATCGCTTTGAATTGATCCATGTTAAACTTTGTCTATTTATTTCTTCTGCAAGTTTATTCGTATCATTTTTGGGGGGGGGGGGGGGGCGGAGGGAAGGGGAATCTTCAATAATGACAATCCCTTTCTCCCACACACAGATTGGTGAACTCTGCGAATTTAGACAGTGTGGTCCCGATTCTAGAGTTAACATTCTTAATGTTAATTACCAACAGCAGAGGTCCAGGCTTCGATCCTTTTGAAATATCACCATCAGTATTTCCCCAATGCGAATCACTTCCATTCTCTGCTTTCTGTCTTGCAACAGTAAATTCTACGAATTGTCTCTGACCATTGATTCCCTGACCTTATCTATTTGTCTATTTTGGGTAATTTATCAAGGACCTTTGGAAAATTGTCCTATAATTTATTCTGTGTCTGAAAAGAACATTTTAAGTTGTGTATCTGATCGTGGCAAAAACGATTTTGAATTGCGAATGCAGAAGAATATTCCACACTGACGAATACTGATTCAGAAATGAGTGTTCTACTAGTGTACAGACACACCTACAATTGGACAATTGGTGTTGTATCTGTAAAGGTTTTGCTGAATATGTATTGAGATAAAAACTGCACACGTACTCAGAACGGCCACGTCCAATTGGTCCGAATGGATCAAACCTGGCCCCGGGCGGCACGGCTCCTGGGGGAAGTTGTCCTGGTATTCCCGATGACGGGTCAAAGCCAGAGATCGGTACTCCAGACCTTAATGGATCTACAATCATTCCACCTCTTCGATCACTAGTGAGCAAAGAAGAAACAGAGAAGCACATTAGTAACAGTGTTCAAAAACCTCAAAAACATAATTTAGTGTGTTTCCTAATTGAAGTCACATGGAGACTGGTCCAATAATTGCCCACACCGATGCGACAGCCAAGAAGGCACACTAACGCATCTACTTCCTCAGGAGACTCGGGGAAATTCAGCATATCTCCAATTAATCTCACAAATCTTATTGAAAGATGCTGCCTAGAAAGCACACTGGCAGGTTGGGTCATAGCTTGGTTTGGGAACAGTTCTGGCCAAGACTGCAAGAAATTGCCAAAAGTTGTAGATGCAGCCAAGTGCATCCCAGACCAGACTTCCCACCATTGACTCCATCTATACTTCACACTGCCCCACACCGGTCATTCCTTCATCTCACTGCTCCTGTCTGGCAGAAGGTACAGTAGCTTGAACGCGTGCACCACCAGACTCTGAAAATATGTCTTCCCCTCTGTTCCCTTCTGAATAGTCCTCTCAAAAGCCAGGGTACTGTCTGATTCACCTCTACCCCAATACGGACGTTAGACATTCGATGGAGCTGATGCGCTACGCAGCTGAGAACTATATTCTGCACTATGTATCTTCCCCTTTGGTCTACTTATTTTACTTGAATTGGACTTGATTGTATTTATGTACAGCATATTTGATCTGTTTAGATAGCATGCAAGATAAGGCTTTTCACTGTACCTTGGCACACATGATAATAATAAACCTAAACAAAACCTAGAAATGTAACTGGCAATTTTCCTTTGCTTACACCTCTCAGAATGAACATGCCATCAAGCAGAAGTGAGTGGGATGGGGAAAACACAAAGTGTGATCCAATCACACTGCTCTAATTAGAAACCTGATCAAAGATTTTGAGGCAATTTCTAATTCATTTGCTTTTCAACTAATCGATTGGTGCCATTACTGAGAATTAGGTTAATTTTTTAACAAAGCACAAAGTGCTGGAGTAATTGAACAGGGCAGGCAGAAGCTGGAGAGCATTGATATAGTGCCCTCCATGATGTTTGGGACAAAGACCCATCATTTATTTATTTACCTCTGTACTCCACAATTTGAGATTTGTAATAGAAAAAAAATCACATGTGGTTAAAGTGCACATTGTCAGATTTTATTAAAGGACCTTTTTATACATTTTGGTTTCACCATGTAGAAATTACAGCTGTGTTTACACATAGTCCCCCATTTCAGGGCACCAAATTGTTTGGGACACATGGCTTCACAGGTGTTTGTAATTGCTCAGGTGTGTTTAATTGCCCCCTTGATGCAGGTATAAGAGAGCGCTTAGCACCTAGTCTTTCCTTCAGTCTTTCCATCACCTTTGGAAACTTTTATTGATGTTTATCAACATGAGGACCAATGTGCCAATGAAAGTCAAAGAAGCCATTATGAAACTGAGGAACAAGAATAAAACTATTAGCGACATCAGCCAAACCTTAGGCTTACCAAAATCAATTGTTTGGAACATCATTAAGAAGAAAGAGAGCACTGGTGAGCTTACTAATCGCAAAGGGACTGGCAGGCCAAGGAAGACCTCCACAGCTGATGACAGAAGAATTCTCGCTCTAATAAAGAAAAATCCCCAAACACCTGTCCGACAGACCAGAAACACTCTTCAGGAGTAGATTTGTCATTGACCACTGTCCGCAGATGACTTCATGAACAGAAATACAGAGGCTATGCTGCAAGATGCAAACCACTGGTTAGCTGCAAAAATAGGATGGCCATGTTAGTTTTCCAAGAAATACTTAAAAGATCAACTACAGTTCTGGAAAAAGGTCTTGTGAACAGATGAGATGAAGATTAACTTATATCATAGTGATGGCAAGAGCAACATAAGGAGGAGAGCAGGTTAGTTGACTTCTGTAAATTGTCTTTGGTGTGCAGGATAGTGCTAGTGTATGGTTGGCGCGGACTCGGTGGGCCGTAGAGGCTAGTTTCAACGATGTATCTCTGAAGTCTAAACATTGTACTGATCTATCGCTGTGACCGGTTGCAACTGCCCCATGCACTTTAGATCAGTAATGCATCGTATTACATGCTTTGACACAAATGAGTATGAAATGCATGGTGAAAATCCAAGGATAACTATTGTCAGCAGACATTTTATGCAACACAACCTCGAGGAAGTGAAGGAATTAATGAGTTAGAGTACTGCTAGTTTTGAAGAAACGCAGGTGAAAGTATAATTTTATGCAAAAATGCAAAGATAATAAACATATACTGATGCATTAATCCAGCTGCTAAAAATAATCACTACTTAATTTTTCTGAATGTTTTTTTATCTGCGGGATGTGCAAGTCACAATCAATGCTGGTGTTTACTGTCCAGAAAAAATGGAAAATAATTTTTGGCAGTGCACAGTTAAAGACTGCAGCTGCAATGGTCTTGATGAAAAGGGGAGGTGATTTATTGCTCTTGACTTTCTTAAATTACTGACAATAATGGAGTCTCAGGAATATACCAGGCCTTGCTGCTGTACAGCAGAACGACTGAAAGTGAGGAATTGCAGTTTCTATCTTGTGGTGTGCATTCCATTAGGAAATGCTGTTCATCCAACAAACTGGTCACTGATGCTAAATTGTGGTTTAACATGTGCAACCAGAAAGAACACAGGAGACATTTCAACTTTAACACAAAATGGTAAACTGCCAAGAGTAGAGACAAAGGCTTGTGACAGCCATTTTAAACTGTTACTTTAATGGTACAGTTGGATAGGATAATTCAGGGAGATGTTTATATCTAATTTCATCAAAATCGCTAATACAGAGCTGTTCAATACATTTTATACAGTTGTTCTGACCTGCACTGGCTAATTAAGCAAGGCCTGTGAAATGATATATGCAAGCCCGAACTGCACAGTCAAACGTATAGGTTTTAAAAGATGGAATTTTAAAGCAAGTAAAATATCCAGCAATTAGCAAGGAGTGCAACACTGTCAGAGTTGCTGTCTTTCAGATGGGACAAAACAAGGGTCACTCTAGTCACTCTGACAGCTCCTTAGACGTGCAGCGATATTGGAGATATCCCTGATGTCTTGTTCAATACATGTCTTTCAAATTTATCTGGTCATTATCACAGTGCAGTTTGCATGGACATTAGCTGTCAAATTTACTGTATCATCACTGTGATATTTTTCAGAGCAACTTGGACATAAAACATGATGTTCAGAAAAGCACCGTGGAAAAGTCCTTACCGATGGGAAAGTGGGGCTGACAGACACAAGATAAGAGCTTACACAAGGAACAGCCAGGAATACACTTAAACCAAATGGACTATGAAAGCAGTTTTAGAGAGATCAAAACAAAACCTTACCTATCCATCCCCCATGGAGGGAACAGTGCAGCTCATATGAGGCTTTCAGATATAATAAACACAACCTTAAATATTTCAGTCCAGGAACGCATTACGTACAGATTTTTCTTTTTGTTTTGGAGCATGTGGCATAATAAGCATGAAGATGATGGAGAGGAACAAGACAGGGCATCTAAAAACGCAAAGTGCTGGAGTAACTCCGCAGGTCAGGCAGCATCTCCAGAGAACATGGCTTGGTGATGTTTTGTGTCGGGAAGCTTCTTCAGAGGGAATTTACTCTGATTTGGAATATTCAGGGCAATTGTAACTGAAAACTCAAGCAGGAACTGTAAAACCCTCCAACAGAATCACTAATATCCAAGGTCACAGGTTTCCCGACAAATTGTTGTACAGATAATTCTTGTTAAATTCGAGGCATCCGTAAAACACCTCAGGATATTTTACCATATTAAAGGTACTGTACAGGGCAAACTACTCTTTGGTAAAGAAAACAAAAGGTAGATGCTACGTATCAAAACTAGCAGCAAAAACAGAACATAGAACTGTACAACACAGGAACAGTTGGACCAAAGGGCCTGCTTCCATGCAATGACTAGAAAGGGAGGGAGTGCCAAAGCCAAGGCAGGATCTGAAAATAAGGATGACAATTTCACAAACCTTGTATAACCTTCAATGTTACGTCAGGTACCCAATGTTACAGGCTGGTCGAACTCAAACACATCTAACGTAGGTTCAAAGGTGAATTCAATAACTTTGATTTACGAATGAGATTCGTAAATTTTTATCCTATATTTGGGTCGAGAAACCAGTGTAGAAAATGCAAGTGCACAAATTTTCCTATTTTCAACATTCAAAGGAGAAACAACATGATATAAACACCTACCTAAATGGGTCAAGATCATCTCCCCCCGTTGCAAACGGTGCCATAGGGCCAGACCTAGAGGTTGGGAGTGGTGGAGAGAAAAAGACAATTGTTAGCTGCACAAACGACACAAAGCTTCAACATCCGGGGTGACACAGTGGAGCAGCTAGTAGAGCTGCTGCCTCACAGTGCCAGAGACCTGAGGTCGACCTTGATTTCGGGTGCTGTCTGTGCAGAGTTTGTATGTTCTCCCTGTGACTGTGTGAGTTTACTCCGGGTGCTGTGGTTTCATCTCACATCCAAAAGACGTTCAGGTCTGTAGGCTAATCAGCCTCTGTAAATTGCCCCTAATGTGTGGATATGAGAGTGGATATGAGAGTGGATATGAGAGTGGGATATCGTAGAACCTGCGTGAATAGGTGATCAATGGTGGGTGTAAAGTCGGTGGGCAGAATATACTGTTTCCATGCTGTATCTCTAATCCGAACTAAACTAAATCCCAAACAACATAGTGTCAACTGTGGCAAACTTTTCAAGTAATGAAACAGCCTATAAACATTCTCCCAAATGCACCAGTTGTTCAAATTGTCTCCTGCCACTCCCCAACACACACAATGCATGGAATCTTTAATCCACGAGCAAACAGGTTCATGGAAGTGCAAGCTCCTGTATATTGAAATATGACCGAGATTGACTTGTGTCAGTTTACTTGCTGGGTTAATGGAATATGTTGCAGAATAGTTTTTCTTTGTTTTTAATATATACAGCATGGAAACAGGCCCTTCAGCCCACCAAATCCATATTGATCAATGATCACCTGCACACTAGTTTTATCCTGCACATTAGGGACAATTTACAGAAACCAATTAACCCACAATCTACATGTCTTTTGGAATATGGGAGGAAACCCAAGCATCCAGAGAAAACACACGTAGTCACAGAGAGAACGTACAAACTGGGTTTGTGGGTTTGGCTGGTCTGGATCCACTTTGCTCGCTGGGCAAAATCCTGTATCCTACCACCTCTGGACGTGTAGACACGGATTCAGACCAGTGAAACCCAGAAAGCCAGATAACAGAGAGGAAGAGGCTGTTCCTGAGTCGGGTGTGCACGCTTTCAAGCTTCTGTATGGTCAGGATGGTTTTTTAATTGGCGATTGTAAATTGCTCCTAGTGAGTAGGTAATCTGGGTTGAGTTGATAAGAATGCGGGGAGAATGAAAATGTGATTATTGTAGGATTAGAATAGCTGGGTGGCTGATGGTCAGCATGTACTCAGTGTGAGGAAGGGCCTGTTCCTGCACTGCATCCCTCTCTGATTCTGCCCCAGAGATCCGGGTTTGATCCTGATGTTGGATGCTGTCTGTGTGGTGTTTGCACGTTCCATCTGTGACCGCATGGGTTTCCTCCGGGTGCTCCGGTTTCTTCCCATATCCCAAAGATGTGCGGGTTTGGAGGTCAATTGGCTTCTGTAAATTTCCCCCTAGTCTGTCGGGATTAGATGAGAAACTGGGATAACATAGAACTTATAAACAGGTGATCGATCAATGGTCGGCGAGGACTTGGTGAGCTGAATTGCCTGTTTCCATGCTGTATCTTTCAATCAATGACACTATTTGAAAGATTTTCATTCTTTTTACTAAAAAGTGTTTCATTATTATTTCATCAGCCTTCACACACGGAATGACTGCTAACACTCTAACACTCGAATCGGAGTTGCCCATCATACACTTGCCTCAAATTGACAGCAGCATTAGTGCCTATTCACCCACTTGCATCCACACACATGCTGAAACTCTATACCCACCCTTCAGTAGATTGCTGCTCAGTAGCAGAATCTAACAAGGCGATTGAGTGTCGGTTTGCACACCAGAGAAATATTTCACTGGCGGCAGAATCTGAGATTCTTCCCCCTCAGCAAAAATACCCATGGGGAGATTTTTAATTTTTCATATTCATGAAAGGTTTTGGTATGGAAAGACTGCTTTCAGTGGCAAAAAGGTCAGTAACCAAAAACAGAAGGGAGGAGACCTGATTTTTCTTTAAGGCGGTTGCTGTAGTTATTCAGTGAGCTGCTGCCTGAGAGGGTGAGGAAAGCTGTTTCAATCAGGGTTTCCAAAGAGGAATTGGATTTGAAGGGGAAAAAATTGCAAGGCTGAGGACAGGATAAAAGGTGGGACTAATTGGAGAGCTTTCAAGAAGCTTGGAAACACACGAAAGACCGATGGCCTATTTTTGTGCTGTATCGTTCTATGATTACACGCAGATTATTCTTTGGTGGAGGCTGTGTATGGTCAGAGAGAAACATTTCTGACAACATCGGTTTTAAAAGATTATTTTCCAGGGTAACTGTACTTGTAAGGGTTGCTCAAAAAAGTGAATAGAATAAATCAGATTGACTCTCACCCAGTGCACGTCCTTAAGCTATTCTCTACCAAACACTTGTCCACCATGCAGTTAATGCAGGAGAGTCATCGCCTGTTTCATTTTCAATGACAGCAAGATAATAATCTACGGAGAACATTATTCGCATCTGACATTTGCTGCCTGCTCAAAGGCAAACATCTTTACAGATTCAAAGCATAATGATTTTAAATGCTAGCCAAATTAGATGCTAAAAGCTATCATTGATGAGCACAGCATGGGTATAAGACAAGATTTACAATCTGTAAAAATGGCAATTTCAACACATTAATTAATGTTGCTTCTTCTCTCCGAAGCCTCTAATTATAATATCATTTTTTTAAAAGAAAGGAACAGTTAAAAAAAGTATTCTTATGAATTCAAAATATTTTGAGATGCTTTGATGAGGTGAGAAATGAGAAGCTGTTTCATTTGGCAGGAGAGATAGCAACCAGAATTTAGATGACTGCCTGGGGAAATGAGGTGGTTTAATTTAATCAACATTGTTATTATCACAGGAATATACTCTCTGATGGTATGGTGAAGCTTTTGAAAGGTGATTGGGTAAATTTACAGGATTGTAAATCCAGGGCAATGAGATAAATAGGTACAGATAAGTGGTAAAGTAGGTTGTGCTTCTGCCTCACAGCTTCAATGATCTGGGTTTGATCTCTACATCCAGAGCTGCCTTTGTGATACTTTCATGTTCTTCTTGTAACCGTGCAGGTTTCCCCCCAGGTGCCCTAGTCTTTTCCATGTTCCAAAGGTTAATTGGCAATTGCAAATGACTTGGATGAAAACGTAGGCGGTCTATTTTCTATCTGTGTTAACTTACGTAGGGCATAACATAAAGTGCTGAAGGAAAGGCACAGTGGTGCAGCTGGTAGAGTTGTTATCTCACGGTGCCAGAGATCTGGATTCAATCCTGACCTGTCTGTGTAGAATTGCATGTTCTCCTGGTGACAGCTTGGGTTTCCTCCGGGTGCTCTGGTTTCATCCCACATTCTGTGCATTTATAGGTTAATTGGCCTTTGTAAATTGCTCCTAGTGTGTAGGGAGTGGATGGAAAAGAGGATAACATAGAACTTGTGTGAACGGGTGATTGATGGTTGGCGTGGCCGTGTGGGCCGAAGGGCCTGTTTGCCTCAGTATCTCTAACTAAATTAAAACTCAGCGAGTCAGGCAACATCTGTGGAGTGAATGGGCAGGTGACTTTCGGGGTGGCACCCTTCTTTAGACTCCACAGAAGGGGAGCAAGTTATGTACGATTATCTTCAAAAATTTAGTGAGAAGTTAGTACTGATGGAGGCAATGAAAGGAAATAGACAGGGAGAATGGGATTGATAGGATTATTCTGAGAACTAGTGTAGATGCACTGGGCAAAATAGCCATCTTCTATGTCATAGGAAAATGTGAATTGCAATATGAAAGTGAATCAAAACAAACTAATATTTAAATAGTTACAGGTACACAATTTACTGACATATTCTGAATGGATGAAATAAAGAAAGTTATTTCTTGGGGAAAAAACTTTCCTAAAGTTTAAAAGAATGCAAGTAGATAAAACCTCATATGTTATAAAGTAGTTATTTTCCGAGAATTTGAACAGTAAGCTGCCTTTAAGCTCTCTGGGGAAATTACAGAATATTTCACAGCTATTGTGTAAAAAGCTCTTTTACTCCAGTCTGTTTGCCAAGGGAAATAATTAGGCTTTTTTTCAAAGACAGACTGCAAGGAGAATGAGGATTTAATAAATATGATTTCACAGGTTTTCATTTAAAAAGTAAAAAAGGTTGGAGATAAAGTACATTAGAAATCATCAGAAGACAAAAATGGGCAGTACATCAGCTGCCTGTTATACTTCATGTTGAATTTTCCTATGCACTGACCACGTGGTGGATATCACGTGCATTCGGTAGCTTTCAAACTCATACTCAACTCCAAACATGCATTTAAACCAAGTTAAATAAGTCACTAATGGAGAGAAGCCTAGCATATTCTTGGTTTTATATGATTACAAAGACATGAAGCTAACTGCTGCTCGACGTGAAGTCCCTCGGAGTATTTTCTTGGGTTACCATCAACAAGGTGAAAAAGTAAATATCCAGATTAGGCAACAAGGCATTAAAGTTAGGCATAAGATGCTAGACTAACTCAGTGGGTCAGACAGCATCTCTGGAAAACATGGATAGGCAATGTTACGGGTCTGAAATATTGTTTTCATGAACATCCCACTCTATACTAAACACTGGGACATTTAGAAATTGCAGATGCCTTGATTGGGTAAGACTAATTAACTATAATAACAGTTATGGAAGGCTAAAGGCTCAAGATGCCAGCATCTGCAGTTCCTTGTATCTCCATAAAGGCATGGTGAATATTTTAGAATGTGCTTTATAATCGGGCCAAACACTGAACAATAAATAAAGGACAAACTTTACCAATCCAAGATAAAACTTATCCCAATATTGCTAAATAATGAGGAAAAGGTATAGGTCGCCTATTCCGCCTTTGCTGGAGCTGAGAGATGGCGCCGGAGTGTGGCAACTCTTTGCATGCTCTTCCCAGAGAAGGATCTACTATCATGCAATACATGATATGGATTATGTGCAGGCAGGGCAGCAAAGTGGTGCAATGGTAGAGTTGCTGTCTTGTAGTGCCAGAGCCTATGTTCAATCCTGACTACGGGTGCTGTCTGTATAGCGTTTTTATGTTCTCCCTGTGACCGTGTATGTTTTCTCTGGATGCTCGCTTCCTCCCACATTCCAAAGACATCCAGGTTTGTAGGTTAATTGGCTTCTGTAAATTGTCCCTAGTGTGTAGGATAGAACTAGTGCATGGGGTGATCGTTGGTCGACGCGGACTCGCTGGGCCACTGTTGCCCCTCTATCTCTAAACGAAACTAAACTAAAGATAAATATTAGTCTTGGCATCATGTGTGGTAGACATTGTGGGCTGAAGGGCCTGTTCCTGTGCTGTACTGTTCTGTGTTCTTAAATTTCAATCCCCGGATTTATTAATGTGCTTTACTGCCAATTAATTAATTTTGGAAGTGCAGTTGACCTTGTAAATTACCTGTTTTGTACACAGCAAAGTCACACATTCAGTGACGATTTAATGAAAAAGATGGTCAGGATTCTGGAGAAGGCTCCAGCAGCTTCATCAATCAATGCTATATGATTTGGTGATACTAACCTGTGAGAGCAGATGAGCCCTCAGTTTAATATCTCATTTAAAAAACATTGATGCACAGTGTTAATTCTGCATTGGAGTATCCAGTTTAGTTTATGTTGTCACATGTACCGAAGTACAGTGAAAAGCTTTTGTTTGTGTGCTATCGAGTCACAGAAAAGACAATACATGAATAAAATCAAGCCGTCCACAGCCCTAAAGGATTAAGGGTACAATATTTAGTGCAAGTTATAACATTAAGGTCAGATAAAGTCCAATTAAAGATAGTTCATAGGTCTCCAATGTGGGAGATGGGAAGTCAGGCTGCACTCACGCTGATAAGAGGACGGTTCAGTCGCCTGATAACAACTGGGAAGGAGCTGTCCCTGAATATGGAGATATACGTTTTCAAACTTCTGTACCTCTTTGCCTGATGGGAGAGGGTGTTGTCTTGTGTTTGGAGTAGACTGTGTGTGGGGCATGGAAGACTCGCGCAGTGTATAAGACTGTGTATCTTGATGCACAATGACATTGGTCGACCATCGGTAATAGTTGCTAATAAATCTAACACTCCGATCTCTAGAACACAAACTATTAAATTGATAAACAGCCCAAAAAATTGCAGTGATACCTCAAACCAATTATACATGTTACTGAATCCAGCTTCTACAGAGCAGCATTTTAGTCAAGGTAATAACTGCCTCTTTGCAAAATATTCCCTCAGGCACACTCTGGAGAGCAGAGAACACAAAAGGAACAATCCTTCAAGAGATTATCCTTACATAATTACTGCCTCTCTACTTCCTCACGAGCATTTAAAAATTGTAATTTACACATTTTGATCTGGACTTTGTTAGGAGCATGAAATTTATTACCGGAACCTCTTTTTTGAATGACTACAATCATTCTGATGGGGTTAGACAATAGGTGCAGGAGTAGGCCATTCGGCCCTTCGTGCCAGCACCGCCATTCAATGCGATCATGGCTGATTATTCTCAATCAGTACTCCAATCAGTAACCCAGCTGTTGTGTAGAGTGTTCCAGGATTTAGATCCAGCAGTGATGAAGAAATTGCCATATTTCCAAGTCTGGGTGGAGCCGACTTGCAGGGGACCATGTTGGGTTCCACTTCCCGGCTGCCTCTTTAATGTCCTGCTGGTTGCAGGTATGTGAGGTGCGGTCAGAATTGCCAGAGTGAGTAACTGCAGTAAGGATGGTTTAGGTCCATTTTTGTGTACTGAGATACAGTGAAAAACTTTGTTGTGCATGCAATCCAATCAGATCAGATATTACTGTGCACAAATACAATCACATCTAACTCAAGTACAATTGGTAGAGCAAAGGGGAGGATACAGAATATAGTTTTCAGCAATGTAATTGCACCAGTTCCATGGACAAAGTCCAATGTCTGCAATGGGGTAGAGGTGAATTGGACAGAATCCTAGCTTATGGAAGAACTGTTCAGAAACTTGATAACAGTGAGGAAGCTGTTCCTGAATCTGGTGTGTAGTTTCAAGCTTTTGTACCTTCTGCCAGTTGGGAGCGGGGAGGAGTCTTTGATTGTGTCGGTTGCCTTTCCGAGGCAGCATGAAAAGTAAATGGAGTCACTGGTCTGTGTGATAAACTGGGCTACATCTACAACTTTTTTCAATTTCTTGCAGTCTTCCAAACCAAACCAAACCGCCCCTGCTCCTCCCCCAAAGACCAGAGACCGGAGAAGTGAGAGCTAACGATGGTGGTTGCGAGGAGCCAGGCTGATAGGAGTATGAACCCGGATCTGGCCTTCCATGCACTCAAGGTCAGCTGCGAGAGGTGCCCCCGGGGCACAAAGGTGGACGGGCGAGGAGAGGGACGTTGGATCGCTGGACGAACCGGACGAAGGAGACGGCTGGAGGCCCATAGCGGCCTGGGCTCGTCTGCATCGGCTCCGCTCCATAAGACCTAGAGAACGGACCGGAATGGCTCCAAAACCTGGCACCTCTCGCATGCAGTCTCAGTGCACCATTTCTGTACATTTTGCTAACTGGGGATTGTACTTGGGTATGGCAATATTTGACTGAACTGTATTTTTTAAAAACATTTCACTGTGCATACACATGTGACAATAAAGTACCCGTGACCATTGGAAAAGTGCCGAATTTCCTTGGTCTCCAAAGAAAGCAGAGTATATTTTGTAGACTGCACACACTGCAACACAGCACCTCAGCATGCTAACCACTAAACTACAGTGGCAACTAATCAGTCACCTGCCTTTCGGCTTCCATTCAGAGAATTTATGAAGCTTGTTCAGAAAGAATCTTTGGAGACAGCTTCAGGTATAAGTCAAAGCACTGAATTGAAAATGAGGTATTAGAACAATTAAAGAATGCAGAGTTTAAAAGAACGCTCTGCAAAATAAATTTAAATAAGGATGCAGGCGATAATGTTCAAGTAGCAGCCCAAGGCCAGCTGTGGTGTACAATTCATCACACCAAAGGCCAAGCACTAAACATATTTGAGCTTATCCAATGAATCTAATTAATTAGGACTATACATAAACTTACCTTTATTAAACAGCAGAGGCTGTATTGCCCAAGAAATGTCGCAGAAGGCTATTAAAAAGAAATCAATTCTCTGAAGCACGGTCCATTGAATTTAAATCGCATCAATTCCAATAAAAACGAAAACTGGTTTGTTTAATCTTCATAGGTGTGATTTAAATACTACGAAAAATACAATTTGCTACTGTCCACAAGAGTTACGCACTATCATTAGCTATCTGCAGAAGACTCACTTAGTCTAAGATCAGATCAGGCACTAAGCTGCCAGTAGTAAATAAGGTAGAAGTTGAGTGATGGTACGCATCAAGAGCCATGATAGTGAGAATGTTTATTAGAGTAGTTTCTGCACATTCCCTCACTCAGTTGTTGACTTTTACTATGAGTGGTTAAGGGCTCTGATACATCACATGCATAGAGCCATGGGCTCTAAACTGCGTCCATCTGAAAAGGTGGCAGGACAACCTAACATAGAGTTGTAGAGTTATACAACATGGAAACAGGCCCTTTGGCCCAACTTGCACATGTCAACTTGCAGATGCCCCATCTACACTACTCCCACCTACCTGCATTTGGCCCATAACCCTCTAAACCTTTCCTATCTCATCCCTTATTGTAACACCCCCTCACTAAGCGGACAAACCTCATTTTTTGAAACCCAGAAAAAGATCAAATCCTTGATTTATGTTAGTTTAGAAAAACAGCATAGAAACAGGCTCTTTGGCCCACCGAGTCCACGTCGACCATCGGTCACCAGTTCAATGTTACCCCACTTTCTCAACCACTCCCTACACACTAGGGGCAATTTTACAGAGGCCAATTAACCTACGAACCCGCACATCTTTGGGATGTAGGAGGAAACTGCAGCACCCGGAGGAAACCCATACGGTCACATGGAGAATGTGCAAGAGGTCAGAATCTATCCCAGGTCTGCGGTGCTGTGAGGCAGCAGCTCTACCAGATGGTCCACTGTGCCGCCCAATATTCCTGTAACAAATTCTGCTTTGTTTAATGTCCTTCAACAAAGACCCAAGATGGGAGGGTGAGGATTTGCTTTTGCAAATTTCAGACTTTAGTCCAATGCAACATTAAATCTTACAACAAATAGGAAGCATTTGGTTCAATGATGCAGTGATGCCTTTTTAAAGAGTTGGAAAATTCCTCTTACTTCCCCCAATAACAAACTAACTCCCCAAAGCTGATGTTTCCTGAACAGTTTTACTTTCCATTTCATCACAGAAAAATGACAGTAAAATCTGAATCTAGCTCCAGCTTTCCACCAGTACATGCTAGATCACAATTTACACTGTGAAAATGATTCTTCACAAATCCTCTGTAACGCAAAGTTATTTGAACAGATGAAAAAGTTTGACACCGCTTGGAGGGAGCAGCATCTTTAAATAAAAGATTTAAATGAAACAAGTTCCATAACAGTGTGTACAGTCACAAATGTCTCATCTTTGGCAACCTATTTAAAGCACTTTCACTCACATCACATCAGGTATTTGCTGTTCTTCACATTAGGTGAGGAAAACATACATGTGTAGGGAAAGATGTTACGGAACAATCACAGTTAAACTCAATAAGTGCCAATTTAGGAAAGGAATGAATTAAAAGAAAATTGTATTTGAAGAATGGTCTAAAGAAGGGTCTCGACTCAAAACATCACCTATCCATGTTCTCCAGAGATGCTGCCTGACCCACTGAGTTACTCCAGCACTTTGTGCCTTTTTTTTGTAAACCAGCATCTGCAATTCCTTATGTCCCTTCCGATTCACCTTGAGATTCAATCCCTTGTCAACTTCCTTTTTCTAGACCCGTGGTTCAATTCTCCTGGTTCTACCTCCTACGTTGGGTGTTTAGAAGGTCTTGACCTGAAACATCACATATCCATGTCTTCCAAAGATGCTGTCTGACCCACTGAGTTACTCCAGCACTTGGTCTTTTTTGTAAAATTGTATCTGCAGTTCCAGTTTCGAATCGTTTCTATTGATCTGTTCAATTTTATTATCCTCATCCTTTTTTTAAACATTCATTCAAGGGATGTGGGTTCACAGGCTAAGCAAGCATTTAATTGTTCTTCCCTAGATGGCTCTAAATTAGAATCTCTGCCCCTATCCATCCTTATTTGCTGCCTTCCCCTCTGCCTATTGATCTTAGGGAAGTTGAAGGCACAATGCAAACAGTAGATTGGAGAAGACAACTTGGTCACAGGTCTATGGTTATTGCAGGTCAGGTCAAGAGGACAGGCTTTCACTATTACTCCCACAAAATGCATCTCTGCCCAGACATAAGCCGCATTAAAATACTGTAAACAAACTGCACCTTAATGGTCATAACTTCACATGCTTTCTTGTTGTTTAAATAGGTTAAAAAGTTTTCAAGCTTCTATACCTTCTGCTGGACAGGAGAGGACAGAAGGAGGAATGACTGGGGTGGGAAAGGCCTTTGATTATGTTGGCTGCTTTGCAAAGGCAGGGTAAAATGCAGATGGCAGGGAGTCTGGTCTGTGTAACTTGCAAGACCTCAAACCTCAGTCATGCTCAGACTAGTCATAGGGGGGACAGGTTTAAGTGTACATACATATAAATAGATCTCTGCTCCCAAGGCCAGTTATTTGACTGATATACATGGGGGCTTATTGTCCACATTTCAGCTGCTTAGCTTTGCACAATATCATATTGGCTGGAAAAATGGTTTGCAAAGTCCTTTTTTTGTGTCTGGCTCTGATTTAGTTTCTGCATGTATTGGTGTTTTTTGCTGGAAATGTTTTAAATTGTGCAAGATTTGGACCCACCAAAGGCAGCCCCACCCTGTGGCAAAAACAGAGCATTACAACCAGCATACAGACTGTCAACTATGCAGGCCTCGATGCACAGACAATGATTTACTGCAGTGGGCAGGTGGTGACATTACGTCTGTCTCCAGGTGAAGATGAACGAAAGCAAAGAGGGAGATTAATTAATTATACAAGTGCAGTAGTTAATCAGCTTAAATTTTAAAAAATACTCGATGTTGCGCACCAGTGCAATTATTAAACTGGCTGCAAAGTTCATGTTATCTCTCGAGACACAATCAAACGAAATGAGAAATTGCAGATGCTGGAATCATGAGTAAGTGCTGGAGTAACTCAACGGGTCAGGCAGCATCTGTGGAAGGAATGCATAGGTGACGTTGCAGGGTCAGACAGTCTGATGAAGGGTCACGATCCACAACATTGCCTACCCATTCTCTCCACAGATGCTGCCTGACCTGCTGAGTTACTCCAGCACTTTGTGGTTTGCTCATGTTATTTCTATTCAGGTATCTGTCACCTGGCAGCTAGTGCTTTGAAAAGGCCCATCATAAATCATATCCGCAATAGAATTTTAAGGACCAAGGATGTTTGTTCTTTATACTCAATGTGGGCAAATTGGATGTGTTATTAATACAATGTTTTATTACAGTCTTTTTTTCTGTTCAATCTTGTATAATTAAGTGTAATTCATGTTTTGTGTTTTGTTGCAGTCTATGTGCTTGTGATGCTGCTGCAAGCATGATTTTCATTGTACCTGTACCTCACCATAGCAAGAAACCTGACTTGATTAGCCAAGTACAATGGTTGGGATGACCCAAGATCCTGTTTTTGAACTGTATGACACTATGACTTATGGCTCCATTCCACACTTCCCTCAACAACATTTCCTACATTCAATCCATACAACCCAACTTGTATTTTACATTAACAATGTCAGCATTGTAAAATGACCTGTAACCGTAGACACGAGTAACTTTGGATGCTGGTTTACAAAAAAAGGCACAATTGCTGGAGCAACTCAGCAGGTCAAGCAGCATTTGTGGAGAACATAGAGAGGTGATGTTTCAGGGCGAGATCCAGTTTCCGTAGGTTAGTTTCTCAGACAGTTTTATAAATACCATACCGAGCAGCCCAAAAGAATATTAGAGAAAACTTAGTCAGAGGTCACTTTTTGCAAAGGTCTTGCCGAAGATGTTGGGAAAGGTGGGGCAGATAAAGGTTTAGGTTGGCAATTCTAGAGTTCAGAACCTGGGTAACTTTCAGAAATTCTTAAAAGACAAGAATCAGAGGAGAGCAGAGATTTCAGAGGTGTGTACGGTGCAGGAAGTTTAAAGAGGTATGGTAAAGAGGTAAGAGAGGGTGGAATTTGATTATAAGGATAAGGATAAAAAAACATTAAAGTCACAGCTTTGGTGCTTAGGGGTTAAAGTAGGAAAAGAGTTGTGATGATGTGGAGTAACAGCTCACACAGTGATCAGCAGAAGGTCATCATTAGCAGTGCCAGGAAACGCCAGTTGTCTATCATTAACGTTTCTTCTCCAAGTGTATCCAGTTATTGTCGCTTAGACTCCTTCCTTCTGTACTCTTCCAGTTAACTCCCAAGAATGAATCCGGAACTTTTCTACAGACTAACTCACCCAGGATTGGCTGCTTGCTCTGGTACTCAGTTATATCCCTTATCTAGCTGCTGCTCATTTCAAATTGTGCTCGAGGCTCTCTCAGTTTTGTCATTAATGTCCTTGGGTTTATTGTAAGCAACCTGCACATTCTCACCCACCTAATTCGATTTTGCATCACTTACTAAAACAGTATCACACCCCCTGCCAGTCCTTCCTTTGCCTGCAGTCAAGTTGTTCCACTTACTGAGGCTCTCCTCAGTCACACTTTTGTCTCATTAATGTCACTAGGCACCAAATTTTCAGCAAAGCTGTCAGTCCACGAAGAACCCAACAAAAGATAATGAACCTTTTGTTGGCAGCAGTGGATGTATGCAGCGTAGACATGAATATCAACTCGAAGGTAGACACAAAATGCTGGAGTAACTCAGCAAGTCAGGCAGCATCTCAGGAGAGAAGGAATGGTTGACGTTTCGGGTCGAGAGGGGATCTTATCGAAACGTATAAGATTATTAAGGGGTTGGACACGTTAGAGGCAGGAAACATGTTCCCAAAGTTGGGGGAGTCCAGAACCAGGGGCTACAGTTTAAGAATAAGGGGTAGGCCATTTAGAATGGAGATGAGGAAAAACTTTTTCAGTCAGAGAGTTGTGAATCTGTGGAATTCTCTGCCTCAGAAGGCAGTGGAGGCCAATTCTCTGAATGCATTCAAGAGAGAGCTAGATACTCTTAAGGATAGCGGAGTCAGGGGGTATGGGGAGAAGGCAGGAACGGGGTACTGATTGAGAATGATCAGCCATGATCACATTGAATGGGCCGAATGGCTTACTCCTGCACCTATTGTCTATTGAGACCCTTCTTCAGACTGATGTCAGGGGAAGGGGCGGGACAAAGATAGGATGTAATAGGAGACAGGAAAACAGTGGGAGAACTGGGAAGGGGGAGGGGAAAGAGAGGGACAGAGGAACTATCTGAAGTTAGAGAAGTCAATGTTCATACCGCTGGGGTGTAAACTGCCTAAGCGAAATATGAGATGCTGTTCCTCCAATTTGCGCTGGGCCTCACTATGACAATGGAGGAGGCCCATGACAGAAAGGTCAGACTGGGAGTGGGAGGGGGAGTTGAAGTGCTGAGCCACCGGGAGATCAGGTTGGTTAAGGCAGACTGAGCGAAGGTGTTGAGTGGGACGATCGCCGAGCCTGCGTTTGGTCTCACCGATGTAGAGAAGTTGACATCTGGAACAGCGGATACAATAGATGAGATTGGAGGAGGTGCAGGTGAACCTCTGCCACCTGGAAAGACTGTTTGGGTCCTTGGATGGAGTCGAGGGGGGAGGTAAAGGGACAGGTGTTGCATCTCCTGTAGTTGCAGGGGAAAGCGCAAATTGGAGGAACAGCATCTCATATTTTGCTTGGGCAGTTTACACCCCAGCGGTATGAACATTGACTTCTCTAACTGCAGATAGTTCCTCTGTCCCTCTCTTTCCCCTCCCCCTGCCCAGTTCTGGAACAGCGGGAAAGCTGGGAAAGCACATCTCAGAGCCGCAGACCCTCAGCATAGGAGCACCGCAAGCCTGCGTACTCTCCCCTCTCCTTTATTCTCTCTACACCAACTGTATCCTCTGTCAAGCTCCTCAAGTTTGCGGATGATACAACCCTGATTGGACTGATCCAGGATGGGGAGGAATCTACCTACAGACGGGAAGTGACACAGCTGGTGTCCTGGTCCCATCGCAACAACCTGGAGCTCAATGCTCCCAAGACAGTGAAACGAATTGTAGACTTTCGAAAAGCTCCCCCTCCCCTCCCCCCACTCACCATCAACAACATCACAGTAACATCTGTGGAGTCATTTAAGTTCCTTGGAACCATCATCTCCAGGGACTTTAAATGGGGGGGCCACTATCGACTCCAGTCAAAAAGGCCCAACATAGGATGTACTTCCTGCGGCAACTGAAGAAACACAATCTGCCATAGGCAATGATGGTCCAATTCTATACTGCTATCATTGAGTCCATCCTCACCTTCGCCATCATGGTCTGGTTTGGCTCAGCCACCAAGCATGACATCCGGAGGCTGCAACGGATCGTTCGATCAGCTGAGAAGGTTGTCGGCTGCAACCTTCCTCCCATTGACGAACTGTCGACTGCAAGGGCCAGGAAGCGAGCGGGCAAGATCATCTCTGACCCCTCTCACCCTGGCCACAAACTCTTTGAAGCACTTCCCTCTGGAAGGCAACTCCGGATTGTCAAAGCAGCCACAGCCAGACATAAAAACAGCTTTTTTTCCACGAGTAGTACTTCTACTCAATAACCAAAGTCTGTAGTCTCTTTTTTGCTCGGGTTTATTTTCACCCACATGTTTAGACCATAATGTTGTATCCTTATTGTTTTGATGTGTTTATGCTTTATTCCTAATTGTTAACTGTATGTTTGCGTTGTCATTTGTGAGCAGAGCACCAAGGCACATTACTTGTATATGCACATACATGGCCAATAAACATTCATTCATTCATTCTCCCACTGTCTTCCTGTCTCCTACTACATCCTCTCTTTATCCCGCTCCCTCCCCTGACATCAGCCTGAAGAACGTCACCCATTCCTTCTCTTCTGAGATGCTGCCTGACCCGCTGAGTTACTCCAGAATTTTGTGTCTACCTTCGATTTGAACCAGCATCTGCAGTTATTTTCCTACATATCCTGAATATCAACTCTGTGGACATTTCTCCCCTTCTCAATATTGTGATAGTTGGTAGAGCTGCTGCCTGACACTTGGGTTCGATCCTGATGTCGGATGCTGTCTGTGTGGAGTTTGCATGTTCTCCCTGTGACCACGTGGATTTTCTCCTGGTGCTCCGGGTTCCCCCACATTCCAAAGATGTGCGGGTTTGTAGGCTAATTGGTCTCTGTAAATTGCCCCATGTTTGTAGAGAGTGGATGAGAAAGTGGAATAACATGGAACTATGTGAACGGGTGATCGAAGGTTAGCGTGGACTCGGTGGACTGAGGGCCTGTTTCCATGCTGTATCTTTCAATCAATCAATCAAGTGCCATGGACTATGATGTATGGTTACAAACTATGTATTGCTTCCAGCATTGTCTTATTTTTAATCAGACTCCAGAGATGGATGGTCCCAGTGGGTATCATGCTTCACTGAACTTCTTGCAAAAGACACTGTACGAATGCATCTCCTTTCATTGTTCAACTGTGCTTATAGTGTTCTCATTTCTGTCAGAAGGGCAAGACATTATGTCTCAGTCCAGCAACTTGAGCACAAATTCTAGGATGATGCTACACGGCAGAGCCAATCTTTCTAATCATATTATAATCCAAGACCATGTTTGCCTACATAAATGACTTTAGTGATACAGTGCAGCAACAAGCCCTTTGGCCCACCAAGTCTGCATAAACCAGCGATCACCCCATACACTAATACTTTCCTACGCACAAAGGAAAATTTTACAACTTCCGAAGTCAATCAGAATGTTACTAGAGAGTACTCTGAGGGATAGGATTTTCATGCACTTAGATGGACAAGGGTTGATTAGGGATAGACAATAGACAATAGGTGCAGGAGGAGGCCATTCGGCCCTTCGAGCCAGCACCGCCATTCAATGTGATCATGGCTAATCATTCTCAATCAGTATCCCGTTCCTGCCTTGTCCCCATACCCCCTGACTCCGCTATCCTTAAGAGCTCTATCCAGCTCTCTCTTGAATGCATTCAGAGAATTGGCCTCCACTGCCTTCTGAGGCAGAGAATTCCACAGATTCACAACTCTCTGACTGAAAAAGTTTTTCCTCATCTCAGTTCTAAATGGCCTACCCCTTATTCTTAAACTGTGGCCCCTGGTTCAGGACTCCCCCAACATTGGGAACATGTTTCCTGCCTCTAACGTGTCCAACCCTTTAATAATCTTATACGTTTCGATAAGATCTCCTCTCATCCTTCTAAATTCCAGTGTATACAAGCCTAGTCGCTCCAGTCTTTCAACATATGAAAGTCCCGCCATTCCGGGAATTAACCTAGTAAACTTACGCTGCACGCCCTCAATAGCAAGAATATCCTTCCTCAAATTTGGAAACCAAAACTGCACACAGTATTCCAGGTGCGGTCTCACTAGGGCCCTGTACAACTGCAGAAGGACCTCTTTGCTCCTATACTCAACTCCTCTTGTTATGAAGGCCAACATTCCATTGGCTTTCTTCACTGCCTGCTGTACCTGCATGCTTCCTTTCAGTGACTGATGCACTAGGACACCCAGATCTCGTTGTACGTCCCCTGTTCCTAACTTGACACCATTCAGATAATACTCTGCCTTCCTATTCTTACCACCAAAGTGGATAACCTCACACTTATCCACATTAAACTGCATCTGCCATGCATCCGCCCACTCACACAACCTGTCCAAGTCACCCTACAACCTCATAACATCTTCCTCACAGTTCACACTACCACCCAGCTTTGTATCATCTGCAAATTTGCTAATGGTACTTTTAATCCCTTCATCCAAGTCAACAAGGTTTTGTAGGTGGGAGGTCGTGCCTCACAAATCTGATTGAGTTTTTTGAGGAATCTGATTGAGGCTTAAATGGGTGGTAGGTGTATGGAACAAGCTGCCAGAGGAGGTAGTTGAGGCAGGTTCCATCACAATGTTTAAGAAACATTTAGACAGGTACATGGATAGGACAGGTTTAGATGGATATGAGTCAAACGCAGGCAGGTAGGTCGAGTGTAGATGAGACATGTTGGCTGGTGTGGGCAAGTTGGACCGAAGGTCCTGTTTCCATGCTGTAAGACACAATGAAATGGATAGGAAAGGTTGAGAGGGATAGGGATCACATGCAGACAGGTGGAACTTGCCCATCTGGGTAAAAAAGATTTGATGATGCAGGGTAGTTGTTCCTCATGGATCACTAGACCACTCCTACATGTTCTCCTACATTACAATAGAGACTGCTCTGCAAAGATACTTCAAGGTCTGTAAGGTGTATTTTGCTCATCGGAGTTCAGGGAAAGCACTGTATTAGTACAGAACGGAATTGCAGATGCTGGTTTACAAAAAAGGACACAAAGTGCTGGAGTATCTCAGCGAGTCAGGTAGCATCTCTGGAGAACATGGGTAGATGACATTTTGGCTTGGGTCACTCCTCAGACTGATACTGTATTAGCCTTATCCCCCAACCCCACCTCCCCAACGTACTCAGCCAGGGTAAAGGGTTAAGTCAAAGCGAGCAGCCTTTTAAATTGAATTACGGACTCGTCACTCACCAGGGAGACTGCCTCTGTGGGTGACTGGGAGGTATGTAGAGTGGGCTGGGGTCTGTGTGTGGTTGAGCACCAGGAGGAGGCCGAACTGCCTTATTTTCTCTCAGAAATCCTCCTTCCTTCCTCTGTTTCGTTCCGACCAAAGGAGAAATAATCACCGATTCAACACGATGCCGTAACTCATCTTTCTTCTTGAAAACTCTGGGGACGGAAGGTCAGAAAATGCACACATTAGAATTTGTAAAAACTCTGGATAAATGATAAAAGTGAATATCCTCCTAAATCCATGAAAACGTGTAATGGATGTGGGTCTCAGACCACTGACCCTGTGTACGTTATTTGTACAGTTACCCAAATAGTTCCAATCCCGACCGAAAATATCATTTATCCATGTTCTCCAGGGATGCTGCCTGACCTGCTGTTCCTCTCGCAATTTACATCAGCATCTGCAGTTCCTAGTTTCTACTCTAGTTTCAGTCTCCTCCTCTTTCCCCCTTAAGGTATTTACCTTGCTTTCAGGAAGCACGTTACAAATCAAATCAACTAACATTCATTAAAAAATCCCTGTTTGCCTCTCTGATTCCCTCAAACCTGTGTTCGATGGAAACCGAACCTTCTATCGGTGGATAAAGTTCTTCCCTATCTATCACATCAAAATACTTCACAATTGCAAATTCTGTTCAGAACTCACCCCATATCATCTTTGCTTTATGGGGAAAGATCCCAGCTTCTCCAGTCCCTACACATTACAGAAGCACTGCATTCCCCAGTGCCCTCTCCATCCTTTGTGAAGAGTGATCACCAGCACTGGACACATTGTTCTATCTGTAGCTCAATCCTTGCTTTTGTACTCTATGCCTCAGCTTATAACACTGAGGATTCCATATGCCTTTTTAATAACCTTTTTAACTTATTAATATTATGATTTTTATGTTTTCTCAAGAGGAAATAGACCCTGCGTGTTCAACCTTTGCTCAGATGGAAAAAAAGACACAAAGTGCTGGAGTAACTCAACGGGTCAGACAACATCTCTGGAGAATATGAATAAGCGACGTTTTGGGTCGGGACACTTTTTTAGACTGCGGTCTTTATCACTCAGAGGATGGTTGGTATATGGAATGAGCTGCCAAAGGAGGTAGGTAGTTGAGGCAGAACCTAAAACACCATTTAAAACAATTTAGACTGATACATGGATAGGAAAGGTTTAGAGGGATAGGGGTTAAATACAGACAGGTGGGACTAATGCAGATGGGCACCTTGATCTGCAAGGGCAAATTGGAATGAAGGGGCTCTTTCACTTTGTGGTCTGAGCTCCCTGAACCATTCTCAGACTTGCATCTTCCAGGCATTCTTTCGATAAAAATGTGATATTTCGCATTTATTTATATCGAACTTCATTTGCCATTTATGCAATCATTTGGTAAATCTATTGATGTGTTCATGTAATCCAATGCTCGGCAGTGACAATTCACCCAATAGTTTGATATCAACTGCAAATTTAGGCCCAGAGGCAACCCGAGGAAAGCATTTTCCTTATACTGCAGATTGCCACAACCTGGAATGAGCGGCCTGAAAGGACAGTGGAAGAAAACTCAATATCAGCTTTCAAAAGGAAATAAGGTCTGTACTTCAAAAGGAAATATTCTGAGAGATATGTGGTAAAAATAGGAGGCAAGGTCGGTTGTGGCGTGCTTGTACAAGCTTAATGGGCCAAATAGTCTGCTGTATTATGATGCTAACCGCTCACACACACTTTTATACATGTCAGGGAGTGCAGGAGCTCCAAATTAATTCTAAATTCTCTGCAGTCTCAAGCCCAATACCCTGAAAGATGAATTGCAAGTTCTTGTCAATACTAAAAGATGCAAACTATTCGCTGAGCTCACAATCTTTGATGCACTTGAGGAACTCAAGGGACTAGTCAAGTTGCACGATTCCTCAAATGTTTGAACTCTTTCTAAGCTTTTGGAATATGGATCCATTTCTTGTCTGTTCAATAGAGACATATTTCTTTGTCCTTTTGCACCCTCACCTATTTATTCTACATGTCGTTTATCGAGTTACTTGGCCACTAGAGGATGTTTTTTTCTGCTAATTTAGCAAATGTAGTTCATTAATCGATTCTTAAACAGTTCTTAGCAATATAATCAAAATCCAGAATTTGAGATCAATTCAAATAGGATATTTGTTATTCTGACAGTTTAGTCTTTAGACTTCAGGGATACAGCGCAGACACAGGCCCTTTGGCCCACCTAGTCCGACCAGCGATCATCCCGTGCACTAACCTACGTGTGTATGTCTTTGGAATGTGGGAGGAAACCGGAGCACCTGGATAAAACCCGCACAGGTCTCAGGAAGAATGTACAAACGCTGTACAGACAGCACCTGTAGTCAGGATCAAATCCAAGTCTCTGGCACTGTGAGCCAGCAGCTCTACCTGTTACTGCCTTTACCAACTATTTTTAATATTGTTCATACGACTATGATCCAGGGCTTTTAGAAAACCATGTTGTGAGAGGTGAAGTGCACAAGAAACCTAACCGCATATTGATCATTCTTGGCCACGTGGGCGGTGCTGAGATCAAAACAAGCTTTGAAACTCCTGAACTAAGGAAGGATGAGGAGAAATGCTTGGGACCCCTGTCGCACCTGCCAGAAAGAGAAGATGAGCACCACATGGTGAGCAGTGGACTGGGTTTCAATCTGGTGCTTTCAGAGGTCAATAAAACGGATTGATCTACAGTCTAGATTTGCAGCTGTTTGGGATGAGGAACCAGAGAGGGAGGACGTGGAGGTGTGCGACTCGAGGAACTGCTGCTCGCTGAGTTTGAGGACCTGTTGTGTACCATCCTTTTGAAGCAGTGAAAAGTGTGATAACTATGCCAAAAAGGTACCAGCTGCTACTCAACACTGTCATATCAGAATCAGGCCCCACGTTGGAGACCAAGGTACTGCTGCTTTCTTGAAGTTGCTATATTTTAAATAAGATGTTAGGCTGAGGCACCATCTGTTCTCTCATGTGAATGTAAAAAACTGTTGCATTATTTGAAGCAAGATAGTTCTCTCAGTTATCCTGGCCAATTTTCACCTCACTGTAGTTTGTGAATTTATACTATGCCTTATAAAAAAAAGACAAAGTGCTGGCATAACTCAGCGGGTCAAGCTATATCTCTGGAGAACATGGAAAGACAATGTTTCAAGTCGGGACCCTTCTTCAGACTGATGAGACTATGCCTTAGTTTGAAGGCAATGTTTATTACATTAAAACCTTGGATTTACTCCATAGAAATGGGCAGCACAGTGGCACAACGGTAGAGTTGCTGCTGCCTTACTGCTCCAGTGACCTGGGATCGATCCTGACTACCGGTGCTGATCTATAGAGTTTGTACATTCTCCCTGTGACCACATGGGTTTTCTCCGGGTGCTCAGGTTTCCTCCAACACTCCAAAGACGTATAAGTTTGTAGGTTAATTGTCTTTGGTAAAAAATGTAAATTGTCCTTAGTATGTAAGATTGTTCTAGTGTATGGGATGATCGCTTTTCGGCGCGGATTCACTGGGCCGAAGGGCTTGTTTCCTGTACCTCTAAAGGTTAACATCGAAAAATAGTGACTACAAGAGGACTGGCTATGAAACATTTTGTTTAATCCTGCCCCCCCACCCCTCCCTTCCCCAACACTGAAATTTATTGATCTGTTCTTCAGTGCTGATCATGACTATGTGATCTTATTCTTGTTCGATGAAAGTCAAAGCATTTTGCCCAGTCACTGAACTGATGTCAGAGTCAGCACAATATTGATTCTTCCTGAGAAATGCAGTGTTCTGAGCCTGTTTAGTAACCTGAGCTGTAATGGCAGTGTGAGAGCTAGAAAGTCTGCATTGGGAGTGGAATTGTTCTCACCATCAGCATTGAATGACTAACACAATCAGCCAAGCACAGTTACACAAAATAGATGAGGAGATTTGCTGAGAACACAATTTTGTCATCCAATCTGCATTTCTCAGAAGCTATGGTAACCCCTGGGCTCCACTTTCCCAGAGCAGGTTATCGAATATTTTGTTTCTCCTGGATTTTACATACCTCTTACAATGCAGAACAAAATAGCAACATTTTATAAAAGCTGATTTACCTCAGAATAGAGATAAATAATATGGAAAACATTCACCAGGTGAGGCAGTTTCTTAGTTTAGAGATACAACATGGTATCAGGCCCTTTGGCTCAATGAGCCCAGACCCAAAATCTCACCCGAGTTTGAAGAAGTGTCCAGACCCAAAATGTCTATCAATATCCTCCAGAGATGCTGCCTGACCCACTAAGTTACTCCAGCACTTTGTTCTACAGAAGCATCTGCAGTTCCTTGTACCTACATAAAATGTTTTGTCAGATCCCTTTTCCAAATTATCACCATCCCCTCTGAAGAATGTTGACTGTTTATAATCCGTTTTGGATGAGCAAACCTACGTCAGCAGCCAATCTTAATATCTGCGCATAATTTCTGTGCAAGGGTCAGGTTCCTGAGAAAAGGGAATATGTAGATTTCAGACTTCTAAATGTCAGCCTACCGTTGATCAACCTTCAAAGAACGGATTGAGAATTAAACCATCACTGCAGCTCTGCATGGGTTTGCACACCTTGCACTACCTTTGCTAACTATGCTCCTGTTTACTAACTAAACCTTGTGTATTTTTGATCAAAGTGAATTTCATTTATTAAAAAGTGGTCTCCAGCCACATTAGTAGTCTCACATTTTACATTAGGGTTAGAACTCAACTTAAATATTACAATTGGAAGGTCTCAGATAATTGGAATTTAGAGCAGCAAAGAACAGTAGATTTTGAGTAAAACTGATCACAGCACTTGTTTGAAGAGCCTGGTTTTCATTGACTATTCAACACATCAATATTCCATGTGTTACATTTACATCAGAACCAAGCTCTTCTTATATATTTACCTGTCATATTGCTGCAGGTGTTCTAAGTTGATATAGTCATTTAAATTCACGGTTAAATCTACAACCTGTTCAGATTGGCAATTCTGTAAAGCGAGAAAAAAAATTAGCAATAAAATGAATAGATCATGAGACCATTACATACATGTGAGAAAGACCGTTTGATCTATTCCTATTCATTCATACAGCCTCCAAACACATCTAACCATCTTCATTACATCAGCGGATCTTCAAGATAAGTATTCATCACTCCTCCTGTGAAGAATTTACTGACATCCATGCTAAATGTTTTTATTTGATCCTTTAAATTTGTTCTGGGCTACCTTGACCACCACACCAATTTAGTGTTGTTTGAATTGATCATTTTATATCTGCAATTTAAACCCCACCTCAAGCAGAAAGATGAAAAACTCATATCTTTCTTCATAAATTGGGCACTTGACACAACAATAACTTGCATTTCTGTAATTGCCGTTAACATAGCAAAACATGCTAAGGGGCTACCAAAAACACATAATGTGCTAGAGTAAGTCATGGGGGTCAGGCAGCATCGCTAGAGAACATGGATATGCAACATTTTTGATCAAGACCCTTCTTCAGACTGATTGTGGTAGGGGAGAAGCTGGAAGACAGGTGGGGACAGGACAAAGCGTGAGGGGTGTTTTGATCGAGAGATGGGTGAACAAAGGCCAGAGATGAAAAGACAAAATTACTGAGATAAGGAATGAAGAGGTGTGAAAGGTGAAGCCAATGGGGGGTGGGGGTTTATTTGTAGGTTAATTACCTAAAATTAATGTTACATAGGAGGAATATCAGACAAAATCCAACTCTGCTTCTTCAGCCCACTGGGTCCGTGCCGACCAGTGATCACCCCATACACTAGCAACCTCCTACACATTAGGGACCATTTACAGAAGCCAACTCTACAAACCTGTACATCTTTGGAGTGTGGGAAGAAAGCACCCAGAAGAGCACCCAGAAATAACCCACAGTCACAGGGAGAATTCGCAGTCAGGATCGAACCAGGGTCTTTGGCACTGTGGGAGAGCAGCTCTACCACCCTGATCACCCTGCTAAGTTATTTGCATGTTGTGAAATAAGGTTCCAATCAGTTACTGGATTAATTATATACATACCATAACATTAATGATCACACTGGCATCAACAGAGATTGCCTTCAGCAGAATTTCTTTCTGATCGTTGTCTGAACGATAACGTAACGTGTACAGCTCTTGATTGGCATTCCAGCCATTTGGTAACAGCTCCTTCTTCTTCTCATCAGTCGAGCCCTGCAGAGGAGTGCCACACGTAATGATGACAAGTCATCCACATCCTACTGCAAAACATTCTCCCATTAAAAGATTGCTTTTAATTGTGTGTCTGCACCGTTTTCTCAGAATAAAAGAACGTATCTTTAGAAAGATGAGGAAGAATTTATTTAGTCAGAGGGTAGTGAATCTGTTGAATTCATTGCCAGACAGCTGTAGAGGCTGTCATTGGGTATTTTTAAAGCAGATTGACAGATTCTTGATTAGTAAAGGTGTCAAATATTATAGAAGGCAGGAGAATGGGGTTGAGAAAGATATGAGAAGCCATGATTGAATGGAGGACTACATTCGATGGGCCAAATGGCCTAATTCTGCTCCTATGACTTATGAACATATATTTAAGATGGAGAAATAAACAAAATGGTGCATGGGCAAGGATGAGAAGTAGTAAAGGAATGGAATAGATTTATTGGGATGAATGGTCAGTGTTTCAGCTATGACACCATGGAGTGTTGTGAGTTGACTTGACATAGTTTTATTAAGCATTAGAATTTTGCAGATCCTATAGCAATAATTTGATGTTGAACATAAATCAGCACAGTTCTCCTACATCACTACAGGAGTTCCTCAGGGCAATGTCCTGGACCCAACCAAGTCGAGTGTTTTATTGTCATATTACCAAAACAGAACAACAAAATTCTTTATTGCAACATCATAACAGGTTTATGAACACAGTACTCAATAGACAATATAATAAAGAAATTTAAAAAAGTTAAGTTAATATAAAAACACTGTATAGTGCAAAAACAAGACAGCCTAAAGTCCTTAGTGCAATCAAGGCAGTTTGTAGTTCTACATCAATTACCTTACTTCCACCACAAAGTCACACTGAAGATGTTTACTGATGGGTGTGCAATGTTAATTCCATTCATAACTCCTCAGCAAATGTTGAGATTTTGACATGTAGGCTAGGAAGTGATAACTAACCGTTGCACTTTTGTTTGCACTTCAGATTTCAATGGATAAGAAAATGGAACAGAACATTGCAAAGACGTGCAGGTTTGTAGGATAATCGATCTTTGTAAATGGGATGTAAAAAATGGATGAGAAGGTGGGATAATATAGAACGAGTGGGAACCAGTGATCGATGGTCAATGTGGACTCAGTGGGCTGAAAGGCCTAAGGACTTTCCATAATCTATGAAGCAAAAGTCACAAGTATGATGGTATATTGCCCATTTGCCATTTGAGTCAACAACACTCGGTTTGTTTAAAAAATATGTTTTGTAAATGATATTTATTACTTGAATAAAGTATTTTTTGATATAAAAACACTCAAGAAGTCTGACAACATCCTAGGAAAAAACAGACATCTTCATTGGTATCCCATTAAACATTCATTCCCTCCTCCATCAGCAGATGCAGAGTGTGCCGTGTAAAATGGATTTAAAAAGGCAAGTCAAATCTGATGGAAACACAGATATTTCCACACTTTGAAAGTAGAGCAATGTCTCAGGGGATTGTCTCAACAGGTGTTATTTAAAGGAAGTTGGTGAATACATTGCAGATGCTTTAACTATAATCTTCCAAAATTATTTTGACTTGGGAAATATTAGATATGATATGAAAATTGCATTTGTTGCTCCACAATAAAGTCCTCAGGAAGCACCTTTTAAGCTTGGTATTTAATAGAAAAGCACGTCATAAAAAAGGCAGCTGGAATTGCAGCTTGAAGATTGGAAGGCAGGTTATTGACTTGGCAGGGAAATTGGATCAGTGATCAGAGGTAGAAATAAAGAAAAATTAGAGGATGTGATCATTGGTGTTCAGCAAGAATTTGTGCTGGAAATGCAACTGTTCAGAATATTTATTAAAAGACATAAAATGATGGGATGAAATTTGCTGATAGCGCCAAGGTGGATGGCATCGTGAGTACCCCTGCCCCCACACACAGGGTGGTGGATATAAGTGACGAGCTGCCAGAGCAAGTGGTTGAGGCAGGTACAAGAACAGCATTTAAAGTACATGGATAGGAATGGATATGGGCCACATACAGGTAAACGTGCTAAGATGGGGGATCTTGGTCGGCATGTACAAGTTGAGATGAAGGTCCGGTTTCCGTGCTGTATGACCATCATTCTAGTGCAGATGGGAGCATTAAAGTATATTTTTCAACAGTTTTGCGTGACGACACCCAGAGTGGAGCTCTTATGACCCAGGGAGACCGCCAATCTTGAGGTCAGCTTGACAACCAGCAGGGAAGATCACCTAAGGCAGCTTGGCAATACCCAGGGCACAATGCTACCTCCCTAGATAGGCATTCAACCCACCTTGTTGGGCATCGACCTGGTTTTGCACCTATCTGAAGTGCTTGAGTATACCGGGCAGCTTGCAAGCAGATCCTCAATCCCTGGGACAGAGTTCTGATTCCCAGCAGCTCAGCAATACCCAGGATATGCCCAGATAAATGTTAAACTGGTTTAACAGCTGCCTGGATGTACTGTATAAAAGGTATTCAAAATGGCAAGTCATATCTGATGGAAAGTATTAGCGACACTTCGAAAGTTATGTACAGGGCACTGTCTCAACAGGTATAATTTAAAGTAAGTATAAAACAATGCAGATGCTTTAATTTATTTAGGATTAAAAATAACTTGGGAACAGATTTTCAATCCCTGGAACAGACTTCTGATCCCCAGCAATTCAACAATTCCCAGAGCATACTGCCAACTTCCCCAGGTAAGTATTAGTTTAATTTATTAGAGTCTCATGTACCAAGGTACAGCAAAAAGCATTTTGTTATGTGCTATGCAGTCACCAAAAAAATATACATGATTAAAATGAAGCCGTCCACAGTGTACAGATACAGGATATAACATTGAGTGCAAGATAAAGTGCAGTAAAGTCCAATTAAAGATAGTTTGAAGGTCTCAATGAAGTAGATGGTGGTCAGGACCACTCTCTAGTTGGTGAGAGTATAGTTCAGTTGCCTGATAACAGCTGGGAAGAAACTGGTCCTGAATCTGGATGCATGTGTTTTCAAACTTTTGTACCTCTTGCTTGATGGGAAAGGGGAGAAGAGGGAGTGGTTTAACATCTACCTAGGGAGGATGAGAATTCCAATGGCAGACCTTGTGATTCCCAAAGCAGCTTGAAGACCCCTGGGCCAGTTATAGTCCCGTCAATCCAGAGACCACTGCACCACACTGACCCCCTCACCCACAGAGCTAAGTTACCTGGTCCCACTGCACCAAGCAGCTCTATGATCCAGGGGCTGCTGTTCAACACCAACCTGGGATCAATGCTCACCTTGGTTGAGAATACCAAAGGTGCAGAGCCTCAGTCTGGGGCAGACATTCTGATCCCGTGATCCCAGCGTCTCCAAAGATGCTGCCTGACCCCATTGAGTTACTCCAACATTTTGTATCTATTTTTGGTGTAAGCCAGCATCTGCAGTTCCTTCCTACACACTTCTGATCCCCAAAGGCAGTTTGAAGACTCCCAGGGCTGGGGGGGTGACCACCCTTAACCCAGAGGCCAATTGACAAGAAACTCTCTTGACACACAGACCCCTCACCCTCTGCCATTTGACCCCCTCGGGCAGTTCTGTGCCTAGGGGGAGGGGCCTGATGCACCTGTTCGGCCCTGGTGAGGGTCACACACCTGTCGGGGTTAGGGAGGGGGAAGAGGGTCCGGTTGCAGCTGAAGGGCAGGGAGAGGGAAGACGCCAGCGCAGCACTTTCGTTTTCGTTTCCCCTCTCGCCTCCCATCTCCCAGGTAACGGCGGCCCGGGGCCTAGACCCGCCGCCAGGCCTCAGCCTCAGCCTCTCCCCTCACCTGGTCCCCGGTCCCCAGGCACTTGAAGCCGGCCCTGACGAGCTCCCAGTGCACGAAACAGACCAGCGCGTCCTGAGGAGAGACCAGGTCGCGGGACACCGAGTGGTAGAGCAGCTCCAGGCCCGCCATGGCGTCCAACACGCGTCCGCGGCCCCGTCCGCGCCGGGCTCGTGCCCTGGGCCGGCTGCGGGAGCGCGCACCGAGACGGCGGCGGGAGCGCGCACCAGTCCTTGTCCTCGACCGTTCGCGCCTGGAGGCTGCGGACGGTGAGATTGCTCATTGATTTTTAAAATTCATTTTTAGACTTTGCTATCAATGGCTGGGATAACAAATTAATTGTTGAAAAGGTCCGTCTGGGAACGCGGTCGTTCGGCCCATCTTGTCCGTGCTAGTAGAAAAATGAGCTGTCCAGCCTAATGCAACTCACAGCACTGCCTGGGCCTGTTGCCCTGCAGGTCATGAGAGTCCAGTGTCAAGAGTGTTTCATTGTCACATGTCACATCCAAATGCTGTTTAAATGTTAAGATGACTTTTAACCTCATTGGAGATCCTCGGACTATCTTTAATCGGACTTTTCATAATTATATCCTGCACTAAACGTTATTCTCTTTATCCTGTATCTGATCACTGTGGACAGTCTGATTGTAATCAAGTGTAGTCTTTCCGCTGACTGGATGGCATACAACAAAAAAGCTTTTCACTGCGCCTTGGTATACGTGACAATTAACTAATTAACTAAACTGAACCAAACCTAACTAAAACCAAAACTAAACCTTCCCACCCCTTCAAGCCGCGAGTTCCTGACCCTCAACATCCTCTGTGTGAAGGTTGATCTCATCTCAGTGACATTCTTTACCCCATAAAACTGTACAGCACAGTAACAGGCCGCTGGAGTAACCCAACAGTGCTGGAGTAACCCAGGCAGGGTTAGGCAGCACCATTGGACATGCCTGAAGAAGGGTTCCAACCCGAAATGCCACCTATTCTTCTCCAGAGATGCTGCCTGACTGGCTGAGTTACCGCAGCATTTTGTGTCTACTGGAGGACATGAATAGGCAATGTTTTGGGTCGGGACCCTTCTTTGGAGTCTGAAGACCTGCTGCCTGACCCACAGAATTGCTCCACTACTATTTGTTCTATGCAAGGCTCCAGGATCTGCATTTCCTTGTGTCTCCAGACTTTGTTGACTGATGCCCTATCATTTTAACCCCCCTACCCCCCTCCCCTCCCCATATCACCTGCGTGTGATCAATACCCCTCCATTCCCTGCACGCTGGTCGAAATGCCTCTTAAACATCACTGTTGTACCTGCTACCACCACCCCTGGAAGCATGTCCACGGCCTCTACCACACTCATCATTGAAGGTAAACACAAAATGCTGGAATAACTCAGCCCAGACAGCATCTCTGGAGGAAATGGATAGGCGATGTTTGGTATTGGGACCCTTCTTCAGACTGTTGTGTCATTCATATCCCACCCATTCCAGTCGTCCAGTTCGTTTCCTCTCCTTCATCTGCTCATCTCCTACACTTAGCTACTCTCGGTACCTCATTTTTCTTCCTCATTCCCCCCCAATTTCCTCCTACCTACCATCTCTCCCTCTGGTTCCACATTTCACTCTCTTCCATTCTTATTAGATTCCACCATCTGCTCCCTTTTGACCTCTCTACTTATCACCTCCATACTTGGCTACTATCTCCACTCCTGCCTCTCTCACGTGGCTCATCGGTCAATCAACCCCTCCTTCCCCAGATCCACCTATCATGTTCCTGCCCCTGCCCCTTTTCCTCATCTTTTTTTTTACCAGCTGTCTTCCCTCTACTGCATCAATCTGAAGAAGGGTCCTGACCCAAAACGTTGCCTGTCCATTTTTATACACAAATGCTGCCTGTCCCGCTGACTTCCTCCAGCAGATGCTTTTAACTCAAGCCTTATCATCAAGAATACATCCTTCACTTCTGAGAGGTCCATTTAAGAGTCCGATAACAGCATGGAAGAATCTGCAGTGTGAAGTGTAGATGAAGTCAATGGTGGGGTGATGTTGGTTTGTGCGATGGACTTGGCTGTGCCACAACTCTTTGAAATTTCTTGCTGCCTAAGCCAAAATGGCGGCGCTGCCATAGCAGCTGCGGCTTACCTGCGGTCCATTTGTCTTTGTGTTTTTGTTGGTTTTTTTGGTCTTAATTGTAGTTGTGATGTGGTGTTTTTGTGTTTGTGTACTATGTGTGTATGTGGGGGGGAGGGGGGAACTGTAAAATTGTAAATATGTGTCCCTTCCGAACGGAGACCCGACCTTTGTTTTCTGGGTGTTGTCTCCGTTCCTGCTGCGGCCTACCATCGGCCCAACTCCTGGAGCTGGCGGCCTCCAGGGCTCTGCCTTAGGCTCGGGCCGCGTGGATGCCGACATCGGGAGCTCCGGCAGCGGCAGCGGGTTCGCCCGCCCCGGATCGCGGGGCTTGGGTCGCGGACATTTCACCGTCCGGCGCGGCCTAAGATAGGCCGCGGGATTTTTCTCTGCTGGGCGGGGGCTTCAATGTCGGGAGCCACGACCGCCCCGACGTGCAGCAACAGCGGCAGCGTGTTCGTCCGCCCCGGATCGGACTTATCATCGGCGGAGCCGGCCGTCTTCGGAGGCTGTGGGAGCGGCTGCGACTCGCCTTAGGCTCGGGCCGCTGCGGACCGTCCGGCGCGGCCTGCAACCACAACAACCTGACTGCAGGAGAGGACGGCAGGAGAAGGGAAAAGACATTGTGGCCTTCCATCACAGTGAGGAGAGGACTGGAGGAGACTCACTGTGATGGATGTTTCTTTGATGGATGTTTCTTTTTTTGTGTGTTTTTGGGGTTGTGTAATTTTAATGCCTATTTAATGCGTTTATTGTTGGACTGTGGGTGACTGAATTTCGTCCAATATTGGATGACAAATAAAGCTATCTTGAATCTTGAACTATCGCCAAACCAACCTGTGAAGCATCTCGGGAGGATTTGACTGCTTTGACCAGCATGGGTTAGAACAGCACAGTCCTTTATCATATTTTTGGAAGAGTATGACTACACCAGCAGTTATGTATTTAAGCCACGTTTGGTTTGAGGCATTTAGGGCTTTTAGCCCTAGGCTAAAAGGCTGCCACCTTTTGGCAAAAAGCAGATCTGAAGATAAACTTTGAGCGGCAAGGGTAAGGGGTCCAGTGAGCAGAAATGTCAACATCAACTCTCGTCCTTGGGCTAAGTTCATGAGATTGTAGCCACATCTTGCCTGTTGTCTTGGTTTCAACTGCACATCTCGTGGCTGCAGAAGCCAAGAAATATCAAACCTGACAGGTGAAACAGGCAGCCTTGTTTCCTCACATTTCCCCTATAACAGTGCACACGCAATGAAAGTCTCCTACAAAGCATCTGACTCATGTCCTCCGGAGCTCAATCACTGATGTATGATACCTACATCTGGGTGAGTTTATTAGCCACCAGCTGGGAAGCATTTTTGATATCTGCAGGCAGGGAAAGATTTCAGCAAAGACCAGCTGAGAAGCTGCATTCAGTTTATATAACAGTTTCTAAAAGCCTCAGTTTACTCCTCGGACTTCTATTCAGTCCATCTGTGCCATCTGACATTGTGGGCACTACAGATGATATCTGTAGAAAATCCTAGAGAAACAGTACAGAAACAGGCACTTTCCTCAACCGAGTCCGTGCCATTCTTGCACTCATTTTAGACTAATCCTATTTTTTCCTCCCCACATTCCCATCAACTCCCCAACAGATTCTATCACTCCTCCTCACACTAGAACGGGGGTCTCTAAACTATGGCCTGCAGCCACATCCGGCCCGCCACGAGATTTTCTCCGGCCCGCAGCAAGCTCTTAACACGTTCCGTGTGGCGGGCTGTAGGGGGATTGCACGGCAGGTGAGGTCACGACCCCTGACCCGTCCATGCAACGCCTTCTGGAGTGCAAGCGATGAACTTCAGGTAAGCACTTTCTATGGCTGCCATTGAAGAGTTGGGATATTTGCTTAGTCTTTTTCTTCTATTTTATGTTTGGAATGACTTCTGTTGTGGAACAATTCGTCAATCCTAATTTGAGAGGGTGTTGCAGTTGAATGTTGCGGCTGCACTTTGCTGCAGCTCGGCTTCCCCGTCTTCTCCCATCAGCCATTTCCGGCTCCCTCTAGGCGCTCCGAGTGTCCCGACACCTCTCCCTGTTCCTGCGCTCCTCGCTCCTCCAGGCTCGGTTCCCCTGCTCTGCGCCTCGCTTCCTGTGGCTCTTTGGCCCCTCGCCCTCCAGCCCTTCTCCCCGCTCGTCAGCCGGGCTCCGTTTCAACTTGGCCAGCGCTCAACACCTCGAGGCTGAGGCTGCCGAGCAGAACCATGGCCTGGTCTGCCTCGGCTCCCAGCCCAGGTCTTGCTGCTGCTCGGCCTCCGCTGCCGATCGGCCTCTCCCCGGCTCCTCTTCCTCCCCCTCTTCGGGCTCGACACTCTGTTCATCCTCCTCTTCCACCGTCTCCTCCTCCTCGGCCTTCGAGCAGGGCTCCCAGGGTCCTTCGCCCTCAGGCCCCAGTGGGTTGCCGACCTCCAGCGCTCGCTGCTTCTGCCCCTACAGACCCTCCAGGCCCCTCGGCTCAGGTTCTTCCCGCTGCTCCTCTCCCAGCTCGCTCAACCCGGTCCTATCCTCCTCCTCCTCTTCTTCTCCCCCCACCGGCCGGTCGGCGGCGCTCTTCTTCTCGGCCTTGCTCTCCTGCCTTCCTTCCCGGCCGCGTTTCCCCTTCTCCCGTCGGCTGGCCAGACGTCTTCCCAGCTGCTTCATGCGTCCGCGGACTTTGCAGCCATTCTCCCAGTTCCTTTTCCTCCGCCGGATCCTCCAGCATTTGCCCATTTTTTACAGCACAAAAATTGACCATTTTGGCATTTTTTTCAAGGTAAGAACGTACGTGTTGCATGTGTTACTAGTGTAATTGACATTTCTTTATTTTTTCCTACGGTTCGCAAAAATGTGCCAAATATGTGGCCCTCATGCTGAAAAGTTTGAAGTCCCCAGCGCTAGAGGCACATTTTTGGAGTGTGGGTAGAAACCGGAGCACACGTGGGAAGCCCACTTGGTCACAGGTGCGAACGTCACATGGACAACACCAGAATCGGGATTAAACCCGCTGCACCACTGACATAATATGAAGGATAAATATTGTCCAGAACGCAGGAAGAGGGATCTTGCTCTCCATTAAAACAGTATCATTGGATTTTTACATTCAACCAGAGATTCGGACTAGGCCTCAGCTTAAAATCGTGTCCAAAAAGCTGCACCTCTGATGGTGTGGCACCTACTCAGCCATGCTTAGTTTGTCAGTAGAAAATCTTAATGCTCCGGATTCTGGTATGGAGTTGGACCTCACAGCGGTGGGACCGAATGTCACCAGCTGAGACACAACTAATGATAAGGAAGTGTATCCTTCCTTATTGTTAATTGTAAGGAACATAAGGCCTATATTGGTGGGTAGAGATCAAGACACAGATGACTGAATGAATTTTATCCGTGATATATTGGGATATAGAAACTGCTGCTTTATACAGGAATATCTGCATGGTAGCTCTGGGACCTAATCCCACTGCTCCACTCTGAACATTGAGAGCTGATCCCAATGCTTCATAATGGATACGTAGAGTGAATTATTTTGCTGCAAAATAAGCAGGTAATAGAGCCTCTCCCTCACAGCACCAGCAGTGCGGTTCCTACCTGACCTCTGATGCTGTCAGTGTGGAGTTTGCACGTTCTCCATGTGACCACGTGGGTTTCTTCTGGCTTCTCCGGAATCGACCCGCACTCAAAAGACGTGTAGGTTTGTATGTTAATTGGTCTCTGGAATCACGCTTTGTGAATAGGAAGTGGATGAGAAAGTGGAATACCATAGTGGTCTGGGTGGACTTGGTGAAAGCCCAAGCTTTTTTTACAGTGAGGGCTTCTGCTGTGTTTAAGAGCATTCTGTAGCTTAGATATGGTCTGGATCTGCCCAATTGTCAGAGTCAGATTCGCTTTGCAATGTGAACCGGAGACTTTAGCTTCCTTATCATGCCAAAAGATCACCTTAGGCTATCTGCACTGCTACCGTCGGCAGCTGGTACAGAAGGTCAAAGTCCCACAACACCAGGTTCAGGAACAGCTATTTTCCTGACCTGAACAACAACCATCAGGTTGTTGAACTGACCCCTAATCGTACCATGGCAACAGGACACTATGGGCCACCTCTCGCTCTGTCATGGACTTATTTTCTAATTATGTATCTTTGCACTGATATCTTTTATTTGGCAGTCTTTTGTTTTGGCATTTGTTGGAATTTATGTGCATTTATATATAATTCATATTTTTCTGTATTGTCGGAGTCCATGTGCCTGTGATGCTGCAAGCATGTTTTTCATTGTACTTGTACCTCACCATACTATAATAAACTCAAATTGACTTGATAATGAATTTTGTATTTTGTATTTTGTTCTCCCTCTCCCTCTCCCTCTCCCTCTCCCTCTCCCTCTCCCTCTCCCTCTCCCTCTCCCTCTCCCTCTCCCTCTCCCTCTCCCTCTCCCTCTCCCTCTCCCTCTCCCTCTCCCTCTCCCTCTCCCTCTCCCTCTCCCTCTCCCTCTCCCTCTCCCTCTCCCTCTCCCTCTCCCTCTCCCTCTCCCTCTCCCTCTCCCTCTCCCTCTCCCTCTCCCTCTCCCTCTCCCTCTCCCTCTCCCTCTCCCTCTCCCTCTCCCTCTCCCTCTCCCTCTCCCTCTCCCTCTCCCTCTCCCTCTCCCTCTCCCTCTCCCTCTCCCTCTCCCTCTCCCTCTCCCTCTCCCTCTCCCCCTCTCTCTCTCTCTCTCTCTCTCTCTCTTTCTCTCTCTCTCTCTCTTCCCCCCCCCCTCTCTCTCCCCCCCTCTCTCTCTCTCTTCCCCTCTCTCTTCCTTCCCCTCTCTCTCCCTCTCTTCTCTCTCCTCTCTCTCTGTCTTCCCCTCTCTCTCTCTCCCCTCTTCCCCTCTCTCTCCCCTCTTCCCCTCTCTCTCTATCTCTCTCCTCCTCGTATTTTTGTTGCCCTAACTTAAGACATTGATTCGGCCTCACCAGGGTGCTTGTGGGCACTTTGGTTGAGAAAGGTTCTTTGGAGATGGTGTAGAGAAAATCTCGTACTCTCACTGGAGTGGTGCCATTGACCCTCAGAACCACTTGCATAAGGTAGATTAGTACTGGTTTATTATTTGCATCTGTACCAAGGTGAGGTGAAAAACTTTGGTTGCATGCTATCCAGTCAAATCCTATCCATAAATCGTAGATGGGGCCAATGTTTAAGATCTCATCCTAAAGACGGCACCTCTGTCAGGGCAGTACATCCTCAGTATTATGCTGCGGCTGCCCAGGCTTTAACGTCGGATGTACAGAGGGATCTTGGGGACCATCCATTACTCCCAGAAAGTGGCGACCCAAGTTAAGTGGTAAAGAAGGCATATGGTATGCTTACTTTCAAAGGTTGGGGCATTAAGTATAAGAGTCAGGATGTCATGATGCAGCTTGAGAGGACTTTGGTTAGGCGGCATTTGGAGTATTGCGTCCAGTTCTGGTTGCCATGTTGCAGGAAGAATGTGGACGCTTTGAAAATGGTGCAGAGAAGTTTTACCGGAATTAAGTCTTGATCATGGGGTACCGGGAGCTCCGTGGAGAGGTTGGACATGCTTGGATTAATTTCTGGAATGCTGGAGGTTGCGGGGAGACCTGATGGGAGTATCTAAGATTATAACAGAGATACAGTGGACAGTCAGAACATTTTCCCAGGGTGAAAAACTCAAATACTAGAGGGTGTAGCTTTAAGGTGAGAGAAGCAAAGTTTCAAGTAGATGTGTGGAGCAAGTTTTTTACACAGAGGGTGGTAAGTACCTGGAATGTGCTGCCAAGGGTGGTTAAGGCAGATATGATAGTGGCATTTAAGAGACTTTTGGATAGGCATCTGGATATTCAGGGAATGGAGGGATATGGAGACAGATAAGAGTTGGTCTTGGCATCATGTTTGGCACAGCCAATGTGGGCCGAAGGGCCTATTTTTGTGCTATACTGTTCTATGAAATGGCCCTTGAGCACGTGCCAACCTGACTCACCAATGGGATTGTTACACACCCAGCAATTGCTGCAGATTACATTGAAAATCATGCTTAAATTGCAAATTAACAAGGGAATGATAATTGTTGTGAATGCAACCAGTTGTGACTACACTGTTATGGCAGACTATGATTGACTAAAGCTCAATGTTCTGAGACAAACAATTAGTGCTTGAAATCAGCTTAGAAATGCTCTCATATTAATTGGATGGTGCCTATATCTTCACAGTGGATGCATTCCTCTTATGCATTGCTTTTCCTTAATTGCTCCTCAGTTCCTTCAATGCTATAAACTTGTATCGCATTGCAATTCCGAAGAGATAGGGTCAAAAGTGGTTACTGAAGAGAGTGGTCATTTTAGGTGGACCTCAATATCGCAGCACCTACAAGTCTTCAGATTCTGAAGCTGAAATCAGTAAAAATAACCAAGAGACTTGCATTTTTACAATGCCTCAGGATATCCCAGGCTTTGTAACTAATTTTGAATTGTAATCACTGTTGTAATTTGGAAATGCTGCAGCCAACTATGCCACAACAGCTCCCTCAAGCGAGGAGATAAAGGACATGATCTATGTTAGTAACATTCTTGTCATGTGGTTTGGGAATATTTTGCTGTATTAAAATTGCCACATAAATATTATGACCCGCTGAGTTGCTCCAGCACTTTGTGATTTTATTTTTGTAAACCATGATCTGCAGTTCCTTGAGTCTACATATATTAGTTATTATTTGAAGAATATTGGCTCAGGGATACCGAGAAAAACTCATATTCTTCATCAAAATAATACCTCAGAAGGTACACAGGACCTTGGTTTATCTGTTGATATTTGAGATAGTGAACAACTCTTTCAGGGAATGTCTCCCTGGATTTTGACCCCATAATCATCCCATCCAGGTTAACACTGTCATCCACCCAGCAGAAATTGACATAGAGTCATAGAGTGATACTGTGTGGAAACAGGCCATTCGGCCCAACTTGCCCACATCGGCTAACATGTCCCAGCTACACTAGTCCCACCTGCCTGCATTTGATCCATATCCCTCCAAACCTGTCCTCCCATGTATCTGTCTAACTGTTTCTTAAATGTTGGGATAGTCCCTGCCTTAACTACCTCCTTTGGCAGCTCGTTGCATACACTCACCAGGCTTTGTGTGAAAAAGTTACCCATCAGATTCCTATTAAATCTTTCCCCCTTCACCTTAAACCTATGTCCTTTGGTCCTCAATTGACCTACTCTGGACAAGAGACTCTGTGTATCTACCCGATCTATTCCTCATGATTTTATGCACCTCAATAAAAACACTCCTCATCATCCTGTGCTCCACGGAATAGAGTCCCAGCCTACTCGACCTATCCCTATAGCTCAGACCTTTAGCCCTGGCAACATCCTTATAAATCTTCTCTGTATCCTTTCCAGCTTGACAACATCTCAGATTCTTGACAACTCTCTACTCATGACAGTGTAGCCGGACATAGTGCAAACTCCATCTTCACGTTTGCTGACGACACCACCGTTGTTGGACGGATTACAGATGGTGATTAGTCAGAGTATAGAAGTGAGATCGACCGATTGACCAAATGGTGCCAGCACAACAACCTGGCTCTCAAGATTGTGGACTTTGGAAGAGGAAGGATGAGGACCCCACAATCATGGTGGAGAGGGTCAAAATATTCTAGGGCGTGCACATTTCCGAAGATCTTTCCTGGACCCAGCACACTGATGCAATTATGAATAAAGCACATCAACGCCTCTGCTTCCTGAGGAGATTCAGTATGTCTAAGAGGATTCTCTTGAAATTCTACAGGTGTAAAGTTGAGAGCATATTGACTGGTTGCATCATGGCCTGGTTCGGCAACTTGAACGTCCAGGAGCGGAAAAGACTGCAAAAGGTTGTGAACACTGCCCAGTTCATCACCGGCTCTGATCTGCCCACCATCGAAGGGATTTATCGGTCGCTGCCTCAAAAAGACAGCCAGCATCATCAGAGAGCCACACCATCCTGGCCACACACTCATTTTACCCCGGCCATCGGGAAGAAGGTACAGGAGCCTGAAAACTGTAACGTCCAGGTTCAGGAACAGCTTCTTCCTTACAGCCATCAGGCTATTAAAGACCACAAGCTTAAATAAGCTCTGAACTACAAGAGACATTATTATTATTATTATTATTATTATTATTATCATTATTATTATTATTATTATTATTATTATTATTATTATTATTATTATTGCACTACTATTGTTTGTTTTTTGAGAATATGTGTCTGTGTACATGTGTGTATATATATATATATATATATCTATATATCTATATCTATCTATCTATATCTATCTTCTATATCTATCTATCTATCTATCTATATCTATCTATCTATCTATCTATCTATCTATCTATCTATATAATACTAAAACTCTGCGGTCCAACATTCCGTATGTATGTATGTATATGTGTATGTACGGAAGATTACTTACAAACCCTACTCCTCCTAGACGGTACACCAAAGCGCTACGATTTTGTGTCACCATTAACCTGGGCAACTATTGTAAGTACTTTCGTTCAAATTGAAGCTACCTTTTTAAAGCTAGAGAGATATTAAAGTTTAAATTTTTCATTTCTAACCCTTTTCTTCAAGGGGCTACATTTGTTTCCAAAAGTTTCCAGAAAAGGATTTAGTTTTCAGCAAGGATTTAGTTTTCAGCTTGTGACGGCTACATTGTTTCGAAAAGCTTCCAAGAAGTCTTTTTTGTTATTGCAAGTCAAGTCAAGTCAAGTCAAGTCACTTTTATTTGTATAGCACATTTAAAAACAACCCACGTTGACCAAAGTACTGCACATCTGATTAGGAAAAAAACCCAAAACATCTGATTAGGAAAAAAAAAAAAAAAAGAAGGCTATAGTGGTCACTTGACATACACAGATCAGGAGGACAGAGTAAGAGTGGGGCTGGGGGAGGAGAGAATGGGGGGTGTGGGGACGGGCCCAACGGGCCCTCCCCAACGGGCACACTTGGAGAGTAAGAGTGGGGCTGGGGGAGGAGAGAATGGGGGGTGTGGGGACGGGCCCAACGGGCCCTCTTTTCCGGGCCCAACGGGCACACTTGGAGAGTAAGAGTGGGGCTGGGGGAGTGAGAATGGGGGGTGTGGGGACGGGCCCAACGGGCCCTCTTTTCTAGTATACTACTAAAACTCTGCGGTCCAACATTCCGTATGTATGTATGTATATGTGTATGTACGGAAGATTCCGAAGAATTTCTGTCCATAACTTACAAACCCTACTCCTCCCTGAAGTTACACCAAAGCGCTACGATTTTTGTACCGCCATATTCACCATTAACGTGGGCAACTATTGTAAGTACTTTCGTTCAAATTGAAGCTACCTTTTTAAAGCTAGAGAGATATTAAAGTTTAAATTTTCATTTCTAACCCTTTTCTTGAAGGGGCTTCAGCGCGTGATGTCACAATGGCACCCGTGCACCAATGAGAGATCAGCTCGGTTTTAAATTTACATCTTCAGCTTGTGACGTCACAATGCTTGTGTGAGATTGTTGCAACATTGTTGCGAAAAGCAACTGCCAGTTTTTTAAAGTTGTGCAAGTCACTTAACATACACAGGTCAGCATGGGGCCCCTATTCCCTCCCTCCCCCCCTTCCCCCCTCAACCCCTTCCTCCCCACTCCTTCCCACCTCCATCCCCACTCCCTCCCCCCTCCTCCCCAACTCCCTCCCCACCTCCCTCACCCCTCCTCCCCTAACTCCCCCCCCTCCCTCCTTCCCTCCATCCTCCCCCCCCTCCCTCCACCCTTCCATCCCTCTCCCCCTCCCCCCTCCTTCCACCCTCCCTCCCCCCCTTCTGGTTACAAAGGAAACCCTACGGGGACGGGCCCAACGGGGAAAGAGGGGTACTGGGAAAAGGGGAGGTCCCCCTCCCTCCCCTTCCCCCCTCCCCCTCCCCCCTAACCCTCTCCCTCCCCCTTCCCCCCTCCCCTCCCCCCCTCCCCTCCTCCCTCCACACCTCCCTCCTCCCTCCCTCCCCTCCTCCCGGTTACAATGGAAACCCTACGAGGACGGGCCCAACGGGGAAAGAGGGGTACTGGGAAAAGGGGAGGTCCCCCTCCCTCCCCCTTCCCCCATCCCATCCCCCCTCCCTCCCCTCTCCCTCCCCCTTCCCCCGTTCCCCCCTCCCCTTCCCCCCTCCCTCCACACCTCTCTCCTCCCTCCCTCCCCTTCCCTCCCTCCCATCCTCCCAATGCTTGTTTGAGATGGGTGCTACATTGTTTCGAAAAGCACCACTAACAGATCGCAGTGAGAAGCACTATGTGACCGCGAATGTTTCAAAACAAGCACTTAAAAAGCACTTATCTTTTTTTAAAGTATTTTTTTTTATTGCAAGTCACTTAACATACAGAAATCAGCATTGGGCCCCTATGCTCGTGGGCCACCGGGGCAAGTGTTTCGAAAAAAGCACTGAGAGTGTGTCTGGGGGAGAGAGAGAATGGGGGGGGTCTGAGAATGGGGACTGGGGAGGGGGACAACAGGGGTCGTTGCGGAGGGGGCTTGGTGGTGGGGGAAAGAGGGGTACTGGGAAAAGGGGAGGTTCCACTTCCCCCCTCAACCCCTTCCTCCCCCCTCCTTCCCACCTCCATCCCCACTCGCTCCCCCCCTCCCTCCCCCCTCAATCCCAACCTCCATCATCACACAGCCCCTAACTCCCCCCCTCCCTCCTTCCCTCCATCCCACCCTCCCCCACTCCCTGCCCCCTCCCTCCACCCTTCCATCCCTCTCCCCCTCCCACCTCCTTCCACCCTCCCTCCCCCCCTCCCGGTTACAATGGAAACCCTACGGGGACGAGCCCAACGGGGAAAGAGGGGTACTGGGAAAAGGGGAGATCCCCCTCCCTCCCCTCCCCCTACCCCCTTCCCCCCTCCCCTTCCCCCTCCCCTCCCCCCTCCCTCCCCCTCCCCTCCTCCCTTCACACCTCCCTCCTCCCTCCCCCCCCCTCCCCGGTTACAATGGAAACCCTATGAGGACAGGCCCAACGGGGAAAGAGGGGTACTGGGAAAAGGGGAGGTCCCCCTTCCCCCTCAACCCCTTCATCCCCCCTCCTTCCCACCTCCATCCCCACTCCCTCCCCCCCTCCTCCCCCTCCCTCCCCAACTCCCTCCCCCCTCCCCCCTAACTCCCCCCTCCCTCCTTCCCTCCCTCCCCAATCCCTCCCCCCCTCCCTCCACCCTTCCATCCCTCTCCCCCCTCCTTCCACCCTCCCTCCCCCCTCCCGGTTACAATTGAAACCCTACGAGGACGGGCCCAACGGGGAAAGAGGAGTACTGGGAAAAGGGGAGGTCCCCTCCCTCCCCCCTTCCCCCTCCCCTCCCCCCTCCCCTCTCCCTCCCCCTCCCCCCTACCCCCCTCCCTCCCCTCCCCCCTCCCTCCCCTCCCCTCCTCCCTCCACACCTCCCTCCTCCCTCCCTCCCCCTTCCCGCCCTCCCCTCCCGGTTACAATGGAAACCCTACGAGGACGGGCCCAACGGGGAAAGAGGGGTACTGGGAAAAGGGGAGGTCCCCCTCCCTCCCTCCCCCCTCCCCTCTCCCTCCCCCCCTTCCCTCCTCCCTTCCCCCCTCCCCCTCCCATTCCCCCCTCCCTCCCCCCTACCCCCCTCCCTCCCCTCTCCCTCCCCCTCCCCCCCTCCCCTCCCTCCTCCCTCCCCCTTCCCTCCCCCAACCCTCCCCCTTTCCTCCCCTCCCGGTTACAATGGAAACCCTACGAGGACGGGCCCAACGGGCCCACTCGGTCTAGTATACTACTAAAACTCTGCGGTCCAACATTCCGTATGTATATGTGTATGTACGCAAAGATTCCGAAGAGTTTCTGTCCATAACTTACAAACCCTACTCCTCCCTGACGGTACACCAAAGCGCTACGATTTTTGTACCGCCATATTCACCATTAACATGGGCAACTATTGTAAGTACTTTCGTTCAAATTGAAGCTACCTTTTTAAAGCTAGAGAGATATTAAAGTTTAATTTTCATTTCTAACCCTTTTCTTGAAGGGGCTTCAGCGCGTGATGTCACAATGGCACCCGTGCACCAATGAGAGATCAGCTCGGTTTTAAATTTACATCTTCAGCTTGTGACGTCACAATGCTTGTGTGAGATTGTTGCAACATTGTTGCGAAAGGCAACTGCCAGTTTTTTAAAGTTGTGCAAGTCACTTAACATACACAGATCAGCATGGGGCCCCTATTCCCTCCCTCCCCCCCCTTCCCCCCTCAACCCCTTCCTCCCCACTCCTTCCCACCTCCATCCCCACTCCCTCCACCCCTCCTCCCCAACTCCCTCCCCACCTCCCTCACCCCTCCTCCCCTAACTCCCCCCCCTCCCTCCTTCCCTCCATCCCTCCCCCCCTCCCTCCACCCTTCCATCCCTCTCCCCCTCCCCCCTCCTTCCACCCTCCCTCCCCCCTTCTGGTTACAAAGGAAACCCTACGGGGACGGGCCCAACGGGGAAAGAGGGGTACTGGGAAAAGGGGAGGTCCCCCTCCCTCCCCTCCCCTCCCCCTCCCCCCTAACCCTCTCCCTCCCCCTTCCCCCTCCCCTCCTCCCTCCACACCTCCCTCCTCCCTCCCTCCCCTCCTCCCGGTTACAATGGAAACCCTACGAGGACGGGCCCAACGGGGAAAGAGGGGTACTGGGAAAAGGGGAGGTCCCCCTCCCTCCCCCCTTCCCCCATCCCATCCCCCCTCCCTCTCCTCTCCCTCCCCCTTCCCCCCGTTCCCCCCTCCCCTTCCCCCATCCCTCCACACCTCTCTCCTCCCTCCCTCCCCTTCCCTCCCTCCCATCCTCCCAATGCTTGTTTGAGATGGGTGCTACATTGTTTCGAAAAGCACCACTAACAGATCGCAGTGAGAAGCACTATGTGACCGCGAATGTTTCAAAACAAGCACTTAAAAAGCACTTATCTTTTTTTAAAGTATTTTTTTTAATTGCAAGTCACTTAACATACACAGATCAGCATTGGGCCCCTATGCTCGTGGGCCACCGGGGCAAGTGTTTCCCGGTTACAATGGAAACCCTACGGGGACGGGCCCAACGGGGAAAGAGGGGTACTGGGAAAAGGGGAGATCCCCCTCCCTCCCCTCCCCCCTACTCCCTCCCCCCTTCCCCCCTCCCCTTCCCCCCTCCCCTCCCCCCTCCCTCCCCCTCCCCTCCTCCCTCCACACCTCCCTCCCTCCCCCCTCCCGGTTACAATGGAAACCCTATGAGGACGGGCCCAATGGGGAAAGAGGGGTACTGGGAAAAGGGGAGGTCCCCCTTCCCCCCTCAACCCCTTCATCCCCCCTCCTTCCCACCTCCATCCCCACTCCCTCCCCCCCTCCTCCCCCTCCCTCCCCAACTCCCTCCCCCCTCCCCCCTAACTCCCCCCTCCCTCCTTCCCTCCCTCCCCAATCCCTCCCCCCCTCCCTCCACCCTTCCATCCCTCTCCCCCCTCCTTCCACCCTCCCTCCCCCCCTCCCGGTTACAATTGAAACCCTACGAGGACCGGCCCAACGGGGAAAGAGGAGTACTGGGAAAAGGGGAGGTCCCCCTCCCTCCCCCCTTCCCCTCCCCCCTACCCCCCTCCCTCCCCTCCCCCCTCCCTCCCCTCCCCTCCTCCCTCCACACCTCCCTCCTCCCTCCCTCCCCCTTCCCGCCCTCCCCTCCTCCCGGTTACAATGGAAACCCTACGAGGACGTGCCCAACGGGGAAAGAGGGGTACTGGGAAAAGGGGAGGTCCCCCTCCCTCCCCCCTACCCACCTCCCTCCCCTCTCCCTCCCCCCTTTCCCTCCTCCCTTCCCCCCTCCCCTCCCCCTCCCATCCCCCCCTCTCCCCCTCCCTCCCCCCTACCCCCTCCCTCCCCTCTCCCTCCCCCCTCCCCTCCCCCCCTCCCCTCCCCTCCTCCCTCCCCCTTCCCTCCCCCAACCCTCCCCCTTTCCTCCCCTCCCGGTTACAATGGAAACCCTACGAGGACGGGCCCAACGGGCCCACTCGGTCTAGTATACTACTAAAACTCAGATGTCCAACATTCCGTATGTATATACGGAAGATTCCGTATGTTTGTACGGAAGATTCCGAAGATTTCTGTCCATAACTTACAAACCCTACTCCTCCCAGACGGTACACCAAAGCGCTACGATTTTTGTACCGCCATATTCACCATTAACATGGGCAACTATTGTAAGTACTTTCGTTCAAATTGAAGCTACCTTTTTAAAGCTAGAGAGATATTAAAGTTAAAATTTCTCATTTCTAACCCTTTTCTTGAAGGGGCTTCAGCGCGTGATGTCACAATGGCACCCGTGCACCAATGAGAGATCAGCTCGGTTTTAAATTTACATAATTTTTTTTCTGACCTTTTTTTTCAAGGTCTTCAGCTTGTGACGTCACAATGCTTGTGTGAGATGGTTTGCAACATTGTTGCGAAAAGCAACTGCCAGTTTTTTAAAGTTGTGCGAGTCACTTAACATACACAGATCAGCATGGGGCCCCTATTCCCTCCCTCCCCCCCCTTCCCCCCTCAACCCCTTCCTCCCCACTCCTTCCCACCTCCATCCCCACTCCCTCCCCCCCTCCTCCCCAACTCCCTCCCCACCTCCCTCACCCCTCCTCCCCTAACTCCCCCCCCTCCCTCCTTCCCTCCATCCCTCCCCCCCTCCCTCCACCCTTCCATCCCTCTCCCCCTCCCCCCTCCTTCCACCCTCCCTCCCCCCCTTCTGGTTACAAAGGAAACCCTACGGGGACGGGCCCAACGGGGAAAGAGGGGTACTGGGAAAAGGGGAGGTCCCCCTCCCTCCCCTTACCCCCTCCCCCATCCCCCTCCCCCCTAACCCTCTCCCTCCCCCTTCCCCCCTCCCCTCCCCCCCTCCCCTCCTCCCTCCACACCTCCCTCCTCCCTCCCTCCCCTCCTCCCGGTTACAATGGAAACCCTACGAGGACGGGCCCAACGGGGAAAGAGGGGTACTGGGAAAAGGGGAGGTCCCCCTCCCTCCCCCCTTCCCCCATCCCATCCCCCCTCCCTCCCCTCTCCCTCCCCTCTCCCTCCCCCTTCCCCCCGTTCCCCCCTCCCCTTCCCCCTCCCTCCCCTCCTCCCTCCACACCTCTCTCCTCCCTCCCTCCCCTTCCCTCCCTCCCATCCTCCCAATGCTTGTTTGAGATGGGTGCTACATTGTTTCGAAAAGCACCACTAACAGATCGCAGTGAGAAGCACTAAATGACCGTGGTCGTGAGAAGCACTAAATGACCGCGATGTAGCAAAAACAGCACTTTAAACCACTTTAAACCACTGTTTTCAAGTAGTCTTTTTTATTGCAAGTCACTTAACATACACAGATCAACATGGGGCCTCTATGCTCGTGGGCCACCGGGGCAAGTGTTGCGAAACAGCACTTGGAGTGTGTCTGGGGGAGAGAGAGAATGGGGGGGGGGTCTGAGAATGGGGACTGGGGAGGGGGACAACAGGGGTCGTTGCGGAGGGGGCTTGGTGGTGGGGGAAAGAGGGGTACTGGGGAAAATGGGAGGTCCCCCTTCACCCCTCAACCCCTTCCTTCCCACCTCCATCCCCACTCCCTCCCCCCCTCCTCCCCCTCCCTCCCCAACTCCCTCCCCCTCCCTCCCCACCTCCCTCAAACCTCCCCCCTAACTCCCCCCCTCCCTCCTTCCCTCCATCCCTCCCTCCCCCAATCAATCCACCCTTCCATCCCTCTCCCCCTCCCCCCTCCTTCCATCCTCCCTCCCCCCTCCCGGTTACAATAGAAACCCTACGGGGACGTGCCCAACGGGGAAAGAGGGGTACTGGGAAAAGGGGAGGTCCCCCCTCCCTCCCCTCCCCCCTACCCCCTCCCCCCTTCCCCCTCCCCTTCCCCCCTCCCCTCCCCCCCTCCCTCCCCCTCCCCTCCTCCCTCCACACCTCCCTCCACACCTCCCTCCCCCCCTCCCGGTTACAATGGAAACCCTATGAGGACGGGCCCAACGGGGAAAGAGGGGTACTGGGAAAAGGGGAGGTCCCCCTTCCCCCCTCAACACCTTCATCCCCCCTCCTTCCCACCTCCATCCCCACTCCCTCCCCCCCTCCTCCCCCTCCCTCCCCAACTCCCTCCCCCCTAACTCCCCCCTCCCTCCATCCCTCCCTCCCCAATCCCTCCCCCCCTCCCTCCACCCTTCCATCCCTCTCCCCCCTCCTTCCACCCTCCCTCCCCCCCTCCCGGTTACAATTGAAACCCTACGAGGACGGGCCCAACGGGGAAAGAGGAGTACTGGGAAAAGGGGAGGTCCCCCTCCCTCCCCCCTTCCCCCATCCCATCCCCCCTCCCTCCCCTCTCCCTCTCCCTCCCCCTTCCCGCCTTCCCCCCTCCCCTTCCCCCCCTCCCCCCTCCCTCCCCTCCCCTCCTCCCTCCACACCTCCCTCCTCCCTCCCTCCCCCTTCCCGCCCTCCCCTCCTCCCGGTTACAATGGAAACCCTACGAGGACGGGCCCAACGGGGAAAGAGGGGTACTGGGAAAAGGGGAGGTCCCCCTCCCTCCCTCCCCCCTACCCACCTCCCCCCCTCTCCCTCCCCCCTTCCCTCCTCCCTCCCCCCCTCCCCTCCCCCCTCCCATCCCCCCCTCTCCCCCCTCCCTCCCCCCTAACCCCCTCCCTCCCCTCTCCCTCCCCCTCCCCTCCCCCCCTCCCTCCCCTCCTCCCTCCCCCTTCCCTCCCCCAACCCTCCCCCTTTCCTCCCCTCCCGGTTACAATGGAAACCCTACGAGGACGGGCCCAACGGGCCCACTCGGTCTAGTATACTACTAAAACTCTGCGGTCCAACATTCCGTATGTATATACGGAAGATTCCGTATGTTTGTACGGAAGATTCCGAAGATTTCTGTCCATAACTTACAAACCCTACTCCTCCCAGACGGTACACCAAAGCGCTACGATTTTTGTACCGCCATATTCACCATTAAAATGGGCAACTATTGTAAGTACTTTCGTTCAAATTGAAGCTACCTTTTTAAAGCTAGAGAGATATTAAAGTTAAAATTTCTCATTTCTAACCCTTTTCTTGAAGGGGCTTCAGCGCGTGATGTCACAATGGCACCCGTGCACCAATGAGAGATCAGCTCGGTTTTAAATTTACATAATTTTTTTTTCTGACTTTTTTTTCAAGGTCTTCAGCTTGTGACGTCACAATGCTTGTGTGAGATGGTTTGCAACATTGTTGCAAAAAGCAACTGCCAGTTTTTTAAAGTTGTGCGAGTCACTTAACATACACAGATCAGCATGGGGCCCCTATTCCCTCCCTCCCCCCCCCTTCCCCCCTCAACCCCTTCCTCCCCACTCCTTCCCACCTCCATCCCCACTCCCTCCCCCCCTCCTCCCCAACTCCCTCCCCACCTCCCTCACCCCTCCTCCCCTAACTCCCCCCCCCCTCCCTCCTTCCCTCCATCCCTCCCCCACTCCCTCCACCCTTCCATCCCTCTCCCCCTCCCCCCTCCTTCCACCCTCCCTCCCCCCCTTCTGGTTACAAAGGAAACCCTACGGGGACGGGCCCAACGGGGAAAGAGGGGTACTGGGAAAAGGGGAGGTCCCCCTCCCTCCCCTTACCCCCTCCCCATCCCCCTCCCCCCTAACCCTCTCCCTCCCCCTTCCCCCCTCCCCTCCCCCCCTCCCCTCCTCCCTCCACACCTCCCTCCTCCTCCCTCCCCTCCTCCCGGTTACAATGGAAACCCTACGAGGACGGGCCCAACGGGGAAAGAGGGGTACTGGGAAAAGGGGAGGTCCCCCTCCCTCCCCCCTTCCCCCATCCCATCCCCCCTCCCTCCCCTCTCCCTCCCCCTTCCCCCCGTTCCCCCCTCCCTTCCCCCTCCCTCCCCTCCTCCCTCCACACCTCTCTCCTCCCTCCCTCCCCTTCCTCCCTCCCATCCTCCCAATGCTTGTTTGAGATGGGTGCTACATTGTTTCGAAAAGCACCACTAACAGATCGCAGTGAGAAGCACTAAATGACCGTGGTCGTGAGAAGCACTAAATGACCGCGAATGTAGCAAAAACAGCACTTTAAACCACTTTAAACCACTGTTTTCAAGTAGTCTTTTTGTATTGCAAGTCACTTAACATACACAGATCAACATGGGGCCTCTATGCTCATGGGCCACCGGGGCAAGTGTTGCGAAACAGCACTTGGAGTGTGTCTGGGGGAGAGAGAGAATGGGGGGGGGGTCTGAGAATGGGGACTGGGGAGGGGGACAACAGGGGTCGTTGCGGAGGGGGCTTGGTGGTGGGGGAAAGAGGGGTACTGGGAAAATGGGAGGTCCCCCTTCACCCCTCAACCCCTTCCTTCCCACCTCCATCCCCACTCCCTCCCCCCCTCCTCCCCCTCCCTCCCCAACTCCCTCCCCCTCCCCTCCCCACCTCCCTCAAATCTCCCCCCTATCTCCCCCCCCTCCCTCCTTCCCTCCATCCCTCCCTCCCCCAATCAATCCACCCTTCCATCCCTCTCCCCCTCCCCCCTCCTTCCATCCTCCCTCCCCCCTCCCGGTTACAATAGAAACCCTACGGGGACGGGCCCAACGGGGAAAGAGGGGTACTGGGAAAAGGGAGGTCCCCCTTCCCCCCTCAACCCCTTCATCCCCCTCCTTCCCACCTCCATCCCCACTCCCTCCCCCCCTCCTCCCCCTCCCTCCCCAACTCCCTCCCCCCTCCCCCCTAACTCCCCCCTCCTTCCATCCCTCCCTCCCCAATCCCTCCCCCCCTCCCTCCACCCTTCCATCCCTCTCCCACCTTCCCTCCCCCCCTCCCGGTTACAATTGAAACCCTACGAGGACGGGCCCAACGGGGAAAGAGGAGTACTGGGAAAAGGGGAGGTCCCCCTCCCTCCCCCCTTCCCCCATCCCATCCCCCCTCCCTCCCCTCTCCCTCTCCCTCCCCCTTCCCCCCTCCCCTTCCCCCCCTCCCCCCCTCCCTCCCCTCCCCTCCTCCCTCCACACCTCCCTCCTCCCTCCCTCCCCCCTTCCCGCCCTCCCCTCCTCCCGGTTACAATGGAAACCCTACGAGGACGGGCCCAACGGGGAAAGAGGGGTACTGGGAAAAGGGGAGGTCCCCCTCCCTCCCTCCCCCCTACCCACCTCCCTCTCCCTCCCCCCCTTCCCTCCTCCCTCCCCCTCCCCTCCCCCCTCCCATCCCCCCCTCTCCCTCCCCCTACCCCCCTCCCTCCCCTCTCCCTCCCCCTCCCCTCCCCCCCTCCCTCCCCTCCTCCCTCCCCTCCCCCAACCCTCCCCCTTTCCTCCCCTCCCGGTTACAATGGAAACCCTACGAGGACGGGCCCCAACGGGCCCACTCGGTCTAGTCTATCTATCTATATACTACTAAAACTCTGCGGTCCAACATTCCGTATGTATGTATGTATATGTGTATGTACGGAAGATTCCGAAGAATTTCTGTCCATAACTTACAAACCCTACTCCTCCCTGAAGTTACACCAAAGCGCTACGATTTTTGTACCGCCATATTCACCATTAACGTGGGCAACTATTGTAAGTACTTTCGTTCAAATTGAAGCTACCTTTTTAAAGCTAGAGAGATATTAAAGTTTAAATTTTCATTTCTAACCCTTTTCTTGAAGGGGCTTCAGCGCGTGATGTCACAATGGCACCCGTGCACCAATGAGAGATCAGCTCGGTTTTAAATTTACATCTTCAGCTTGTGACGTCACAATGCTTGTGTGAGATTGTTGCAACATTGTTGCGAAAAGCAACTGCCAGTTTTTAAAGTTGTGCAAGTCACTTAACATACACAGGTCAGCATGGGGCCCCTATTCCCTCCCTCCCCCCCTTCCCCCCTCAACCCCTTCCTCCCCACTCCTTCCCACCTCCATCCCCACTCCTCCCCCCTCCTCCCCAACTCCCTCCCCACCTCCCTCACCCCTCCTCCCCTAACTCCCCCCCCTCCCTCCTTCCCTCCATCCTCCCCCCCCTCCCTCCACCCTTCCATCCCTCTCCCCCTCCCCCCTCCTTCCACCCTCCCTCCCCCCTTCTGGTTACAAAGGAAACCCTACGGGGACGGGCCCAACGGGGAAAGAGGGGTACTGGGAAAAGGGGAGGTCCCCCTCCCTCCCCTTCCCCCCTCCCCCTCCCCCCTAACCCTCTCCCTCCCCCTTCCCCCCTCCCCTCCCCCCCTCCCCTCCTCCCTCCACACCTCCCTCCTCCCTCCCTCCCCTCCTCCCGGTTACAATGGAAACCCTACGAGGACGGGCCCAACGGGGAAAGAGGGGTACTGGGAAAAGGGGAGGTCCCCCCTCCCTCCCCCTTCCCCCATCCCATCCCCCCTCCCTCCCCTCTCCCTCCCCCTTCCCCCGTTCCCCCCCTCCCCTTCCCCCCTCCCTCCACACCTCTCTCCTCCCTCCCTCCCCTTCCCTCCCTCCCATCCTCCCAATGCTTGTTTGAGATGGGTGCTACATTGTTTCGAAAAGCACCACTAACAGATCGCAGTGAGAAGCACTATGTGACCGCGAATGTTTCAAAACCAAGCACTTAAAAAGCACTTATCTTTTTTTAAAGTATTTTTTTTTATTGCAAGTCACTTAACATACAGAAATCAGCATTGGGCCCCTATGCTCGTGGGCCACCGGGGCAAGTGTTTCGAAAAAAGCACTGAGAGTGTGTCTGGGGGAGAGAGAGAATGGGGGGGGTCTGAGAATGGGGACTGGGGAGGGGGACAACAGGGGTCGTTGCGGAGGGGGCTTGGTGGTGGGGGAAAGAGGGGTACTGGGAAAAGGGGAGGTTCCACTTCCCCCCTCAACCCCTTCCTCCCCCTCCTTCCCACCTCCATCCCCACTCGCTCCCCCCCTCCCTCCCCCTCAATCCCAACCTCCATCATCACACAGCCCCTAACTCCCCCCTCCCTCCTTCCCTCCATCCCACCCTCCCCCACTCCCTGCCCCCTCCCTCCACCCTTCCATCCCTCTCCCCCTCCCACCTCCTTCCACCCTCCCTCCCCCCCTCCCGGTTACAATGGAAACCCTACGGGGACGAGCCCAACGGGGAAAGAGGGGTACTGGGAAAAGGGGAGATCCCCCTCCCTCCCCTCCCCCTACCCCCTTCCCCCCTCCCCTTCCCCCTCCCCTCCCCCCTCCCTCCCCCTCCCCTCCTCCCTTCACACCTCCCTCCTCCCTCCCCCCCCCCCTCCCGGTTACAATGGAAACCCTATGAGGACAGGCCCAACGGGGAAAGAGGGGTACTGGGAAAAGGGGAGGTCCCCCTTCCCCCTCAACCCCTTCATCCCCCCTCCTTCCCACCTCCATCCCCACTCCCTCCCCCCCTCCTCCCCCTCCCTCCCCAACTCCCTCCCCCTCCCCCCTAACTCCCCCCTCCCTCCTTCCCTCCCTCCCCAATCCCTCCCCCCCTCCCTCCACCCTTCCATCCCTCTCCCCCCTCCTTCCACCCTCCCTCCCCCCTCCCGGTTACAATTGAAACCCTACGAGGACGGGCCCAACGGGGAAAGAGGAGTACTGGGAAAAGGGGAGGTCCCCTCCCTCCCCCCTTCCCCCTCCCCTCCCCCCTCCCCTCTCCCTCCCCCTCCCCCCTACCCCCCTCCCTCCCCTCCCCCCTCCCTCCCCTCCCCTCCTCCCTCCACACCTCCCTCCTCCCTCCCTCCCCCTTCCCCGCCCTCCCCTCCCGGTTACAATGGAAACCCTACGAGGACGGGCCCAACGGGGAAAGAGGGGTACTGGGAAAAGGGGAGGTCCCCCTCCCTCCCTCCCCCCTCCCCTCTCCCTCCCCCCCTTCCCTCCTCCCTTCCCCCCTCCCCCTCCCATTCCCCCCTCCCTCCCCCCTACCCCCCTCCCTCCCCTCTCCCTCCCCCCTCCCCCCCTCCCCTCCCTCCTCCCTCCCCCCTTCCCTCCCCCAACCCTCCCCCTTTCCTCCCCTCCCGGTTACAATGGAAACCCTACGAGGACGGGCCCAACGGGCCCACTCGGTCTAGTATACTACTAAAACTCTGCGGTCCAACATTCCGTATGTATGTATGTATATGTGTATGTACGGAAGATTCCGAAGAGTTTCTGTCCATAACTTACAAACCCTACTCCTCCCTGACGGTACACCAAAGCGCTACGATTTTTGTACCGCCATATTCACCATTAACGTGGGCAACTATTGTAAGTACTTTCGTTCAAATTGAAGCAACCTTTTTTAAAGCTAGAGAGATATTAAAGTTTAAATTTTCATTTCTAACCCTTTTCTTGAAGGGGCTTCAGCGCGTGATGTCACAATGGCACCCGTGCACCAATCAGAGATCAGCTCGGTTTTAAATTTACATCTTCAGCTTGTGACGTCACAATGCTTGTGTGAGATTGTTGCAACATTGTTGCGAAAGGCAACTGCCAGTTTTTTAAAGTTGTGCAAGTCACTTAACATACACAGATCAGCATGGGGCCCCTATTCCCTCCCTCCCCCCCCTTCACCCCTCAACCCCTTCCTCCCCACTCCTTCCCACCTCCATCCCCACTCCCTCCCCCCCTCCTCCCCAACTCCCTCCCCACCTCCCTCACCCCTCCTCCCCTAACTCCCCCCCCTCCCTCCTTCCCTCCATCCCTCCCCCCCTCCCTCCACCCTTCCATCCCTCTCCCCCTCCCCCTCCTTCAACCCTCCCTCCCCCCCTTCTGGTTACAAAGGAAACCCTACGGGGACGGGCCCAACGGGGAAAGAGGGGTACTGGGAAAAGGGGAGGTCCCCCTCCCTCCCCTTCCCCCCTCCCCTTCCCCCCTCCCCTATCCCCCTCCCCCCTAACCCTCTCCCTCCCCCTTCCCCCCTCCCCTCCCCCCTCCCCTCCTCCCTCCCTCCCCTCCTCCCGGTTACAATGGAAACCCTACGAGGACGGGCCCAACGGGGAAAGAGGGGTACTGGGAAAAGGGGAGGGTCCCCCTCCCTCCCCCCTTCCCCCATCCCATCCCCCTCCCTCCCCTCTCCCTCCCCCTTCCCCCGTTCCCCCCTCCCCTTCCCCCTCCCTCCCCTCCTCCCTCCACACCTCTCTCCTCCCTCCCTCCCCTTCCCTCCCTCCCATCCTCCCAATGCTTGTTTGAGATGGGTGCTACATTGTTTCGAAAAGCACCACTAACAGATCGCAGTGAGAAGCACTAAATAACCGTGGTCGTGAGAAGCACTAAATGACCGCGAATGTAGCAAAAACAGCACTTTAAACCACTTTAAACCACTGTTTTCAAGTAGTCTTTTTTATTGCAAGTCACTTAACATACACAGATCAACATGGGGCCTCTATGCTCGTGGGCCACCGGGGCAAGTGCACACGGGCCCACTCGGTCTAGTATAATACTAAAACTCTGCGTTCGTATGTAGGGATGTATGTGTGTATGTACGGAAGTTTAACTTACAAACCCTACTCCTCCAAGACGGTACACCAAAGCGCTACGATTTTTGTACCGCCGTATTCACAATTAACCTGGGCAACTATTGTAAGTACTTTCGTTCAAATTGAAGCTACCTTTTTAAAGCTAGAGAGATAAATTTTCATTTCTAACCCTTTTCTTCAAGGGGCTACATTTGTTTCCAAAAGTTTCCAGAAAAGGATTTAGTTTTCAGCAAGGATTTAGTTTTCAGCTTGTGACGGCTACATTGTTTCGAAAAGCTTCCAAGAAGTCTTTTTTGTTATTGCAAGTCAAGTCAAGTCAAGTCAAGTCACTTTTATTTGTATACCACATTTAAAAACAACCCACGTTGACCAAAGTACTGCACATCTGATTAGGAAAAAAAAACAAAACATCTGATTAGGAAAAAAAAAAAAACGGGCACACTTGGAGAGTAAGAGTGGGGCTGGGGAAGGAGAGAATGGGGGGTGTGGGGACGGGCCCAACGGGCCCTCCCCAACGGGCACACTTGGAGAGTAAGAGTGGGGCTGGGGGAGGAGAGAATGGGGGGTGTGGGGACGGGCCCAACGGGCCCTCTTTTCTAGTCTATATACTAAAACTCTAATTTGTTTGTTTATTTGTGATCGAACTACAGCCAAAACGGTACACGATAGTGTGACAATTTTAGGCCCACCTTACTCACCGTTGTCACTTTAATGGTAAAGCAAGTAGTTTTATTGAAATCGGTGTTATATTTTTAAAGTTATTCACATTTTAAAGTTTAAATCTATCTCCTCGGGAGGGAGGGGGAGGGAGGGAGGGGGAGGGAGGTGGGGGGGAGGGAGGGAGGGGGATGATGGTGGATAACGGGGGTTGAGGGGGAAGGGGAAGTGGGGAGGGAGGGGGGTAGGAGAGGGTGCTGCACCAATGGAGGAAAGGTTTGGGCCCAACAGGTCCACTTGGTCTTATATATATATATATATATATATATATATATATATATATATATTTTTTTTTTTTAATATATATATATATATATATATATATATGTATATATGTATGTACATGTATATATCATATATATATATATATATATATATATATATATATATATATATATATATATATATATATGTGTGTGTGTATTTGTGAGTATGTGTATATATACACACTGATTTTTTTTCTTTAGTTTATCATATTGTTTACAGTATACTGTACATATTCTGTTGGGCCGCAGCAAGCAAGAATTTCATTATTCTATCTGGGACATAAAATACTCTTGACTCTTGACATATTTTCTATAACATGGTGCCCAGATGAGTTCTTGGGTGAGTTACAGTGGCCAATTAACTTACACTTAGGGTGGCACAGTAATGCAGCCGTAGAGTTGCTGCCTTACTGTGCCAGAGATTCGGGTTCGATCCTGACTATGGGTGCTGTCTACGGAGTTTATATGTTCTCCCTGTGACCATGAGGATTTTCTCCGGGTGCTCCGGCTTCCTCTCAGATTCCAAAGACGTGCAGGTTTCCGAATCATTCCGAGTCAGCATGGATTGACAAATCTACTGGAATTTTTTGAGGATGTAACTAGGAAAATTGACAGGGGAGAGTCAGTGGATGTGGTGTACCTCGACTTTCAGAAAGCCTTCGACAAGGTCCCACATAGGAGATTAGTGGGTAAAATTAGAGCACATGGTATTGGGGGTAGGGTGCTGACATGGATAGAAAATTGGTTGACAGACAGAAAGCAAAGAGTGGGGATAAATGGGTCCCTTTCGGAATGGCAGGCAGTGACCAGTGGGGTACCGCAAGGTTCGGTGCTGGGACCCCAGCTATTTACGATATACATTAATGACTTAGACGAAGGGATTAAAAGTACCATTAGCAAATTTGCAGATGATACTAAGCTGGGGGGTAGTGTGAATTGTGAGGAAGATGCAATAAGGCTGCAGGGTGACTTGGACAGGTTGTGTGAGTGGGCGGATACATGGCAGATGCAGTTTAATGTAGATAAGTGTGAGGTTATTCACTTTGGAAGTAAGAATAGAAAGGCAGATTATTATCTGAATGGTGTCAAGTTAGGAAGAGGGGATGTTCAACGAGATCTGGGTGTCCTAGTGCATCAGTCACTGAAAGGAAGCATGCAGGTACAGCAGGCAGTGAAGAAAGCCAATGGAATGTTGGCCTTCATAACAAGAGGAGTTGAGTATAGGAGCAAAGAGGTCCTTCTACAGTTGTACCGGGCCCTGGTGAGACCGCACCTGGAGTACTGTGTGCAGTTTTGGTCTCCAAATTTGAGGAAGGATATTCTTGCTATTGAGGGCGTGCAGCGTAGGTTCACTAGGTTAATTCCCGGAATGGCGGGACTGTCGTATGTTGAAAGGCTGGAGCAATTAGGCTTGTATACACTGGAATTTAGAAGGATGAGGGGGGATCTTATTGAAACATATAAGATAATTAGGGGATTGGACACATTAGAGGCAGGAAACATGTTCCCAATGTTGGGGGAGTCCAGAACAAGGGGCCACAGTTTAAGAATAAGGGGTAGGCCATTTAGAACGGAGATGAGGAAGAACTTTTTCATTCAGAGAGTGGTGAAGGTGTGGAATTCTCTGCCTCAGAAGGCAGTGGAGGCCAGTTCGTTGGATGCTTTCAAGAGAGAGCTGGATAGAGCTCTTAAGGATAGCGGAGTGAGGGGGTATGGGGAGAAGGCAGGAATGGGGTACTGATTGAGAGTGATCAGCCATGATCGCATTGAATGGTGGTGCTGGCTCGAAGGGCTGAATGGCCTACTCCTGCACCTATTGTCTATTGTCTATTGTTTTAGGTTAATTGGCTTCTGTAAATTGCCTCGAGTGCGTAGGATGCAAAACTTTGATAACAGAACCAGTGTACTGGTGATCGTTGGTAGGTGCGGACTCGGTGGGTCGAAGGGGCTGTTTCCACGCTTTATCTCCAAAACTAAAGATGTTACTTAAATTGCCGTAAATAAAACTCCAGGAACATTTAATGGCTAAATATCTGAAATTCCATTGTTTTACCACCCATAACCATATTTTCAGAAAGGCACTGTGATCAAAATAGTTCATGTGCGTGCAATATCCATATTTCTGTAGCTGTGTGTGGGATGACATCATTAGAAACTATTTACTATAACCTTTTAATATGGGGCCCGTGTGCATCAGTTTCAGCGGCAGATTTCAATTTTCTTTTAAACAGAACAAGATTAAAAGCGGGCTGGAACTCATATTTTTGGCCAATCTTTTTCTTATTTGCTACCAAATTGAGGTCACAATGATTACCATTAGTTCACCTTTTATTGTTTTTCTCCTCTCAATTCCCGGCAAACGAAAGGTCACACCTCCGTGGGAGTCGGCCTCCCCCGGTCGCCGCACACCTCCGTGGGTGTCGGACTTACCGGTCGCCGCACACCTCCGTGGGTGTCGGTCTTCCCCGGTCACCACACACCTCCGTGGGTGTCGGTCTTCCCCGGTCACCGCACACCTCCGTGGGTGTCGGGTCTCCCGGTCGCCTCCGGTCTCTCCCCCGCGAAGCAGTCGCAGGCTCCTAATCTCGGGCCTGCACAGGTGCTGGGGCGCGATGTTGGCCTTCACACACCGCCCTCAGCAGCTTGCAGCGCAACGTCGGCAGCTCGCCGCTGACTACTGAGCAGTTCAACAGTTCAACAGTTCAACAGAGCTTCATTTGTCATTCGGTACCAAGGTACCGAACGAAACTACATAGCAGTCACACAAAAAAGAACACAAGACACATAACCCCAACACAAACGTCCATCACAGTGACTCCAAACACCTCCTCACTGTGATGGAGGCAACAAAACTTCCACTCTCTTCCCCACGCCCACGGACAGACAGCTCGTCCCCGACCGACCCACAGAGTCCCCGCAAGGGGGTGGAAGTCCCCGCGGCCGAGTCGCACCGGGCACTGAAACGTCTCGCGGCCGAGCCGGGCGATGGAAGGCCTCGCGACCGAGCCTTGCGCAGCTAAGTCCCACGGCCGAGCCGCACCGGGCGATGTTAAGTCCAGCGGCCGAGCCGCACCAGCGATGAAAAGTCCCGCGGCCGAGCCGCACCAGCGATGTAAAGCCCCGCGGCCGAGCCGCACCGGGCGATGTTAAGTCCCGCGGCCGAGCCGCACCAGCGATGAAAAGTCCCGCAGCTGAGCTGCACCGGGCGATGTTAAGCCCCTCGGCCGAGCCACACCGGGCGATGTTAGGCCCCGCAGCCGAGCCGCACCGGGCACTGTTAAGTCCAGCGGCCGAGCCGCACCAGTGATGTAAAGTCCCGCGGCCAAGCCGCACCGGGCGATGAAAAGTCCCGCGGCCGAGCCGCACCGGGCACTATTAAGTCCAGCGGCCGAGCCGCACCGGGCGATGTTAGGCCCCGCGTCCGAGCCGCACCCCGCGCCGTGAGGAAGAGACCTAAAAGAGAAAGGTTTCCCCCACCCCCCCCCGCCACCCCCCCACCCACACCACCCACACCACCCACACCACCCACACCACCACCCCCCCCCCCCCCACACATACACAACCAAAAAAAAAAAAAAACCATCCCAACACCGACACACAACAAAAAAAAAAGGAAAAAGACGAACAGACTGCTAGCGAGCCGCAGCCGTTAGGCGCCGCCACTTCCTACATATATATACCTACATATATTGGCCCCTTACCGAGCGGGAAACGTTTTTCGTTCTTCAGGGCTCTATCTTATCTTCCTGTTAACCTTTTTGCTGGGTTCCTTTTTGTTAACCTTCTTTTTTTTTTTCTTTCTTACGCACTTGTTAACTTTTTTTCTTGGGGTTTTTGTTGTTTTCCTTTTCTAGGCTAAACACCCAAACCGCTGCCACCATGTTGTACTTCGTGGTCCGGTACCTGTTGTACCTTTGTTGTGACTCTGGAAGGACCACGAGTACACATGTTTATGATGTTATCATGGTGCAGCTTGTACTCCAGGCTGTTTATTCCAAGGCCGCCTGGATCCAGAGTGACCGCCTAATCACACCAATCACTTATATACACAGGCAAACAAAGTAGTTCTTGGATACACAAAGTAGTCCCAGCAATATCACAACAGTCATGCCGATTCGTCTTTTGCAGTTTGTTAGAGATACAGCATTGAAACAGTCCCTTCGACCCACCGAGTCTACGCCAACCAGCAATCACCCTTATACTAGTTCTATCTAGGAATACACACACCAGGAGTTATTTACAGAAGCCCATTAACCTACAAACGTGCAATTATTTTGACTGTGGGAGGAAACCAGAGCACCCAGAGAAAACGCACGTGGTTACAGGGAGAATGTAAAACTCTGTACAGACAGCACCCTTAGTCAGGATTGAAACCGGGTTTCTGGCGCTAAAAGGCAATAACCCTACCACTGCCACCACTTTCCTGAGTAGAATGGCGGTTCTGTTACTTTCGTGCTCTGTCGCAGTCCTATCATAGCCAGCAGAACTCTAGAGGGCTGACATTGCCATCTATATACTAAACCTCTTGTTCATTTGTTTGTTTGTTCGTTCCTGAACTACAGCCAAAATGGTACACGATAGCACAACAATTTTAGGCCCACCTTACTCACCGTCATCCCTTTGGTGCTAATGGAAGAAGTTTCATTGAAATCGGTGTTATATTTTTTGTTATTCACATTTTAAAGTTTAAATCTATCTTCTAGGGAGGGGGGAGGGAGGGAGGGAGGAGGAGGGAGGATAAGGAGGGTTGAGGGGGATGGAGTGGGGGAGAGGGTGGAGGGGGAGGGGGAGGGAAGGGGGGGAGGGAGGGGGAGGGGAGGGGGGGAGGGGGAGAGGGAGGGAGGGAGGGGGAAGGAGAGGGTGCCGCACCAATGCCAGAGAGGTTTGGGCCCAACTAGTCCACTTGGTCTAGTTCCCTTTAAATCTGTAAATCAAGATTCCATGATTAGCCTGGTTGTGGGGCAAAGGGGCTATTCTGTCAGACAACCAGAGTCGTACTGTGGCCTAGAAAACGCAGTCGGAAGAATGTGAACACTATAATAGCAGTCAAACATGAAAATGCATACTGCACTTTTGTTCGGTTTTGGTCACCCTGGGATAGGAAAGAAGTAATTAAGCTGGAAAGAGTGCAGAAAAGATTTACGAGGACGTTGCCAGGAATTGATGGCCTGAGCTATAGGGAGAGAATGGATAAACCAAGACTTCATTCCTGGGAGCGCAGGAGGCTGAGAGGTAATCTTACAGAGGTATATAAAATAATGAGGGGGAAAAGATAGTGTGAATGCACAGTCTTTTACCCATGATAGGAGAATCAAGAACCGGAGGATATAGGTTTAGGGTGAGAAGGGAAAGATTTCCTAGGAAGCTCAGGAGCAGCTTTTTCACTCAGGGTGGTAGTTATATGGAACAAGCTACCAGAGGAGGTAGTTGAGGCAAGTACTATAACAGCATTTGAAAAGACACATGGACAGGTACACGGATAGGAAAGATTTCGAGGGATATGGGCAAAAAAACACGCGCGACTGGGATTAGCTTAGATGGGGCATGTTAGTCAGCAGTGATGAGTTGAGCCGAAGGGCCTATTTCCATCCTGTATGACTATGAGGAGGGAAAGGGGCAGGGTGACAGCTCCTGTTTTCTCCTCCTTCAGAATCCCTTCTTGCATCACGAGTCCCTCATTTCCCATTTTACTTCCCCTCTTTCCCCTACCTCCTATCTCCTTCCCTCCAGCTTTACATTTTAACATCCTCGTCTCTCCTTATGACACCTTTTTCTCTCTTTTTCACCTCTAGCCTTTGTCACTTACTCCACCCATCTTCCAAAGCACCCCCCTCCCCTCATCTGTATCCACCTATCACTTGTCAAGCTTTATCCCACCAACAACATCTTTTTCCCCCTACCTTTATACCTGTGTTTGGTTTGATTGTGCAAAACACAAAGTGCTGGAGTAACTCAGCGGGTCAGGCAGCATCTCAGGAGGGCATGGATAGGCAACATTTTGGGTCGGAACGTTTCTTCAGGCGCTATCCATGTCCTCCAGACATTCTACCTGATCTGCTGAGCTACTCCAGTTCTTTGTGTTTTGCTCAAGTTTTCAGCAATGGCTGTTTCCTGTTTCTCCTATGATTCAAGATTCCAGCCTCTGCAGTTTCTTATAGACAATAGCGGTATGAACATTGACTTCTCTAACTTCAGATAGTTCCTCTGTCCCTCTCTTTCCCCTCCCCCTTCCCAGTTCTCCCACTGTCTTCCTGTCTCCTATTACATCCTATCTTTGTCCCGCCCCTTCCCCTGACATCAGTCTGAAGAAGGGTCTCAATAGACAATAGGTGCAGGAGTAGGCCATTCAACCCTTCAAGCCAGCACCGCCATTCAATGTGATCATGGCTGATCATCCACAATCAGTACCCCTTTCCTGCCTTCTCCCCATACCCCCTGACTCCACTATCTTTAAGAGCTCTGTCTAGCTCTCTCTTGAAAGCATCCAGAGAATTGGCCTCCATTGCCTGCTGAGGCAGAGAATTCCACAGATTTACAACTCTCTGACTGAAAAAGTTTTTCCTCATCTCTGTTCTAAATGGCCTACCCCTTATTCTTAAACTGTGGCCCCTGGTTCTGGGCTCCCCCAACATTGGGAACGTGCTTCCTGCCTCTAACGTGTCCAATCCCTTAATAATCTTATATGTTTCAATAAGATCCCCTCTCATCCTTCTAAATTCCAGTGTATACAAGCCCAGTCGCTCCAGTCTATCAACATACGACAGTCCCGCCATTCCGGGAATTAACCTTGTGAACCTATGCTGCACTCCCTCAATAGCAAGAATGTCCTTCCTCAAATTAGGAGACCAAATCTCCACACAATACTCCAGGTGTGGTCTCACCAGGGCCCTGTACAACTGCAGTAGGACCTCCTTACTCCTATACTCAAATCCTCGCACTATGAAGGCCAACATGCCATTTGTTTTTCCTTCATTGCCTGCTGTACCTGCATGCTTACTTTCAGTGACTGATGTACAAGGACATCCAGGTCTAGTTGCACCTCCCCTTTTCCTAATCTGACACCATTCAGATAATAATCTGCCTTCTTGTTCTTACCACCAAAGTGGATAACCTCACATTTATCCACATAATACTGCATCTGCCATGCACCTGCCCTCTCACCCAACCTATCCAAGTCACCCTGCAGCCTCATAGCATCCTCCTCACAGCTCACACTGCCACCCAGCTTTGTGTCATCCGCAAACTTGGAGATGTTACATTTAATTCCTTCATTGATTCTAAATCGTTAATATATATCATTAATAACTGGGGTCCTATCACTGAGTTTTGCTGTACCCCAATAGTCACTGCCTGCCATTCTGAAAAGGACCCCTTAATTCCTAATCTTTGCTTCCTGTCTGCCAACCAGTTCTCTATCCATGTCAATACCCTACCCCCAATACCATGTGCTCTGATTTTGCACGTTAATGTCTTGTGTTAAAGACTTTTTGAAAGTCCAGATATACCACATCCACCGGCGCTCCCTTATCTATTCTACTTGTTACATCCTCAAAAAAATTCCAGAAGAGTATCTGCCTTAATTATTTCATCTGGTACCTTGAGAAGGGTCTCGACCCGAAACGTCACCCATTCCTTCTCTCCCGAGATGCTGCCTGACCTGCTGAGTTACTCCAGCATTTTGTGAATAAATCGATTTGTACCAGCATCTGCAGTTATTTTCTTATATTCATCTGGTACCTTGTTCCATATACCCACCGACATCTGTGTGAAAAAGTTGCCCCTCAGGTTCCTATTAAATCTTTCCTTTTTCATAAATGGAAGTTATCATTTTGTTATGCTGCCCATGAGGAATATGGAACCCACTCTTGATCATGACCATCTTCCACAGCAGCCAGTTAGATGTGGTAAGTTATCCTGTAATGTCAGTTGGAAACTAGTTGCTTTGGCATCTGTAGAACACGTGTCCAGTAATTACAGTGCAGATCTATACTTGTGGTTCATTCTTCCTAGCACTTGGATCTCAAAAAGACAAAAGAGAACTGTGTTTAATGAGTTCCGGACTTCAGAAGAATAAAGACTAAAGATTTTTTGAAGACAGAAGCATGGACTGTTAACTGTGAAGCATCGAATGGAAGAAAAAAATTACTGCAGGGACTTTATATTCCCAGAGGTTTCGGGAAAGAGCCAGTTACAATATGTGCTTTAGAGAACATTATAAGAAACAAAAAAAATGGAAGTGCAATGTGCATCTGAGTTAGGAGTTGTGGGTTTGAGACCCATTTGCTCCAGATGACACTTCAGTGCAGTATTCCACATCAGGCAAGAGCTAATAAAGTGCAGATTAATTAAAGATGTCTGGTGAGGTTTGATTGCTAATTTGAGATAACTAGGATGGCTCAGTGGAAACATCAGCCCTTCTGTGATACGCAGACTTACGGGATTGTGGCTCTCTGACTGCGCTCTCTACATATGCAGTTTGGCAAGCCTTCCACTAGCCCTCAGAGCTCTATCTAACTCTCTCTTAAATTCATCCAGTGATTTGACCTCCACTGCCCTCTGTGGTAGAGAATTCCACAAATTCACAACTATCTGGGTGAAAAAGTACTTTCTCACCTCAGTTTTAAATGGGCTCCCCTTTATTCTAAGACTGTAGCCTAAGACTAAGACATTCATTGATGTAACCCTGCATCTTGGACAATGCAGGACAACGGAAGGAATATAAGTCTGGTACCAGAAGATGTAGACTTAGTTTGGGAACAGCTCTGTCTAAAACAGCAATAAATTGCAGAGAGATATGAGTGTAGCCCACTCCATCATATAGACCAGTCTCCTCACCATTGACTCCATCTACATTCCACGATGCTATGGAAAAGCAGTTGACATAATCAAAGACCGGTCATTCCTTCTTCTCCCTGCTCCCATTGGGCAAAGATAAGGAAGCTTGAAAGCGCGCACCACCAGTCTCAGGGGCAGTTTCTTCCCCTCTATTATCAGGCTTCTAAATGGTCCTTCCATAAGCTCGGCTATTATTTAATTCACCACTACCCCATTGGACTTTGAGGAACTGATGCTGAGAACTATATTCTGCACTCTGTGTCTACCCCTTTGTTCTATCTATTATACGTGAGTTCGACGATGTATGGTGTATCTGATCTGTTGGTGAGCATACAAAACAAAGCTTTTTGTACTTTGGTACACGTGACAATAGTAAACCTAAACCTGCCTGATTCTGGCCCACCCAAGTTGGCACACCTGCTGCTTGAAACCCTCAAGCACCCCTCTTTTAGCTCTCTCCCTGCTGAATTTCCACTTCCATCAACCTTTGGCCATCAATATCTCTGCTGCCTGTGCCTTAACTCACAACATCCCATTTACCCCCATTCCCTGTGCTCACTGGCTCCTAACTCAATAACCTTCAATTTTAATATTCTCATCCTTATTTACAAGTTCCTCTGCGGTTTCACCCTGTCTAATTCTCTAATCTTCACCAGCCTACATCCAACCGAAATCTCTATGTTCCTCTGATTCAGACTTCTTACGCATCTCTTACCATTCCTGATCAACATGAATAGGGAACTGGCAGGAAGCATGACATCTTGTTCACAATTGATTAAATCAAGATCTATGTTATTTGAATATACCTCCCTTTATTTAAATATACAGTCAAAGATCTTTGCATGAGATTATTAAACTGTGCTTACATGCATACCAAGGGAAACAATAGACAATAGACAATAGGTGCAGGAGTAGGCCATTCAACCCTTCGAGCCAGCACCGCCATTCAATGCGATCATGGCTGATCACTCTCAATCAGTACCCCGTTCCTGCCTTCTCCCCATACCCCCTCACTCCGCTATCCTTAAGAGCTCTATCCAGCTCTCTTGAAAGCATCCAACGAACTGGCCTCCACTGCCTTCTGAGGCAGAGAATTCCACACCTTCACCACTCTCTGACTGAAAAAGTTCTTCCTCATCTCCGTTCTAAATGGCCTACCCCTTATTCTTAAACTGTGGCCCCTTGTTCTGGACTCCCCCAACATTGGGAACATGTTTCCTGCCTCTAATGTGTCCAATCCCCTAATTGTCCTAAGAATGGCATGAACTCTCCGATATCCTGGCCAACATTTATTTCTCAATTCTTCTATTAGGATCACTACAATACAGGCTACCTGATCATTGCCGCATTGCTGTCTGTGAGAACATTCTCCGTAGAGATAGGCAGCCGGGTTTCCTACATTAAATCTATGATTATACATTGAAAAGTACTTCATCAGGCACTCGGACATCCCAAAGTTATAAAAGACACTTCATAAATGTAGGAAAACCTTCAGTCTGAAGGGTCTCGACCCGCAACGTCACCCATTCCTTCTCTCCTGAGATACTGCCTGACCCGCTGAATTACTCCAGCATTTTGTGATACCTTCAAAAATGTAGATCTTATTCCCACTCCCACCTCTTTTCTTGCTTTCCCTTCCCCACTACAATGTCTGAAGAAGGGTCCCGACCCGAAACATCACTTGTCCATATCCTCCAGAGATGTTGCCTGACCCACTGAGTTACTCTAACACTTTGCATTCTACACAAGATTCCAGCATCTGATGTTTCTTGTGTTTAATTCTGGCATTCTTTTTGCAAAAGTTGTGGAAGCATTTCCAATGGGGCATTCCTTAAATTCAACTTGCTCTTTGACCCAAGTTTATTCAGTCATATAATCCACACTTTCCTAATCCATATCGCTTAATTTTAAGTCTGAAGAAGGGTCCAGACCCGAAACGTCACCCATACTTTTTCTCCAGAGATGCTGCCTGACCCATTGACTTACTCCAGCACTTTGTGTCTATTTAGCTGAATTTTATATGTGATGATCTTATATTATTCAGCACGCTATGTGTTAACCAATGCCTTGCCTGTAAGTAATTAGTAGAAGCTTCGTATATAAATGTGTGGCATCAAATAACTCAGATCAACCTAGCATGACTGAGTATTTTACAGGAGCCAACTCCTGTGCATTTCGCTTCCTACGATGCTACCGATTGGTGATTCATGTCATCTGGCCTTCATTCCCCGATAATCAAGCCCTAGAGCATGAGCAAAGTCCAAAACGTTCGCAGATTGTCCAGTGTCCTCAAGTCAAAGTCAGTTATTAAATACAGGAGATGTTTCAGTCCTCAAGTGTGGTTAGAGTGCAGCTGTTGGGATCATGTACAAGTATCTCCTAAACACAATCCAGATACCTGCACTCTTGTCATCTCATGGATAAAGACATAACCATCATTTAAAAGAAAAGCATCTGTTGTAAATGTTACGCTCTTGCCCTACTCTTTTTATTTATAATGTGCAATTGAAGCACAATATTCCTCTGGTGAATCACTATGCCGTTTCCTGAAGTGCAGACTATATAATTGGACAAGACCGTGTTTTATTATAGAGCTTGCATGATTCAGAAATAGCAGAAATGTTAGCCTTTTAAAACATTGAATTTTCCCACAGTCACTTCATGGGTGGCACCGTTTACCCAGCCAGAGAATCCAACCAATGTCCAGCATTCCTGCTTAAAATCAGACCTGATTTCTGTTTGATTATCTGGTGAACTAGAGAACAACACTGTAATTTTGCACTTAGAAGCCAGATAATTGCAGCAGGGGTGGCAGAGTGAATCGCTTTTTTGTGCTTGTGAATTGTGCATTGGACGGTTATGTGTGCCATGGTCTGTCACTGATCACCAGTCACATATTGGAAGGTTCTTAATTTCACGTAATACAACATTGCGGAAGTCTGCCATGATATGGGTGGATGCAGATTAGCGATAACGTTAGTCCACGGTGGCACAGCTGGTAGAGCCGCTGCCTCACAACGCCAGAGACCTGGGTTTGATCCCAACCTCAGGTGCTGTCTGTGTGGAGTTTACTGGAGAGTGCATGGCAGAGGGATATTAACTCATTGTTAAACTGCAGTCTCTGCTTCTAATTGGTCAGAGTGTTTTGGCATTTGACTCAATGAGGCTGGAATCTAATTGAGGAATTCAGAGACCCAGGTTCAATCTTGACCTTTGAAGCTGTCTGTGTGGAATTTGCATGTTCTCCATGACTGCGTCCGATTTCGTCCCACATCCAAAGACATGTGTTTGTAGGTTAATTGGCCCTCTGTCCACTTCTAACCAGTGTTACAGGAAAATCTTCTTTGTTTTTATCATCACATTATAGTCAATTAAGTTCCTCAGCTCCCATGGATGGGAACTCATGACTCTGTCTACTGTCCAAAGCTGCAGTGCCTTCCATTTGGCACCCATCTGCCACATTGCCAGATATTGTCATCTGCAATCTTCGTGAGTGTTGTCCAATCAAAGATCATCAGATTTGCTGTTTCTCCAGGGTCTGTATCCAAATTCCATCATGGTTGCCACAGGAGACGAGGACAGAGTTGTGGAAATCATCTTTACACAAAAGGTAGTGGATGTCTGGAACGAGCTGCTGGAAGAGGTAGTTGAGGCAGGTACTATCACAACATTTAAGAAACATTTAGACAGGTACATGGATAGGATAGGTTTAGAGGGATATGGGCGAAATGCAAACAGGTAGTTTAGTTTAGCTTATTGTCACGTGTACCAAGGTGCAGTGAAAAGCTTTTGTTGCATGCTGATTAGTCATCGGAAGACAATACATGATTACAATCGAGTCATCCACGGTGTACAAATAAATGATAAAGGGGATAATGTGAATAACATTTAGTGCAAGATAAAGTCCAGTAACATCTGATCAAAGATTGTCCGAGGGTCTCCAAAGAGGTAGATCGTAGCTCAGGTCTGCTCTCTAGTTGATAGGATGGTTCAGTTGCTTGATAACAGCTGGGAAGAAACTGTCTCTGAATCAGGAGGTGTGCATTTTCACACTTGTATGCCTCTTGCCTGATAGGAGAGGGGAGAAGAGGGAGTGGCTGGGTTGCAACTCGTCCTTGATTATGCTGGTGACTTTGCTGAGGGAGCGCATGTTGTAAATGGAGTTGATGGAAGGGAGGTTGGTTTGTGTGAGACTGGACTGCGTCCACAATTCTCTGCAATTTCTTGCGGTATTGGATGGAGCTCCTCCCAAATCTAGTATAAATGGGAAATGTTGGTCGGTGTGGGCAAGTTGGGTCGAAGGGCCTGTTTCCACGCTGTTTGATTCTATGATTCTATGACTCTATCTTGTTATATCTGCCTGTCCTCTCATTCCATTTCAGAGGTGCTGTGTCTCTGCTGGGGACCTGTCATTTGGCTGGAAGTTGAGAGGATGACTTGAGGAGAGCTTGCAGCCATTGTGCGGTTTAAGGAAAATGACAAAGAGGAGAACAGAAGGGAGGTGGTTGCTCTCCGAATCTTGATGCACTTTTCACATGCTTCAACGGGGCACCAAATGTCTTAACATGATCCAGGATCATGATTCAAATGCCTCAGCTACATTTCTTTCAGTGCAACAGATGTTCAAAGGTCACCTTGTTAACCATGGAGCCTCACAAATAATTCATAACTCTCAATAGAAAATAAATTAGTAAATACATTGCTGCTTTATAACGGTGAGCAATTTGAAAAGTCCGGGAGCAGAGCAAGGACGCCCGTTGGCTGAGCAGTAAAGTAAGTGCTAATCGCAGTTGAACAGGCAGTTTAAAAAGAGCGCCAAAAGGAAGCTAGTAGTCAATTTGAAAAGTCCGGGAGCAGAGCAAGGACGCCCGTTGGCTGAGCAGTAAAGTAAGTGCTAATCGCAGTTGAACAGGCAGTTTAAAAAGAGCGCCAAAAGGAAGCTAGTAGTCAATTTGAAAAGTCCGGGAGCAGAGCAAGGACGCCCGTTGGCTGAGCAGTAAAGTAAGTGCTAATCGCAGTTGAACAGGCAGTTTAAAAAGAGCGCCAAAAGGAAGCTAGTAGTCAATTTGAAAAGTCCGGGAGCAGAGCAAGGACGCCCGTTGGCTGAGCAGTAAAGTAAGTGCTAGTTTAAGTGAGAAGTCAGGTAAATTGGACAATCAGGCAATTTAATTGGTGATATAAGCAATACTTGCAAAAGGGTGCAGCCCTGTTCAGGTGCAGCCCAGTGAGGGAAGTGCCCAGTGAGAAAAGTGCGAGTCTTCAGCGAGGAGGCTGAGGTGAGGAGGATACGATTGTTTTAAGCCAGAGCTGGTTATAGGCACAAGGTGATGGCGGAAAAGTTGGTGCGGTGTGTTTCCTGCAGGATGTGGGAAGACAGGGACGTCGCTGGAGCTTCTGGGAGCTACACCTGCAAGAACTGTGTCCAGGTGCAGCTCCTGAAGGGACGTGTGGTGGAGTTGGAGAGGCAGTTGGATGACCTCAGGGCCATCCGAGAATGCGAGAGTTTCCTCGACAGGACCTATTGTGAGGCTGTCACGCCAAGGGTCCAGGTCGAGCGAAGGTGGGAGACTGTTTCAGGGGGGAGTGGACGTGGACGTGGACTACAGGAGACCCCAGTGGCTGTGCCTATTGCAAATAGGTATACCCTCTTGGGAACTGTCGGGGCAGAAGACGTTTCCAGTCCGAGTGGCGGACCTGTTGGCAAGGATACTCGACAGGGGAGACCGAAGTCTGGAAGAGCCGTAGTGGTCGGTGACTCCATAGTCCGAGGGACGGACAGAAGATTCTGTGGCAGCAGGAGGGACTTGAGGATGGTCTGTTGCCTCCCTGGTGCCAGGGTTCAACACATCACAGACCGGCTTCAGAAAATCCTAGTGAGGGAAGGCGATCAACCTGAAGTCGTTGTGCACGTGGGCACGAATGACGTCGGGCGGAAGAGGAAGGAGGTGCTACAGCGGGAGTTTAGAGAGTTGGGAAAAGCACTGAGAAGTAGGACGTCGAAGGTAGTTATCTCTGGACTGCTACCGGTACCTCGTGCTGGTGAGGCCAGGAACAGAGAGATAGAGGGTATGAATTTATGGCTGAGGGGCTGGTGCAGAGAGCAGGGATTTAGATTTCTGGACCACTGGGATCTCTTCTGGGCTAGGGGTGACTTGTACAAAAGGGACGGGTTGCATCTTAACAGCAGGGGAACAAACATTCTGGCAGGCAGGTTTGCTAGTGTGACACCTGTGGCTTTAAACTAAGTAGTGGGGGGGAGGGGTTAACAAATTGTGAATATGAAGATGAGGTAAAAGGGAATACAGGAGATATTGCAAAAGACTCTCGGAAGAATGGGAACAGAAGTTCTAGAGCGGAAAAGAAATTAAGGGCAGGGCCAATTGTGAACGATGTGAGAGGGGAGGTAAATACAGAAGTTAAAGTGTTGTACTTAAATGCGCGTAGTATAAAAAATAAAGTGGATGAGCTTGAGGCTCAGTTAGTCATGGGCAAGTATGATGTTGTAGGGATCACTGAGACATGGCTACAAGAGGACCAGGGCTGGGAACTGAATATTCAGGGGTACACAACGTATAGAAAAGACAGACAGGTGGGCAAAGGGGGTGGGGTTGCTCTGATGGTAAGGAATGATATTCATTCCCTTGCAAGGGGTGACATAGAATCAGGAGATGTTGAATCAGTATGGATAGAAATGAGAAATTGTAAGGGTAAAAAGACCCTAATGGGAGTTATCTATAGGCCCCCAAACAGTAGCCTCGACATAGGGTGCAAGTTGAATCAGGAGATAAAATTGGCGTGTCAAAAATGTAATGCTACGGTGGTTATGGGAGATTTCAACATGCAGGTAGACTGGGAAAATCAGGTTGGAAATGGACCCCAGGAAAGAGAGTTTGTAGAGTGCCTTCGAGATGGATTCTTAGAACAGCTTGTACTGGAGCCTACCAGGGAGAAGGCAATTCTGGATTTAGTGTTGTGTAATGATCCTGATCTGATAAGGGGACTAGAGGTAAAAGAGCCATTAGGAGGCAGTGATCACAACATGATAAGTTTTACTCTGCAAACGGAAAGGCAGAAGGGAAAATCGGAAGTGTCGGTATTACAGTATAGCAAAGGGGATTACAGAGGCATGAGGCGGGAGCTGGCCAAAATTGATTGGAAGGAGGCCCTAGCAGGGAAGACGGTAGAACAGCAATGGCAGGTATTCCTGGGAATAATGCAGAGGTTGCAGGATCAATTTATTCCAAAGAGGTGGAAAGACTCTAAGGGGAGTAAGAGACACCTGTGGCTGACAAGGGAAGTCAGGGACAGCATAAAAATTAAGGAGAGGAAGTATAACATAGCAAAGAAGAGTGGGAAGACAGAGGATTGGGACTCTTTTAAAGAGCAACAAAAGTTAACTAAAAAGGCAATACGGGGAGAAAAGATGAGGTACGAGGGTAAACTAGCCAATAATATAAAGGAGGATAGCAAAAGTTTTTTTAGGTACGTGAAGAGGAAAAAAATAGTCAAGGCAAATGTGGGTCCCTTGAAGACAGAAGCAGGGGAATTTATTATGGGGAACAAAGAAATGGCAGACGAGTTAAACCGTTACTTTGGATCTGTCTTCACTGAGGAAGATACACACAATCTCCCAAATGTTCTAGGGGCCGGAGAACCTAGGGTGATGGAGGAACTGAAGGAAATCCACATTAGGCAGGAAATGGTTTTGGGTAGACTGATGGGACTGAAGGCTGATAAATCCCCAGGGCCTGATGGTCTGCATCCCAGAGTACTTAAGGAGGTGGCTCTAGAAATAGTGGAAGCATTGGAGATCATTTTTCAATGTTCTATAGATTCAGGATCAGTTCCTGTGGATTGGAGGATAGCAAATGTTATCCCACTTTTTAAGAAAGGAGGGAGAGAGAAAACGGGTAATTATAGACCAGTTAGTCTGACATCAGTGGTGGGGAAGATGCTGGAGTCAATTATAAAAGACGAAATTGCTGAGCATTTGGATAGCAGTAACGGGATCATTCCGAGTCAGCATGGATTTACGAAGGGGAAATCATGCTTGACAAATCTACTGGAATTTTTTGAGGATGTAACTAGGAAAATTGACAAGGGAGAGTCAGTGGATGTGGTGTACCTCGACTTTCAGAAAGCCTTCGACAAGGTCCCACATAGGAGATTAGTGGGCAAAATTAGGGCACATGGTATTGGGGGTAGGGTACTGACATGGATAGAAAATTGGTTGACAGACAGAAAGCAAAGAGTGGGGATAAATGGGTCCCTTTCGGAATGGCAGGCAGTGACCAGTGGGGTACCGCAAGGTTCGGTGCTGGGACCCCAGCTATTTACGATATACATTAATGACTTAGACGAAGGGATTAAAAGTACCATTAGCAAATTTGCAGATGATACTAAGTTGGGGGGTAGTGTGAATTGTGAGGAAGATGCAATAAGGCTGCAGGGTGACTTGGACAGGTTGTGTGAGTGGGCGGATACATGGCAGATGCAGTTTAATGTGGATAAGTGTGAGGTTATTCACTTTGGAAGTAAGAATAGAAAGGCAGATTATTATCTGAATGGTGTCAAGTTAGGAGGAGGGGGAGTTCAACGAGATCTGGGTGTCCTAGTGCATCAGTCAATGAAAGGAAGCATGCAGGTTCAGCAGGCAGTGAAGAAAGCCAATGGAATGTTGGCCTTCGTAACAAGAGGAGTTGAGTATAGGAGCAAAGAGGTCCTTCTACAGTTGTACCGGGCCCTGGTGAGACCGCACCTGGAGTACTGTGTGCAGTTTTGGTCTCCAAATTTGAGGAAGGATGTTCTTGCTATGGAGGGCGTGCAGCGTAGGTTCACTAGGTTAATTCCCGGAATGGCGGGACTGTCGTATGTTGAAAGGCTGGAGCGATTGGGCATGTATACACTGGAATTTAGAAGGATGAGGGGGGATCTTATTGAAACATATAAGATAATTAGGGAATTGGACACATTAGAGGCAGATAACATGTTCCCAATGTTGGGGGAGTCCAGAACAAGGGGCCACAGTTTGAGAATAAGGGGTAGGCCATTTAGAACGGAGATGAGGAAGAACTTTTTCAGTCAGAGGGTGGTGAAGGTGTGGAATTCTCTGCCTCAGAAGGCAGTGGAGGCCAGTTCGTTGGATGCTTTCAAGAGAGAGCTGGATAGAGCTCTTAAGGATAGCGGAGTGAGGGGGTATGGGGAGAAGGCAGGAACGGGGTACTGATTGAGAGTGATCAGCCATGATCGCATTGAATGGCGGTGCTGGCTCGAAGGGCTGAATGGCCTACTCCTGCACCTATTGTCTATTGTCTATTGTCTATTGGCAGTGCGCCAACAGAGTCAATCATATGGTACACCGGCAACTCTAAAAGATTAAAAGTAATTATTTTGTTTTCAGTCCAGTGATATGTATGTTTATTAAAGGTTTTTACTAGCATCTTGTTACCTACAATAAAACACCGTGTGCATACATCCAGAGAAAATTAAATGATTTAATTCATTTAAAATCCATGGATTCCAAAAATGATTTCACTTTCAAAGAGTGTTTTGACATATATCTTTTTATGCTGAACATTTGAATATGTGCCTGGATGCTATTTAATGGGGCGTTCAATCCAAAAACTCCCACATTCATCTGGATCAGCAAGTGTGGTCAGAACTGAAGCACAATCAGTTTAACAATGAGTTAATATCGTTTTGCCATACACTCTTCAGTGAATGTGAAAGGCTATCAACAGGTAGGTTAAACCCGGGTCTTTGACACTGTGAGGCAGCAGCTCTACCAGCTACACCACTGTTCCATCTCCATTCTCCATGCTCTGTGTGAAAAATACCGTATAACCCCAACTATAAACGTTAAACCTCCAGAATAGATTCCAGACCACAATACGTCCCCTTATCTTTTACAAATAAACACACAATCCCTTTGGTTAGAGAAAATGTGTAGAAAAGAACTGCAGATGCTGGTTTATACTGAAGAAAGACACAAAGTGCTGGAGCAACTTAGCTGGTCAGGCAGCATCTGTGGAGAAAAAGGATGGGTGATGTTTCGATCGGGATTCTTCTTCAGAAGAAGGATCCCGACCTGAAATGTCACCCATCTTTTATCTCCAGAGATGCCGCCTCACCCGCTGTTACTCCTGCACTTGGTGCCTATCCCCCTTGGTTAAATTCTCACCAGCAACTAACTCCCTGATATCACTTGTTTTATACGTTCAAAATTATTTTGTATACTATTCCAGGCTGGAACTTGCTCTTTGGTCTCCTTTATTCTATTTATAAATGGCAGAATTCCTTGATTAGATTCCAACCTCATAGAGTCAAATGTCAAAGCACTCCAAACAATCAAAAGCAGAGACCCATGGATTAATATCCTGCCATGCACTCTCTGGTGGATGGGAAGGGCTATCAATAGACAGGTTAAATGAAGGGCCAGGGTCAGTTGCCTGGTTTCACAGCTGACTCAAGAAGTGAGTTCAAGTTAACCTTGTCTGCTGGTGTTTCTCTGCCTAAAGTTTTTCTAAACCAAAAGATCAGGCTCCTGCTATTTTGGATAGAATATCTTTGCATGTGTGAGCCAGAACCAATCACAGCCATAAAAAAAGCAAACAAAAATCACTTTGTTTGATGCCATTAGATGCCATTACTCTGGGAATAGTGCAGAGATTTACAAGGATGTTGCCAGAACTCATCGGCCTGAGCTACATTGGGAGGTTGAGCAGGCTAGAACAGAAATATAAATAAATTTTGAATGAGGATGGTGAAGACTGATTAAATAAACATTGACAACATTATCATTGGCAATGTTAGAGTGAATATACATAGCGTTGCAGGATGTGAGAGCCTGAGCTATAGCAAGGGGTTGGGCAGGCTAGGACTTTATTCCTTGGAGCACAGGAGACTGAGAGGTTGCATTAATGAGGCCAATAAAATCACAAAAGAATATATAAGGTGAATGCACAATGTCTTTTCCCCAAGGGAATCAAGTACTCGAGGGCATAGATTTAAAGTGTGGGGGGAAAATTTAGTTGGAAACTAAAGGGCAATATTTCTCACACTGAGGGCAGTATATGGAATAAGCTGCTGGAGGAGGTTGTTGAAGTAGGTACAAAAACAATATTTAAAAAATATTTGGACAAGTACATGGATAGGAGAGGTTGAGAGTGATATGGGCCAAATGGGACTAGCTTAGGTGGGATATTTTTGGTCAGCATGGATGAATTCGGCATGTTTCTATGTTATAAGTCTCTCTGACTTCCATGATTAACCAACTGTTTTACGAAGAAAATTGCATGATTCTGGGTGCCCCTGGCATTTGGATGCATTTGAAAACTATTAAGAATCAGCAAACCAAATCAAAAACTAAAACATCCAAAAAAATCAAGAAATCTTAACATAGGTTTAAGTAATGGTAGTAATTTTAGGAAACTCAGTTGATTGCATATATGAAAATTACTGTATTTCTGCCGAAGTCCCTTGCAACCATTCCTCTCCATTTAAGTGCCAGGTACATGGATATGAAAGGTTTAGAAAGATATGTGCCCAATGCGGGGAAATGGGACTAGCTTAGATGGAGCATCTTGGTCGGCAAGTTTAATGGAACCAATTCCACAACAAGTTGGAATGGTGAACTCCAGATATAACAACCCTCAATGCCAACACATTTCTTCTCTGGGTTTTGGCCTTTTCTAACCCAAGCATCTTTGAATAAATATGGTTCAAGGGCCAAGGATGTGGCTTCACAAGCACAATGCATCCACTGAGATCTGTGGTCCAGTGGTGTAGTGTTTGTGCTGATGTAGAATTCCATCTGTTGCTTTGCATGGAAACATGCAGAACTAGCCAACACTTCACATTAAGGGCTGGCCTGGTTTTCAAGGTAACTGTTCAATAACCTGAATTAATGTGCTCCTTGGACAGAAGGATGTTTCAAAATTAACAAAGAAACTAAATCTCCAAGATAAAAATAATAAATTATATTTATCAATCAGAAAGCTTAAAGAAGGCGCCTCAAAGATTCAAAGTACAGCATGGAAGCAGGCCCTTCAACAAGACTGCAAGAAATTACAGAGAGTGGTGAGAAGTCTGGTCTGTGTGATACAGAGGGCTGCATATACAATTCTCTGCAATTTTGAAACATTTAAAAACTATTTTCTGGGAACAATACATGAGTAATTTGAGGCGTAAAAAATTGTTATAAATTGGACACAGAAATGTGTCTGGAGCCCTGGAGAGAAGAAATAGAAATGATGGCTAAAGGAGAAGTCCTTTAATCAGAGAGCAGGGGGATGTGATTGAGGTGAGTGGTGCCTTTAGTGAGCAGAAGCTTGATTGGAGATGATGCACCAGCATAGATCTTTTGTGCTGAATAACCTGGTTCTCTGCTGCAAGTACTTTGAAACACCGCTATGGCAGGAGGCTATTTGGCTCATCACACCTGTCCCAGCTCTTTGAAAGAGCTTTCCAATTAGTCCCAATCACCTTGTTCCTTCACAGCAGCCTGTAAAGTGTTCCCCGTATAATTTAACCAATTCTCTTTTGAAAGTTCCTATTAAAACTCTTTACATTATGTGCCGATCAGAACGACTCACTGCATAAAATAAATTTCCACTCACCATCCCTCTGGTGCTTTTTCCAATTACCTTAAGTAATTTAAATCTTATTATTAAACAGCACTTCAGGTGTTGAGAGCAGGTATTGAGGGCAATGGTTCTGGGATGCAAGGACTGTTGAGCCTTCACGAGGTGTCATGGGCCTAACTCAACGAAACACCAGTGAAGGGAGGTGTCCTCTTGAAAACCCCAATGATATCCTGGCAACGACATGTCTAATTTTTGTTGTCCCATATTTTAAATGTATAAAGACATTTTAGATTCTCATGTGGCATTGGGATTGGGTTTCTTGGTTAAACATTTAGCTTGTGTGTTTGTCAATATGTAGATAGGTTATTACTGAATATGAAGTTAGGTATTTCCCTACAGCATGAGTGTGTACAGGTAGATTAGATACCACCTGTACACAAGCACACAGTAGGAGGACAGAAGAAAAGGTTTAAGGACTGCCTCAAAGTGTCCCTCAAAGACTTGGACATCAAGCTCAGCACTTGGGAGTCTCTTGCTCTGGACCATCCAACCTGGCGTAGCAAGCTCACCACAGGAGCCCGTGCAGCAGAGAACAGACGCACTGCAGAGGCCCAGAGGAAACGCACCGCGCGCAAGACCCGGGCTACCTCCACTTCCACTGCAGCAGCCATCCACTTGTATCCTACATGTGGGCCTCACCAGTCACTTCCGGACCCACAGTCACCAATCCTCCAACTGAAAGTGAAGTCATGGTCATCGTCGAACCCGAAGGACGAACAACAACAGATTAGATACTACTTTGGCATTGGGCTTGGTTTTCTTGGTTGAGTGCTTATCCCAGTGTTATAGCCCTAGTAATTTGTGTTTTTACAGTAATTCAGCACATGCAGCATAACTGAGATAAGCACCCGGTGTTGAGATGGTGAGGAGCCGACCCTGTGTCTACTGTGAGCTGTGGGAGGTGGCTTAAACACCCTAAAACACATTGAAATAATTTGGAGAAAAGCTTCCAATCCTGAAAGAGGTTTCTTCCAGCTGTACGTCAGAAACCAGACCAAGTGATCCAGAATTTAATTGGGCCCAAAATGGCAACACAGTAATAAATTCTTTCATGGTTATTATTTCCTGCTGTTGCTTCCTTAGAGTTGGTCAGTAAGGGAAGGTGGGCCGTGCAGAAAGTGTTGAAATTACAAAACAGGTCTGGCAGTGACAGGTGGAGGTTTATATCGAATTTCTTTGGTTCAACCCATCACCCTGATTGACGCACTGAGTGTTACCAACATCTTTCTGGTCAAATGATCTAGGAAAACAGTTTATTTTATTGAATCCAAATGAGTCCTCCTGGAATTTTAATAGGAACCAGAGTTCATACATTAAATAAATTACTGATAGATCGGGCAGCTCCTTAGCAATTATTGTCATTGCATCGCATGGAAGATGCCTTCTGTTTGGTGAGCTCTATTCAGGCAGTTCAGTAACAGGAATTAATTTATTGGGACCTCTGTTATTCAAATCAGTGCTGTTTATGGGAGTTTACTGTTTGCAAATTATTACATTATTATGTGGAAAGGGATGAAGCCTAGGGCATAATGACTTTTGACAGAAAACTGCACGTATTTAACTAAACTTCATCCAACCTCCCTTTGAATTAGAGTTAAATTAGAGTGTGTAGGATAATGACGGTGTTTGGGATTATTGCTGGTTGCTGCAGACTCGGTGGGCCGAAAGGCCTGTTCCACACTGTATCTCTAAAACTAAAACTGAAACTTTGCTGCCTGAGTCCTATCCTATACCAACGCGTCGTACCAACACCCTTGTGTTTGCTAACATAGCCTCCCCAGAAATGACTGCGTTACAAAATAGGCAGCTTTGTAGTTTAATTGCCCCCCTGTAAATTGCCCCTAGTGTGTAGGGAGTGAATGAAAAAGTGGGATATTATTGAACCATGCTGTAACTTTAAACTAAACTAAAGTTAACATTTCCGGGAAAAGAACTTTCACCTAATGAAAGGTGTTTAAACGTGATTGTTAACTCTGTTTCTCTCTGCACAGATGCTTTCTGACCCCTGCTGTTTATTCCCAGCCTTTGCTGTCTTTACACTTTCAATTGAGTTTCATGGTTTTAGTACTATTTATTTTTTAATATGATGGCCATTCCCATTGCTCTGAATTCTCTGCAGCCTAGCTTCTGTGCCTAAGTGTGTCGTGTGGGACTTGAATTACAATCACCCAAACTGTTAGAGGATGAGACTTTATGTTATACCAACATGTTGTTCTCTAATGTACAGAAATATTACACTGCTTTTGACTCATGAAAACCCACGCAGTCACAGGGAGAACGTACAAACTCCGTACAAACAGTACCCGTAATCAGGATCGAACCCAGATCACTGCCGCTGTAAGGCAGCTACTCTACCGCTGCGCCACTGTACCACCCTACATATGGCACATGGAACATTTAATGGAAGTCACTAATCAAGTCGTCGAGTTTATTGTCATATGCGTGAGGACGGTGAGGTACAGGTACAATGAAAATCTTGCCTGCAGCAGCATCACAGGCACATAGACAGCACGCAAAACACAAAATACACATAAAATATGCAAGACAGTGAAAAGAAAAGACTGCACAAAAACAAGACAACTTACCAACAACCTATCTACATTTTCATTCAAGTCATTTATGTGCCTCGCAAACTACTGAGATCCCAGCGGAACACCACTGGCCACAAGACCTCCAGCCGGAACATCACCCTTCCACTACTACCCTCAGTGCATAAGCCAGTTCTGAATCCAATCTACCAAGTTACCATGGATCCAATGTATCTTAATCAGTCACCATTAGGGACTTTGACAAATGCCTCTGGTCTATGTAAACAACACCCAATGCCCTACCCCCAGCAATCACTTTCATCACCTACTCAAAAGAACTCAATCAAGTTTGTAAGACATGACCTGCCCTGCACAAAGCCCAAATTAGCTCATTCTCTTCCAAATGCAAGTAAGTCCTATCCATAAGAATCCTCTCCAAAAGCTTTCCTGCCACTGATATGAGGCTCACCGGCCTATAATTTCTTGCATTATCTCTTTCCCTTCTTAATCAAGGTACAATGTTGGCCGTTCTCCAATCCTGCGGGACCTCACCTGTAACTGGAGAGGATACAAAGGTCATCCTCAAAGCCCCAACAATCTCTTTTCTCTTTCAACAAACTGGGACAGATCTCATCAGGTACTTGGGGCATCTGCCTTAATGCTCTTCAAGAAACCTCACACCACCTTCTTTGTGATCTTAAAAGGCCCTTGGTATACCCCACACTGACCTCATTCTCCTCCTTATCCTCCTTGGTGAATATTGATGTAAAATACCTTGTCTACATCCCCTCACTCCAAGCATAAATACCTTCCTTTAGTTTAATTTAGTTTAGTTTAGTTTAGTTTAGAGATACAGCGTGGAAACAGAGCCTTCCATGACGACCAGCGATCACCCGTACTCTAGTTGTAATCTACACACTGGGGACAATTTACAGAAACCAATTAACCAAACTGCACGTCTTTGGAATGTGGGAGGAAACCGGAGCAGCCGGAGAAAGCTCACATGATTACAGGGAGAACATGCGAACTTTGTACAAACACCACCTGTAGTCAGGATCGAACCCAGATCTCCGGCACTGTAAGGCAGCAACTCTACCGCATGCCACTATGCCCCCCTAATCTTGATTGATCCTACCCTTTCCCTTGTTACCCTCTTGTTTTTAATATCTGTATAATTAAAATTAAAATGCCTTGGGATTTGTAACCTGAATTAAAATCAATCGATCCTAGGGTAAAGCCCCTGCTCTCCTGGTACATTGAAGGCAGGTAACATAACTCATGGCGTGGAAGATGGAGCTTGAAACATGTGTCACAGATCACATTGCATTGGATTGAGAGCAGGAGTAGTGAAACAGAATATATGCAACATAGAGGAGAAACAAACAACATGGAACATAGACGAGTGGACACATAATATAAAACATGTGCAACCAAAAAAAACAAAGCCCATAAAATAGAGCAGAGAACATGAAGCCCACTATATATGATATAATAACAGCTATACAGTGTTATCTCATTTAGAATTCACTGCGACTGCTACCAAACTCGAGGTTGGATGACTATCAATGCTTTCTATTATAAAAACAGCACATTTTACTACAAAGGTTTAAAAGGTAAGGTTGAGCCAAATCATCTGGTAAAATAACAGTTGGAAATGTCCCCCTTTTTTAAACTTGGCAGTTCCAAAGAATGCAATTACCAGACGGTTTATGCAATTTAAATACAAACATGTGCAGCCCTGTCACTCACTCCTTCCTCTAGAGCTGTTCCGTTCTTTCTCCAGGGTACCTTTGGGGGAGAACATTTTTTTAATGTATTACTTCTGTGTAGACTGTATCAGTTTAAGAGAGTTAAAACACTTTGCAATGAGGCAGTGAATGAGTACGCCTGATGCAGTGATATTCCCCAGCATTTTATTCCCGACTAAAAACAGGTTGCACAGACCCGGCTTATATTTCTTTGCGTGTAGGTGAGGTAACCAAGGATTTTAAAATTACTAAAGTGCTCGATCAGGAGAGAAGGATTAAAACATTCCCTATGGTTGGCAAATTCAAGTAAAGGCCACTAATCTACAAACTAAAGCTAGATCCTTCAAGCTTCTCTGGCTTGACGATTAGAGTCATAGAGTCACTTCATGGAAACAGGCCCTTTGGGCCAACTCGTCCATGCCGAACAAGATGCCACATCTACATTAGTCCCACCTGCCCACGTTTGGCCCATATCTTTCAATCTTTCCTATTCGTGTGTTTGTATCTGCCTAGATCTTTCAGGGGTTCTGTCAGAAGGATTTATTTACCCAAAGAGTGGCGGAAATCAAGCAATGTCTGTGGTGAAGTTAAAATTTCAGGACTGAGATTGACCAGGTTTTAGTGGGGAAGGCAATTTCAATTGTAGGGCAAAAGAGTGTGGAAAATGTTGCCTATATAATTAACCATGATCCAGTTAAATGACATGTCTGAGGAGCTGTCCCTTTGCATGTAAAGTAATATGAAACCAGTGCATAAGATTTTGTTTTTGAAAGATTAGGACAAAGAACGATTAAAGCACATGAAAGGTTGAAAGCATGTACCATCAGATATAGGAATGGTTTCTTTCCTGCTGTTGTCAAACTCTTGAACAGACCTCTCATAAGCGAAGGATGTATTAGGGTTCTGAGCTACTAGATACCTTTCTGGAGACCCTCCGGCTATCTTTAATCAGACTTTACTGGACTTTACCTTGCACTAAATGATATTCCCTTTTTTGTGCATCTGTACACAGAGGATGGTTCGATTGTAATCATGTAATCAGTCTTTCTGCTGACTGGTTAGCACACAACGAAAGCTTTTCACTGTACTTCGGTACACATGATAATAAACGAAACTAAACTAAATGTTCTTGATCTTCCAATCTACCTCATTGTGACCTTTGCACTTTTTTCATCTGCATGTTCTCTGCAGCGGTAACACTGTGTTTTCCCCCTCTGTTTCTTTTCTCAATTGACAACACCTGCTCTATTTGTGCATGTGGATACCAGTAACTGCAGATGCTAGTTTACAAAAAAAAGACACAGTGCTGGAGTAACTTAGCGGGTCAGGCAGCATCTCTGGAGACCATGGATAGGTGACTTTTCGGGTTGGGATCCATCTTCAGACTGATTGGGGGCAGGGCCATCTTAACGCATGGGCCTGATGGGCACTTGCCCGGGGGCCCACGAGCATAGGGGCCCCATGCTGATCTGTGTATGTTAAGTGACTTGCAATAAATAAATACTACTTTAAAAATGTAGGTTCAATAAGTGCTTTTTTCGCAACATTTTCGGTCACTAAGTGCTTCTCACAGCGATCTGTAAGTGCTTTTCGCAACAATGTAGCACCCTAAGTCCATCGCTAAGTGCTTTTCGGTAAGTGGGGGAGAGTAACGGTAGGGGCCCCAGTACACTGCTTTGCCCGGGGGCCCATAATGCTGTAAAATCAGCCCTGATTGGGGGGCTGGGGGGGGGGGGGGGTGCCTGGAAGAGAGGAGGAACAGGACAAAGCCTGGCAAGCAATAGATACAGGTGAGGGGGGGTTTTGAAAAGCAGATGATGGACTCATAACATCATCTATCCATGTTCTCCAGATGCTGCCCGGCCTCTTGAGTAACTCCAACACTTTGTGTCTGTATTTATGTGTGGTTTGATTGTACTCATGTCTGGTATGACTTGTCTGGATAGCACTCAAAACAAAGTTTTCACTGTATCTCGATGCATGTGACAATAATAAACCAACACCAAAACTGAGATTTTAGAAATATTCCCCAACTCAAGTAGGGGGTGTTAAAAGTCTTTCCAAACTTTTAGGAAAGAATACCCATTCCTTTTTTCCGAATTTTACATTTGCAATTTAGCAGCTAGGAATAGCACAGAATCAGGGATGCATTCTCAATGCTCCATACCTAAAGGTAATTTAGAGCACAGTTATGGCCAGGCGGCTTGGCAGATACGGGAATCAGGCAGATACGGGAATCAGATGGGAAAGTCCAGTTGGAACAATTGTTTATTAAGTGACATTCTGGATGGAATTTTATAGATTCTGTAAACGTTTTTAGAAATGTTTTGATCAGTTAGACTTTGCCAAAAATCTCCAGGGGTCTTGAAAGGGTGGCTGTGGAGAGGATGGCTCTGCTTGTAGGTGAATCTAGAACTAAGTGTTTCTGTTTAAAAATAAGAAACCATTCCATTTAAGTCAAATTTGATGTTATATCTCAGGCTTTGAGTCGTCTAAACTTTCTTCCTCAGAATGCAGGTGAAGTAAAGTCTTTGAATATTTTGAAGGAAGATAGATTCCTGATAAGCAATAAGGAATGAAAGGTAGAGAAAGGAGCAAATGAGGAGATAAAGTTGCAAATAGGTTGAGGTTGAGGTTGGAGTCCTCCCATAAGCCATGGTGCAACTGACCTTACAACCTATTTCACCGTGGACATTGGACTTTTTCTGTGAACTGTAGTGCTACAATGCTGTACTCTGGTATTTTTCTCTTTGCTCCGCATGTTGTACTTGCGCATCTTGAGGATCGACAAACCTTTCTTCATCGACAGGTCAGTGGTGGAGAGAGTCAACAACTTTAGGTTCCTGGGCGTGTATATCTCTGAGGATCTGTCCTGGACCCAGCACATTGATTTCATAAAGAAAACATCAACGCCTCTGATTCCTTTGAAAATTGAGGAGATTTGGTACGTTGATGAAAACTCTCTTGACCTTCTACTGATGAAGAGCATATTGACTGGTTCCATTGCGTCCTAATTTTACAACTCGAATGCCCAGGAACGAAGAAAATTACAAAAAGGTGGACACTGTCCAGTCCATCACAGGTACTGACTTTCCCACCATCGAAGGGATCTATAGGAAGCGTTGCTTCAAAATGTCAGCCAGCATCATCAAGGACCCACACCACCCTGGCTAGGCTCTCATTCTTCACTCCTGCCATTGGGAAGAAGTTAGAGGAATCTGAAAACTGTGATCTTCAGGTTCAGGAATACCTTCTACCCAACTATCAGGCACCAACCAAACTCCAATCTACGAATTGTCTTGGATGCACTAGGGACTTTGAGCTTTTGCTTTGTTTTGCACTAATATTGTTTTTTAAATTTATTTCGCTAATTTTCTTTATTTGTTTTATTATGATATCTATTGTGTACTTTGTTTACATAATTGGACAACGAGCTACAAACAGCAGCATCAGTAAACAGTTTTACCTTCCAAAAGATTTGATAGAACCAAATACCTTGACACTGCAGGTAGATATGGTAATCAATAAGGCTTTTGGTACGTTGCCCTTTATCAGTCAGAGTACCGAATAGAGAAATTGGAATGTTATGTTAAAATTATTCAAGACATCAGTGAGGCTGGATTTAGAGTATAGTCTTCAGTTTTGGTCAGCGTGCTATAGGAAGGATAACCTTAATCTGGAAAGAGTGTAGAAAAGATTTACGAGGATGTTGCCAGGACTTGAGGGCCTGAGCTATAGGCAGAGGTTGGGCAGGCCAGGACCTTATTCCTTGGAGCACAGTAAGTTTAGGAGTGATCTTAAAGAAATGTATAAAATCATGAGGGGAATAGATAAGGTGAATGCACAGAGTTTTGTACCCAGGGCAGGGGAACCAAGAACCAGAAGACACAGTAGCCCAATTAAGTAGTTCAAAGACATTTGGACAGGTAAGGTTTAGAGGAGTCTGCACCAAACACAGGCAAATGGGGTTAGCTTAGATGAGGCATCTTGATCAGCAATTATTAGTTGGGCCAAAGGGCCTGTTTCAATGCTATATGACTGTATGAATCCATGACTTTAGTTAATATTTTCCAAGCTCAGAACAATTGGCTGCAGGCATGCTTTTTTTATTGCAACAAGCTAGTATCCTGAAATATGACATCAGAAAGGACCATGGAACAAATTCAACGGGATCATAAGGGAAATGGATATAAAGCACAGGAAAGGAAACAAACCTCCAGTGGGTTGGGACCAGAAAGGGGAATGAGAGCAGATGGACAGCTGAGTCAAAGAATCCGCACAATAGGCTGAATGACCTCTTCCTACCCTTTGCATCGTGCATTGATTCTGTTGTCGTTCCAACTCCTTTATTACCGGAATGCCATTTTCGTATAAAATGAGGAATGTTGACACGTGTTTGTTGCTTGGCTCCCTAGTCATAGCTGTCCTCAGAAAGGAGGACAAAGAGCAGATGTTCACCTTAATGCCTGTAGCCATGATGAGCGGTAAGCCATTGTAATATTCTATAACTATGTACTTGCAATATTCCGTGACAATGCATCTACGCGCTAACCCACTGACAAATTGCAATAAAAAGGAACCACGGATGCTGGTTTATACCAAAGATAGACACAAGGTGCTGGAGTAACTCAGCGGGTCAGGCAGCGTCTTTGGAGAATATGCATAGGTGACGTTTCGGGTTGGGACCCTTCGTTAGACAAATACTGCACCTTGATATTAGTATTGGTTTATTGTTACAGGTACTGAGATACAGTGAAAAGCTTTTTGCTTGCATGCTATGGTTTAGGTATGGGTTTATTATTGTCACATGCACTGAGGTACTGTGGAAAGTCCTGTTGTGCATGCTATCTAATTAAATCAAATAATATGACATATAAATACAATCAAGTCAAACTCAAGTACACATGGAAATGCAGGGAGTATAACTTAGTTTAAAGGATGCAACTTAAAGACAGTTAAAGGCGAATATGACAGATTTATGCAAAAAGTCAATCGATTGACTGGGACAGTGAAAACTCCCTGAAAAAGACTTTGAGAAGCCTGCATCAGAGGCAAACCTGGCATTCTTAGTGTCATACCGAGAGAGAGTTGAACTGTCAGAAATTCTGGTGAGAGATTAAAACAAAACCTGTCTGTTCTCTTACATCGGAAATGAAGCAGTATAGCATAGGGACAGGCCCTGTCTGTGCCGAACATAACGCCAAGTTAAACTAATTTTGTCTGCCTGTACGTCATCCATATCCCTCCATTCCTTGCATATCCATAACAGGGATAATCTAAAAGCCTTTTAAATGCCACTATTCAAGAGTCGAGTGCTTTCTTGTTATAAGCCCCAGACAGAACAATGAAATTCGTATTTGCAGCAGCACAACAGAATATGTAAACAATATAATAAACGAGAAAAAAAAGTTCAGTGTGTACACACACACACGCACATATATAGATATATGTGTGTGTGCGTGTGTGTGTGTGTGTGTGTGTGCGTGTGTGTGTGTGTGTGTGTGCGTGTGTACACACACTGAACTTTTTTTCTTGTTTATTATATTGTTTACATAAAAACAATGAACAACCAATAATAGTGCAAAAAGACAAAACCAATGCCCCCAAGTCTATGTAGTTCAGAGCTGATTTGGAGGTTGTAGTGTTTACTAACCTGATGGCCATAGGGAAGAAACTGTTGCTGAACCTGGACATTACAGGTTTCAGGCTCCTATATCTTCTTTCCGATGGCAGGAGTGAGATGCCTCCACCTGCCTCCACCATTAGCCCAGGCAGCAAGCTCCAGGCACTCACCACACACTATGTGATTTAAAAAAAAGCTACAGAGAAAGTGTAGATGAAAAAAAAGTTGAAAGGCTGCAACGAGGTAGATTGGAAGCAAAACACAAAGTGCTGGAGGAACTCAGTACGACAGGCAATATTTGTGGAGGGAATAGACAGGCAATCTTTCACGTCAGTCTGATTGTAGTAGTGGGGAAGAAATCTGGAAAAGGGAGATGGGAGCAGGACAAAAACTGGCACGTCAGTGATAGATACTCACCAGGGAAGTTTGATTGGCAGAAGAGTGAATAAAGGCTAGAGATGAAAAGGAGACAAAAGGGTGTCAGATAATGAGAGAAGAGGAGTGCAATGTCAAGCTAGAGGAAGAGATCTAGGTGGAAGGGGATGGTGAGAGGGGTGGAGGAGAGAGAAAGGAGCAGGATAGTGGGAAGAATGGGTTGAGGGGTGTGGGGAGCAGAAAAGAGTGTGTTTTGCCCAAAATTTGAACATCTGCACTTCCATGTATCTTAAACATCCTGGTGAATCTCCTCTGGACTTTCCTATGCAATTACATCCTATCTTGTGGCATAGCATCTCTCCACGTAACATAGTGTCATACAACGTGAAAACAGGCCCTTCGGCCCAACTTGCCCATGCCGACCAACATGCTCCATCTACAGTAGTCCCACCTGCCTGCGTTTGGCCCATATCCCTCTAAAAAGCTTTTCACTGTATCTTGGTACACGTGACAATAAAACTCAACGAAACTAACCATGTACCTGTCTAAATATTTCTTAAACATTGTGATGGTATCTGCCCCAACCACCTCATCTGACAGCAAGTTCCACACACCTACCCCTTGTGTAAAAAAGTTGTCCCTCGGGTTTCTAATAAATTTCCCCCCCCTCACCTTAAACTGTTGTCTTCTTGATTCCCCTACCCTGGGTAAAAGACTGTGCATTCATGCTATCTATTCCGGATAGAGTCTATAACTGACATGACCAGTGCAAGTTTAGTTTAGTTTGATTTTGACGTACGGTGCGGAAACAGGCCCTTCAGCCCACCGTGTCCGTGCCGTCCAGCAATCCCCATACACTAGAACTATCCCACCACACGAGGGACAATTTATAATCTTTACGGAAGCCAATTAACCTACAAACCTGCACGTCTTTGGAGTGTGGGAGGAAACCTGAACACCTGAGGAAAACCCAAGCGGTCACAGGGGGAACGTACAAACTCCATACAGACAGCACCTGTAGTCAGGATCACACCCGGATCACGGGCACTGTAAAGCAGCAGCTCTATCGCTGCACCATTGTGCCACCCAAAGTTAATGACTTCCCGCTGACTGTGCAACTTTGCCGTGCACAAATGGCCAACAAACCAACTGTGACTTCACTTCAAAGCAGTTAATTATCTTCAAGGTGCTTTGGCATGTCCTGGGGTTAAAAGTGCTGATATAAAAACAAGCTCTCTCTGCCATTGTGACTATATTTATAATACACGGCATTTAGTTCCTTCATTTCATATTTATACAATTACTGTACGACTAAGGCACTCCAGCTGGAAGTAATATTGTTTATCATGTTGCCAATTCCCTGGTAAATACTCTAACACGCCTACCACAAACAGACTCACACATGTCTAACCTCCTTGTAGATTAATTCACAAAAGGATATTGTGGTATTTTTGACAACATATTAAGGTGTAAGATGTTAATATTTTGTCAACTGGATAAAAGACTGTGTGCAAACTAAACATCACATTCAAGAGGCAAGTTACGGAGAAATTCCAAATCTATGTTTCTGTATTCATGATACTGAACATACTGCTGTAATCCTAGACATAAACTTAACTCTATCTTAAAGCCTTAACTCCATTCTAATTCTACATCATCACCTCATCAAGAAGGCTAATTCTATTGTATAGCCGTAAACTATCTTATCCATAAAAATACATTGCATGATTAATGATTTGGCGGCAACTTTGATGTTCAGCACTTTCTCAGTATTGCACTGTAATTTTATTTTTACACTTGAGTCTCTAGAGGGAGTTGAATCTTACAATTTTGATCTACAACCTTTGAAGTCAGGAGGTAATTGACTGCAACCCATTGAATCACAGCCACGTGTCGAAGTTGAGGGTCTTGGTATTTCAGACCAATGAAGAGGAGATGAGAGAGAACACAAAGTGTTGGGTCTGCAGAAGGATCCCAATCTAAAATGTTCCTTTCCGTGTTCTCCAGAGATGCTGCCTGACCCGCTGAGTTACTCCAGCACTTTGTGTCCTTTTCCATAAACCGGCATCCAACACAGAGATGGGAGAAGGGTGGGTCCTTAAACTGTGGGACAAGACTTAGGACATTGAACAGTAGTACACAGGAACAGCCCCTTTCAGGAGTCAAGAGTGTTTTATTGTCATCTCGCCCAAAACGGAACAATGAAATTCTTACTTGCAGCAGCACAACAGATATATAAACATAATGCTTTGTAAAACCAAAAGCCTCTTAGACACTGCTATTGTATCTGCCTCCACCCCACCCCTGGCTGGTCACTCCATACACCCACCACCCTCTGTTTAAAAAACTTATCCTGCACATCTCCCTTTAACATTGCTTCATTCATCGTAAAGCTATGCCCTCTAGTCTTTGACATTTCCACCCTGGGGAAAAGGTTGTGAGAAGCATGGAGAAGACCAGAGAAACATGCACCTTGATGAAGGTTGGACCAACAACATACAGTCATGCTTCCACCATTGGGAGTGGGGAGGGCAAGCTGGGGCTGATCTTTTGGATGACAATGGAACGTCAATCAGAGCAAACTTAGTGAAGCAGAAGATGTTCCCAGTGTTGAGTTAGGCTTCATTCACTTGCCTGAGGTCCAAGAGGAGGTTATAGGTTGGGTTATACAAGAATAAATGTTTTAAAGAGCAATGCAAATGACAAACCAAGCAACAAACCATTGCCATATAGATGTACTGGAAATAAACGTTGCTAATTAGTCCAATATGTCGTAGCATGGATCAACTTCATAAACATTTATCAACATGGTACAAAGTTCTCAAAGGTCATGCTATGCAGCTTAATGTCACATTAATAATTACTGCCATGACAGTATTGTTTGGGTAATTTGTAATAATCACACATATGTGGAAAGAATAAAAGATCCAGAATATAATAAGTTCATAAATTCATAAGTTGCAGGAGCAGAAAAAGGTCATTCAGCCCATCAGGTCTACTCTGCCATGCAATCATGGCAAAACTATCTTTCCTTCTCAACCCCATTCTCCTGCCTTTTCCCCATGACCCCTGACATTCCTACTAATCAAGAATGTATCAATCTCCACCTTAAAAATATCCATTGACTTGGCCCCCATAGCCTTCTGTGGCAATGAATTCCACAGATTCACCACCCTCTGACTAAAGGAATTCCTCCTCATCTCCTGGTTACCAAGAGATAGTTTCCTGATTAACTCCTGCTGATTACCATCTTCTGATTACCTCCTATTACCAATAACTTGGTAAATTTAGCAGTAAGTGCAGACAAAGGAAACACCATGCATATATTATACAGCACAGAAAGAGGCAACTTGTCATTGCTAACTAAGATACCCAATCAAAGCTTGTCCCAATATTCCTTGTCACAATATTGTTGCAGCAAAGTCCTAGTTTATTTAAGTTGAAATAACAAAGATTCTATCAGTCCTTCAAACAGCTGAAAATGATTGTGGTGTTCTTTGCTGTTGGTGAAGTACAACGGGGGAACTATACATGAACTTACAAATGCACCGACTGTGATGTTTATGTAACTGCTGAGATTTATATTCATCAGATACTCTGCCTGCAGGGTTCCTTTCCCACCGTTTCCTCCCACAAAATGTCCCAGGTGAGAGCAGACAGTGCGCTCTGAATATAGCTGAAGGAATATATCCATTCCTTCCCAGCAAAACTGCAAAACCTCCATAAAATTCCAGTTCAGAATAGGCAGCTGGGAAGTCCATGATATCCAAATATATCCCTCCCAAGCAGAAATAACAAATACTCTCGTATTCATAGAGTCATAGAGTCATACAGCACGGAAACAAGTCCTTCGTCCCTACTCGTCTATTCTGACTACGATGCCCCATCTAAGCTAGTTCCATTTGCCCACATGTGGTTCATATCCCTCTAAACCTTTCCTATCCATGTACAGTATCTGTCCAAGTATTTTTTAAATGCGGTAGTAATACCTGTCTCACCTATCTCCTCTGGCAGCTCATTCCATACACCCATCACCCACAGGGTGAAACAGCTACCCCTCAGGATCCTATTAAATTTTGCCCCTCTCATCTTAAACCTATGCTCTTGTGTTTTTGATTCCCCTACCCTGGGTAAAGGACTTTTATGCATTTACCTTAACTATTCCTCACATGATTTGATACATCTCTATAAGATCACCCCTCAAACTATAAGATCACCCCTAACGGCAGCGGCTGACTAGCAGTCTGTCCGTCTTTTTTTCCCCTTTTTTTTGTTGTGTGTCGGTGTTGGGATGGTTTTTATATATTTTTTTTGGTTGTGTATGTGTGGGAGGGGGTGGTGTGTGTGGGAGGGGGTGGTGTGGGTGGGTGGGTGTGGGGGGGGGGGAACTTTTCTCTTCCTCACGGCGCGGGGTGCGGCTCGGCTGCGGGGCCTAACATCGCCCGCTGCGGCTCGGCCGCTGGACTTTACATCACCCGGTGCGGCTTGGCCGCTGGACTTTACATCCCGGTGCGGCTTGGCCGCTGGACTTAACAGTGCCCGGTGCAGCTCGGCTGCGGGGCTTAACAGTGCCCGGTGCAGCTCGGCTGCGGGGCTTAACATCACCCGGTGCAGCTCGGCTGCGGGACTTTTCACCGCTGGTGCGGCGCGGCTGCGGACTTGACATCGCCCGGTGCGGCTCGACCACGGGACTTAGCTGCGCAAGGCTTGGTCGCGGGCCTTTCATCGCCCGGTTCGGCCGCGGGACGTTTCAGCGCCCGGTGCGGGGACTGTGCGGGTCGGTCGGGGACGAGCTGTCTGTCCGTGGGCGTGGGGAAGAGAGTGGAAGTTTTGTTGCCTCCATCACAGTGAGGGGGTGTTTGGAGTCACTGTGATGGACGTTTGTGTTGGGGTTATGTGTCTTGTGTTCTTTTTTTTTCTATGACTGCTATGTAGTTTCGTTCGGTACTTCGGTACCGAACGACAAATAAAGCTCTGTTATACCTGTTATATTCCAAGGAATAAAATCCAAGCCTGCCCAACCTCTCCCTATGGCTCATGCCTCGAGGCCTGACAACTTCTTAAGACTGACACTGCACACTAAAACTCATACTTACATGCTCACAAACACATTCAGATGCATCTGGTGTCTCTTTTGCACCAGTTGACATTGAACCATTGAACGATTGAAGATTGGGAATTCCTCCTTGGCATATAAAAAGACCTTTCAAGAGTCTGATAACAGCAGGGAAGTTGTTCTTGAATCTAGTGGTATGTGCTTTTAAACCTGTATCTTCTGCCCCATAGGAGAGGGGAGAATAGAGAATGACAGGGGTGTTTTCACCCAGAGTTGTGAATCCGTGGAATTCTCCACCATAGAAGGCAGTGGAAGCCAATTCACTGGATGTTTTCAAGAGAGAGTTGGATATAGCTCTTAGGGCTAACGGAATCTAGGGATATGAGGAGAAAGCAGGAACGGGGTACTGATTTTGGATGATCAGCCATGATCCTATTGAACGGCGGTGCTGGCTCAAAGGGCTGAATGGCCTACTCCTGTACCTATTTTCTATGTTTCCATGTGTGAGTGGTCCTTGATTACATTGGCTGCTTTACTGAAGCAGAGTGAAGTATAGATGAAGTCGATGGGGGCAATTTGGTTTGTGTGATGGGCTGGGCTATGTACACAACTCTTGTGCAATTTCTTGTGGTCTTGGGCCAAACCAAGCTTCTATGTATCCCAACAGCATGCTTTTCATAGTGCATCTGTAGAAATTGTAAAGAATCATTGGAGACATGCCGTTTTTTCTTCGTCTTCTGAGGAAGAATATTTACAGCTGGCCAGTCAAGCTATGCTCTCCTTTGATCAAATGGAAGAAAGAGAATCAACTTTTTGTGAGTTAAACAATTTGTCACAGGAAAGTCAGGGAAAGAATATGTGGGAAGAACTATTTTCCTGGTCAGCTGGACTAGTAACATGGGATCATAAAAAGAACTGGTCACTGTTCGTCATGTAGTTATTAGATGGTATTTTCAGTTATGTTGACTTGGACCAATAAATTAGCAGTGGAATTAGCCATCTTTAATCAATTACCTGAATTCCATACAAGACGGCACCAGAGTTAGAAATTTCAGAAAGATAGCCCCAAAGAATAAGTCAACCAAAAGCTTGGAATAATGTTTAATGCAAGATGAAGTCCGCGATAGTCTGATTAAAGATAGTCTGAAGGCCTCCAACGAGGTTGATGGTAGCTCATGATCACTCTCTAGTTGGTGATAGGATGGTTCAGTTGCCTGATAACAGCTGGGAAGAAACTGTCCCTGAATCTGGAGGTATGCATTTTCACACTTCTGTACCTCTAGCCTGATAAGAGACGGGAGAAGAGGGAATGACTGGGGTGAGATTTTTCATGGTAAGCCTAAATCTGCCACTAGAAAACTATTTGTGTTTATATATAAGGAGAAAGCAACTGAGCACCTTAAAAACTATTCTGACTATTCACAAAAGTCAACGATAACATCAATGAGATGCCCCACAAATCTTAATTTTTTTGAAGAGGTGATTGAAGTTTCATACCCTCTCTCCCACAGAGAGTGGTGGGTATGTGGAACGAGCTGCCGGAGGAAGTGGTTGAGGCAGGTACTATAACAATGTTTAAAAGGCATGTGGACAGGTACATAGAATAGAAGGATATGGATTAAACACATGTAAATCTGACTACCTTAGATGGGGCATCATGGTCAGCATGGATGACTTGAGCCAAATGTCCTTTTTCGGTGCTGAATGATTCTATACCTACATTGTGCACATACTGTATAAAGTCCTATGACTTACTTATATGGATTTCCATAGGGTATTTAATAAAGTCCTTCAAACCTACAAGCAAACTCTGATGGACATGATTGTAAAATATTGACAGAAGACAGAGTCAAGGTAACAGGAAGGGCGTCAAACTGGCAAAATTAGCTGGCAAATATGGAAATTACAAGAGATGGGGCTCTATTTTTTAAAGTTCTGAAATGCCCTTGGGAAGTTCAGAAATTAACATGAAAGCTATATGAAAGGTTAATCTTTAAATCAAAACTAAAATATGAGCAACACATAAATTGCTGGATGAACTCAGATGGTCTGGCAGCATTTAGAGAGGGAATGGCCAGACATTGTTTTGGATTGGGTTCCTACTTAATAATATATTTCTTTATTTGTCCCACACCGGGGAAATTTACAGCAGCAAAGTGGATAGCAGTACTTCAGACTGATTGTAGTAGGGAGGAGAAAGTAGAAAAAGAGATGGGGCAGGACAAAGATTGGCAAGTGACATAGGTGAGGGGTGAGGGTTGATTGGCAGATGGGTGGATAAAGCTCAGAGAAGAAAAAGGAGACAAAATGGTGTGAGACAAGGAGAGAAGAGGAAGAGTAAAATGTGAAGGGATATAGCTGAAAGGGGACTGGGGTTGAGGTGGTAACAGAGGGGGAAGGGAACAAGATCCCCTTATCAACGTCCTATCAACAACTAGAGAGTTGTCCTGACCTCCCGTCTACCTCACTGGAGACCCTCTGATTATCTTTAATCGGATTTTACTGGACTTTATTTTGCACGATACATTATTCCCTCTATCCTGTATCTGTACACTGTGAATGGCTTGATTGTAATCACTGACTGGATAGCACGCAATTAAAAGCTTTTCACTGTATCTCGGTACACGTGTCAATGAACTCAGCTATCTAACTAACCCTGTTTAGCAATTATGAACAGAGTGAGAATTGAGCATCTTGATTTGCTGATGTGTAGTCAGATCACAAGTTGATTTGTTATAACAGCTCTTAACTGCAGTTTCAGAACAAAACGCTTTATCACACATCGTAGAATTGAAATGACACAGATTAACGCTTTGGTGCAGTGAAAGCATTTAGGAATGTTTATGCTTGTTAATTGCCAAAAATTACCGGTTAACAAACCGCAGAGGGCATGGATGTTATGTGGAGCGAGGTTGGACATGATCAGTTTGAAGGGAGGAGCAGAATGGCCTTATTCTGTTCATGTCCCCCCATGTTGCTGTCCCCGTGCACCCATTCCTCTGTCAGCCTCCAAAGATGCTACCCAATCTTTTAGGTATTTCTTCACGGATGTTGTCTAGCTGATCAAATATGTCCAGTATTTTTGCGTTTCTTTTCAGACGTGCAGCACCTGCGCCTGCACCAGTAAGGTGGCAGCATTTGATGCCTGGATTAGGGGGTATTAACTATAGGGAGATGTTGGATGGACTTGCATTGTTTTCTCTGGAATGCGGGAAGTTGAGGGGAGACCTGATAAAGTATAAGAGAGGGTAGACAGTCAGAACCTTTTTTCCCAGGATGGAAAAATCAAGCACTAGAAGGCAGGGTTTTAAGACGAGTGAGGCAATGTTTAAAGAAGTACGGGGCAGGGTTTTTACAAAGAGGGTGGCAGGTGCCAGGAACGTATTACCAAGGGTGGTGGTGGAGGCAGATACGATCGTGGCGTTTAAGAGCCTTTTTTGATAGGCGGGGAATGGAGGAACGTGGATTATGTGTACTACAACCCTAAATAAACTCGGAACTACATAGGCTTGGGGGCTTTGGTTTCGTCTTTTTGCGCTATTATTGTTTGCTTGTTTTTATGTACTGAACTTTTACGGAGTACTATGTTGACATATTCTGTTGTGCTGCTGCAAGTCTGGACATATGACAATAAAACACTCTTGATTCTTGAGATAAGAGTTGGTCTTGGCATCACGTTGGGCCCGGACAGTGTGGGCCGAAGAGCCTGGTCCTATGCTCTATGTATCCAGCTTTGATGTGCGCTGGCATTTCCCGGTAACTCTGTGCAGGGCAGAGGGAAGGCAGAAGCCGGCGCCACCAGAGCCCTGCCTAACCCAGCCATGCTGTGGGGAGCTCTTGGTGTAACCTCGGGTCTCTCTCTTCCAGCACAGCGCGTTCGGAAACAATGTGCGAAACTGTCAGGATTAAAATGGGGCATCATATAAAGCCGGAGGTTTAGTCACCTCCCGAAGTGGGACGGCGGAGGGAGGAGGAGAGAGGAGGAGAGAGAGGGAGAGGGAGAGAGACAGAGGCGAATAACTGGCTGTCAATGGGTTAACTCAACTCTCTGACGCTCCCCCTGCGGTCTGCGGGAGAGTTTGGGGTGAAGCATCCTCACTGTCGATGGGACCAGAGGCGAGAGCCGAACGTTGGCACGGAGCATTGGCACCGACTCCTGACCCGGGACAGTCCCACCGGCCACAGCACACGGGGCAGCGGCTTGTTTCGGGAGCCCGTGGCCAGGGAGCCTCCACCACCCATGTATCCCAGAGCGTTGGCAGCGGGGCTTTTCCTCCTGGGCTGCTGGCTGCGATCGGGCGCAGAGGAGAGAGGTAAACGTCGGAGGGGAGAAGAGGGGGGAATGGTGGAGCAGGAACCCTGCGGGGAGGCAGGTCCCGGCCGCCCGCACGGAGGTTTGGCTCTGCCCGTGTCGGCACTGACTCTGGGCTGAATGAAGAAGTCCCACTCCGAGCGCAGACTCCGAGCGAGGGAGCGGGGCATGCAGGTGCCGAGCGGTCGTGGGGGGGAGGGGAGGGGAGAGGGAGGGGAGGGGAGAGGGAGGAAAGGGCGCCGCGGTTTTTCACATGGGACCCCAGTCCCGCTGAGTCTTCCCCGGTTCTCCGTCCTTCCTCACCAACAGCGCTGGGCGCAGCGATTGCTTCTGAAAGATAGAATCAACGTGTGTCTGAAAGAACTGCAGATGCTGGTTTAAATCGAAGGTAGACACTAAATGCTGGAGTAACTCAGCGGGTCAGGCAACATCTCTGGAGAAGGTGGATAGGTGGATCTTCAGACTCAGGAAGAAGGGTCCCGACCCGAAACGTCACCTATCCATGTTCTCCGGAGATGCTGTCTGACCGGCTGAGGTACTCCAGCACTCTGCGTCCAACTTTGATATAAACCAGCATCTGCAGTTTCCTGGTTAAATCTGCTGGTTTATATCAAAAAGGGTCTGAAGAAGTCCCCAACCCCAAAACGTCACATATCCATGTCCTCCAGAGATGCTGCTTGACCCGCTGAGTTGCTCCAGTATAAACCAGCATCTGCAGTTTGATTTTCACTGTGACGTTCCACAAGTGATAACAAAATATCATTTATTTTAATCATATTTCTTCAGCTTTAGCCCCGGGGCTGAGCTAATTCCGAAACAACGCCTATCCATGTTCTCCAGAGACATGAAATAGCAAGGAACTGCAGATGCTGGTTTATACCAAAAGATATACACAAAGTGCTGGAGCAACTCGGCGGGTCAAGCAGCATCTCTGGAGGACATGGATATGTGACGTTTTGGGTTGGGACTTCTTCAGACACTTTTTGACAGGGTTTGGGGCATGGTGGGAGCGCCAGTGAGCCGTAGCAATCACAGACGGGGAGCAGCGAGAGAGTGTCCCACAGAACTCCCTTCGGAGAGAGGAGAACTTCTTCAAAGTAGGCATACCCCAAGGAGAGAGATGCTGTCTGACCCGCGAGTTACTCCAGCACTCTGTGTATTTTTTTTGTTTCTTGATAAACCAGCATCTGTTGTTCCTTGTGTCTACATAACCCCGGTGGGATTTCGGTTGTGTCTCGTTGTCTATCTTGTGGGCAGGAACGGGTTTCATCTCTTTAGTTTAGTTTTAGAGATAGGGCGTTGTAACAGGCCCTTCAGCCCACCGAGTCCGCACCGACAAGTGATCACCCCGTACACCAGTTCAATCGTCGGGACAATTTACAGAAGCCAATTAACCTACAATTGACCTACATTTGGGATGCGAGAGGAAACCGGATCATTCGGAGAAAACCGAGTAACAGGGAGAACGTACAAACTCCGTACAGACACCACCCGAGGTTTGGATCGAACCCGGGTCTCGGCCGCTAAGTGGGCAACTCTACCGCTGCGCCATTCCCTCTTCAGGGTCCGAACGGTGAAACCCCTCCTCACCACCCCACCCCAGGTCCCCTCGCCTCCCTCTGTCTGGGTATCTATCCCATTCTGCATCCGTGGCCGTATCTGGTCGCCCATCTCCCCACCTCCCTCGGCATATCCACCCAAGAAGGTCATAAAAAAATAAAAGAAACGGGCAGGTACGCGGGGGCCAGGTGGCGTTTAAACAGAACACGCTGAAGTAACTTGGCGGGTCAGACAGCATCTCTGGAGGACGTGGATAAATGACGGTTCGGCTAGGGATCCTTCCAATCTCAGCTTCGTGGCTTTTTATCCGACCGGAGAAGTTTGACTCGGTGTTCTCCCAATTGGCGCGGCCCCGACCAACTAACCAACTCATCCCTCTCGGTCCCTTTCCCATCCGCTATCTCCCGCCGCCCCCGGTTATCTTCAGTGTCTTTGCTCTCGTGTTTTATGTGCATCTTTTCCCCCCACGCGGAGCATAATGCAAAGCGCTGGAGGAACTCAAAGAGTCGGGCCGCATCCGCGGAGGGAAATGGACAGTCGGCGTTTTGGACTGAGACCCGAGAAGCTGACGGTTCCTTTCCCTCTACAGCTCGACCGGCTGAGTTTCTCTAGCGGCTTAATTTTTGGACAAGATATTAACATCTGCCGTCTCTGTGGCTCTCTGTCATACAATAGACCCACCAAATCTGTCCAGTTGATTCTTTCTATCTATACATACATACATACATACATACATACATACATACATACATACATACATACATACATACATACATACATACATACATACATACATATATACATATTCACAGAGTAACAGTTACTCCAGCATTTTGTGAATACCGTCGGATTGTACTAGCATCTGCAGTAATTTTCTTATATACATACATACATACATAGAAACATAGAAAATAGGTGCAGGAGTAGGCCATTCGGCCCTTTGAGCCTGCACCGCCATTCAATATGATCATGGCTGATCATCCAACTCAGTATCCCATACCTACCTTCTCTCCATACCCCCTGATCCCTTTAGCCACAAGGGCCACATACAGTATGGTTTGGAAACAGCTCCATCCAAGATGGCAAGGAATTGCAGAGGATCATGGACGCAGCCCAGACCATCACACAAACCAACCTCCCTCCCTTCCATTGACTCCATCTACACTTCACGCTGCCTTGGCAAGGCCACCAGCATACGCAAGGACCAGTCTCACCCCCAATCACTTCCTCTTCTCCCCTCTCCCATCAGGCAAGAGGTCCACAAGTTTGAAAATGCTCACCTCCAGATTCAGGGACAGTTTCTTCCCAGCTGTTATCAGGCAGCAGAACTATCCTCTCACCAACTAGAAAGCCGCCCTGACCTACCATCGACCTCATCTCCAGCAAAGCAAAAAATGCTTTGGACAGGTGACATTTGGGCTCAGGACCCTTAGAATACAGAACATAGGGCAGAAACAGGCCCCTTGGCCCATAATGTCCATGCTGAAGATTATGCCAATTTACTAAACTTAACCAGCACATGGTCCACATTCCTCCATTCACTGTTTGTCCATTCACCTATCTAATAGCCCCTTAAATGCCCCTAGAGTGATTGCCACCAGAGCCGCCTCTGACAACGCAATAACAAATCCATGTCAGGCTGCTCAGTGGATGGGTCTCCCCTACTGTGAGAGCAGTGTGACAGAATGACTGCCATGTCTTTACACATGTACTTTCACACATTTCCACATTTCCGCCAGCACTTTGTGTTTTGTGCAAGATCCCAGCAGCTGCAATTCCTTGTGTTTAACAACCTTTCAATGATAGACACACAGTGCTGGACTAACTCAGTAGACCAGGGCAGCATCTCTGGAGAAAAAGGGTGGGTGACGTTTTCAGTCGGGACCCTTCAGGCTCTTCCTCCAGTGATGCTGTTTGACCCACTGAATTACTCCAGGAGAGTGTGTCTATCTTTGGTATATACTAGCATCTGCCATTCCTTTCTACACCGTTTCAAGGATATGCCCTTCACTAGACTCAACCAAATGCACTTATTGGAAACATTGGACTTTTCCCTTTAGATGAGGGATTTTAGTAAAATAAATAAGGGGAAACAATGGGAGGATCAGTAAACAAAGAGGCACTGATTTATGGCAATAGAGAAAATAATCAATAATGAACAAAAACCTAAAGGAGAGATAAAAGCCAAGCAGATTGTATTGAAGCTGCATACCACAGGGAGTAGACTACAACAGGAATGCTGCACCCAATTACGACCATTGCCTACTGCATTTCAGAGAGGATGTGGGAGATCCAGAGATGATGCAGAAAACACCAGCCAAAATTATTTCAGATTTGAATGATTACATTTCTCAGGACAGATTAGAAATATTTTGGGTTCTGTTATTTGAAACAAAGAAGGTGAGGGGCGATTTGCTTTGGGGGTACCAGATTACGATGAGATTGGACAGGGTGAAGAGTGGGAATCTTGCATCACTAATGGATGATTAAAGGAGCAGGGGACCCAGGTTTAAAATATTGGGTGGAAAATCAAAGTGAGAGATCAGGAAAAAAGAAATCATGCAACACCTGGTTATGATCTGCACTCACTTTCTCAGAAGATCTAGCATACACGTCGGGTTAAATGGACTTCTTTGCAAAAGGTACAGAAGTTTGAAAGTGTGCATCACCAGACTCAGGAACTGCTTCTTCCCCTCTGTTATCAGGCTTCTGAACGGACTTCAGAAATGGACGTGTGTAGGAAGGAACAACAGATGCTGGTTTACACCGGATAGACACAAAATGGTGGAGTAACTCAGCAGGTCAGGCAACTTCTCTGGAGAAAAGGAATAGGTGATGTTTCAGGTCGAGACCCTTCTTTAGGGCCTTGACCCAAACATCATCTATTCCTTTTCTCCAGAGATGTTGCCTGACCCTCTGAGTTACTCCAGCATTTTTGTGTCTCTCTTCAGAAATGGACTTCCTTGCAGATCTGTCTTGTTGCATATCTCCATTAGAACATAGAACAGTACAGCACATGAACAGACCCTTCAGCCCACAATGTTTGTGTCGAACATGATGCCTGGACCATCACTTATCTACCTGCATATAACCCATATCCCTCCATTCCCTGCATATCCATATGCCTATCCAAAAGTTTTTTTTAATGTCACTAACGATTTGCTTCAACCACTACCCTCAGTGAGTTGCAGGGCCTCACCACCTTTTGTGTAAAAAACATGCCCCACATATCTCCATTAAACTTTGCCCCTATCACCTTCAAGCTATGCCCTCTAGTATTTGATTTTTCCCTCTGGGGACAAAGGTTCTGACTGTCTACCCTGTCCATGCCTCCCATAATTTTATATACATTTATCAGGTCTCCCCTAACCTCCAGCATTCCAGAAAAAAAAATCTCTCCCTGTAGTCAATGCTCCCTTATTCATTGTTATATCTCTGTTCTTTCTGGGCTTCTATGTTCTACTCTCAATGTGACATACCATCACTTCTCCTAAACTCCATCTTATCAAGCCCATATGAAAATAATTTTAAACACTTCTTCGTATCTGTACCCACCATCACCCCTGGCAACACGTTCCAGGCAGTCACTACCCACTGAGTAAAAATCTTAACCTGCACGTCTCCTTTAACTTTGCCCCTCTCACCTTAAAGCTATGGCCTCTGGTCTTTAACCTATACACCCTGGGGAAAAAAAGGTTCAGACTGTCCACTCCTGTCTATGCCTCCCATAAGTTTATCTACTTGTATCAGCTGACATGTGATTGCTTCATTCCACTGCCGTCTCAGTGTCCATGTCTGTGAGCAGCTGCCATGTGGCTCAACCTCCTTCCACATACTTCCTTTCCTCTTCTTCACAGCCCTGTCACTAAGGCAGAGTGGGAACGTGTCCTACCTCTCAGAGAAAGTCCTGGATCCGAAAACAGCTGGTTAAATTTCCAGGGATGGGTCGAGTTTCGAGCAGGGCACTGTGGGTGCCTTCGAGTTGGAAGGTCGTGGATTAAGTCCAGCTCCAGGGACATCAATATGTAATAAGACCACAGTAAAGGAGCAGTGCAAGGCACATGGCCCCTGACACCTGCTGTTTCAGTCAAGAAAGCCATGGGGAATCATCCATTTCAATTTCACTTTCTCACCTGATCTCCATTTCCCTCAACGTACTTGGTGTCCAAAAATCCATTGATTTCTGTCTTCAATACAAGGCTGATTGTCCATGAAATTAAGGCCATGTGGGTGGAGAATGGCTTGGAGATTAGAAACCAGAGTCAGGCTAAAAGGAAGATAGACACAAAAAGCTGGAGTAACTCAGCGGGACAGGCAGCATCCCTGAAGAGAAGGAATGGTGACGTTTCGGGTCGAGACCCCTCTTCAGACTGGTTAGGGATAAGTGAAATGAGAGATATAGACGGTGATGTGGAGAAATAAAGAACAATGAATGAAAGATATGCAAAAAAGTAACGATGATGAAGGAAATAGGCGTGAAAATGGGTGAAAATGAAAATGGTGAAAATGAGAAACTAGTGTGACTTGGGTGGGGGAGGGATAGAGAGAGAGAGAGGGAATGCCGGGGCTACCTGAGGTGAGAGAAATCAATATTCATACCACTGGGCTGTAAGCTGCCCAAGTGAAATATGAGATGCTGTTCCTCCAATTTGCGTTTAACCTCACTCTGACAATAGAAGAGACCGAGGACAGAAAGGTCTGTTTGGGAATGGGAAGGAGAATTAAAGTGTCCAGCAACCGGGAGATCAGGTTGGTACATGCTGGCTGAGCGAAGGTGTTCCGTGAAACGATTGCCCAGTCTGTGTTTGGTCTCGCTGATGTATAAGAGTCCACATCTTGAACAACGGATACAGTAGATGAGGTTGGAGGAGGTGCACGTGAACCTCTGCCTAACCTGAAAGGACTGTCGGGGTCCCTGGACAGAGGAGGTATAGGGACAGGTGTTGCATCTTCTGCGTTGCAGGGAAAGGTACTTGGGGAGGGGGTGGTTTGGGTGGGAAGGGATGAGTTAACCTGGGAGTTGCGGAGGGAACGGTCTCTGCGAAAGGCAGAGAGAGGTGGAAATGAGAAAATGTGGCTAGTGGTGGGATCCCGTTGGAGGTGGCAGAAATTTCAGAGGATTATGTGTTGTATGCGACGGCTGATGGGGTGGAAGGTAAGGACAAGGGGGACTGTCTTTGTTGCGACTACGGGGAGGGGGAACAAGAGCGGAGCCGCTGGTTACCGAGGAGACACGAGTGAGGGCCTCATCTATGATGGGAGAGGGGAACCCCTGTTCCCTTAAGAATGAGGACATCTCGGATGTCCTGATATGGAACACCTCATCTTGGGCATAGATGCGGTGTAGACGGAGGAATTGGGAGTAGGAGATAACAGTCTTTGCAGGAAACAGGGTGGGAAGAAATGTAGTCGAGATAGTTGTGGGATCAATAGGTTTGTAATAGATGTCGGTCAATAGCCTATTTCTTGTGATGGAGACTGTGAGTTCAAGAAAGGGGAGGGAGGTGTCGGAGGCACCGATGCAGTCATCAATGTAACGGAGATAGAGTTCGGGGATAGTGCCAGTGTAATGCTGGAACAGGGATTGTTCAACTTACCCTACAAAGTGTCAGGCACAGCTGGAGCCCATGCAGGTGCCCAAAGCTACGCCTTAGACTTGTAGGAAGTGGGAGGAGTCAAAGGACAAGTTGTTGAGGGTGAGGACCATCTCCGCTAGGCGGAGTAGAGTGTTAGTCGAGGGAAATTGGATGGTTCAGCGGTCGAGGAAGAAACGGAGGGCTTTAAGGCCTTCCTGGTGGGGGATGAACATCCACAGTAAAGATGAGGGAGTGGGGGCTCAGAAAGCGGAAGTCATTAAAGAGATGAAGGGCATGTGAGGTATCTTGGACATAGGTCGGGAGAGATTGGACCAGGGGGGATAGGATGGAGTTGAGGTATGTGGAAATCATTTCCGTGAGACAGGAGCAGGCAGAAACAATGGGTCTGCCAGGGCAGTTGTGTTTGTGGATTTTGGGGAGAAGGTAAAAACGGGCTGTGCGGGGCTGGGAAACGATAATGTTGGAGGCTGTGGAAGGCAAACAGCCAGAAGTGATGAAATCAGTAATAGTGTTTGAGATTAAGGCCTGGTGCTCATCTGTGGGATCATGGTCCAAGGATAGGTAGGAGGAGGTGTCTGAGAGTTGTGGCCTGGCCTCATCCCGGTAGAGGTCAGCGCGCCAGATTACCGCGGCACCTCCCTTGTCGGCGGGTTTGATTATAATGTCAGGTTTGCTGCAAAGTGAGCGGAGGGATGTACGTTCAGAGGGGGTGAGGTTGGAGTAGGTAAGGGGAGTGGAAAAGTTGAGACGGTTGATGTCACGCCAGCAGTTAGAAATAAAGAGGTCCAGCGAAGGTAGAAGGCCATCTGGGGGAGTCCAAGAGGAGGGAGACCAGTGAAGATGGGAGAAGGGGTCATCACTGGGTGGTGAAAACTCCTTCCCATAGAAAAAGGCGTGGAGATGGAGGCAACGGATGGAAAGCTCTACGTCGTGGAGGATCCGGAACTTGAGGTGGGGACGGAGGGGAACTAAGGTGAGGTCTCTGTTGAGGACAGACCGTTCCGTATCAGAAAGGGGGAGGTCAGGGGGGATGGTGAAGACACAACAAGGGTAGGGGTTGGAGTCAGAGGGGGGCCGGGGAGTGGACAAAGGCCGAGGCGAGATCTGGTGGGGGGATGGTGGGTGTTCAGAGAGGAGGGGAGCGTGAGGACTATTGTATGGGTGGGGTGTGGTGGGGGTAACCTGGTTAAAAGAGGGGGAAGGGGAAGACCCATCATTACTGAGGTTCCCTGTAGGAGGGGGAGAGCAGTAGGACCCAGCAGAGTCAGGCCACCTTGTGATGGGGTCTGTATCGTGGAGGCTGTGGGTCGGGTGCTGAGCCTGAATAAAAGGAATCTTCTCAGACAGAAGTGATGTGATGTGATGTTCCAGCAGGTCTGGTCTTATTTGCCATCTCAGTAAGCGATCTGAACTTTAGGAATGAAGGCACCTTATGCACAGAATACAAAGCAGAGAGGTGGTGTTGATTTGAAACTGGTTGCCAAGCTGATGTTAGTAGAGTTAAGAGTTGTCATATGTAGCAAAATAGAACAATGAGATTAGTTTTTTTGAGATACAGCGCGGAAACAGGCATCAGACAATAGACAATAGGCAATAGGTGCAGGAGGAGGCCATTCGGCCCTTCGAGCCAGCACCGCCATTCAATATGATCATGGCTGATCATTCTCAATCAGTACCCCGTTCCTGCCTTCTCCCCATACCCTCTGACTCCGCTATCCTTAAGAGTATCTAGCTCTCTCTTGAATGCATTCAGAGAATTGGCCTCCACTGCCTTCTGAGGCAGAGAATTCCACAGATTTACAACTCTCTGACTGAAAAAGTGTTTCCTCATCTCAGTTCTAAATGGCCTACCCCTTATTCTTAAACTGTGGCCCCTTGTTCTGGACTCCCCCAACATTGGGAACATGTTTCCTGCCTCTAACGTGTCCAACCCCTTAATAATCTTATACGTTTCGATAAGATCTCCTCATCCTTCTAAATGAAGGATCCACGAGCCCACTGAGTCTGCACTGACCAGAGATCCCCGTATATCTATTACAAGTTAATTGGCACACACTTACAGTGGCAGCTCTAAAACTAGCACACTCTAATTGCAACTCCCTATCATCATATGCATACTCTCACACGTGAGAGTATCTATCTATGTGTATCTAGGCTTTAGACTTTAGTCTTTAGACTTTAGAAATACACCACGGAAACAGGCCCTTTGACCCACTGAATCCACGCCAACTAACGATCCCCGACACCTGCACTATCCTATACACCAGGGACAATATTTTACCATTTAACCGAAGCTAGTTAACCTACAAACTGGTATGTCTTTGGAGTGTGGGAGGAAACCAGAGCACCTGGAGAAAACCCACATGGTCATGGGGAGAAGGTACAAACTCCATACAGACAGCACCCATTGTCAGGATCAAACCCAGGTCTCTGGCACCTTAAGGCAGCAATTCTACCACAACGCCACTGTGCCGACCAATTTTTACTTGCAAGAAATTCTTACTTGCAGCAGCACAACAGGTTTGTAAACACAGTACTCAATGGATAATGTAATAAACAAACAAAAAAGTTCAATAAATAAAGAAAAACCCAATTTGTGCAAAAAAACAAAACAAAAACCCAAAGTTCCTGGAGCAATCAAAGCAGTTTCTAATTTGGAGTTTAGTTGCAGTTCAGTAAGTTCAATAGCCTAATAATTGTAAGGAATAAGCTGTTCCTGAACCTGGACGTTACAGTTATCAGGCTCCTGCACCTTCTTCCCGATGGCAGATTATTGTACACAGATGCCTTCTGGAGTACGACATTCGCAGTGGTGCAGCGGTAGAGTTGCTGCCTTACTACTGCCTTCAGTCCCGACTATGGGTGCGGTCTGTGCAGAGTTTGTATGTTCTCCTTGTGACCACATGGGTTTTCTCTGGGTGCTCCGGTTTCCTCCCACATTCCAAACACATGCAGGTTTGTAGGTTAATTTGGCTTCTGTAAATTGTCCCTTCGCGTGTAGGATAGAACTAGTGTTCGGGGTGATTGCTAGTCGGCGCAGGCTTGGTGGGTCGAAGGGCCTATTTCCACGCTTTACCTCTAATCTAAACTAAAAATTTAGTTTTGGGCATTGTATCTCAGAGGGGATGTGTGAGCTTAGATCTGGACAGAGCAATGAGATTCAGATCTTCATAAGATACAAGCCAAGGGCTCTGTGATTACCCACTGTGTGAACTCTCTCTGTGAAACAACTCTTGCATTTCAACTGAGCAGTGTTGAACAGAGACCTGTAGACACAAGGTCAACAGTGCTGGTATAATTCAGTGGGTCAGGCAGCATCTCTGGAGAACGTGGATAGGTGATGTTTCAGATGTGGACTTTTCTTCAGATGCCCACACTTCCCGTCCAGCTTTCTCTCCCCACACCCAATGCAATCGGTCTGAAGAAGGGTCCCGACCCAAAACGCCACCTATCCATATTTACCAGAGATATCTGCCTGACCCGCTGAGTTACCCCAGCACTTTGTGTCCTTTTTAGCATTAAATGGAGAACAATTTGACGATCCATAGCTATTCATGTTATAAGTAGCAATTATGCTTCCATGTAACTATTGTGCAAAGTCATATCAAGTTTCTCACGAGGAGTTACAGGTTCAATGAAAATTTTCCAGCAGCATCATAGACTCAGACAACACACAGAAACATAAATTGTACAAGACGCTGCTTATGCAAGAAAATTGGTGGCCGCAGGTTATGAGCTATATGTAGCAATCCGTAAACTCTGGTAGAAACCAATCAAATAACACCACCGATAATTTTTTAATCAGCAATGGAGATGAGGAGGAATTTCTTTAGCTAGAGGGTGGTGAATCTGCAGAATTCATTGCCACAGACAGTGGTGGGAGCCAAGTCATTGGGTATTTTTAACGTGCAGGTTGATAGCCTCGTTATTAGTAACGGCACCACATGTTACAGGGAGAAGGCAGGAGAATAGGGTTGAAAGGGAAAAAATAGATAAGCTATGAACGAATGGCAGAGAAGACTCGTTGGGCAGAATGGCCCGATTCTGCTCCTGTGACTTTTAGTGTAGGAAGGAGCTGCATAGTTTATACAAAAAGCTGGAGTAACTCAGCAGGACAGAACTCAACATCCCTTCTCTCCAGATACTGCCTGTCCTGCTGAGTTACTCCAGCTTTTTGTGTCTATGGTTTAAACTGGCAGCAGCTGTAGGAAGGAGCCAAATTATGTTAGCGACTCAATGATACAAATGAGCCTGATTTAGACATAACACTCCTTTCTGGTGTGGCTGAATTACCTGTTCCTGCCAAAGTCATTAAATAAGGAATAGCCAGATATAACTGCTCTTTAAGATATCCACAGAATAACAGTAAATATTTAAACTAGCCACAGAGGAGTAGTAAATTTTTATTGAGTACGCAACGTTCTTGAGCTGTTAGCCAACATAATTGGTATGGTGCAGGAATAAGGTGGCTTGAGCAGAGAGGAATGAATTGTATTTCTCCAACACTTTTAACTGACCTTCGTTAGTTAGAGGAAAAACAGATCAGATAGAATTGCCTAATTCTGCTCCTATGCCTTATTGTCTTATGAACTTGTGAACTCTAGGCAGCATGTAGGGAGGGGATGGATAGACAAGGTTTTGGGTCTGTCCAGTCTGTCCTGAAATTATCTCAAAAAGTCTTGATCCGTAAAGTCACTTGTCCATTCCCTCCACAGATGTTGCCTGACTTGTGGAGTTCCTCCAGCACTTTGTGCTTTTGTCAAGATTTCAGCATCTACAGTTCCTTGTGTTCCCTTACTCTAGTCTTGAGCAGATTCCTGGCAGATTACTTGGCCAAGGCTCTGCGCTTCTCATGAAAGGAGAAATAAATTATCACGTTGTGGGTGCAGAACAATTATTTATAGTAAATAATCAATGTGTGTAAACCAGTTCCATTCCAGAAAAAGTATTTACAACTCACACAGCTTCATCTGGGATTAATTTGCAGGATAAATACTCTCACTCTGATCTAATCATTAAACTAGAGGGTAGCACTGTGGCCAGCATTTCTATCTGCAATGTGTTTCTTGTGCGCCTGTATAATACAACTATTTTCGGTGGTCATGATGTGCCTGTTTACACTGTTCACAGTGATGTGAATACAAGGAACTGCAGACGCTGGTTTACAAAAATCCCCACAAAGTTCTGTAGTAACTCAATGGGTCAGGCAGCATCTATAGAGAATGTTTTGCAACGGGACTTTCTTCAGGTTGATTCGAGTGGGCGGGGGGATGTGGGGGCGGGGGGGTCGGGAGAAAGCTGGGAAAGAGAAGTGGAGGGAGGTCAAAGCCTGGCAAGTGGTACCTGTAGGTGGAGAAACAAGGAGCTGCAGAAGCTGGTTTACAAAATAAACCACAAAGTTCTGAAGTAACTCAGCGAGTCAGGTCGCATCTCTGGAGAACATCAATAGGTGACGTTTCAGGTTGTTACCCTTCTTCGGAATTCACAGTTTTCCTATTTTTGGAAACTATACACAACGCAACTTCTAATGATGCACCTGGTTTCTATGCGGGTAGTTAAAGCCTGCCTGTTTAGTGTAACCTGTTAACTGTGCAGCTGCTTATAATGCACTGTTACATTTGGTCACAGTTATCCGATTCAAATGGTACCTGTTTACTGGCCACTTACTTACACCTTTTCACGATATACCTATTTACTCTATTTCAGTTACACTTATTCATACTTCACCAGTTTGCATTGCAGCTGTTTATGTAATTAAATAACTGTGTAGTTATTTATTGCATATCTGCTTGCAGCAAACCTCTTTGCTCTATAGCAACAGGGAAAAGTAGATGCTGGCTTCCTAAAAAAGACACAAAGTGCTGGAGTAACTCAGCGGCTTAGGCAGCATCTCTGGAGAACGTGGATAGATTATGGATAGATAGTTTCAGGCAAGAAATCAGGGGAAAAGATCACCTGCCAATAACCCCTCCTCCCCCATCTGTATCCACCTATCACTTGCCAGGCTTTGTCCTCGCTCACCTCTCTTCCAGCTTTCTCCTACCCCCGATAATCAGTCTGACCAAGGGTCCTGACCTGAAGCATCATCTATCCATGTTCTCAAGAGATGCTGCCTGACCTACAGAGTTATTCCAGCATTTTGTGTCTTATTTTTAGTTAAGCTTAGTTTAGAGATACAGCGTGGAAACAGGCCCTTCGGCCCATTGAGTCCACGCTGACCAACGATCACCTGCACACTACTTCTATCCTATATTCTAGGAACAATTTGCAGAAGCCAATTAACCTACAAGCCTGCACATGTGGAATAGTTTATGTTATATTAATAATATCAAATTATATTGTGTATGTTATAGTATATTATATGAAATATCAGTATGTTAGATTAATTATATATTATATTATATTATAAACCTGTGCACATTGATCCTGTTTGCAATGCAGGTGTGCACGAGGTGCATGTGTAGAATGCTTACTGCACACCTATCCATGGAGCAGGTAAATTTGGTTTTGAACAGCGAAGCCTGGAGAACTGCAGCCTCCGCCCAGCCATGCAGTCCCGCATGCCCTGACACCTTCTTCTGTCCCCTCTCTCCGCAGATTCGCTGCCAAAGTGCAGGAGTTGCCAGGACTGCTCGGCGGACAATGGCTGCCTGAGCTGCCAGCATCGCCTCTTCCTGCTGATCAGGAGGGAGGGCATCCGTCAGCACGGGGAGTGCATGCACGTCTGCCCTTTGGGCCATTACAGTGTGCGCGGCAAAGATGCCAACCGCTGTCTCAGTAAGTGGGTGCTCCTTCCATCCTCTGCGCTGGCAACCCGTAGGGAACCTGGATTTCAAAGTGCTGGAGTAACTCAGCAGGTCAGGCAGCATCTTTGGGGAACACGATAGACAACATTTGGGGTCCTCTCAGTCCGAAGAAGGGTCTCGACCCGAAATGTCACCTATTCTTTTTCTCTAGAGTTGTTGCTTGACCTGCTGAGTTACTCAAGCATTTTGTGTCTATCTTCAGGGTCGGGACCCTTCTTCAGACTCCAAACATCACCTATCCTTGTCTGCTAGAGATGCTGCATGGAGAACAATGACGGTTTGGCTCAGGATCGCCAAATTACTCCAGCACTTTGTGGTTATTGAGTTATACTGTTTGGATACAGGCCCTTTGATTCAACTTGCCCACACCGGCCAACATGCCCCATCCACACTAGTCCCACCTGCCTGTGTTTGCCCCATATCCCTCTGAACTTATCCTATCCATGTACCTTTCCAAGTGTCTTTTAAATGTTGCTATTACACCTGCCTCAGATAATTCCTCTGGCAACCCATTTCATACACCCACTGTCCTCTGATTGAAAAATATTGCCCCTCAGGTTCCCATTAAATCTTTCCCCTCTTACCTTAAACCTACATCCTCTGGTTCTTGATTCCCCTACCCTGTGTAAAAGACTCTGTGCATTAACCCTATCTATTCCGCTCATGGTCTAAGACATGTCTATAAAATCATTCCTCAGTCTCCTGCGCTCCAAGGAATAGTTCTAGCCTGTAAACCTCTCTTTTAGCTCAGGCCCTTGAGTCCGGGCAACATCCTTGTAAATCTCTGCACTCTTTAAGGCTTAATGACATCTTTCCTACAACAGGGTGACCAAAACCAAACATAATACTCCACGTGTGGCATCACCAACTGTTGATGAGATGTCCCATCAGTTGAACTGCTTGTGTCATATTGAACCCAACTTCAACTCATGTTCTTGGAGCAGATTTAGATCATTCAGCCCATCAAGTTTATTTCGCCATTCAATCATGGCCGATCTATCTTTCCCTCTCAATCCCATTCTTCTGCCTTTTCGCCATAACCCCTGACACCTGTATTAATCAAGGATCTCTCAACCTCCGCCTTAAAAATATCATTGACTTGGCCTCCACAGCTGTCTGAAACAATGAACGTAAAGTCAGGAGTGAAAACCAATTACAATCACATCTTGCATATTCTTTTCAAGCCTGCCCCCAGGATCCTCTATACTTCCCACAGAGCTGAACAGGGCTGAAGTGAAGGGATAATTTTGCCTCCTTTCATTCCACCAGGGTGCAAGGCCGTGGGTTGTGAAGACTGCTTCAGCCGAGAGTTCTGCATCAGGTGTAGACCTGACCACTACCTACTGAAGGGGAAGTGCTACACAACCTGTCCTAAAGGGTCCGCTCCAGAGGCCCGGCTGATGGAATGTGTGGGTACGTTGTTCACCTCTCGCCGAGTCGATTTTAGTGTCATCTTATAGATTCATAGAGTCATGGAGCCTTTAGACTTTAGAGATACAGCACGGAACCAGGCCCTTCAGCTCACCGAGTCCCTGCCGACCAGTGATCACCGGTACACAAACACTATCCTGCACACGAGGGAAAGTATGCAACATTTTTTACCAAAGCCGATTAACCTATAAACCTGTTTGGCTTTGGAGTGTGGGAGGAAACCGGAGCACTCGGAGAAAAATCACGCGGTCACAGGAAGTACTTACAAACTCCGTACAGACAGCACCCCGAATCAGGATTGAAGCCAAATCTCTGGCGCTGTAAGGCAGCAACTCTACCGCTGTGCCACTGTGCCGCCCTGTGTGTCATACAGCCCTCTGTCACACAGCCTGAAAACAGGCCCTTCGGCCCAACCTCCCCACGCCAACTGACATACACTAGTCCATCTACACTAGTCCCAGGTGTTTGCATTTGGCCCATATCCTTCTAAACCTATCCTATCCATGTACTTGTATCAATGTTTTTTAAACATTTAGTTCAGAAATACAGCTTAGTTTAGTTTAATTTTGAGACAGAGCATGGAATCAGGCCCTTGAGGTCCATAAAGTTCACGCGGACCATCAATCACCTGTACACTGGTTCTATCCTACAAACTTGGGGCACTTTACACATGCCATTTGACCTACAAACCTGCACATCTTTGGAATATGGGAGGAAATCAGTGCATCCGGAGAAAACCCAAGCGATCACAGATAGAATGTACAAACTGACAGTACCATAGTCACGATTGAACCTGGGTCTCTGGTGCTGTGAGGCAGCAGCTCTCTTGCTCTGCCACTGTGCCGCCCAAGTACAGTGTGGTACAGGCACAATTATTTTTTTTCCTGCAGCAACATCACAGGCACATAGAGACAAACAACGCACAAAGACACAAGCAAACACACAGATGCTGGAGTACCTTAGCAGGTCAGGCAGCATCTCTGAGGGAACGGACAGCAACGTTTTGGGTCAGGCTCCTTCTTCAGAATGATTGCAGCAGTCAAGGGTGGTTTATAGTCATATGCACCAAAACAGAACAATGAAATTCTTACTTGCAGCAGCATTACAGGCCTGTGAACACAATCCTCATCGATAACAGAATAAAGGAAAAAATGTTCAATAAACTAAAAAGTTGTCCTCAGCTTCTTATTAAATCTTGCCCCTCTCACCATAAATCTGTGTCCTCTGGTTCTTGATTCCCCTATTCTGGGTAAAAGATTGTGCACTCACCTTATCTATTCTCCTCTTGATCTTGTACACCTCTATAAGATCACCCCTCAGCCTCCTGCGCTCCAAGGAACAGTCTTAGCCTGCCCAACCTCTCCCTATAGCTCAGGCCCTCGAGTCCCGGTAACATCCTCTTAAATCTTCTCTGCACTCTTTGCAGCTTAACCACATAATTAAGCTTCGTGAAAAAAACCCTCTGGTGACTGTTTTGTTGCCTTTCTGACTTTTCTTCAGACGGATGCGAGGTGGGGCCGTGGAGTGAGTGGGGTCCCTGCGTTAGGAACCAGCAGACGTGTGGTTACAAGTGGGGGACCGAGACCAGGACACGACAAGAGCTCTCGGCTTCAATCAATCGCTCGGAGCCCTGTGTTGCCCTGACGATGTCGAGGAGGTGCAGAATAAGGAGAAGACACTGCCCCGGGGGTAAGGTGCTTAGTTTTAGCTTAGTTTTAGTTTCGTTTTAGTTTTCCCGTATAGTTTCAGTATACATTTAGTATAGTTTAATTTATCATTTGTCACATGTAAATTTAATTTAATTTACTTTAGTTTATTATTGTCACGTGTACTGAGGCACAGTGAAAGGTTTTTTGTTGCATGGTATCCAGTCAGTGGAAACATGATTACAATCAAGCCGCACACAATGTACAGATACAGGATAAATGGAATAACGTTTAGTGCAAGATAAAATCCAGTAAAGTCTGAAAAAGGACAGTCCGAGGGTCTCCAATTAAGTAGATGGTAGGTCAGAACAGCTCTCTGGTTGGTGAGAGCGATTCTGACCTACCTCAACAGGCCTTGCGAGTCCCTTATGGGGAATTCAGAACATTACGATTGGTTAAAAAAAAAGACACAGTGCTGGAGTAACTCAGCGGGTCAGGTAGCATCGCGGGAGAATATGGATAGGTGATGTTTCAGGTTCTTCTCTGCTCATTTGACACATTTTGTCTCCTTTTAACTTCTAGCCTTTCCCTTTACTCCACCCGTTCGTCTTTTAAACCCCCTCACTTCTACCTGCCAAGCTTTGTGCCACCCACCCCCTTCTCTGTTCCAGCTTCCTCACCACCACTTCAATCAATCTGAAGAAGGGTCTCGACCTAAAATATTGCCTATCCATTCTCTGTACAGATGCAGCCTGACCTGTTGAGTTCCTCCAGCACTTTGAGAATGCACATCCAGGCAAAATCCTTGCAATAATAATAATGCCTTTATTGTCATTGTACCTAGAGATACAACAAAATTAGGAGAGCTACTCCTGATCAATGCAACCAAAACAAGTTCAAACAAGTTAAAAACACATCCAACACGTCATTTAAATGCTTAAAGTAGTAAATTAATATATATTTATCACACGTAGGTAGAATATTGCACTTGGGAGAATATTGCACTTTAAAATGTAATAAATACTTTAAAAGAAATGAAAGAAAGAAATATTTGCCGAGTGCTCCGTTTTTATCGTGGAATGGATGACAGCATTTCACATGTCGTGTGAATATTTGAGGAATTTAGAGTTCTGATGACCCAGGGAAAGAAACTGTTCTTGAGTCTGTTTGTCCGGCTTTTGATGCACCTGTACCGCCTACCAGAGGGCAGGAGGTTGAACAGGGACTGTCCAGGATGGGAGGGGTCTTTGATTATTTTCCTGGCTCTGCAGAGGCACCGAGAGCTGGAGATGTCTTCCAGGGAAGGCAGAGGGCAGCCGATGATTTTCTGGACAGTTTTGATAACTCTCTGCAGAGCTCTCCTGTCTGCTGCTGAGCAGCCGGCATACCACACTGTGATGCAATATGCCAGCACACTCTCGATGGTGGAGTGGTAGAAGGCCACCAGCAGCTTCTCCTCTAGACTGTTCTTCCTTAGCACTCTCAGGAAGTGCAATCGCTGCTGGGTCTTTTTTACCACCGCTGAAGTGTTGGCAGACCAGGAGAGGTCCTCTGCGATGTGCGTTCCCAGGAATTTGAAGGTGGAAACCCTCTCGACACAGTACCTGTTGATGCAGAGCGGGGCTGGGTCCGCTCTGTGGCTCCTGTAGTCGATAACCATTTCCTTTATTTTGCTGGTGTTAAGTGCCAGGTTGCTTGCAGAACACCACCTCATGTAAGCTGCCTCGTCTCCTCCTGATATGAGTCCGACCACAGTGGTGTCATCCGCGAATTTAATAATGGAGTTTGTGGAGTGGACGGGAATGCAGTCATAAGTGTACAGAGCATAGAGGAGTGGACTCAGCACACAGCCCTGTGCAGAGCCAGTGCTGGGTGTGAGGGTGGAGGAGCAGTGGGGGCCCATTGTGACTGTTTGTGGGCAGTTAGTGAGAAAGTCCTTTATCCAGACGCAAGTGAGAGGGGGGAGTCTAAGTCCGACAGCTTGTTGACTAGTATGTCAGGGATGATCGTATTGAAAGCTGAGCTGCAGTCAATAAAAATAATCCTCACGTAGCTCCCCAGGTGTTCCAGATGGCTCAGTGCAGTGTGGAGGGCTGTGGCAATGGCGTCCTCCGTAGATCTGTTTGCTCCATAAGTTGTATAACTGATTGTAAATCTTCACCGCACTCTTTCCAGCATAATGACAATAACCAGTTCAATTTAATACTCTGATTTTAGTATATACTGTAATTTAGTCATTGGCAGGAGATCCTTGGCTACTTTTAATGGCCAGTTTGTGCAAGGAGTTCTGTGGGGAGAATTTTCCAGAATGTTCGAATTGTGATAAACTCAGTGTTTTAGACTGCCAATTCAGAATTATTACAGGTTAGTCCAGGACTGCGGTCAGACAGGATCATTTTTAGAAGCACTTATTTACTTGTTTACCCGATTCGGTGCAGGCCTTTCATGGGGAGTAGATGTAGATGACCTTGCTCCAAAATTAAGATTGCCTGGAAATTCATTCAGTGGATGAACTAAATGGGGCCAGCAAACTAACTTCAGAATTCCTGTTATAACCAGAACTCTGAATTCTGCACCAACTATGAAACCAGAGCAGGCCTAACATTCTCGCTCACCCAAAACTCATCCTCCGTTCAATAAGTTAACGGCTGTGTCAAACCCACTCGCTCCCTACACCCTTCAATGCCTCCCCTCACCCCTCAATCTCTCCCCACACCCCTCAATCTCTCCCCTCACCCCATAATCTCTCCCCACACCCCTCAATCTCTCCCCACACCCCTCAATCTCTCCCCACACCCCTCAATCTCTCCCCACACCCTCAATCTCTCCCCACGCCCCTCAATCTCTCCCCACACCCCTCAATCTCTCCCCACACCCTCAATCTCTCCCCACGCCCCTCAATCTCTCCCCACACCCTCAATCTCTCCCCACACCCCTCAATCTCTCCCCACACCCTCAATCTCTCCCCACGCCCCTCAATCTCTCCCCACACCCATCAATCTCTCCCCACACCCCTCAATCTCTCCCCACACCGCTCAATCTCTCTCCTTGCCCCTCAATCTCTCCCCCACAACCCTCAATTTCATGATAGTTAAAATTTAGTTTATTTAGTTTTGAAATACTGAGCGGAAACAGACCCTTCAGCCCATCAAGTCCGCGCTGACCAGTGATCACCCCGTATACTCGTACTATATTACACACGAGCGACAATCCACTACATGCAAACCTGTACGTCTTTCGAAACCGGAGCACCTGGGGAAAACCCACGTGGTCACAGGGAGAACACACAAACTCCATACAGGGACCACCCGTAGTCTGGATCGAACCCGGATCTCTGGCACAAAAGTCTAAAGTTATATGTCTTTCCCTCCTCTACCCTTCTCCTCCTAAACCTCTCCTCCTCTACCGCCTCTCTCTCCCCTTACCCCTCTGTGTCCACTTCGTGCTTTCACAGGTTGGGGAACTCGGGTAGTTTGACACGAGTCTTGGAGACGGCTGAGCTTTTGGTAAACGTCTGATTCTAGGTGATCCCAAAATAAAGCACAAGCTTATTTATTTTTTACTTTTTGCCTTACAGATAAAAAAACGCATAGACACAGAGGAAACAAATGGAGGAAGAGACAACAGGCCAGTGGGCAGAGGTCAGAGGATTGTGACGTCTCGTCGTAACGGGGGGGCTTGCTGGTGAAGTGGCGAGGGGGTGGGGGGGATCCAGACAAGGTGGGAGGCAGAGGCACACCGCACACCAACAGGAATAGGTTCAGAGATGGATGGTGGACTTTGTGCAGACTTTGCCAAACCTGTAACCTCCTTCTCCTTCATCTCCCAAAAGGTTGTGGATGCCCAGGTTAGATGGAATTATCCACGCTGAGGGGAAGCAATTGCATACACGGTTAGAGGCAGTCAGCCTTTCATTCCCTCCCCAACCTACCACCCTTGCCCATCCCACTCCACACAGCCCCCCTCCCACTCCTAACCCTATGCCTCCTCCACCCCTCCCTCCCCTCCTCACCTTCCTCCACCTCCTTCTATCCCCCTCCCTCTACCCTCCTCTCCCTCCTTCTCCTCTACCTCCACCTCCCCACCCCTTTCTCTCACCCCTTCTCCCCCTCCCTCCTCTACCCCTTTCACTCCACCCCTTTCCTCCTCTCCTCCCCCCTCTCCCTGCTCACCCCATCCCTCTCCCACACCAACCACCATTATCGCTCCCTCCCCTTTCCACTCCCTACTTTTATCTCTCCCTGCCTCTCCTCCACCTCCTAACCTACCTCTGTTCCCCACCACAGCTCCCATCCCTCTCTTCACCCACTTGCCCTCTTTACCATATCCCAAATCAACTGCTTTCCTGCATCCACCTCCCCACAAGCTTATGCCCCTCTCTGTCTCTTGCCACTTTCATTCCCCTTTTCTATCCCACTTTCCCCAAGTCTTTCCTTTTTGCCCTTTCTCTTCTATTTTTCAATTCTCTCCCTCTTTCTTTCCCACTCTCCCACCCCAACCCACCCCTTCCCCGCATCATCATCTATTTTCTTTAAAACACTCCTCAAAACCTACCTTTGATCAAATAATTAGACACCCTTCATGTATCCTTGTGGGTCTTGGTATCAGACCTTGTTCGCTCCCCCTCAGTGAAACATCCTGGGATGGTCTACCAGGTGGAAGGTGTTGTTCTGATGGAAACAGGTGTCTGGGAAGAGGCCAGGAGGTGAGATATCAGCCATGCTCCGTTAGAGCTGTGTCTCTGGGAGAATAAAGCATCCATGTTGACTTTAACCTTCCCTCTGCGCTCACACCTTTGCACGTGTTACCTGAGCTACATTTCAGACCTGGACTACCCACCACATCTCTCCCAAGGCTCCATCGGTAACCCCAAACCACTGTGTTGGTTAATCCTCAGCAGGAGACTTTGTCATGGCCCAATTACAGGAAAAGACATTGGTCCCTCAGCGCCAGCTAGTTCATACGACATCCTTGTGTGTATATTGCTATCGAGGGGGCGTGCGAGAAGATGGACAGAACATATTTCGATCGGCCATCCTTGCCTTCCTTCTTGTATACAAAAGAGGTTCAATGTTTTAAAGCAGATACAAGCATTGGCCTCAATGTGAATTGATTGATTGGAAGATGCAGCCTGGATATATGCCATTCGGCGCACAGAGTTCACACTGACCATCGATCACCCGTTCACACTAGTTCAATGTTATCCCACATTCTCATCCACTCCCTACACACATGGGGCAATTTTACAGCGGGCCAATCAAACTCGTATGTCTTTAGGATGTGGGAGGGAACCGGAGCACCCGGAGGAAACCTACACCCACGCGGTCACGGGGGGAGCGTGCAAATTCCACACAGACAGCACCCGAGGTCAGGATGGAACCTGGGTCTCTGCTGTTTTGAGGCAGCACCTCCAGCAGCTGTGCCACTGTACCACCCTATTTCACACAGTTTTCCTGTTTAACCAACTTATTCATGTAAAAGTTGACAATCAAACTTGTTTACTCAGTACATCCAGAATGACAAATATAATTACAGTATAACATAGAATTATTTAACTGTTAAGATAACATACAATTTGATTTTCCTGGTCCAATTAATGTATAACTTTGCTTTATAAATATATATACATATTCAAATATTCTCAGTGAAAGGTTGTGTTGTGGATAAACTATTATTGTTGTGTTTTTTTATTGACATCCAGTTGTTCTCATGTGATTGACATGATCAGATAAAGTTGTTAAACCATTATAATTATTTTGCAGTTATGACTGATTCTCCTGTCCCTGTGTCTGGGTTACTGTAATGTTCAGGGGCCAATGATGTGCTTCTGTGATAGTCCTTTAGAAATACAGAGATACAGCACAGAAACAGGTCCTTCAGCCCACCGTGCCGACCAACGATCACCCCGTACACTCGCACTATTCTACACACCAGGGGCAATTTACAATTTACCGAAGGCAATTCACTTACAAACCTGCAAGTCTTTGAAGTGTGGGAGGAAACCGGAGCACCCAGAGAAAACCCACGCGGTCACTTGGAGAATGTACAAACTCCGCACAGACAGCATCCATAGTCTGGATTGAACCCGGGTCTCTGGCGCAGTAAGGCAGCAACTCTGCCGCTGCACCACTGTGCCGCCCTAGAGCAACAGACGTGACAGTGCTGTGAGAGAGAGGTGAGAGTGGGGGTCAGAGCCAAGGAGGGAATGCATAATGCGTGCAATATGTTTGTCATCCATCACCTCTCTAGTCCCCCTGATCCATTCCCTTCCTTCATACACATCTCCCGTCCTCGGGTCCTGCATTTCCCTTTTATCCCCCCACTTTCCCTTTCACCTCTCACCTGTTCCCTCTCACCTCTATCCCTGCTTCTGGCTTTACACCACCCCTCCTCCTCTCCTTACCTGATACCCGTTTGTCTCCTTTTCTCCTTTACCCTCTATTACTTACTCCATCCACCTGCCAATCAAGCCCCCCCCCCCCACCACCTATATCCACCGATCACTTGCAGGCTTGGTCTCGCCTGCACCTCTCTTTTCCAGCTTTCTCCCACCTATATCAACTTCAGTCTGAAGAATGGTCCCGATCCGAATCGACGTCTGTCCATTTCCTCCACAGATGCTGCCTGCCTGCTGAGTTCATCCAGTGCTTTGTGTTTTGCTCGGGATTCCAGCATCTGCAGTTCCGAGTGCCTCCACGTTAGCAAGGTCCCTGTGAAAACTGTAATTTAGAACATGTCCAACAGAGGGCAGGCGTTCCACGGACTACATTGTGTCTTGGACCCGTGAGAACTCTGAGAACGAGAGCTTTTCTTTGGACGAGAGAGAAACAGCGCGGAAACATGCTCTTTGGCCATTTACCGAAGCCAATTACCCTCCAAACCTGTACGTCTTTGGAATGTGGGAGGAAACCGAGCATCCGGAGAAAACCCACGCGGTCACAGGGACAATATATAAACTCGGTACAGGCAGCACCCCGAGTCAGGATCGAACCTGGCTCTCTGGCGCTGCAAGGCGGCCAATCAAGGCTCGCCACTGTGGCTCCCCTTCAATGGGGAATTGTGAGGAAAAGGCAATGATAATATATATATATATATGACATAGATAAGCTGGCAAGGCTAGAGAAACATACGAACATCTGTAAACATGAACATACAAATCAGGAGCAAGAATAGATAGACCATTCAGCTCCGCAATCATCCCCCACCTTCAATAAGGTTTAGGTAACTTTAGAAACAAGGAACTGCAGATGCTAGATTATAAAAATAGATGCAAAGTGCTGGAGTAATTCAGCGGGTCAGGCAGCATCTCTGGAAAACATGGATAGGTGATATATTCACAAAATGCTGGAGTAACTCAGCAGGTCAGGCAGCATCTCGGGAGAGAAGGAATGGGTGACGTTTCGGGTCGAGACCCTTCAGTTTGAAGAAGAAGTTACTCCAGCATTTTGTGAATAAATCGATTTGTACCAGCATCTGCAGTTATTTTCTTATACTATGGATAGGTGATATTTCGGGTCAGGTTCATTAGACCATATGACAGAGGGGCAGGATTAGGCCATTCGGCCTTTCGAGTCTGCTCTGCAATTCAATCGTGGCTGCTCTATCATTCAGTCATAGCAATTTCCCCTCTCACTCACATTCTCCTGCCTTCTGGACATGCATTTGAGTGCAGTGTTTTATGTTCCACTTTGTACCTATTCAGCCTGTCCACGGAGTGGCGGTGCAGGTTCGTCTGGAGCCCGGACACTGCCCCATCCACATTTGTCAGCAATGTCTCTCTCACACCCCCCTGTGCTCTGAAACTCGGGGACCGGGGCGGGTGAGCGGTGACCAGAGGAGGGACAGACACTCCGGCGGCTGCACACACACACACACACACACACACCATCCCACATCGAACCCACATCTAACGCCACGGATAGACACAAAGTGCTGGAGTAACTCAGTGTGTCAGGCAGCATCTCTGGAGAAAACTCTCTGCTCCCCATCTCTGGTCCCACACACCCACCCACTATCGCCTCCTCTCTCCCCCCCCCCCCCCCCCCCCCCCCAGCCCCCCCCCCCCCACCTCTCCTCCCGCTCCCCCATCCACCCATCCTCTCCCGACCCCCCTCCCGCGCCCCCAATCACGCTCTCCCCCACCCATACTCTCCCCCCGCCCCGAAGCTCCGATCGCCTCCTCTCCGCAGCTGGTCTCCCGCTGGGACGGGACAAGGTGGGCGAGGGGGGAGGAGGAGAGGAGACGATGCATCGCGTCTTGGCTGGTCTTCCATCCCGTCTCTGTGAACGTTGAGGAGAGGAGAGGAGAGGAGAGGAGGGAGAAGGGGGAGAGGGGGGCGGGAGGGAAGGAAAGGGAGGGATAGAGAGGGATAGAGGTGGGAGAGGGGGGGTGGAGGGAGGGGGAGAGGGAATACAAAAGAGAGAGAGAGTGAGGCAGGCGGAAAGTGACCAACAGCGAGAGGAGGGCAGAGAGAGAAATAGAAAGAGAGGAAAAGAGAGAGGGAGAGAAAGACAGAGGAAAAGAGAGAAACGCAGAGATAAAGAGAGAGTGGGACACAACGATAAAGATAGTTAACGAGAGAGGGAGAGAGAGACGGAGAGGGAGAGAGAGACGGAGAGAGGGAGAGAGAGACGGAGAGAGGGAGAGAGAGACGGAGAGAGGGAGAGAGAGACGGAGAGAGGGGGACAGAAAGAAAGTTAACGAGGAAAGAAGAAGAGGGACAAGAGGAAGACCGAGAGAGACAAAGAGGTGACATCTACACCAGAGGATAGATAGAAAGAGAAAGTATAAAGGAGTGAGAGACGGAGGATGTGAGGAGCGGGCCTCCTGAGAGGCAGTGCCGGTGTCCGGGCCGGGAGGATCCAGGTTGCCCGGGGAAGGGGGGCAGGTTGAGGGGTAGGGGGGTGATTTACCCGGGGCTGCGGGATGTGGGTTTGCGCCGTCGCTCTGTCAGTCCTGGGCGCCTGGTTGAGTTTGGGGCGGGCGATAGGCGGGCGGCGAGGGGCCGAGGGGCCGGCGGGGGATGGCCAGTGGGCTCCCTGCAGCTTCACCTTCCTGCTGCCCGCCCCGGAGACGGGCCGAGCGGCCGGCCGGCGCGACATCAAGGTCCTGCAGCGGGACTGGCCGCTGAGCCAGGCCGGCGTCTCGGATCAGAAACTCCGCCAACTGGAGACGTCCACCCGCAACAATAGCCAGTGGCTGCACAAGGTGAGACCGAGCCCACCCATGTCTCCCCTCCACCAACCCCCCCGTCTCCCCTCCACCCACCCCGGTCTCCCCTCCACCCACCCCGGTCTCCCCTCCACCCACCCCGGTTTCCCCTCCACCCACCCCGGTTTCCCCTCCACCCACCCACGTCTCCCCTCCACCCACCCCCGTCTCCCCTCCACCCACCCCGGTTTCCCCTCCACCCACCCACGTCTCCCCTCCACCCACCCCCGTCTCCCCTCCACCCACCCCCGTCTCCCCTCCACCCACCCCCGTCTCCCCTCCACCCACCCACGTCTCCCCTCCACCCACCCACGTCTCCCCTCCACCCACCCACGTCTCCCCTCCACCCATGTCTCCCCTCCACCCACCCCCCGTGTCCCCTCCACCCACCCCGGTCTCCCCTCCACCCACCCCGGTCTCCCCTCCATCCACCCATGTCTCCCCTCCACCCACCCATGTCTCCCCTCCACCCACCCCCGTCTCCCCTCCACCCACCCCCGTCTCCCCTCCACCCACCCCCGTTTCCCCTCCACCCACCCCGGTGTCCCCTCCACCCACCCCGGTGTCCCCTCCACCCACCCTGGTCTCCCCTCCACCCAGTGTCCCCTCCACCCACCCACGTCTTCCCTCCACCCACCCCGGTCTCCCCTCCACCCACCCCGGTCTCCCCTCCACCCACCCCGGTCTTCCCTCGTACGCCCGGCTTAATCCTCAACCGCAGCATAGAGATGGGAACTACTTTCTCAGGTTGGTGAGTCCTGAAATCTATTTCAAACTGCCAGAGGAGGCAATTAACGAGGGTACAGTAACAACGTTTAAAAAACCCTTGGACAGGTACATGGATAGGACAGGCCTGCAGCGAGATGGGCCAAACGCCAACAAGTGGGACGTGTAGATGGGATATCTTGGTGGGCATGGAGGAGTTGGGCCGAAGGGGCTGCCGCCTTGCTGTGCAGCTCAAGGAATCTATGAATGTAGAACTCAGGCAACTTACATTTGGTGATTAGTTAATAAGTCAATAGACAATAGGTGCAGGAGGAGGCCATTCGGCCCTTCATGCCAGCACCACCATTCAATGTGATCATGGCTGATCATTCTCAATCAGTACCCCGTTTCTGCCTTCTCCCCATACCCCCTGACTCCGCTATCCTTAAGAGTATCTAGCTCTCTCTTGAAAGCATCCAGAGAATTGGCCTCCACAGATTACAACTCTCTGACTGAAAAAGTTTTTCCTCATCTCTGTTCTAAATGGCCTACCCCTTATTCTTAAACTGTGGCCCCTGGTTCTGGACTCCCCCAACATTGGGAACATGTTTCCTGCCTCTAACGTGTCCAACCCCTTAATAATCTTATATGTTTCAATAAGATCCCCTCTCATCCTTCTAAATTCCAGTGTATACAAGCCTAGTCGCTCCAGTCTTTCAACATACGACAGTCCCGCCATTCCGGGAATTAGCCTAGTAAACCTACGCTACATGCCCTCATTAGCAAGAATATCCTTCCTCAAATTTGGAGACCAAAACTGCACACAGTACTACAGGTGCGGTCTCACTAGGGCCCTGTACAACTGTAAAAGGACCTCTTTGCTCCTATACTCAACTCCTCTTGTTATGAAGGCCAACATTACATTGGCTTTCTTCACTGCCTGCTGTACCTGCATGCTTCCTTTCAGTGACTGATGCACTAGGACACCCAGATCTCGTTGTACGTCCCCTTTTCCTAACTTGACACCATTCAGATAATAATCTGCCTTCCTATTCTTACCACCAAAGTGGATAACCTCACACTTATCCACATTAAACTGCACCTGCCATACATCCGACCACTCACACAGCCTGTCCAAGTCACCCTGCATCCTCATAGCATCTTCCTCACAGTTCACACTGCCCCCCAGCTTTGTGTCATCTGCAAATTTGCTAATGTTACTTTTAATCCCTTCATCCAAGTCATTAATGTATATTGTAAATAGCTGCGGTCCCAGCACTGAGCCTTGCGGTAACCCACTAGTCACTGCCTGCCATTCTGAAAGGGACCCATTTATCACCAATCTTTGCTTTCTGTCTGCCAACCAATTTTCTATCCATGTCAGTACCCTACCCCCAATACCATGTACCATGTCTCCTATGTGGGACCTTGTCGAAGGCTTTCTGAAAGTCAAGGTACACTACATCCACCGGCTCTCCCCTGTCCATTTTCCTAGTTACATCCTCAAAAAAAAAAGTCCCATTACTTAAAAGGCACAATAACAAGTACTTGGATAGGAAAGGTTTGGAGAGGGATGGGTCCAACACGGATATCTGGGATTAGTTTAGATGGGCAACTTATTCGGCATGGATGAGTTGGGCCAAAGGGCCTGTTCTGCATTGCATGACACTAAGTCTAGGCAAAGCATTGAACCTGCTAACTTACAGAGGGACAACGTGCTGGAGTAACTCAGCAGGTCAGACAACATCTCAGGAGAATATGGATAGGTGACTTTCTGATCAGGCCCCTTCTTCAGGCTGGTTGGGGAGGAGGAAGAAAGCTGGATGAGAGGTGGGGGTGGGGACAAAACCTGGCGATGATAGGTGGATAGAGGTGAGTGGGGTTTGGAATTCCAGAGGGAACAGACCTCCTGTTCAGCCACACCTCATGGGTCAAGCACTGACCTTGGGCAAACACAAAGCCATGGTGCCCACAAGGTTTTCCCAGACTTCAGAATGTCCCCACATTAAAACTGAAGAAGGGTCCCGACCCGAAATGCCATCTGTCCATTCCCTCTACAGATGCTGCCTGACCCGCTGAGTTATGGAACATAGAACAGTAATCACACAAACAGGCCCTTTGGCCAACAACGTCTGTGTCAATGTCTATGGAAGTGAGGCTTTAAAATGCTGAGAACTATATTCTGCACTCTATATCTTCCCCTTTGCTCTACCTATTGTACTTGTGTTTGACTTGGTAGTAACTATGTATAGTAACTGAGCTGATTGGATAGCATGCAGAACAAAGCTTTTCACTGTACCTTGGTCCATGTGGCAATAATAAGCCTAAACCTAAACCGAACACAATGTCAACTCTATTTGCTTGCACATGATCCATATCCCTCCATTCCCTGCATATCGATGTGCTTGTCAAATTGCCTCTAAAACACCGCTATCGTATCTGCCTCCACCACCACCTATGGCACTACGTTCCACTCAACACCTGTGACAATCAGTCTGAAGAAGAGTCCGGACCCGAAACCTCACCTATCCATGTTCTTCAGAGATGCTGCCTGACTCGCTGAGTTACTCCAGCACTTTGTGTCTTTATTTGTAAACCAGCATCTGCAGTTCCTTTTCAGCACCTTGTGTTTTGTGCTTGCCATTTTGGGGCAGATGGCCCATGAATTGGCCAGAGAGCATCATGAGGAGATTTAGGGAGGGGGGATTCACAAGTTCAGGGGCCAGGCAACTGAAGGTGGGACTTCCAGTGGTGGTGTGATTAAAGACAGAGGTGGAGAAGGAATGGAGAGGGGATGTAAAACTGTAGATGCTGGTTTACCAAAAAGCAGATACAGCGTGCTGGAGTAACTCAACAGGTCTGGCAGCATCTCTGGAGAACATGGATAGGTGATGTTTTTTGGGTTGGGACCCTTCTTCAGACTACACAAAAAGACACAAAGTGCTGGAGGAATAGAGAGATAGTGGGCTCTCATCATAGAGGAGATTTGGTGAAGGGAAAGGGAGCGAGGCAGGATGGGAAAGGATGTCTGTGTTTGCCCAAGTGCCAAGCTTCAGGCGAAGGAAACTCCTGCTGTGACAGTCTTTGATCACAGTCTTTGAACATTTTTGCCTCACTCGTTTCGCAGCAGTAGTGCCATTGGAATGTGAGTGAATATCTGCCGCTGTGGGTGTAGCCACCGACTTGTAACCTTTGGTTGTGCTGTCTGGTGGACTTCTGCTCGGGCCATCCCCAGGAGTCCCCTCTCACGGGCCAGAGGGAGGGGGGGTGTCGGAACTGGAGGTGTTCTCCTCAGGGCACCCTGGGATCCGTGACAACTTCACACAGCCCTCTCAGAGGAAGCAGGAGGCTGTGTGTGGGATTTCGTTTGGTTTAGTTAGTTTAGATTAGATTGGATACCAAGGTACAGTGAAAAGCTTTTCATTGCATGCTATCCAGTCAGCGGAAAGGCTACACATGATTACAATCAAAGCGTCCACAGTGTATAGATACAGGATAAAGAGAATAACGTTTAATGTAAGATAAAGTCCAGTAAAGTCCAATTAAAGATAGGCTGAGGGTCTCCAATGAGGTGGATAGTAGCTCAGGACCGCTATCTCATTGTTGATGGGATGGTTCAGTTGCCTGATAACAGCTGGGAAGAAATTGTCCCTGAATCTGGAGGTGTGCATTTTCATACTTCTGTACCTCTTGCCTGAAGGGAGAAGAGAGAGTGACTGGGGTGAGACTGGTCCTTGATTATGCTCTAGGAAGGAATTGCAGATGCTAGTTGATACTGACGATAGACACAAAATGCTGGAGTAACCTAGCGAGACAGGCAACATCTTTGGAGAGAAGGAATGGGTGACCTTTCAGGTTGAGACCCTTCTTCTTCTGAAGGGTCTCGACACGAAACATCATGCATTCCTTCTCTCCAGAGATGCTGCCTGACCCGCTGAGTTACTCCAGCATTTTGTGTCTATCATCCTAGATTATGCTGGTGGCCTTACAGAGGCAGCATAAAGTGCAGATGGTTTGTGTGATGGTCTGTGCTGCGTCCACTACATTCTGCAGTTTCATCCGGCTCTTTCAGATGGTTAGGCAGGGACAGTGTGGGCTCAATGCTGTTAGTTGGCAACGTGTGGGGGGATTGCTACACATCAAAGGCTGCAGCTTTCAGAAACATCCCTCTGAGTCAATCAAAAATAGAGACTTTCGTGAAGGGCAATGTCCATAAATCATGACATCGGAGCAGAATTAGGCCATTCGGTCCATTGCTTCGCCATTCGATCATGGGTGCATTCATAGCAAGAGGATTTGAGTATAGGAGCAGGGAGGTTCTGCTACAGTTGTACAGGGCCTTGGTGAGACCGCACCTGGAGTATTGTGTACAGTTTTGGTCTCCTAATCTGAGGAAAGACATTCTAGCCTTAGAGAGAGTACAGAGAAGGTTCACCAGATTGATCCCTGGGACGGCAGGACTTTCATATGAAGAAAGACTGGATAGACTAGGCTTATACTCGCTGGAATTTAGAAGACTGAGGGGGGATCTTATAGAAACATATAAAATTCTTAAGGGGTTGGAGAGGCTAGATGCGGGAAGATTGTTCCCGATATTGGGGAAGTCGAGAACCAGGAGTCACAGCTTAAGGATAAGGGGGAAGTCTTTTAGGACCGAGATGAGAAAACATTTCTTCACACAAAGAGTGGTGAGTCTGTGGAATTCTCTGCCACAGAAGGTAGTTGAGGCCAGTTCATTGGCTATATTTAAGAGGGAGTTAGATGTGGCCCTTGTGGCTAAAGGGATCAGGGGGTATGGAGAGAAGGCAGGTACAGGTTACTGAGCTGGATGATCAGCCATGATCATATTGAATGGCGGTGCAGGCTCGAAGAGCCGAATGGCTTACTCCTGCACCTATTTTCTATGTTTCTATGTGCTTATCTTTCTCTCTCAACCCCATTCCCCTGCCTTCTCCCTGTAACCTTTGACACTCTTACTAATCAAGAACCTATCAAATACCCAATAATTGGCCTCCACCACCATCTGTGGCAACAGATTCTCCACCCTCTGACTAAAGAGATTCCTCCTCATCTCCTCCATGGGCAAGTACAGCCTTTGGAGGGTGAGGTAGAAGGGCGAGTTAGGGAATAACAGAAACTATCTCTTACAAACTTGATAGTATGAGTGCCCAGTCCTTTACCCAGGGTAGGGAAATCAAGTTCATAAGCCAAAGGAGCAGACGTAGGCATTCCGCCCATTAAGTCTACTCCACCATTCATCATGGCTGATCTATCTTTCCCTCTCCTTGCTGGACATTCAAGCCAGACGCAAGTAGAAAAAAGTCCATGGAAGTGCAAGAGGTGGCCCACAACGTTCCGTTGCCAAGGTAGGATTAGAGTTGTGTAGGAAGGAACTGCAGATGCTGATTTAAACCGAAGATAGACACAAAATGCTGGTATAACTCAGCGGGACAGGCAGCATCTCTGGAGAGAAGGAATGGGTGACGTGTCTGAAGAAGGGTCTCGACCCGAAGCGTCACCCATTCCTTTTCTCCAGGGATGCTGCCTGTCCCACTGAGTTACTCCAGCATTTTGTGTCTATTTTAGGATTTGAGTTCTGTGGGTTGGTTCAAAAACCTGATGGTTGTGGGAAAGTAGCTGTTCCCTAACCTACACTCTGGTATTTTCCTCTTTGCACTACCTGTTTTACTTAGCGTAGTTTAGTTTATTATTGTCACATGTACCAAGGTACAGTGAAAAGCTTTTGTGTTGCATGCTATCCAGTCAGCAAAATGACCATATGATTACAATCAAACTGTCCACAGTGTACAGGTACAGGGTAAAGGGAATAATGTTTAGTGTCAGATAAAGCCCAGTAAAGTCCGATTAAAGATAGTTTGAAGGTTCCCAGTGAGGTGGATTGGAGGTCAGAACTGCTCCCTAGTTGGTGAAAAGATGGTTCGGTTGCCTGATAACAGCTGGGAAGAAACTTGTAAGAGGCTTATCCATCTAAACGCCTCTTAAACAACACATTTGTATTTGCCTCCACCACCGCCCCTGGCAGACACTCACCATCCTCTGTGTAAAAAACGTGCCCCGGACATCCTCTTAAATTTTTGCCCCTCTCACCTTAAAGCTGCGCCCTCAAGTCTTTGACATTTCCAGCCTCGGACAAAGGGTCTGACTGTCCACCCTATCTGTACCAAACATCCAACATAGGCTGAATGAAACATGGAAAGGAGGAGCAGAGAAGACCATTTGGCCCATCGAGTCTGCTCATTTAGACTAGCCCTCTCACTCACTCCATAATTTGCTCCCTGGCTTGTTTCCATCAGCATCAGAGTCCACCTCAAGAACACACAATCAAAACACTGAAATCATGGCCTCTCCTCAAATTCTTTTCTGTGATAATTGTTCTTGGGAGGCCTTTGGGATCATTTGCTGTGTTTATAAGTGCAACAGAGAGAAAATAGAGCTATCATTAGTACTAACTGCAAACATATGCTTTAAAATCAATTGTTAAAACAAATCTTTAAATGTTTCAATAACTTTGGCTGATTGCTATCCGTTTAGTAAATCAATATGGTCAGAAAGGCCCCAAGCATGTCAGCCTGCTGGCAATCTATGTTCAATTAATGTTGGACCGTTTCTGCGTTTTAGTTCAGTTTAGCAATCACTGCAACATTACAAATAGTGATTACTTGCAACATTAACTGAGGAGAAAATTCAGCTGCAGTCTGCCCCATGGACAGGTGTTTCAGTAAGACCATGTAATGCAGCAGGTAGAGAGAGCTGCTGCCTCAGCTGCTTCCCGTGTGTGGAATTTGCATGTTGTCCCTTTGACCGTGTGGGTTTCCTCCGGGTACACCGGTTTCCTTCCACATCCCAAAGATGTGCAGGTTTGCAGGTTGATTGGCTCTCTGTAAATTGCCCCATAGAGCATAGGGAGTAGATGAGAAAGTGGGACAATATGGAACTAGTGTGAGCGGGTGATCAATGGTCAACGGATGGAAAGTGACAAGGTTAATTCAAAGACTAGGGACCTGAATATAAAGAAAGGAGACTTTGAAGGTATGAGACGGAAATTGGCTAGGATAGACTGGCAAATTCTACTTAAAGGGTTGACGGTGGAGATGCAATGGCAAAGATTTAAAGACCACATGGATGAATTCCAAAAATTGTTCATCCCTGTCTGGTGTGAAAAAATGAAACAGGAAAGGCGGCTTAACCGTGGTTAACGAGGGAAATTAAGGATAGTGTTAAATCCAAAGAAAAGGCATATACATTGGCCAGAAGAAGCAGCAAACCGGAGGACTGGGAGAAATTTAGAACTCAACAAAGAAGGACAAAGGGGTTAATTAAGAGGGGAAAAAAGAACATGAAAGAAAGCTTGCGGAGAAAATAAAAACTGACTTAAAGCTTCTTTAGATATGTAAAAAGGAAAAAATTAGTGATGACAAATGTAGGTCCCTTACAATCAGAGACAGGTGGATTTATAATGGAAAACAAGGCAATGACAGAACAGTTAAACGATTACTTTGGTTCTGCCTTCACTAAAGAACACACAAACAATCTGCCAGAAATACTAGGGGACTGAGGATCTAGTGGGAGGGAGGAACTGTAGGAATCCAAATTAGTCAGGAAATGGTGTTGGGTAAACTGTTGGGTCTGAAGGCAGATAAATCCCCAGGGCCTGATGGTCTGCATCCCAGAGTACTCAAGGAGGTGGCCCTAGAAATCGTGGATGCATTGTGATCATTTTCCAATGTTCTCTTGACTCTGGATCAGTTCCTGTGGACTAGAGGGTAGCCAATGTAACTCCACTTTTTAAGAAAAGAGGGAGAGAGAAAACGGGGAATTATAGACCAGTTAGCCTTACATCGATAGTGGGGAAGATGCTTGAGTCGATTGTTAAAGATGTTTTCGCAGTGCATTTGGAAAGCAGTGACAGGATCGGTCAAAGTCAGCAAAGATTTATGAAGGTGAAATCATGCTTGACTAATCTTCTGGAATTTTTTGAGGATGTAACAAGTAGAATGGATAAGGGAGAGCCAGTGGATGTGGTGTATCTGGACTTTCAAAAAGTCTTTGACAAGGTCCCACACAAGAGATTAGTGTGCAAAATTAGAGCACATGGTATTGGAGGTAGGGTATTGACATGGATAGAGAACTGGTTGGCAGACAGGAAGCAAGGAATAGGAATTAACGGGTCCTTTTCAGAAAAGCAGGCAATGACTAGACTCGGTGCTGGGACCCCAGTTATTTACAATATTTTCTTAACGATTTAGACCAGGGAATTAAATGAGACATCTCCAAGTTTGCAGATGACACAAAGCTGGGTGGCAGTGTGGGCTGCAATGAGGATGCTATGGGGCTGCAGGGTGACTTGGATAGGTTGGGTGAGTGGGCAGAAGCATGGCAGATGCAGTATAATGTGGATACATTTCAGGTTATCCACTTTAGTGACAAGAACAGGAAGGCAGATTATTATCTGCATGGTGTCAGATTAGGAAAAGGGGAGGTGCAACAAGACCTGGGTGTGCTTATACATCAGTCACTGAAAGTAAGTATGCAGGTACAACAGGCAGGGAAGAAAGCTAATGGCATGTTGGCCTTCATTGCAAGAGGATTTGAGTTTAGGAGCAAGGAGGCCTTACTGCAGCTGTACAAGGCCCTGGTGAGATTGCACCTGGAGTATTTTGCAATTTTTGTCTCCTAATTTGAGAAAGGACATTATTGCTATTGAGGGAGTGCAGCGTAGGTTCATCAGGTTAATTCCTGGGATGGAGGGACTGACATATGATGAAAGAATGAGTCGACTGGGCTTGTATTCACTGAAATTTAGGATAAGAGGGGATCTTATAGAAACGTATAAAATTCTTGAAGGATTGGACAGGCTAGATGCAGGAAAAAATTTCCCGATGCTGGGGGAGTCCAGAACCGGGGTCACAGTTTAAGAATAAGGGGTAGGCCTTTTAGGACTGAGATGAGGAAAAACGTCTTCACCCAGAGAGTTATGATTCTGTGGAATTCTCTGCCATAGAAGGCAGTGGAGGCCAAATCACTGGATATTTTTAAGAGAGAGTTAGATTTTGCTCTTAGGGCTAAAGGAATCAAGGGATATCGGGAAAAAGCAGGAAAGGGATACTGATTTTAGATGATCAGCCATGATCATATTGAATGGCGGTGCTGGCTTGAAAGGCTGAATGGATTACTCCTGCACCTATGTTTCTATGTTTCTATGTCATTGTGGACTCGGCGGCCTGAAGGATCTGTTTCCATGCTGTATCTTTCAATCAATCAAACAAACAAGTATCTGAGCCAATAATGGCAATGATTTGATATTTTATAAATGATACAGCATGGAAACAGATCCTTTGCTCACCAGGTCCATGCCAACCATCGTCCACCCATTCTCACTACTATGTTATCTCACTTTCTTATCCACACCCTACATGGGCAATTTACAAGGGCTGATTAACCCTCAAAACAGCATGCCTTTGGAGTGTGGGAGGAAACTGGATCACCCGAATGATACCCATGGGTCACAGGGAGAACGTATGAGCTCCACACAGATAACACCCGAGGTCATGATCGAACCCGGGTCTCTGGCACTATGAGGCGGCAGCTCTATCAGCTGTGTCACTGTGCAGACTCTATATTATGTTTGATTTTCCCGGCAATTAAAGGAATCTCACATTGCAGGCAGTATAATACACCAGAGTGTTGTGATTGTAAATCTAGGGGTTACGTAAAACATCTTTAGAATGGGTTTGTTGGCTCATTCATGTTTGGCTGAATTCTCTCCTACTTATCGATAACATAGCTTTATGGCGAGAGGGGACAAAATTTAAAGGAGATGTGCGGGGCAAGTTTTTTAAACAGAAGGTGGTGGGTGCCTGTAACACACTGCCAGAGGTGGAGGTGGAGGCAGATATGATGGTGGTATTTAAGAGGCTTTTAGATGGGCTCGTGGATATGCAGGGTATGGAGGGATATGAATCACATGCAGGCAGAGGAGATTAGTTTAACTTGGTATCATGTTCAGCACGGACCTTTGGGCCAAAGGGCCTATTCCTGTGCTCTACTGTTCTATGCTCCATGCTCCACCGGCCTGTGAACTGAAGTCCCTCTCCTCGCCCGGCCATCTTTGTGTCCTAGAGGTGTCTCCTGCAGCTGACCTGCCCTTGCTCTTCACGTCCATCATCCCCAGCAGCTCCCTCCTGGTCGAGCGGTTCAATGAGCCTTTGGGCAAATTCCACCGATCCGATTAGTTTTGTGCTAATGTCTCGTTTCTTTTACACAATCTTCTTTCTTTTTGCAGTATCGCAGAATTGTATCTGTAATTTTACAAGTAATTTATTTTTCTGTGTGCTGTCTGTGTTGCTTGCGATGCTGCTGTAAGTAAGATGTTCATTGTTCTTGTATATACCTCATCATACTCGTGCAGATGATAATAAACTCAACCTGACTTGACTCCTGGACTTTACAAGGAAATCCAAAGTTGATCAGTTTGGCTTCTTGTTGCCAACATTCGGGACCGTGGAGCTAATTGCTCTCTGAATCATTCTCTGATTGCCCTTCTCTGTTATCGCACAAATTCTGATTTTAGTAGATTTTTAAAATTATCTTGGGAGGACCACCGGTGGCAGATTTGACTGGAAACGCACCATCTGGCTATGGTTAGGCTCTGATACTGATCCGCAGTACAAATCTGCAAGTTTCTCTTTAAATGTCACGCTGTTAACTCAAGGTTATCAAAACGTGAGATGGAGTTTATCCAGTTCCCAGTCTTGCTTCATTCTTTAATTCGCATGTGGAGATTGTGATGTGAAGTAATTAAAGTTGTTATCACAGTAAGGTTACACTGCAGAACTTTATATTCCATGGGCAGCCTACCACCCAATGGCATGAACATTGCATTTGTGTCAAACAGCACGGATACCGACCCTTCGCCCAACTTGTCCATTCCAACCAAGATGCCCCATCTACGCCAGTCCCACCTGCTTGCATTTAGCCCATATCCCTCAAAACCTTTCCTCTCCATCAACCTGTCCAAATATACTTTAAATGTTGTTGTAGTACCTGCCTCAGCTAACTCCTCTGGCTTGTTCCGCCCACCACCCTCTGCACAAAAAAGTTGTCCCTCTTATTAAATCTTTCCTCTTTCACCTTAAAACTATGTCCTCTGCTTCTTGATTCCCTTACTTTGGGTAAAAGACTGTGCATTCACCCGAGCTATTCGCTTCATGATTTTATACACTTCCATAAGATCACCCCTCATCCTCCTGCACTCCAAGGGATAAAGTCCTCGCCTGCACAGCCTGTTTCTTTGTCTGCAGTTCCTTGTGTCTCTGTTCCAATAATCCTTGTTTTAATCATTTTGCAGCTTGAAAGTTACATTGTGGACAACATCAGAACAGAGATGGTTGATCTGCAGCAGAGCATTGTACAGAACCACACGGTGACCATGCTGGAGATAGGGACCAACCTGCTGAGTCAGACGGTGGAGAGGTCACGCAGGCTGACTGACATTGAAGCTCAGGTGAGGGGTGCAGGTATAGTTTGGTTTTGAGATACAGCGTGGAAACTGGCCCTTCATGCTGACCATCGATCACCTGTTCACACTTGTTCTATGTTAACACACTCTACAGACTAGGGGCAATTTGCAGAGGGCCAATTAACCTACAAACCCACACGTCTTTGGAATGTAGGAGGAAACAGGAGCACCTGCAGGAAACCCACGCGGTCACGGAGAGAACATTAGGGGCTGAAGTGCCTGTTCCGAACAATATGCAAAGTTCAACTAATCTCCTTTGCCTGCGTGTGATCCATATCCCTCCATTCCCTGCATATTCATCCGCCAACTTAAGTCTCTTAAACACCAATATTGTATCTGCTTCCACCATAACCCCTGGCAGTGCGTTCCAGGCACCACCATAACCCCTGGCAGTGCGTTCCAGGCACCGCCATAACCCCTGGCAGTGCGTTCCAGGCACCACCATAACCCCTGGCAGTGCGTTCCAGGCACCACCATAACCCCTGGCAGTGCGTTCCAGGCACCACCATAACCCCTGGCAGTGCGTTCCAGGCACCACCATAACCCCTGGCAGTGCGTTCCAGGCACTCACCACCCTCTGTGTAAAAAAAAAACGTACCTCGCACATCTCCTTTAAACTTTGCCCCTCGCACCTTAAAGCGATGCCCTCTAGATATCTTTAACATTTCACCCCTGGGAAACATTCTGATTGTCTACCCCATCAATGCCTCTCATAATCTTATATACTTCTATCAGGTCTCCCTTCCACCTCTAGCGTTCCAGAGAAAAAACAGAATCTGCTGATCATCAACTTTTCCCCAATTCAATACCTCATTCTTCGTTCCACTTACACCTCTCCCTCAAGCTTCCAGTTTCTGAAATGTTACACGTCATATAACAGCAGTGCTCCAAGATTTTTTTTAAACTCCAGACCTTTGCCAGAATTTGAATGTCAGGCATACAGTGACTTTGTGACTAGCATCTGGAGTTTTGGACCATTGATCAAGGGGCATGAGTGCAAATCCCACCGCAGTGCCCGGGGAGTTTGAATTCAAGTTTAGTTTAGATTAGAGATACAGCGCGGAAACAGGCCCTTTGGCCACCGAGTCCACGCCGACCAGCGATCACCCCATACACTAGCACCATCCTACACACTAGGGACAATTTACAATTTTACTGTAGTCAATTAACCTACAAACCAGCACGTCTGTGGGAGGAAACCGGAGCACCCGGAGAAAACCCACGAGGAGAAGGTACAAACTCCGTATGGACAGCACCCGTAGTGAGGTACGAACTTGGATCCCCGGTGCTGTAAGGCAGCGATTCTACCACTGCTCCACCACTTAAACAAAAATACACCATTTATTACAGGACTCAAGTCTCTTAAAGGCTCACCATGGATTTAAAAAAGCAAGAAAGTGAATATAAATCTGGAATTTAAAAGTGCGACACAGTTGCGCAGCTGTAGAGTTGTTTTACAGCGCCAGAGACCCAGGATCGATCCTGACTACGGGTGCTGTCTGTACGGAGTTTGTATGTTCTCCCTGTGACCGTGTGGGTTTTCTCCGGGTTTCCTCCCACATTGAAAAGACGTGCAAGTTTGTAGGTTAATTGGCTTCAGTAAAATTGTAATTTGTCCCGAGTGTATAGGATAGTGCGAGTGTACGGGCTGATCGCTGGTCGACGAGGACTCGATGGGCTGAAGGGCCTGTTTCCACGTTGTATCTCAAAGTGACCTAAACGAAATAATTAACCAGTCTTCGTAAAGGTGATAATGGGGCCACAGGGCTGCTATAAGAACACGCCTGGTTCACTAATGTCCTTCAGGAGAAATATCTGCCGTCCTTACACAGTGTGGTCTCTGTGTGACACCAGACTCAAGATTATTGACCCTTAACTTCCTCCATAGTACAAGGTTTATTAATGGTGCCAAGGGTTATGGGGCAGGAGAATGGAGTTGAGAGGGAACGATAGATCATCCATGACTGATTGGTGGAGTGGACTCGATGGGCTGAATGGCCTGGTTCTGTGCTGTGGACGTTGGAGGGAAGGAGGTCAGAAGCGGGAGAAGGAGCTGGAGTAAGGGCAAGATAATGGAGATGCGGTGGAGGAGGGAGGTAAAGGTGGTGGAAGGGATGGTGGGGAGTTGGAGGGAGGAGAAATGGAGAAGAAGGGAGGGGAGGTGGAGATGAGGTGGTGGGAGGCGAGGAGGAGGGAGCTGAGGGTTGGGAGTAGAAGGGAATGGAGTAGGGGAGGTGGAGGTAGAGGAAGGCATGGTGGAGGGGAGATGGAGGGGAGGAGCGAGGTGATGTGGGAGGGAGGGGCGGTGGAGGACGAGGGGAGGTGGAAGTGGAGGAAGGGATGGTGGTGGGGTGGAGGGAGGTGAGCTGGGGGGATGGGAGATGGAGAAGGAGGGAGTTTGCCACAAGTGAGTAAATGCCCAAACAGGGAGCCAGATTGTGGAGACGTGACATGGTGTGTTCACTAACCTAATGTTGGTCTCGATATCTGGCAGATCTGGCAAGGCCGCCAGCATAATCATGGATTGGTCTCACCCTGGTCACTCCCTCTCCCATCAGGCAAGAGGTACAGAAGTGTGAAAACACGCACCTCCAGATTTCTTCCCAACTGTTGTCAGGCAACTGAACCATCCTCTCATCAACTTGAGAGCAGTCCTGACCTCCCTTCTAGCTAATTGGAGACCATTGAACTATCTTTAATCGGACTTTATCTTGCACTAAACGTTATTCCCTTTGTCCTGTATCTGTAACTGTGGATGGCTTGATTGCGATCACGTATAGCCTTTCCACTGACTGGATAGCACGCAACAAAAAAGCTTTTTACTGTACCTTGGTACGCATGACAATAAACTAAGCTAAACTAAACTAAACTCCACCACCCTCCTCACTCTGTACTCCCCCCGCTCCAGCTCAACATTACATTAGACCCCTCTGCAGCCCCTGCCCAGTGCACCTCCCACCACTTGACTTTTGATCCGTGTCCCTTGTTTAACAGGTTTTAAACCAGACATTGAGGGTTGAAATCCAACTCTTGGAGAACTCCCTTTGGACAAACAAGCTGGAGAAACAGCTCCTGCTGCAAACCAACGACATCAGCAGAATACACCACCATAATCGGTAAGTCTCGAACTAGTTAACCAGAGTGCGGGGAATCCAGCATTCTCCCCATAACCCACTTTATCAGGGATTATCAGGCGTTTTGCCAAGCTAGCTCGTGATTTGTGTAGAAAGGAACTGCAGATGCTCAGCACAAAGTGCTGGAGTAACTCAGCAGGACAGGCAGCATCTCTGGATGGAAGGACAGGGTGACGTTTTGGGTTGAGACCCTTCTTCAGACCCTTCTTCTTCTCCTTCGTCTGAATAAGGGTGTTGACCCGAAATGCCACCCATTCCTTCTATCTACAGATGCCGAGTTACTCCAGCATTTTGTGCCTAGCTAGTGATTTATGGTACGATATGTTCCGGTGAGCTGTGTGAGAGAGTGTCGATGCTCAGAGTTGTGGTGCTTGAGGTCAGAGTGGATTGCTGCACAGAATGGAAGGTTTCAGTCTGAAGACGAGTCCCAACCCCAATAAAGACACTAAGTGCTGGAGTAACTCAGCGGGTCAGGCAGCATCTCTGGAGGAAATGGAAAGGTGAAGGTGATGTTTCGAGTCGGGACCCTTATTCATGCTCACGTTTTGCGACTCTGTCTTTGGTTGCCCTAATCACTTATGGGGTTTTTTTTTGCGCCAGCATTAACAATATTGAGTTTAGTTTAGTTTAGAGATACAGCATGTAAACAGGTCATTCGGCCCACCGAGTCCTCGCTGACCATCGATCACCCATTCACACTAGTTCTATGTGATCCCACTTACTCGTCCACTCCCTACACACTTGTCGCAATTTGCAGAGGCCAATTAACCAATAAACCTGCACGGCAGGAAACTGGAGCATCTGGAGGAAACCCACGCGATCACAGGGAGATCGTGCAAACTTCAGCTCCCCCCTCCCCATATCTTTCAGTATGAATATGGGTTCCGACCCGAAACATCACCTATTCCTTTTCTCCAGTGATGCTGCCTGACCCGCTGAGTTACTCCAGCATTTTGTGTCTATCTTCACTACTAACTCGGGGCCTGGTCACTGGTCAGGCTGCTGTTGTGACAACTGCACACAAAAATAGTCTTCTAACTATCACCATTAAACTCAGCTTCTCCCTGGCAGTCACTCTCCCAGGAATTCAGTAAGAGCTGCTGCCTGTGCTGTTTATTCCAACAATCCTGTAAATCATTACTCAATTGGCAGTGAAAGTATCATTTGGGGCTCAGGGAATAAAAATAGCCATTAGTTAAACAAGCAAATGCCAGCTGAAATATCTGCTACAATGGCCCAGGCCATAATACACACTGAATAGAACATAGAACATAGAACAGTCAAGCATGGGAACAGGCCCTTCGGCCCACAATGTCCAAGCCGAACATGATGTCAAGACCAACACTTATCTGCCTGAACGTTTCAGTACATGTCATAAGACCAGAATTAGGCCATTCAGTTCATCATGACTACTCCGCCTTTCAATCATGGCTGATCTATCTCTCCCTCTCAACCCCATTCTCCAGCCTTCTCCCCATACACTCTTACCAATCAAGTATCTGTCAGTCTCTGCCTTAAAAATACCCAATGCCTTGTCATTGAATTCCACAGAGTCACCACCCTAATAATCTTTATTAATGCATATCCCTCCATTCCCTGCATATCCATGTGCCTATCCAAAACTTTCTTAAATGCAACTTTCGTATCTGCCTCCACTACCAACCCCGGCAGCATGTCTCAGGCACCCACCACCCTCTGTGTGAAAAAAGCTTGCTCTGCACATCTCCTTTAAACTTTGCCCCTCTCATCTTAAAGCTGTTCCCTTTGGTATTGGATATTTTGGTCTTGGGAAGTAGTTTCTGACTGTCTACTCTATCCATGCTAAGCCACTAACATCTCCCATTTATTGAAGTAATAAAGGCAGCTGTGTGATCAAAGATATGATTCACCAGAGCCTCTGTACACTACAAATGTATCAAGTTTATTTTGACTCATTCTAGTTGTACTTTATTTAATACATTTCTCTGGCCTCTCCCTCTTTTCCTGTAATTCCAAGCACCTCAACTAAGTTATGTTTATTATTGTCACGTATAGAGATATACCATGTAAAGCTTTGTTTTGCATGCTATCGAAACCGATCAGACAATATCTTATATAAATACAAACAAGTCAAACTTAAGTACAATAGTTAGAGCATAGGGAAAGATACAGCGTGCAAAATATAGGTCTCAACATTGTAGGACACCAGTTCCAGAGACAAAGTCCAATGGGGTGGAGGTGAACCGGACAGTACCCAAGCTTATGGAATCATCATTCACCTTAAACCTATGACCGAAGGTAGACACAAAATGCTGGAGTAACTCAGCGGGTCAGGCAGCATCTCTGGAGAGAAGGAATGGGTGACGTTTTGGGTCGAGACCCTTCTTCAGACTGATGTCAAGGGATGGGGCAGGACAAAGATAGGATATAGTAGGAGACAGGAAGACTGGTGGGAGAACTGGGAAGGGGGAGGGGATAGAGAGGGAAAGCAGGGACTATCTGAAGTTAGGGAAGTCTATGTTGATACCGCTGGGGTGTAAACTACCCAAGCGAAATATGAGGTGCTGTTCCTCCAATTTGCACTGGGCCTTACTCTGGCAATGGAGGAGGCCCAGGACAGAAAGGTCAGATTGGGAGTGGGAGGGGGAGTTAAAGAGCTGAGCCACCGGAAAATCAGGTTGGTTAAGATGGACTGAGCGGAGGTGTTCAGCGAAACGATCGCCAAGCCTGCGCTTGGTCTCCCCGATGTAGAGAAATTGACACCTGGAACAGCGGATACAGTAGATGATGTTGGAGGAGGTGCAGGTGAACTTCTACCTCACCTGGAGAGACTGTTTGGGTCTTTGGATGGAGTTGAGGGGGGAGGTAAAGGGACAGGTGTTGTAATGAATCGTTAGCTTAGTTTAGTTTAGTGTACCAAGGTACCGTGAAGAGCTTTACTGATGAACCTCGCTCTCTGCGACGCCTGCTTCAGCCTTTTAGAGAGGAAGGTGTTCGACATGGAGGCCAGGCATCAGAGTGAGGTGGGCTCCCTCAGGAGGGAGTGGGAGAGTCTCCAGCAGCTTCTGGCCCGGCAGGTCAGCACGGTCGGGGAGCTGGAGAGACGTCTGAACACAGCCGGCAACAACAGCACCGATCTGCAGCGTCAGCAACTACGGATCATGGGCACCGTGCAACGCCTCATCACCCTGGTCTCTAAGGGCAGAGGTAGGAACACGGAGCATACCAGGTGTAGAATGTACAGTGCATTCAGAAAGTATTCAGACCCCTTCACTTTTTCCACATTCTTACTTATCTTAAAATGGATTAAATTCTTTTTTTTTTAATCATCAATCTACACACAATACCCCATAATAGAAAAGCAAAAACAGGTGTTTAGAAATGTTTGCAAAGTAATTAAAAAGTAATAACTGAAATATCACATTTACATAAGTATTCAGACCCTTTATTCAGTACATTGATGAGGTATCTTTGGCAGCGATTACAGCCTCAAGTACTTTTGGGTATGACGCTACAAGCTTGGCACACCTGTATTTGGGTAATTGCTGCCATTCTTCTCTGCAGATTCTCTCAAGCTCTGTCAGGTGGATGGGGTGCGTCGATGCACAGCTATATTCAGGTCACTCCAGAGATGTTTAATCGGGTTCAAGTCCGGGCTCTAGCTGGGCCAATCAAGGACATTCACAGACTTGTCACGAAGCCTCTCCTGCGTTGTCTTGGCTGTGTGTTTAGGGTCGTTGTCCTGTTGGAAGGTGAACTGTGGGACCTTATATAGACAGGTGTGTGCCTTTCCAAATCATGTCCAATCAATTTAATTTACCACTGGTGGACTCCAATCAAGTTGTAGAAACATTCCAAGGAGACAGGGTGAACCTATGCGTAATTTTGAATGTCATAGCAAAGAGTCTGAATACTTATGTAAATGTGATATTTCAGTTATTTCTTTTTAATTACTTTGCAAAAATTTCTAAACACCTGTTTCGCTTCTTCATTCTGACGTATTGTGTGTAGATTGATGATAAAAAAAAAGAATTTAATCCATTTTAAAATATGGCTGTAACGTAACAAAATGTGGAAAAAGTGAAGGGGTCTGAATACTTTCTGAATGTACTGTACATTGTACATGCAACACAGTAACATATAATGGTCTAACACAGGAACATACAATGGTTCAACAAAGGAACATACCATGGTTCACGGGAACATACAATGGTCCAACACAGGAACATATAACGGTTCAACACAGGAACCTACAACTGTTCAATTGAATTCTCTAATTTGTAGTAACTTCATCTTACACTCCCCTCATCCTCCCCTCCCCTCCCTCATTGACTCCTTCCTCCTCCCTCGTCGTTTTACCCGTTCCACAGTTCTCCACATTGTTTCTCTTGAGATCAAGCCTTCCCTCGACAACAATGGACCTACCAGGCACACCTCGCATGAGGTAATATCTCGCCTCCAGCTCTTCACGCTCCCCCCCCCCACCCCCCTACTTTCAGTCTGAAGAAGGGACTTGTCCTGAAATGTCACCCATCCTTTTCATCCAGGTCATATCTGCTTCATTCACTAGTTCTGGCAGTGCATTCCAGGCCCTCACCACCCTTTGTGTAAACAAAAAGTTTCCCTGCACATCTCCTTTAAACTTGAGGAATGGACATGTTAATATCAGCATTAATAGCTGCGGCACACCCCAAATTACCAATTTCCAATCCAATAATGACCCATTTAACCCAGCTTTGGTTTCTGTTAGTTTATCAATTCTTTCTCAATATTAAATACACATTTGGCCGGCACAGTGGTGCAGCGATAGAGTTGCTGTCTTACAGCGCCAGAGTCCCGGGTTGGATCCTGACTACGGGTGCTTGTCTGTACGTTTGTACATTCTCCCCGTGACCTGGATGGGTTTTCTTTGGGATCTCCGATTTCCTTCCACACTCCAAAGACGTACAGGTTTGTAGGTTAATTGGCTTGGTAAAATTGTAAATTGTCCCTAGTGCATGTAGGATAGTGTAAGTGTGCAGGGATTGCTGGTCGGTACCGACTCAGTGGGCTGAAGGGCCTGTTTCCTCACTGCATCTCTCCAACTAAAAACTAAAACAAAAAATTCATCAAGTGCGCACTCTTCCCAGCTTTCCATGAAAATGCAACCTCCTCTTCCATCAAAGGCTGTGATGTGTTTTGCCACACACCAGCTGAGACATCCCAAGCTAAACTGTGTAAAGAGTGCCAACTGTGCAAATGTGCTGAAACATTTAATCGTAGCTCTCTACCACAAATGGAATTGCAAGTTTAGCCGTAAGTTGAGCAAGAATGTTTAATCTTCTCAGGGGTCAAGCCCAGAAACAGTCAGCAAATATCTTGGGGTTTGGCTCAAGAAAGACCTGTCATTAGAAGCAAATTCTTCACAGCAATTGCAAAATAAATGGTTTGTTGCAGATAAACAGAATGTACAACATCAACAACGTATGTGCTACTGAGATGACATTGGTGACACTTCGTCCCAGTTTGCTCAAATGGTGGCAAAGGAATCATCTCATCCAAGATGTCAGGTCAGCTAACTTCTCTCTTCCACTGTTGAGGTATCGGTTCTTTGTGCTCGTCAGCGCAAATGTGGCTTCTATCACGATTCTCCATCACACTCCCACTCTGAACAGCCACACTAGTCTAACCATATCCATTACAAGCTTGAGGAACAGCACTTGTCTTTGCAAAGACACAAAATTCCGGACTAACTCAGCGGGTCAGGCAGCATTTGTGGACCCCATGAACAAGCTGATGTTTCAGGTAGGAACCCCCTTCTTCAAACTGAAAGTAGAGGAGCCCATAATGACCCATTATTGGCTGGGGAAGGTGTGATAACAAAAGGGATACAAGGATGTGAAGATTGGAACTGGTAGAACGACCAGGGAGGGGGAGAGAGGGGAGGAGCAGCAGAAATGCAGGAGTTACTTGAAATTAGTGAATTCATCATTCCTACCGCTGGGTTGTAAGTTGCCCACGAGAAATGTGAGGTGCTAATCAGCATGTTGCATTCCTTGGCACTCAATACTGTATATCAGATATCCAGCCTTTCCTGTTTGCTTCGGAACTTCTCAGACTTTTGTAAGGTTACGTTAACTTGCTTTTTGTCATTTCTCATAAATTAAAAATAAGGGCGGCACAGTGGCGCAGCGGTAGAGTTGCTGCCTTAGAGCACCAGAGACCTGAATTTGATCCTGACCACTGGCCCTCTCTATACGGTTTGCATGTTCTTCCTGTGACAACATGGGTTTCCTCCAGTTATGGCAGTTTCCTCCCACATCCCAAAGGCATGCAGGTTTGCAGGTTAATTGCCCTCTTTAAATTGTCCCTAGTGTGTAGGATAGAGTGGGTGATCATTGGTCACCACGGACTCGTTGGGCTGAAGGGTGTTTCCACACTGTACCTCTAAACTAAACTAAACTAAACTCTGCTTTTCCCTCTCTGTAGATGCTGCCTGATCTGTTGGGTATTTCCAGCATTCTCTTTTGTTTCAGGTTTCCAGCAACTGCTGCATTTTATTTCTCATGGTTGCAATATGTCCTTTTTTGCCTCTCCTCGTTCATCTATTGATTCATGAGCTCTGAGAGCATCACAGGATGTAGAACAGTACAGCACAAGAACAGGCCAGGGGATTGTTCTTGGAGATTCACACACCTGAATCAGACAATGTCCGCCTTCTCTTCACTGACCTGCTGCCTGACTCCAGCAAGTAATATTTCTTCTCTTCTTTTATTTTGCCTACTCATTGCTGGCTTCTTTATTTCTTTCCTTTCTACCACCATTTTCTTTCCTTTCTCCCACCTTCTCTCCATTTTTTCTTCCTTTCCATCATTCTTTGGTCTTTTCATCATTTCTCTCCCTCTGTTCTGTCTTCCCCCCCCCTCCTCCCTCTCCTCAAACAGCAGACACCAAGAAAGAGGAGAAGATCTACAGAGATTGTTCGGAGGCCTTTGCGTCCGGTGCTACTGGAAGCGGTGTCTACACCATCCGTATCAGGAACGCCACCGACCCCCGGCAGGTAATCAGACCCGTTACTCTGCCTTACTCCCTGCACCTGGACTGACCAGGAACTCAATATTAGATTCCAGCAGGGACCAGCAATATAGCGATGGGCGGCACAGTGGCGTAGCGAGTAGAGCCGCTGTCTCACAGCACCAGAGACCCAGGTTCGATCCTGACCTCGGATGCTGACTGCGTGGAGTTTGCACGTTCTCCCTGTGACCGTGTGGGTTTCCTCCAGGTGCTCCGGTTTCCTCCCACATCCCAAAGACGCGCGGGCGGTCGATTAATTGGCCTCTTTAAATTGCCCCCTAGTGTGTAGGGAATGGATGAGAAAGTGGGATAACATAGTGTGTGGATATAAAGAACTGCAGATGCTGGTTTACAAAAATAGACAAAGTGCTGGAGTAACTCAACGGGCCAGGCTGCATCTTTGGAGAGCATGAATAGGTGACATTTTGGGTTGGGACCCTTCTTCAAGCCTAGTGTGAATGGGTGATCGGTGGTCGGCATGGACTTGGTGAGCCGCAGGACTTGTTTCCACGCTGTATCTTTCAAGCTTTGTTATTTTAAATATCCCCAGCTTTTCATCTTTTGCAAACCATTATCCTACATCTTTAGCTGGTTTAATAATCTTGGGTTGTGAGCATCCCAGGCTGCTCTAGATTAATCGCCTAGATCCTGTGGTGAGAAACCCTCGGCAGATACATCATGGGGTGTAAAATGTTTTTTTACACTACTGGGTGTTGGAAAATTAAGTCCTCTGAGAATGGAAGAGAAAATTAATTCTGGGAACTCTCTCAATCTCTTTCTCTCTCCTCTCCACTCTCTCCTCTCCTTCTCTCCCTCCTTTTAATCTCTCACATTCCTGTCTCTCACCCCCTCCCTCTTTTCCAACCTCTCACTCTCTCTCTTTCCCTTTCTCCCTCTCTCTGCTCTCTTTCACTCCCCCATATTTCTCACCTCTCTTTTGCTCCCTACTCTCTCTCCTGCTCTCTTCCCTTCTCTCTCTCCGCGCTCTCCCTTTCTTTCTCTCCTCTCTCTTCCTCTCTCACTCCCTCTCTCTCTTCCCCCACTCTCTCTCTCCCCCCTCTCCCTCTCTCTCTGTCCTCCTCTGCAGGTTTATTGTGACATGGAGACTAGTGGCGGGGGTTGGACAGTGATACAGAGGAGGTTTAATGGCAGCCTGGACTTCCAGAGAAATTGGACCGAGTATAAACTGGTGAGTGAAAAAAACAAACAATTCTTCAATTTCTACAACACCTTCCGCAGCTTCAGACATTTTCCAGCATCTGCAGTTCCTTCCTACACATTCTAAACCACTTGTTAGCTAACGTCGTCTCTTGGTGTAGTCACAATGTAAGGGACATGGCAGTCAGTCCGTGCACAGCGAGCTCTCATAGACTGGAATGAGATAAATGTCCAGACGATAAATATCCAGATATCAAGGCCAGCACGGTGGCTCAGCGGTTGAGTTGCTGCCTTACAGTGCCAGAAATCCGGGTTCGATCCTGACTACAGGTGCTCTCTACATGGAGTTTGTACGTTCTCCCTGTGACCACGCAATTTCCTCCCACACTCCAAAGATGTGCAGGTTTGTAGGTTGGCTTCTGTAAATTGGCTTCTGTAAATTGTCCGTCGTGTGTAGGATAGAACGAGCGTACGGGTGATCTGAAGAATTTGAACATGCTGAAGAGTCTGAGGATGGGTTCTGACCCAAAACATCACCTATTCCTTTTCTCCAGAGATGCTGCCTGACCTGCTGAGTTTCTCAAGCATTTTGTGTCCATCTTTGGTATAAACCAGCATCTGTAGTTCCTTCCAATACAGAGTGTACGAGCTGGTCAGCAGGCACTTGGTGGACCTTGTGGCCTATTTGTACGTTGTATCTCTAATATCAATGGTGATGGTCGAGGAGTGATTACTCTTAGTGATGTCCATGCACCTGAGGGACCGGGGGTAGCCTTAGTTTCACACCTCACACACAGGAGGGCACCAGCAACAATGCTGCACTCCCATAGCAACAACTGTCCACCCCCAGTGCCAACACCCCGCCAACGATCCTTGGCCAACAAGCCCTCATCTGAGAAGACTGTCTTTCCCCAACTTGAAGAAGGGCCTCGACTGAAACATCACCAATTCCTTCTCTTCAGAGATGCTGCCTTATTTTCTTCGCTCCATCTTTATATTTTCCCCATCTTACAGAATTTATGTGTAGTTTATGTACAATATATGTTGTCATATGTTGTCTGAGACTGTGTGCCTGGGTACCAGAAGCTTGAAAGTGTGCTCAGGAACAGCATCTTCCCCTCTCTTATCAGGCTTCTGAACGGTCCTTCTATAAGCTCAAGTACTGTCCAATTTACCTCTACCCCATTGTCGACATTGGACTTTGTCTATAGAACTGGTGCACCACAATGCTGAGCAAAATATTCTGCATTCTTTATCTTCCCTTTTACTCTGCCTATTGTACTTGTGTTTGACTTGATTGTATTCATGTATAGAATGATCTGATCTGCTTGAAGCATGCAAATCAATGATTTTCACTGTACCTCGGTACACATTACTATAAAAACCTAAATCTAAAATGCCATGCTGTTGCAAGCAAATGTTTTATTGTCGCTGTACCTCACCATACACATGAAGATGACAGTAAGCTCAATAAAAGACACAAAGTGTTGGAGTAACTCAGCGGGTCAGACCGCATCTCTGGAGAACATGGATAGGTGATGTTTCCGGTCGGGACCCTTCTTCAGACATATAGTGGGGGAGGAAAGCTGGAAGAGAAGAAGGGCAGGACAAAGCTGACTGGTAACTCTCCCCCACCATTTTTCCAGTTTTCTTCCCTCACCCCCATAACAATCTGAGGAAGAGTCCCGAGCCAAACATCACCCATCCATGTTCTCCACAAATGCTGCCTGAAACAGTTGAGTTACTCGAGCACTTTGTGCTATTTTATGTAAACCAGCATTTGCAATTCCTTGTTTCTCCAACGAAACTCAGTTTAGATTTTCAGTTGCATGAAGTGAGAAAACAACAAGATTGTGCAATCAAATTTCCACTTTCTTTTTGTAAGGCAGCAGCTGCAGTTCCTCGTATACCAACTCCTGACAATAATCTCAACCTGACCTGAGGCAATGTTGGTCATCTCCCTCGGCACATTCGCTTCAGGGAAGGCTGTTTTTTTTCTGGGGGAGAGTGATCGTCATCAAGATAAGGGTTTCCCAGAGTTTGAAGCCTCTGACTGCTTTGGCTTCAAGCCATTCACGAAACCGGGGCTGATGCCAGAAGCCAGCACGGTGTAGAGGCTTCACAGAGTGTGACTTTAAACTACAGATCTCCATTTGTGGACCAGGTCACTGCCCCTGTTCTGGGGTCTTCACTGTGTGACTGAATGCTGCTGATGTGGGAATGATCTCCGATTACACTGAAAGACTTGAGCTCGGCGAATCGGAGCAAGTTTAAAAATAACAGCGAGCTTTGGGAATTGTTAAATGTAGTGTGGGCTGTCAGGAATGTAACTCTTTGCGGGGAGGGGAGCAGATTAAAACCGCTGAACAATGGAGAGGCAGAAAGTCCTGGTAATAATGCCCGTCTCTGCAGGAGGAGGGGACAGGGAGAGGGAACTACGTCGGATGTGTGCGGGGTGGGGATTTTGAATGTACCGCAAAAAAGCTTTGAAGTTGCAAGAAATTGCAAAGAGTTGTAGATGTTGGATATATCTACAGAGACACCACAGAAGGCATCCTATTGAGTTGCATCACAGCTTGGTTTGGGAACAGCTCCACCCAAGACTGCAACAGAGTGGTGAATTTGGCCCAGTCTATCACACAGACCAGACTCCATCTACACCACGCTGCCTCGGAAAAGCAGCCAACATAAAGACTTGCCCCATCCCTGCTAATTCCTTCTTCTCCCTGCTCCCGTCCGGCAGAAGATATAGAAGATTGAAAGCGCACACCACCAGACTCAGGAACAGCTTCTTCCCTTCTCTTATCATGCTTCTGAATGGTCCTTCCATAAGCCAGGGTGTTGTCCGATTCACCTCTACCCCATTGCGGACACTGGACTTTGCCTCCGAAGCTGATATGCTACAATGCTGAGAACTATATTCTGCACTCTGTATCTTCCCCTTTGCTCTACCTATCGTATTTGAGTTTGAACTGATTATATGTATGTCTAGCTTTATCTGATCTGTTTGGATAGCAGGCAAAACAAACCTTTTCATTGAACCTTCGTACATGTGACAATAATAAACCTAAACATAAACCGTTGGGAAGTGGAAATGTGGAGAAGCTTTGCAAGGGTGAGTGAGAGCAGAGGAGGTTTTGGGTTGAGGTGGAGGGGGAAAGGTTGTTCTGGGCAGGGTGGTGATTGAAAAGGTTGTATTATGACTGGGGGGGGGTGGTGTTTGGAAGGGTGGGGGGAGAAAGGGGCAGATGTCTTGGGAAGGTGGGGGAGAAAGTGGGAGATGTTTGTATTACGAGGGAGAGGTCACGATCGAACTCAGGACAATTGGGTTAATGTCAGAGGAGCGTTTGAAGGCTTTGGGCCTGTACTCGCTGGAGGTTAGAAGGATGAGGTGAGATCTCATTTAAACCTACCGGATAATGAAAGGCCTGGATAGAGTGGATGTGGAGAGGATGTTTACAGTATTGTGAGAGTCTATGACCAAAGGGCACAGCCTCAAAATAAAATGGAGATGAGGAGGAATATCTTTACCCAGAGGATGGTGGATCTGTGGAATGCATTGCCACAAATGGCTACTATGGAGGCCAAGACATTGGGTATTTTTAGAGAGGAGATTGATAGGTAATCGTTTAGACAAAAAAGGCTGAAGTAACTCAGTGGGACAGGCAGCATCTCTGGAGAGAAGGAATGGGTGACGTTTCGGGTCGAAAACCTTCTTCAGACTGGAGAAGGAGGGTCTTGACCCTCTGAGTCAAGTGCCTGTCCCGCTGAGTTACTCCAGCTTTTTGTGTCTATCTTCGGTTTAAACCAGCATCTGCTGGTTAGGTAGAATGTCAATTAAAGGGAGAAGGCAGGAGAATGGGGTTGAGAGGGAAAGATAGATTAGCCATGATTGTATGGTGGAGTAGACTCGATGGGCTGAATGGCCTAATTCTGATCTTATGAACTATGAACATGAACATATAGTCCAGCTTCAGAAATGAGCAGGGAAATTGCAGATGGAGTTTAGTCTGAGCAAGTGTGAGGTGTTGCACTTTGGGAGGTCAAATGTAAGGGAAAACATACAATTGATGGCCAGACCCTTAACAGCATTAATGTATAGAGGGATCTTGTAGTCGAAGTCCATAACTCCCTGAAAGTGGCAACACAAGTGGTCAAGAAGGCATAAGGTATGTTTGCTTTCATAGGTCAAGTGAGTATAAGAGTCAGGAAGTTATGATGCAGCTTTATAGGACATTGGTCAGGCTGCATTTGGAGTATTGTGTGGAGTTTTAGTCGCCCCCATTACAAGAAGGTTGTGGAAGCTTTGGTGAGGGTGCAGAAGAGGTTTACCAGAATGATGTCTGGATTAGGATGTATTAGCTCCAGGGAGAGGTTGGACAAACTTGGTTGTTTTCTCTGGAACATGGGAAGTTGTGGGGAGACCTGATAGAAATATATAAAATTATGAGAGTCATGAAAAAGGCATATGGTATACTCGGTTTCATAGGTCAGGGCAGTATAAGAGTCATGATGGAGATGGTTTACCATTATTTCAGTGGATAGATGCCCCCTTAACACACAGCCTCAACTCTCCTATTTCTGGCCTAGGGTTTCGGGGAGAGCTCAGCCGAGCACTGGCTGGGAAACGAAGCCATTCATCGGCTGACCAGTCAACGAGCTTACACCCTACGGATTGAGCTGAGGGACTGGGACGCAAACCACGTCTACGGCTTGTACGAGAGGTTCCGCTTGAGCGGCGAGCGAAAGAAATACAGGTAGTGTAGGTTTCATGCTGTCTCTCCTTCCCCACAGGTGCTGCCTGACCCATGGGTCCTTCCAGCCTTGCTAATTTTATTATAGGTGCTGTTTGTCGGCTCTGGTACGAATAAGATACAGAAGCGTGAAAATGCACACCTCCAGATTCAGGGACAGTTTCTTTCCAGCTGCTATCAGGCAACTGAGCCATCCTACCACAACTAGAGTGCAGTCCTATTATGGTGACCCTTGGACAATCTTTGATTGGACTTTACTAGCTTTATCTTGCACTAAACATTATTCCTTTATCATTTATCTGTACAGTGTGAATGGCTCGATTGTAATCATGTATTGTCTTTCCGCTGATTAGTTGGCTTGCAACGAAAGCTTTTCCCTCTATCTTGGTACACGACAATAAACAAAACTAAAACTAAATGTCACCCACAGTAAAATCATCGGCTCCCCAGCTAAGTTATCACATTCCACACCGTCTTGCTGTTCCAAACAGTCGCACTGTTTACCATGTCTTTGCCAGACATTTTCGAGTGTGGACAATGTAACGCAGGAACAGAAAATAATTGCATGGGTGGATTTATTGTCTCCACTGCAATTATTAAGGAAGCCCTGTACAAATGGAAAGCTAGTAAATAGGCAGAACAATTGTCCATGGGACAATCCTGAAGTTCAGTTCAGTTCAGTTTATTGTCACGTGTACCGAGGTACACTGACAAGCTTTTGTTGCGTGCATTAGGTCATTTGGCCCACTGTGTCTGCCCTGCCATTTAATCATGGCTGATCTATTTTCCCCTCTTAACCCCATTCTCCTGCCTTCGCCTGGTGATGTTTGACACCCTTACTAAGGGTGGCACAGTGGCGCAGTGGTAGAGCTGCCACCTTACAGAGACCCGATTCTATCCTAACATTGGGTGTTGTCTACATGGAGTTTGTACGTTCTCCTTTTTTCATGAGATCACCTCGACTTTAAAGAGCTTCCTCCGCCCTTTGAAGCAGTCAGCATTGTTAAGAAATATTCATTCCCTGATCACTCCCTCTTCTCCCATCTCCTATCGGGCAGAGGATACAAGAGCTTGAAAGCACACATGCCACCAGAACAGCTTCTTCCCCACTGTTATCAGACTACTGAACGGTCCTCTCATAAACTAAGAATTAACGCTGATCTTCCAATCTGCCTCACCGCAGCCTTTACACTTTTTAAATCTGCATTTTCTTTGTAGCTGTAACACTGCATTCGGCATTCTGTTTATTTTCTCATTTGCCATACCTGCTGTACCTGTGCATGGTCCGATTTGACTGCGCAGAGCGCAAAACAAAGATTTATTTCACTGTGTGATGGTGCATGTGGCAATAATAAACCGGTACCAACATCAATAACAAAGTTCCAAAAATTCACCTGCCTGCACGAGGAAAAAGATCATCTTATCTCGTTAAGAGATAAGCCTGTATATTTAAATAGTGACCCCCTGAGTCCAAATTCCCTGACTAAGAGGAAACATCAAGACCTTTCCCACCCTGTTCATTCCTTCCCTCTGCTCCCGTCTGGCAGAAGGTACAGAAGCTTGAAAGCGTGCACCACTTGACTCAGGAACAGCTTCTTTCCCTCCATTATCAGGCATCTGAACGGTCCCCCATAAGTCAGGGTACTGTCCGATTCACCTCTAACTCATTGAGGACATCAGACTTTGTCCCTACAATGCTGAGAATTATATTCTGCACTCAGTTCCCCTGCACTTGACATTAAAAAAACTTATCCCACATAACTCCTTTAAACTTTGCCCTTCTCACTTTAAAGTAGTGCCCCCTAGCCTTTGACATTATCACCCTGGGGGAAAAGGTTCTGACCGTCTATTCTATCTATGTGGCTAGATTGCCCAGCTGAGGATAAGTAAATAACAGACCTATTTTTGTCCAGAAGAGAACAAATCTTCAATCCTGTGGCCAAAGCAAACAGCAGAGTGTTTTCCTAGGGCGGTCTCGACTTGGAGTTGGCGCTGAAGTCTGTAGTGTAGTCAGTATGGCAACCAAAAGGAAGGTCATTGGATCAATGACGGATTAGATGGACTGCTTATCCAACACTTTAGTTTAGTTTAGATGTACAGCACAGAAACAGACTCCTCAGCCCGAATCCAAGCTGACCAGTGATCCCTGTATGCTAACATTATCCTACACACTAGGGAAAATGTACAATTCTTACCAAAGCCAACTAACCTGCAAACCCGCACATCTTTCTAATGTGGGAGGAAACCGGAGCACTTGGAGTCAGAATCGAACCCAGGTCTCTGGCGCTGTAGGGCATCAGCTCGACCACTGCAACACCGTGCCATCCTATAACATTGTTCATCAAGATTCTCTTAACAACAAGCTTTGTATCGGTTTCCTGGTCACACCACCCCTCCCATCGCAAAGGGACTCCCCCCCCAGCAACTCGCATCTGATTAAAGGTAGACCGAAAGTCTCCAATGGGGTAGATGGTAGGACAGGACCTCTCTAGTTGTTGATAGGATGGTGCAGTTACCTGGTAGTAGGGGCGGCAGGGTGGTGCAGTGATAGAGCTGCTGCCAGGGCCGTCTTAACGCATGGGCCTGATGGGCACTTGCCCGGGGGCCCACGAGCATAGGGGCCCCATGCTGATCTGTGTATGTTAAGTGACTTGCAATAAATAAATACTAAAATGTTGCCTATATAATTAACCATGATCCAGTTAAATGACATGTCTGAGGAGCTGTCCCTTTGCATGTAAAGTAATATGAAACCAGTGCATAAGATTTTGTTTTTGAAAGATCAGGACAAAGAACGATTAAAGCACATGAAAGGTTGAAAGCATGTACCATCAGATATAGGAATGGTTTCTTTCCTGCTGTTGTCAAACTCTTGAACAGACCTCTCATAAGCGAAGGATGTATTAGGGTTCTGAGCTACTAGATACCTTTCTGGAGACCCTCCGGCTATCTTTAATCAGACTTTACTGGACTTTACCTTGCACTAAATGATATTCCCTTTTTTGTGCATCTGTACACAGAGGATGGTTCGATTGTAATCATGTAATCAGTCTTTCTGCTGACTGGTTAGCACACAACGAAAGCTTTTCACTGTACTTCGGTACACATGATAATAAACGAAACTAAACTAAATGTTCTTGATCTTCCAATCTACCTCATTGTGGCCCTTGCACTTTTTTCATCTGCATGTTCTCTGCAGCGGTAACACTGTGTTTTTCCCCTCTGTTTCTTTTCTCAATTGACAACACCTGCTCTATTTGTGCATGTGGATACCAGTAACTGCAGATGCTAGTTTACAAAAAAAAGACACAGTGCTGGAGTAACTTAGCGGGTCAGGCAGCATCTCTGGAGACCATGGATAGGTGACTTTTCGGGTTGGGATCCATCTTCAGACTGATTGGGGGCAGGGCCATCTTAACGCATGGGCCTGATGGGCACTTGCCCGGGGGCCCACGAGCATAGGGGCCCCATGCTGATCTGTGTATGTTAAGTGACTTGCAATAAATAAATACTACTTTAAAAATGTAGGTTCAATAAGTGCTTTTTTGGCAACATTTTCGGTCACTAAGTGCTTCTCACAGCGATCTGTAAGTGCTTTTCGCAACAATGTAGTACCCTAAGTCCATCGCTAAGTGCTTTTCGGTAAGTGCTTTTTGCCGGCACGACAGGGGGGGGGCTGGTAGGGAAAGGGGGGTGGGGTAGAGTAACGGTAGGGGCCCCAGTACACTGCTTTGCCCGGGGGCCCATAATGCTGTAAAAACGGCCCTGGCTGCTGCCCCACCACCTCTCAGTATTAGGGACATGCGTTGAATTCTACATTTGTACGTTCTGCCCGTGACCGCATGAGTTTTGTCCGGGTTCTCCGATTTCCTCCCGCACTCAAAAGACATACAGGTTTGTAGGTTAATTGGCTTTGGTAAAAAATGTAAATTGTCCCTAATGTGTTGGATAGTGCTAGTGGATGGGGATCTTTGGTCGGCGTGGACTCGGTGGGCTGAAGGGCCTGTTTTGCGCGCTGTACCTCTAAACTTGTAGAGGTGGTGCAGTGGTTTCTTGGCCATTGCTTCTACATGGCTGGGTCTTCCTGGAGTCTGCGACCCCAGCTATCATAGTGTCGTCTGCAAGTTTGCCAACCATCTTTCCTTCCCGCAGGCTCTTCGTGAGGGGATACAGAGGCACAGCAGGGCTCCAGAGCAGCCTGGCAGCTCACGGGGTCAGTTTCAGCACCAATGACGCGGACAACGACAACTGCCACTGCAAGTGTGCGCTGCTGTTAACTGGAGGTACGAGGGTGCCCCCCCTCCCTACACCACCCTCCCACCACCCACCCACATCCCTGCTCAGAGTGACCATACACCTTTGATCTGAGAGAGCTTAGAAAGTCAAAAGAAATTGCAATGGAGGAGGCCCAGGTCTGATTGGGAATGGGAGGGGGAAGTTCAGGTTGGTTAAGCCGGACTGAGCGGAGGTGTTCAGCAAAACGATCGCCGAACCTGCGCTTGGTCTCGCCGATGTAGAGAAGTTGACATCTGGAACAGTGGATACAATAGATGAGGTTGGAGGAGGTGCAGGTGAACCTCTGACTCCCCTGGAAAGACTGTTTGGGTCCTTGGATGATCGAGGGGTTAGGTAAAGGGAGAGGTGTTGCATCTCCTGCGGTTGCAGGGGAAAGTACCTGTGGAGGGGGGGTTTGGGTGGAAAGGGACGAGTGGACCAGGGAGGTACGGAGGGAACGGTCTCTGCGGAAAACAGAAAAGGTGTCCATTACCCTCCACAGATGCTGGCTGACCCACTGAGTTCATCCCGCACTTTTTGTCTTTTGCTTGTGACTCTTTAAGGCCACTCCACAAATTATTAAGGGCGGTATACAGTGATGCAACTGGTAGAACTGCTGCCTCACAGAGCCGGAGACCCAGCTTTGGTGGGGGGGGGGGGGGGGGGAGGGGAGGAGTGGGGGGAGGGAGTGGTGTGGTTGGAGGTATTGGTTTAACGTGATGGAATTAGTTAACTGGTTTAAGGCATTAATTTAACCAGTTAAAGGTAGAAACAAAGAACTACACATGTGTGTTTATACCAAAGATAGACACCAGGTGTAAGGAGGAACTCAGCGGGTCAGGCAGCATCTCTGGGGTAAAAAAGAAGGGCAAAGTTTTTGTTTGGGACCCTTCTTCAGACTTTAGGCAGTTAGAGGTAACTTCTTCAGGCAATTAAAGGTATCTGGTTTAACCAGTTGGTAGCATTAGGTTTAATCTGTTTGAGGCATTGGGTTTAACTAGGTGGAGACATTGGGTTTAACTAGTTGGTAATTGGGTTTAACTAGTCATAGCATTGGGTTTAACTGGTTGGAGACATTGGGTTTAATTAGTTGGAGACATTGGGTTTATCTGTTTGGAGACATTGGGTTTAACTAGTTGGTAGCATTGGGTTTAACTAGTTAGTAACATTGGGTTTAACTAGTTGGTAACATTGGGTTTAACTAGTTGGTAACATTGGGTTTAACTAGTTGGTAGCATTGAGTTTAACTAGTTGACGGCATTGGGTTTAACGGATTGGGGCATCCCGTAACTGGGATCAGGACTGACTTTGAACCTGCCTCTCTCTCCCCTCAGGCTGGTGGTTCGATGCCTGTGGCCTGTCCAACCTCAATGGGATGTACTACGCAGCTGGCAACCATCTGCGAAAGCTCAACGGCATCAAGTGGCACTACTTCAGGAGCCCCAGTTACTCCCTGCAGGCCACCACCATGATGATTAGGCCCTTGGACTTCTAATGCAACATGTGAGGCTTGCACAGATCTAACCAAACGCTATCAACCCGTTAAACTCAATGAACTCAACTGGTTAAACCCATTGCCTCAAACCAATTAAACCGAATGCTATCAACTGCTTAAACCAAATACCTCCCAAGAGCTCCATCCAGGTATACTCAATGCTACTAACCAGTTAAACCCAATGCCTCCAACCCGTGAAACCTTAAACCAAATACCTTGTTACACTCAATTCCTCCAACTGGTTAAAACCCAATGCCGCTAAACTCAATCCTATCAATCAGTTAGACCAGTGACTTCCAACCAATTAAGCCCATGTTGCTAACCAGTTAAACCCAATGCCTCCGACCACCATTGATCTAGCATTCTGCGTGTGGCAAAAGACCTCCAGCTGCCTCAGTTTAGTGTTGTTTAGTTTAGAGACACAGCGAAGGAACAGGCCCTTCGGCTCACCGAATCCACACCCACCTTTGATCACCCATACACATGTTCTATCCTTGGGACAATTTACAGAAGCAAATTAACTTACAAACCAGCACGTCTTTGGAATGTTGGAGGAAATTGGAGCACCTGGAGGAAACCCATGTGGTCACAGGAAGAACGTACAAAATCCGTAGTCAGGATCGAACCCGGGTCTCTGGGGCTGTCAGGCAGCAACTGCAGTTTCTACAGAAGAACCAGAAGTTGGTTTGAGAGGTAGTTCGCCAGTAGCTTCTCAAGGGTATGTAAAGGTAGGCAGGAAATGGTGACTTCCCCAGTTGCTTCCGGAGCTGGAGAGTGGATAATAATGGGAATATATTGAACAAAGGGGAGAGTTTGTGGGCCTGGGGTAAATCAGCTCACACGTTCTGGCAGAATCTTATCTCCCAAGCCTCTCACCATCTGTCAACCCGAGTGTTTTTGAGATTCGTTCTGTAAAAATAGCATTGGTGAGTGCAGAGAGGAGATGGTGACAAAGTTGTCTGTGCAGAATCATACATTTTCAGCTGCCGGTACACATTCCATGAAGCGGCTATATTTGTTGCTCTCCTCACTGAGTTGGAATAAGATGCGAGACGCAAGCAAAGGCAGAAGCAATGATTCAATTATACTTTCTTGTCACATGTACCTAGCTAGGTACAGTGAAATGCTTTGTTTCACATAAAACCCATAAAATCATACAGCAGGCCTCACCTAGGCAGCACACAATGATTCGCCATGCTTCTGGCGCCGACAAAGTTACAAAGAGGCCATCGAACAGTCTTATCTTCTGCTCGCAGTGGTGAACCAGGCTTGCCACACATCCGCTGGGCCCCCCTTCATTCTCGGTGGCCCTCCTAGCACCCAGCAGCACAGGCCCCCCTACGCTCTCAGCATTTGCTCGTGGCAGCCCTCCTCATTGTCGCTGAACTCTTGTGCAGAACACAAAGTGCTGGAGGAACTCAGCGGGTCAGGCAGCATCAATGGAGGACATGGACAGGCGACATTTGGAGTCAGGTCCCTTCTTCAGACTGATATAGATAAATTCATATGTTCATATAGGAACAGAAGTAAGCCACTCACCCCATCGAGTCTACTCCACCATTCAATCTTGGCTGATCTATCTTTCCCTCTCAAACCATTCTCCTGTCTTCTCCCCGTAACCTTTGACACCCTTACGAATCAAGAATCTGTCAATCTCCCCCTTAAAAATAACCAAATCTTGACATCCACAGCCGTCTGTGGCAATGAATTCCACAGATTCACCATCCTTCTACATAAATCCCATTTGCTCACATTTGGCCCATCTCTTCTAAACCTTTCCTATCCATGTACCTGTCTAAGTGTCTCTAGTATTCTGTGCTCTACAGGAATAATGTGCCGTTTAGGTTTATTATTCTCAAGTGTACTGAAATACAGTGAAAAGCTTTGTTTTGCATGCTATCCAATCAGATCGGATAATACCATTCATAAAAACAATCAAGCTAAACTCAAGTACAATAGAGTAAAGGCAAAGATACAGAGTGCAGAATATAGTTCTCAGCATTGTAGCACACCAGTTCCAGAGATAAAGTCCAATGTCCGCAATGGGGTCGAGGTGAATCGTACGGTTCCCTATGTTATGGAAGGACCATACAGAAGCCTGAAAACAAGGGAAGAAGCTGTTCCTGAGTCTGGTGGTGCGCGCTTTCAAGCTTCTGTTTCTTCTGCCGGATGGGAAGAGGGAGAAAACGGAATGGCTGGGTGGGACAAGTCTTTGATTATAAATTTATTGGCAGGTATGCAATCATCTATCATTCCATAGGATTATTTGCCTAGGCTCCGATAGATTTTTAAAAGTGTACTCCAAATTAATTTGGTTTTGCACTGCCTATTGAAATTTAGGCAGAACAAATTTTAATTTTCTTTCAGATCAAATCAGAATTATGGGTGTATAAGGAACTTCAAAGGTTTCAAAAGTCTTTTATTGTCACGTACCATTTAAGGTACAGTGATATGCGAATTACCATACAGCCATACGATAAAAAAGCAACAAGACACACAGATACATAAAAGTTAACGTAAACATCCACCTCAGCAGATTCCCCACATTCCTCACTGTGACGGAGGGCAAAAAAGTCCAAGCTCCTTCCTCTTTATTTCTCCCGCAGTCTTGGCAGTCGAACCATCCGTTGGGGCGATCAAAGCTCCCGCAGCCGATGGTCGAAGACCCCGCATCGGGCCATCGAAATTCCCGCGTCGGGGCGATTGAAACTCCTGCGTAGGGGCGGTCGAAACTCCCGCAGCTTGGAGTTCCCGATGTCGGTCTCTGCCCAGTCACCACGGGCTCTGTGATGCATGCCGCATGCACCCACAGATGGAGCTCCGAGGTCGATCCCTGGCAAAAGGATCGCGAGCTCCGCGATGTTAGGTCCACAGGCACCCGCAGTGGAGCTCTCAAAAGTTGGTTTACAGCAAAGCCCTCCAATTCCTTGATGTTAGGCCGCAGTGCGGACAGAGATACGATACGGGGAAAAATCGCATCTCCGTCGAGGTAAGAGATCGGAAAAAGTTTCCCCCAACCGCCCCCCCTCCCCCAACCCCTCACATAAAACAAGCTAAACAACACTAAAAACATACATTTAACACATACTATTTAAACACAAAGAAGGAAAGGACAGACAGACTGTTGGCGAGGCAGCCATTGCTGGTGCCACCCGGTGAATAGTGCTTTGCATCAATGACTTTGGAAAATCCATTAAAATAAACTTCTATTAAATAAAACACATCAGATTGTATTATATTCTGCTTCTTAATTTATAGCAGTCAAGGACTGAAGAAGGGTCTTGATCCGAAACATCACCCATTCCTTATCTCCAGAGATGCTGCCTGTCCCGCTGAGTTACTCCAACTTTTTGTATCTGTCTTCGACTTAAACCAGCATTTGCAGTTCCTTCTTACACATTTGATTTTAATTATTAATTGGTGGTGGAGGCAGAAACGACAGTGGCGTTTAAGAGGCATTTGGATAGGAACATGGATATGTAGGGAATGGAGGGATATGGAACATGTGCAGAGGTGACTAGTTTTTTTGGTATCATGTTTGGCACAACCATTTAATTTATTGTAGAGATACAGCGTTGAAACAGGCCCTTTGGCCTACTGAGTCCACGCTGACCGTTGATCACCCGTTCACACTAGTTCTATGTAATCCCACTTTCTCATCCACTGCCTGCACACTTGGGACGATTTACAGGGCCAATTAACCAATAAAACCGCACGTCTTTGGGATGTGGGAGGAAACTGGAGCACCCGGTGGAAACCCACGTGGTCACAGGGAGAACGTGCAAACTCCGCACAGATGGCAGCCGAGGTCAGGATCAAAGCCGGATCTGTGGCGCGGTGAGACAGGCTCTACCGTGTGCCTTTGTGCAGCCTGATATTTTTATGCCTGAAAGATATATTTTAATATTTCTCCACCTCGCATATATTCCTCGTCCATTGGGATAAGACCTGAGATTGTATTATTTTCATAACTAAGGAAATTAAATCAGAATAATTGCAGCAATGTCCTCTGAGACTAGACAGTAAATTTAACCTGTCAAAGCTTCGGGAGAAGGACAAGCAACCTCGGGTTCACACTGCGACAGTGTGCTCCACATCTGGCTTTTGTGAAGCACAGATGTGGTTCTTGTACTGAGGTCTCTCCACCAGCCCCACACATTTTATGGCCTCTTTCATGCTAGATTTATGCCTGCCTTTTTTTCCCCTCAAGAATGAGGAAACAATTGGAGAATTTAATCCACTCACCAATAAACCTGTCACATCTCATAGCCAATTCTCCAGAAAAGACCTGGAACCTCCTGAAGTCAAATATTAATTTGCACGGAGCTCCAAGTCAAACCCAAGGGAAAAATTACAGCAATGTCTGAAACATTGGGCTGTTTGTTTTCTTTGAATACTTTTGATGATATTGGTTTAAAAGTAGCAGAAATGTTTAATTTAGTTTAGTTTATTGTCACACGTATTGAGGTACAGTGAAAATCTTTTGTTGCGTGCTATAATGTAGGAAATAAAGGCCTTTTCAGAAAGAGTGAAGAATGATCCAATTGGATAACGTGTGAAGAATTATTTGATTGCATAGAATAGAGTGAAGAATCATTTGATTGTTGTAGTATAACATGTGGAGAGTCATTTGATTGCCCTGGGATAACGTGTGAAGAATCATCGATTGCGTAGGATCTGGGGCAACCGTAGAAAACTCACGCCGTCACGGGGAGAACATACAAACTCCGCACAGACAGCACCCATAGTCATGACCAAACCTAGGTCTTTGGCACTGTAAGGCAACAGCTCTACCACTGCATCACTTGGTCCAAACATTTCCTGCAATCAAACACAAAGTGTTGGAGGAAGTCAGCAGGTCAGCAGCATGTGTGAAGGGACTGGACAGATGATATTTCAGGTCAGGACCCTTCTTCAAACTGATCTTTCTTCAGTATATCCACTCCAGGACATCCGAGATCCAGGAAAGCTTAGAGGGATATGCAACAAATGCAGGTAAATGGGACTAGCTTAGATGGAGCATCTTGTCAGCATAGACAGGTTGGGCTGAAGGGCCTGTTTCTGTGCTACGTGACTCTATAACTTTGTGAAATATATTTCATAATGTTAAAATGCTTGTTGCTGTGACTGTGTCACCATCTGCTGGTCAACTTATTGAGAACCTAATCCTGACAGTTGTCTCAATGGTTCAATGGTACTTTAATGTCACATGTACCTAGGCACAGAGAAATTCCTTTTTTTTTTTCTAACAGTTCAGCACAAACCTTACTATACATCGGCAGAATCATACCTAAGTACAAGAATGTAGGTATGGTAGATTACATTGAGATAGTACACAAGATACATCATAAGCTGGTGCTTAAGTAACTCAGCGGGTCAGGCAGCATTTCTGGAGGACATGGAAAGATGACATTTTGGGTCGAGACCCTTCTTCAGACTGATTGCAATGGGGGAGGAAAAGCTCGTGGGAGTGGGACAAAGCATGGCAGGTGATGGTTGGATGACGGTGAGAGGTTCTTTTTGACTGGCAGTTGAATGGACAAAGGCTAGAGGTGAAAATAACCCTTTTTCAAACTAATTTGAAATAAGCTGGTAAAGAGGTGGGAGCGAGACAAAACCTGGCAAGTGATGGGTGGAGAAACAAGCAACTATAGATGTTGGTTTACAAAAGAAGACACAAAGTGCTGGGGTAACACAGCTTTCTCCTTCAACCCCCCCCCCCCTCTTCCCCACGCCAATGAATCGTAGAGTCATACACAATGGAACAGACTCTTCGGCCCAACTTACCCATGCCAACCAAGATGTCCCATCTACACCAGCCCCACCTGCCTCCGTTTGGCCCATATCCTTCTAAACCCTTCCTATCCTTGTCTGTCCAAATGTCTTTTAAATATTGTTAAGTACCTAAATCTGAAGACCCTAAACGAGGTCTCCCCATTCCCTCCACAGATGCTACCTGACCTACTAACTTACTCCAGCGCTTTGTGCCTTTTTTCGTAAACCAGCATCTGCAGTTCCTTGTTTTTCCACCTATTGCATGCCAGGCTTCGTCCCACCTCTCTTTTCAAGCATTCCCCCCCCCCCCCCATTCCAAACAGCCTGAGACGTGGCCTGCCCATTTCCCTCCACAGGTGCTGCCTGCCCCAGCAAGTCCCTCCAACAATTTGTTTTCAAACATGTTAAGTCATGAGTCAGCTGAGCATTTATCCAGATGCTTTATTGCGCATGAGGAGCTTGTGAATCATATAACATTAACCGTGAACCAATGTAGTCTGCTTGACACCAGAAGCCATAATTTTATGCTTGCCCCCCCCCCCCCCCCCCCAACACCTGTCAAATTATTCAGCTGTCCCGTGCTAATGACTTTCCATCACCCGACTGCTCTGTGGGATATAAATAAACAGGTAAACAGGTTTGCATTTTTAAGACTGACCTGAGTTAGTCAAAGAGGAGAAGGATTTCAGGAGTACATGGGGGGGGGGGAATACTGAGGAGGTCACATCAAAGGTGAATGTCCGCCCGAAGATTCCTCACTCTCTGGAAACTCTTCCCGCTGTGAAAAAAGTGGGATCAGTTCAATGGAAAATCTCAGTCTTTAGAAACAAGGAACCGCAGGTGCTGGTTTACCAAGGAAAAACACTGTGCTAGGAGTAACTAAGTGGGTCAGGCAGCATCTCTGGAGGAAATGGATAGGTGACGTTTTGGGTCGGGACCCTTCTTCAAACCCTATCCATGTTCTACAGAGATACTGCCTGACCCGTTGAGCTACTCCAGCATTTTGTGTCTATCTTTGGTATAAACCAGCATCTGCAGTTCTTTTTACTTTAAAGGAACTGCAGTTGCTGTTTTACCAAGGAAAGACACAAAGTGCTGGAGTGATCTCTGGAGATCATGGATAGGTGATGTATCAGGTCCCTATGGGACCCATCTTCGGACTGAAGGGTTCTGACCTGAAACATCGCCTACCATGTTCTGCAGAGATGCTGCCTGACCCGCTGAGTTATTCCAGCACTTTGTGTCTTCCTCAACCCTTGTACATGTTTCCAGAGTGTAGAGTGGGCTATTAGAATGAAGAGATCCCAAGGTTCAGGAATGTGCTATCCACTGGAAACGATTATCTGTCACAGGTCGGGTTCAGCTAATACAACAACAATAATTTGTATTTGAACAGTGCCCTTCACAAAGCAAAATATCCCAAAGTGTAAGAGTCAGGAGTCATGTTGCAGCTTTATAGGACTTTGGTTAGACTGCATTTGGAGTATTGTGTGCAGTTCTAGTTGCCCCATTACAGGAGGAATGTTGAGGCTTTGGAGGCGTTGCTGCCAGGGCACACCAGAGGGCCGCTCCGGCACCTCTGGTTTGAAGAAAGGTCTCGATCCGAAACATCACCCATTCCTTCGCTCCAGAGATCCCGCTGAGTTTCTCCAGCATTCTGTGACTATCTTCGGTGTAAATCAGCATCTGCAGCTTCTTCTGACGCGTTCCGACGGGCCGCGGCTGTGGACTGGGAACACGGCCGGAGACCTTTATCGCGATGCCGCAGTCTCGATGCCTCCCGAATCGCCGCGTAAAAGCCCGTGTCGGGGCCCGGCCGGGGCCTCGCAGGTAGAACGCGCGAACGGGCCGACGGAGCCCGCAGCTGGGACCCGCGTCGACACCACAGAGGTGTGAAGTGGGGCGTCAACAGTGGTGAAGCCTCGGCAGCGGCAACAGTGAAACCTCGCGATGATGGGATGGCGACGGCGATGCCTCGCGGGTTGACCCATGGTCGACGGTCAATGATAGCGTGGAGGACTGCTGTGAGGGGAGGGAGGGTAAGAACAATGGAGGACAGAGGACCCGGCGTGGGGGGATCGCTGTGGAGGAGGGGGGGGGGAAACAAAAGGAGGAGCCACCGTGCTTTGTAACGTTGTCATTTTTTGTACACTGATTCAAATTTGAGATTGAAATGCATTAAAAGCTAAGATGCTTGAAATATGAAATTAAAATGTAAAAAATGCTCGAAACACCCAATTGGACAGGCAATATTATAATAAGAGGAATGTTTAGCCGCCGTAGGCCCTGACTCTGTAGGCCCGCACAGTGTAGGCTAACTGGGCTGCCAACTGTCACGTATTAGCCGGGACATCCCTTATTTTGAGCAAAATTGACTTGTCCCGTATGGGACCGCCCATGTCCCGTATTGGGCCGGGGTGGGGGTGGGGGGGGGGGGGGGGGGTGCTGTAGGCCCGGACGCCGCCTGACGGAGGTTGCTTAGCGGAGGGGGAACGGGGGAGCTGAGGGCAGCGCCAGTGGCCTCCACCAACGCCCGGCCTCACCGCCGCTGCTGCTGCTGCTGCTGCCGCCTTTCCCCCTGGCCCACCTCAGGCTCACGGTTACCCAGTCACATCCAGGCCCTGGCTCCGGCTGCTTCCCCCGGCACCAGGCCTGGCTTTCCCACCGTTATGGAGCCGGCAAACCCGCCCCCAAGAGACAAGCGCCTCATGGAGGTCCAGCCAGAAGATGGGTGACGTTTCGGGTCAAGACACTTCGGAAGGGTAGGAAAAAAACCCCCTGCAGATGCTGGTTTAAATCGAAGGAAGACACAAAATGCTGCAGTAACTCAGCGGGTCAGGCAGCATCTCTCGAGAGAAGAAATGGGTGACATTTCGGGTCAAGACCTTCTCCCTTCAGATCTCGTCCTGAAACGCACTTATTCCTTCTCTCCCGAGATGTTCTCTTCCGAGATAACCCGCTGAGTTACTCCAGCATTTTGTGTCTACCTCCAGACACTGTAGGCCCGGACGCCGCCTAACGGAGTTTGCGTAGCAACCCGCCTCCCGGCCCGGACGGCCGCCATTGGTGTAGTGGGAGCACGTGGCCGCTGGCAGGGTGAGGTCACGTGGGCTGCGGGTGGTGACGTCACCTTGTCCCGTATTTAGGGCTCCTTTATAACATATGCTAGGCCCAGCACCAGGTTAATCCTACCCTGGGTAAAATGACTATGGTGGATAGCATTTTAAACTGCATGCTCTATTGATAGTCAACACTGACTTCCATCCTTTCCTTGCGGATATCAATCAGAGTCCAAATCTTGTTTTTATTTTGAGAGCAGAGATCTCTGGCAGAACGTTGGTCTCATAAATTAACAACATGCATTCCATGTAACTAGAGAGAGGTCAGTGCCCAATCACCTCCCCGGGACATTGACTCAAATACTTGGATCAGCCACCCCAAAGTGACCACCTGTTCACAGAAATCAGTCACCAGTGCACTTTTTACTGTTAGCAAACATTTGCCTTATTTGGATAATCACAGTCATAAAATCATACAGCATGGAAACAGGCCTTTCAATTCAGCTTGTGCATGCCCCATCTATGTTAGTCCCACCTGCCCACATTAGCCCATATCCCTTTAAACCTTGTGTAAGAAGGCTCTTGACCTGAAACGTCACTTATTTCTTTTCTCCAGAGATGCTGCCTGACCTGCTGAGTTACTCCAGCAGTTTGTATTTATCTTTACTCTGAACCTATCCATGTACCTGTCCAAATGTCTTTTAAATGTTGCTATAGTAACTGCCTCAACTACTTCCTCCGGCAGCTCGTTCCATATACCCATCGCACTCTGTGTCAAATCATTGCCCCTCAGGTTCCTGTTAAACTTTCCGCTCTCACCTTAAACCTATGTCCTTCGGTTCTCGATTCCCCTACTTTGGGTAAAAGATTCTTATCTATTCCCCTCATGATTTTGTGCGCCTCTATAAGATTGCCTCAAAGCTGTGGCTCTAGTCTTTAACTTTTCCACCATGGGGCAAAGGTTCTGACTATCTACCCTATCTATGCCTCTCATAATTTAATATACTTCTATCAGGTCTTCTCTCAGCCTTATATTATCTGGCTTGTTTCCAAGACGGCAATCGTGACTACAGTGCATTGGCCTTACAGTGTTGGGGGATGTGCTGAGTTTGAAGGAGACTTGAAATGCCTCCCTTTGCACCTGTAATCTCCCCCGCTCTGCCATTGGGTTTCTGCTAGGTGGTTGCAAGGAATTCTGATTCACTCAGTCCGACACAGCCCTGAGACCCTAACATTACCACAGAGAAAAAGCACGCTATTCTCAAATGCTGCCATTTACAAATTACTGATGACAGATGGACGAGAATTAACTGTATTAGTTCCCCTGGCACAATTTAAAAGGAAAGGCGATCTATATTTACACTAAAATCACACTGGGAGTGAAATCAAAACTACTAGATTATCTACCAATTATACATTCTCCATTGTCAGAATTTATTAAATATTTTACAGCTTTCTGTTTTACAGATAGATATACAGACTCTCGTAAGAAACTAAGAACTGCAGATACTGGTCTATACAAAAGACACAAAGTGCTGGTGTAACTCAGTGGGTCAGGCAAAATCTCTGGAGATCATGGATAGATGACGTTTCGGGACGCGATGCATCTTCAGACATTGCAAGGGGGGGGGGAAGAAAGCTGGGAGAGAGGAGAGGTAGGACAAAGCACGGCAGGTAATAGGTGGACATAGGCGAGAGCGGTTTGATAGGCAGATGGTCGGATCACAGGCCGGACATTAAAGCAGATGGCATGAGATTGACGGATTTAAGAGTTACAAGAACTGAGGAGTTATTGGTGTGGTTGTTCTACTATTTCATGCCTGCCAAGATACAGTGAAAAACGTTGTTTTGCATGTAATCCAGGCAAACCATACCATACATTAGTAGATCAAATAGTAAAATGTTGAAAATAAATGGAGTGCAGAATATAATTTGCAGTTACAAAGAAAGTGCAGATTTTTAAAAAGTGCAAGGGGACAATGAGGTGGATTGGAAGATCGTGAATTCATTCCTAACTCAGGAGAGGTCTGCTTAAGAGTCTGATAATAACAGCGCGGAATAAACTTTTCCTCAATCTGCTGGTGCGTGCTTTCAAATTTCCATATCTTGTCTGATTTTGCTGCCAATATTACTGCAAAAAAACTGAGTTTCAAATATTGTCTAATTCAATTTGGTAAAGTCAGACAGTATGGATAGGTTCTAACATACCATAAGGCACAAAGTGCTGGAGTAACTCAGCAGGTCGGGCAGCATCTCTGCAGAACAGGGATAGGTGATATTTCGGGTCCGGACCCTTCTTCAGGTGCTGAATAACTCCTGCACTTTGTGTCATTCTATGTAAACCAGCACCTGCAGTTCCTTGTATCTATACACGTATGGTGTCTCAGCAGTGGCAAATTAATCACTAATGGCAAAGAGTTTAATTATTAATTTCACCAGGCACCAACACATCTGCTGAAGGCACTGCCCCTTTAAGGCTTGTCATTTGTAGACATGATGTCAGAAGTTATGGGTCTGTTTACATGGAAGAAGTTGAATGGAACATGTGACTCACAGAGGACAGCAGAGTGTGTAATCTGTTGTCGTGGATTAGTGCAGCAGAACACAGGAGACTGCACGCCGAGTACATCCACACAGAAATAACACACCGGTCATTCCAAAGTCATGTTACTCTATGTTATCTCCTGCTACCTCATCGCTGAATCATTCTCATTAAGCTTTCTGTACCACACTGAGCCTCAGGTCACCGCAGTCCCTGCGACTTACACTGTTCGCGCTGATCACTCCCATTGCTGCGTATTGACCAAGAAACACAACGGTTCTATGATAGCATCTGACGGGGTTGCTCCTCAAGTTTTGACTGCATTTCAGCCCCAAGCTCCTGATCTATGGCCACCCAATATGGAGGGGGAAGGTCTGTCGGTGGGATTGGTGGGGTGATTTCCTTGTCGGTTTCCTGCTGGGCCTGGACAAGAAGACCATTCGCAGATCCAGGCAACGGGCAATCGCGGGTTCTGCCGATTCGACTGCCTGCCCCTTTTCCGGGCTTATGTTCATATGTCCCTGGAGACGGTGCACACATTGTCCACAGGGACAATAGAGGCCTTCCATGAACGCTGGTCGCCACATGGGGTTGAATGCATTGTGAAAAAGGATGACAATGTTGTATTGTGATGTCTGTTTGATTGGTGTTTGCAAATTGCCGGGCAGTTTTGATCTTTCCAATACCGTGTAAGGGTAAGAAATTGAAAATAAGCACCTTGTTAAGGAAAAAAAAAGGTTTGATGGTACTTTATTGTCACATCTACCTCAGTAAAGTGAAAGTCTTTTTATGCATACATTTCAATTGCAAGGGGCGGCACAGTGGCGCAGCGGTAGACTTGCTACCTTACAGCGCCAGAGGCCCAGGTTCAATCCTGACTATGGGCGCTGTCTGTGTGGAGTATGTACGTTCTCCGTGTGCCCACGTGGGTTTTCTCTGGGTGCTTCAGTTTGCTCCCATTTTCCAAAGATGTGCCGGTTTGTAAGTTAATTGGTTTCTGTAAAATTGTCCCTACTGTGTCGGATAGAACTAGTATATTGGTGATCATTGGTCGGCACAGGCTCATTAGACTGAAGGGCCTGTTTCTATGCTGTATCTCTAGACTAAACTAAATGAAACTTAACCATTTTACTACTGTCTGAAGAAGGGTCTTGACCTGAAATGTCACCTATCCGTGTTCTCCAGAGATGCTGGAGAACTCTGGAGCTGCTGATTTACTCCGGCACTTTGTATCCTTTTGTGTACTAAACAGCATCTGCAGTTTTTTCTTTCTACAATCTTATTAAACATAGGCACAATTAGATTTAAGTATAAGAATATAAGAATGGTAGATTACACTGAGGCAGTACACAAATGTCACCACATATTCGGCTCCATCTTGTACCCTTCAGAGTTGTTAAACATGTGGAGACCTAACTTGGCCATAAAGGCCCATTGTCCTGACGGCAACACTGTGTCGACCTGGCTGGGCGATGTTATGGTGTTCTCCATCTGCCGCTCCATGTCACTGCACGGAGAGAGAAAGGTCCCGGCCAGAAACATCACCTATCCACATTCTCCAAAGATGCTGCCTGACCTGCTGGGTTATTCCAGCACTTTGTGACTTTTTTTTGTTATTAGATCTGAGAGTTGACATTATCTGTTCTGCCTGTCACTTTATTGCAGATTGCAAGACATTGGCTTGGCATCTTGATGCAGAGTCTGCAGCAGGGTGATAGAGAGAGGGAGGGAGGGAGAGAGAGAGGGATGGAGGGAGGGAAAGAGAGAGGGACAGGAGATAGATAGGGAGAGAGAGATGGAAGAGAGAGGGTGGGAAGAAAATACATAGAGCCAGAGAGAGAGGGAGGGAAGGAGGGAGGGAGAGAGAGGGATGAAGGGAGGGAAAGAGAAAGGGACAGGAGAGAGATAGGGAGAGAGAGAGAGAGAGAGAGAGAGAGAGAGAGAGAGATGGAAGAGAGAGAGAGAGAGGGGGGGGGAGAAAATACATAGAGACAGGGAGAGAGATAGACAGAGAAAGCCAGACGGACAGTTAAAGACAGTCAAAGAGTGGGAAGGAGACAGAAATAGAGAGGAGTGAGTGAAATAGCGAGAGTGGACAGAGAGAGAAAGACAGATAGAGATAGAAAACGCGACAGACTGACATAGAGATAAGGGAGAGCGAGAGAGAGGGGGGGGGGGGGGGGGGGAGGAAGAGTGGAGACCGATCTAGGAATGAGGGAGTGGACATGTGCGGGCGCCAGTCGGAACCAAGCACTTGTCCTGAAGCTGAAATGCCACATACTATTCGAAATACCTCCAGGCTGGGCGCTATATAAAGCGCATGAGAGCGGCCCCGGGGAGCAGAGAGTCGAGGCTTACTTTCCCTTTCTATCGCAGTCAGTGTGTGGGTGAACACTAAGGATGAACGCTGAGGCCAGGTCTCCCAGAGCCGTCAGTAAAGCTGCCAGGAGGTTTAGGTGCGTCTCCATGGTGAACAGCCTGGCTAGAAACTGGCAGAAGTGGGCAAATGAACACACGGACAGGCAGAAAACACAACCGGTGGGCTGGCAGCCCAGCAGCTCGGCCGAGGAAGACCACGTCAAGGAGTGTTGTCCTTGTGTGCCTGAGATGCAGACAGCTGGACAGCCGCAGCTCAAACCAAAAAGCAGCTCCAACGGGAACGACGTGGTGTCTGTGAAAGAACCGATGGCACCTCAAGAGATTGGGCTGTCCATCAGGACTCTCCCCGTGGTTAAAACCGTGGGCGGCAGGAAGACCACGAAGAGCAACGAGCTGGTGAGTCTGATGACCGATCGCTTCAACCAGCCGGCGTTGGAGGAGGCACCGAAACCCTTTCTGGGCGACAGGTCCCCAACCCGAAGACGTCTTCGCCAGAGCAAGGCGTCAGAGATCGCCGAGAGTTGGACGACAGCAGAGAGGGAAGGCAAGGAGCCGATGGCCAACGGCAGCATGGCCAGCGATGGGGGAAGAGAGAAGAGGAAAGAGGGGGATGAAGAAGAGTGCGAGGGGAAGGATGGGGTGAAGAGGAAAAGGTTGCTCCGAAAGGTCCATGTGCACACGATGGGAGATCTGAGGAGCACTTGGCTCCGGTGGGCTGAGGATCACATCGAGAAGCAAAAGCTCAACCCTTTCAGTGAGGACTTTGACTATGATTACGCCATGACCTTGCGTCTGAAGAAGGGAGACCGGGGCTATGGGCGGCCCAAGGAGGGGAGCGAGTCGGCGGAGAGGGGCGAGAGAGCCCAGAGACACGTCCGCAGGGAGATTGACGAACTGTGCTACATCATCAGAGACATGGGCGCTCAGGGCAAGGACGGGAAGACCAGAATCACCTTCGGCAGGCTCTTCGACAGATATGTCACCATCTCGGATAAAGTGGTTGGCATTTTGATGAGGGCGCGGAAACATGCGTTGGTGGACTTCCCGGGGGAAATGTTATGGCAGGGGCAAGATGACCATGTCCTAATCACTCTCCTGGATTAACAGCATCCGCGTGGCTAGAATCAGGGCAAAGATGTCTCTTAATGAAGCGCGGCAGAGATTGTCTTTCTTATTCTACATCTTTCAAAGTGAAAGTGTATGTATACACAGCATCTCCTCGGGGCAGAGACTGTTGCAGTATATTTTGTACGTATTTTTCTACGAAAGTTAGCATTTCATGATTTCGATGTGGGCTATTTGATTGAAATAAATATGTATCGTGCGCAAGGTTTGAATAAAGATATTGGTTTATCACTGTCACGTGTACCGAGGTCCAGTGAAAAGCTTTTTGCGTGCTATCCAGTAAAGTCATACTATACATGAGTGCAGTCAAGTCACACGCAAGTACAACAGGTAGTGCAAAGAGAATGTGTAGGAATGAACTACAGAAGCTGGTTTACACCGAACATCATAAAACGCTGGGGTAACTCAGCGGGTCAGGCAGCATCGCTGGAGAAACGGCTGAAGAAGACTGAAGGCTGATGACTGAAGAAGGGTCTCGATCCCAAAAAGGCACCTATTTATTTTCTCCGGAGATGCTGCCCGACCCGCTGAGTAACTCTAGCATTTTGTGTCTATTTTCAGTGCAAAGAGAATGACTGTGAAGAAAATGTGCTTGATCGTGTAGGAAGGCACAAAGTACTGGAGTAACTCAGCGGGTCAGGCAACATCTCTAGAGGATGTCTTGCTGGCTTGGACAGAGCTGTTCCCAAACCAAGCTGTGATGCATGTAGCTAATAAAACTAAAGATCAGAAAGCTTTTCAAAATTATGGCTGTGGAATCTTGAGCATCCACCTCAGTGTGCAGATGGGTTACTCTGTTTAATCTCTGATTGCTGTTTTAACTGACTGTTGTCATATTGTATAGAAATATTATATATTTAATCATTCATGAGGAATGAGCAATATTGAGCACTCTGAAGAAGGATCCCAACCCAACGTCACCTATTGATGTCCTCTAGAAATACTGCCTCGCCCCCTGAGTTACTCCAGCACTTTGTGTTCTATTAGAGACAATCTCCTTATTGGTCAGAGATAACAAATGAAGTAAACCTGGATCTATTAATAAGAAGTAGAAACAAAAAAAACTGCAGTTGCTGGTTTCCAGAAAAACAGACACAAAGCGCTGGAGTAACTCAGTGGGCCAGGCAGCATCTCTAGAGGATATGGATAGGCGATGTTTCAGGTCGGTACCTGAATAATCCTGTTCAGAACATGGTCGAAGATTCACAGAGAAAGCAGAATTCATAGAGATCTGAACAAGGGTCTTGAGCCAAAACGTCTCCTATCCGTGTTCTCCAGAGATGCTGCCTGACCAACTGAGTTACTCCAGCACTTTGTGTCCTTTTGAGCGCTCTTCACTTGTGTGTCTTCCTCGGTAAAGTCAGAGTCACCAATGATGCTGCACAAGCACCTGAAAATACAAAGTGTGGGAGTAACTGAGCAAGTCAGGCAGCATCACTGGAGGGAATGGACAGGCGATGTTTCGGGTTGGGACCCTTCTTCAGACTAATGGAATAGGGGGGGGGGGAGCAAGCTTGAAAAGAGAGATGGGGGCAGGGCAAAGCCTGGCAAGTGATGGTTTACTTTAGTTTGATTTATTGTCATGTGCACCAGGGTACAGTGAAAAGCTTTTTTGCTGTGAGCTATCCAGTCAGTGGAAAGGCTGTACATAATTACAATTGAGTGCTCCACAGTGTACAGATACAGGATAAAGGGAATAACATTTAGTGCAAAACAAAATCCAGTAAAGTCCAATAAAGTGGATGCAGGTGAGGGGGGGGGGGGGGGGGGGGGGAGGGGGGCGTGATTGGCAGACAGGTAGAGTCAGTGACAAAGGCTAGAGGTGAAAAGGCTGTCAGATAATGAGTGGAGAGGAATTAAATGTAAAGCCAGAGGGAAGGGTATAGGCTGGAGGGGTGGAATGAGGCAGGATAGCAGGAGAAATGCTTACCTCAATAAAGCCTACCTTTCCTTCTTTCGCTCACCCTGTTCTTCTTTCTCCCCGAGGCATTTCCATTTCAAAGCCTTGCACATGAAATAATTCAGAAAAGGAAAGAATATCATTGTTGTCATACTTTATAATCTGCTCATACTCAATGTACATGATCAGGTCTGGAACACACATCCAATTTGTCACACTGACCTTGCCTCTCCCTACACCTCTTTATATTCTTCCTATTTTAGTTTAATTTAGTTTAGAGATGCAGCGTGGAAACAGGCCCTTTTGCCCACTGAAACTGCGCTGACCAGCAATCACCCGTACACTAGCTCTATCTTACACACAGTGAAGGACGATTTATATAAGCCAATTAACCTACAAACCCGCATGTCTTTGAGACGTGGGAGGAAAATGGAGCACTTGGCGGAAACAGGGAGAACGTACAAACTGCGTGCAGATGGCACTCAAGGTCAGGATCAAACCTGGGCCTCTGGTGCTGTCAGGCAGCAACTCTAGTGCTGCACTATCGCGCCAACCTTTATTTTAATTGCTTGTTGAAACCTGATGTTCAATCTGCTTCCATTTCCTTTCAGGTAATACAATCTAGAGCACAACTCACTACAGAATGCATTTTTTTTCATATCCTTCTGCTTTCTCTTCACCTTACCAACATCTCTTATCAATATAATTGGGCTCCATGTAACATTTTCCACCAAACCCTTAATGATTTTGTCTCTCGTTATATATTTCCTCCCTCTTTCTTTCACGGCTTTAAGAAGAACTAGCCCAGATTCTACACATTTCCAAAGTCCCATATTACTGGTACCATCTGCTAAATCTTCTCTACATCCTCTTCAATACCTTCATCTCTGTGCAAGTGGGGTGCCTGGAACTAAACACAATATAATGTCATGTGGCACAAGATACAAAGGCTTAACAGTAAGTAACATGAGATTCAGGAACAGCTACTTCCCCGCTGTTATCAGACTACTGAACAGTGCTATCATAAGTTAAGGAGCAATCTGATCTCCAAATCTGTCTCACAACATCCCTTGCACTATTTTCAATCTGTACTTTCTCTGTAATTATAACACTATATTCTGCACGTTGGTTAAAGGATAATATAATGCTGTAAACATTATAAGCTCAGGCTATATCCAGCACATTTAAATTGTGCAGGAACACCTCACTCCATGCCTGCCCTCTCTCCCTCCCCTCCTAATCCCCCTGCTCTCACCTGTTGCCCAACAATTCTGTCCAGACTCTCTGCTCCTGTACTCATTCCTCTGTTAATTCCTTAACCACATCCTCCCCCTGCTTCTTTTTATTTCTGACCAGCACCTGCTTCACATAATATTGATATCTATTTTTAGTCAGACACATGCGTACGTACAGATGGAAGAAACATATCCATTTCAGACGGGACTAACTATGTGGCTGGTAGTTTTCCTCCTCAACTCTCTTACTCTTCCCCTCCTGCCTCTCCCAGTCTCTCTCTCTCTGGTTTATATTTACATTTATTATCATCACATGACTCCAGTATCACTCCAGTAGACACAAAATGCTGGAGTAACTTACCAGGACAGGCAGCATCTCTGGAGAGAAGGAATGGCTGACGTTTTAGGTTGAGACCCTACAGGAAGTTACTCCAGCATTTTGTGTCTACCAGAACAATGTGTTTCTGGGTATTATTATAGGGAGAGCTTGATCAGACAAACCGCTCCGCTGGATGCTGACCTCTGCAGCTGTCTAATCGCTGCACGAACAGCAACTTCAAGTTTACGGTGGTCATCCATTGACATTCCGGACTGTAGCCACCGCCCGCACAAAGCAGCAATTCCTTCACTCAAATGTTTGTTTTTCTTTTGCATCGCCGACAATCCAAGAACGATGGAGAAAACCAAGAATAACTCATGGTTTGGGAAGTGCGACATATTCCCGCTTGAGCAGCAGCTCCTGTACAAGTTACAATTCAAAAGAAAATCAACACGATCTTGCTCACTCACCAAAGCATAAAGCAATAAAACCTACAAAATCATTGTAGTTTTCAGAATCAGAATCAGAATAGCCTTTATTGTCATCCAAAAAAACAAGTCTTTTGGATGAAATTCCGTTACCTACAGTCCAACAATAAGAGCACTAAAAATAAGCAATAACACACAAAATCACAAACCAACACAAAACAAAAAAAGAAACATCCATCACAGTGAGTCTCCTCCAGTCACCTCCTCACTGTGATGGAAGGCCAGAATGTCTTTTCTCTTCCCCTGCCATCTTCTCCCGTGGTCAGGCTGTTGAAGTTGCCACGTCGGGGCGGTCGGGGCTCCCGACATTGAAGCCCCGGCAGAGAAAATCCCTTGGCCTATTTCAGGCCACGCCGGACGGTGAAAGGTCCGCGGCGGGCCGACCCAAGTCCTGCGATTCGGGGCGGGCGAAGACGCTGCCGGAGCTCCTGATGTTAACCACAAATTAACCACAAATACACTTAATTAATAGTTTTGAAAGCAGTATTTTCTTACCTCGAAGAAGCAAAACTGGAAAATACAGATGAAACGCAGGTTTGTATACACGTAGCAGCTCAGCTGGCGAGAATGTTTAGCACAGGTGACCTATGCCCTGCACATCCACGGTCGAGTGTCACCGAACTCGCTTATTCTGCACCTATGTCTTATGAACCTATGGTTTTAAAGTGCTCAGAAACTACCATGGAACAGGGTTAGTGGGGAAAGGGGGAGAGAGGAAGCGGGGGCGCTGGGGGAGGTAATTCCCAGTGGAAGCTCATCACCTTTTGCATTGGGTCTCAGGTGTGGAGGGCATAGCATGCATCCCAGCTGTGAGACAAACGTAGATATAGCCACAAAACACTAGAATAACTAAGCGGGTCATGCAGCATCTCTGAAGAACATGGATAGGTGTTTGCATCTTTGGAGAAAATTGATAGTTTTTCTAGAGATAGTGCCCGACCCGCTGAGTTACTCCAGCACTTCGTGACCTTCCCAATGCATCTCCAGAGGGAGGAGGGCGCATGCGCGCTTTTTATTGGACTACAATCCCCATGATGCCCCGCTCCCCGAGTCTCAGCGGTGAGTTGAGGCCTGCTCCAGGTTCAGGGCGCCCAACCTCGGTCAAGGCTGCTCCTGGCTTCCCGAACATCGGTCTTTGGGGCGCGTCTCCTGGCTGGGGAAAGGGGAAGTATGTTCACAATCTGTCGGCCGTTTGTGCTGTCATTGATGCCCGGGAACGAAAGCCAGGAGCCGCCAATATCACCGGGAGAGGGGGGGAAGGGGGGGCGTGAGGGAGCGACGGTGATGAAGGGAGGATGAGGGTGATGGAGAGAGGTAGGAGGAGAAGGGAGGGAGGGCGATAGAGGGAGGAGGAGGTATGAGAAGGGAGGATGAAAAATAGGGTGAGGAGGGAGGGAGGGTAATGGGAGGAGGAGGAGGGAGGGTGATGAGATGGAGGGTGATGGGGAGGGAATGGGGTGAGGAGAGAGGGGGCAGGGAAAGGTGGAGGGGGGGAGGGAGGAGGAGCTCAGGGGGTGGATGGGATGGGCGATGAGATAAGGAGTGACAGGAAATGACAGTCAAGGAATCAAGAGGGCAAGGGCAGAGAAAGAGCAGGAGGGGTAAGGGGTTGGTGAAGGAATGGTTTATGAGTGAAAGTGTGGGAAGGAGAGGGTGGAGAGACAAAGGTATGGGCGTTTGGAAATGATAAGTGAGTATTAGTTATAATATTCCAATGTTCTATTACTTATAGTCAGGGCATTGAGAGGTATTGCTCTGAGAACATGGTTGTTGAAACAAACGATGGAGTTTGGTTTGTATTGTTGATTTACAGTGAGCTCTTGCATCTGGAGCTGAATGAAGAGCAATTGTGGCGGACTGAGAAACCATCAGACCATCAACCTGCCGCTGTGCTACAGAATTGCCTGGTGACAGGCATTTATACACAACTTCTGCTTCTGTAAAAATGTTTCGCTTTCCACGGCTCTATGCTTCGGAGGATATGGGAAGCCCAGTTGAGAAACTTCCTAAATTTATTGGTAGCCCCCAGGTCCCTGAGACAGGATGGAACAGACTGCGGGAGCTGTTTGATCGCGAGTAAGTATGAATCGAATCATTTTTTGTATGGAGTAAGCTAGGCAAAATGTCGTCTTTTTGACAAATATTCATAGCAGATAAAGAGCACAAAGTGCTGGATGTGCATCGGGGAACATTTCTGGAGAACAGACTGGAGAAGGGTTCTCCAGAGAAATGTTCTCCAGAGAAATGTAGGAAGGAACTGCAGATGCTGTTTTACACCGAAGATAGACACAAAATGCTGGAGTAACTCAGCAGGACAGGCAGCATCTCTGGAGAGAAGGAATGGGTGACGTTTCGGGTTGAGACCCTTCTTCAGACTCTCCAGCTTTGCTGCCTGATCTGCTGAGTAACTCCAACACTGTGTCCTGTTTTTGTAAACCAGCATCTGTAATTCCTTGTGTCTACATCAACAGAAGCATGATGTGAATGCAACAATTGAGCAAGAGGAAACTGAGAGATGGAATGAGGTTCCTTTACGATCACCTGAACTGTCTCAAACTTTTGAACTATCAAAATATTGAAAAAAGTGGATGCAATGAAGTGGCACAGCGGGTAGAGTTGCTGTCTCACAGTGCCGGAGACGTAGATTTGATCCTGACCTCGGGTGCTACTTGTTTGGAGTTTGCACGTTCTCCCTGTGACCGTGTGGGTTTTCCTTCAGGTCCTCCAGTTTCCTGTCAGTCCATTCAAATCTGTCAGTCCATTCAAATAAATTAAATAATGGTTGATGTATGATTTTAAAATATATTTTGCAGAAGCTGTTGAGAACACTTGGCATGTCAGGCAGTTTCTGTGGAAAAGAAATGTTAATAAATTGAAGGATTTAAATCCATGTATGTGTCTTTATACCGTATCCCTAAATATATTTGGCTAACAAAATCTATCAGCTTTGGACTTAAAAGTAGGAAGTATTTTATTCCTTAACAATATAATAACTTGCATTCTACAGTTTGCGAGAGTTTCTTTGTAGAATGGGCATGTGGGCTGACTAGCGCTGGGCAATGATGGTACATAACTGAATATGAGTATTGCGCCTGCAGCGAGGTGAAGAATTATCCTGAGGAACTAATCAATATTTGGAAGAGCACCCTTGTGGCAGGAATAGTTGGGATGATGTATGGCGGGATTCCCGCTGCCCGACATGCTAGAACCCGTTACATCGAGCAGAGTCAGGCTGAGGTCTACAGGAATCGCTTGGAAGCCGTGGTGAGTATTAGATTACACAGTACAGCCCTTCGGCCCACTGAGCATCCACTTGCACTAAACCTACCCTGATCCCATTTTCTTTCTGCCCATGTTCTCACCAACTCTACAGAAGTATCCTATTGGAATGCATCACATCTTAGTTTGCCAATTGTCCTTCCCAAGTCTGCGATAAATTGCAGAGAGCTGTGGATGTAGCCCAGTCCATCGCACAAACCAGCCTCTCCCACCCCTTCAACTCCATCTACACCACGTTGCCTTGGGAGACCAGCCAACATAACATAATTTCCTCTTATCCCCACTCCTGTCAAGGAGAAGGTACAAAAAGTTGAAAGCACGCATCACCAGTCTCAAGAACAGCTTCTTCCCTGCTGTTCATAGACGTTTGAATGGACCTTTTCATTGCGTGGCAGCCCAGACCATCACACAAACCAACTTCCCTTCCATTGACTCCATTTACATTTCACGCTGCCTTGGCAAGACCACCAGCATAATTGAGGACCAGTCTAACCACGGTCACTCCCTCTTCTCTCCTCTTCCATCAGGCAAGGGGTTCAGAATTGTGAAAACGCATACCTCCAGATTCAGGGATAGTTTCTTCCCAGCTGTTAGGCAACTGAGAGCGGACCTGACCTACCATCTACCTCATTGGAGAACCTTGGACAACCTTTAATCGTACTTTACTGGACTTGGACTAAATGTTATTTCCTTATCCTGTATCTGTACACTGCGGACAGCTCAATTGTAATCATGTATAGTCTTTTTGCTGACTGGATAGCAACAAAATGCTTTTCACTGTGCCTCGGCATAAGTCACAATAAACTAAATTAAACTAAAGCTTAGGATGTATTTCCAATCTCCCAGTCTACGTCTTTGCATCCCTAACCCTTTTTCTGCACTTTCTCAGTAGCTGTAACATTAAGTTTTTGCACTCTGTTTTCTTTCTCTTTTTACCGGTTGTACTTGTGTATAGGTTGATTGTACTATGGTAATGATTTGCCTGGATAGAACCCAAAACAAAGATTTTCACTATGTTAATGCATGCAGTGAGTGGCGCAGTGGTAGAGCGGCCTCATAGCACCAGAGACCCGGGTTCGATCCTGAATGGGTGCTGCCTGGACGGAGTTTTTACGTTCGCCCTGTGATCGCATGGGCTGTCTCTGGGTGCTCCGGTTTCCTCCGACATTCCAAAGATGTACTGGTTTGTAGGTTAATTGGCTTGTGTTAATTGTCCCTAGGGTGTAGGAAAGAACTGGTGTACGGGATGATTGTTGGTTGACGTGGGCTCGGTGGGCCAAAGGAACTATTTCCGTGCTGTATTACTAAACTAAACGTGACAATAACAAGTAATGTGAGCAGCAACCAACTGTGTAGCTTGTGTGAATGAGCAACTATTTGCCTGCGACATTGCTGACTATTCTCTCATCCATCAGAGGTCGGCGCAGGATGCTGCTATCAGAGGCTTTGTCCGTTATGGATGGCGATGGAGCTGGCGTGTGGCTGCCTTTGTCACCATTTTCAAGTAAGTGAAATGTTTAGTCGGTGTTATAACACATAAGCTAAAGGTTTATAGCTCTTGGAACCATTGTCATATATCTGGAGAGAATCTGAGAATTTAGTTATCATCATTAAATTGGGAAGTCAACACCTCTTGGAAAGTGATTGAAGAACAGATTGTTGGAAGAACCCAGCGGGTCAGGCAGCATCTGAGGTGGGATACCCTCGACTGCATCCCTGCACAGATACTGCTTGACTTGCTGAGTTTAATTTAGTTTACAGATACAGCGTGGAAATAGGGCCTTCGGCCCACCGACACCAGGCCAACCATCGATCATCCATTCCCACTTTCGCATCTACTCTTTACTGACTATGGGTAATTTACAGAGGGCCAATTAACCTACACACCCACACGTCTTTGGCATGTGGAAGAAACCGGAGGAAACCCACGCATTCATAGGCGAAAGTGCAAATTTCACACGGACAGCACCTGAGGTCAGGATTGAATCTGGGTCTCTGGAACTGTGGGGCAGCGGCTCTACTAGCAGCGCCACTATGCCACCTAAAATTGGAATTTCTCCGGCAGTTCAATTTTTCCTCAAAATGTCAGCATGTGCAGTCTTTCATCTCTAAGGTGATTAAGTATTTTTCAAGATAAATTTGAGAATATTAACATTTCTGTTCTCAAGAGCATAAATTGATAAATTAACAATCTCGAACAGATTAAATGCCCTCATAACTGTTCCTTGACAGCCCATTGTTTGAACAGTTTTTCCATAATACATGCTGGAATTCTTGATAAGTGGCTATTTCTTTGCTAAGTATTTTGTTTTAAAATTAGTAGTTGTAATGGCAAGGTAAAATGTTGTAGTACAAATACTGAAAATGGAATATAGTTTAGTTGAATTTATTGTCATGGGTACGGAGGTTCGGTGAAAAGCTTTTGGTTGCATGCTATCCAGTCTGCGGAAAGACAATACATAATTACAATCAAGCCATCCACAGTGTACAGATACAGGATAAAGGGAATAATAATATCTCTATTAAAGATAGTCCAAAGGTAGATTGAGCACATTTGTTTTTGCTTCCAGACAGATAAAAATAGATGCTAAAACAAATGCATTAATATAATCAGTGAAGATAGTTACAAAATGCTGCAGTAACTCAACGAGTCAGGCAGCATCTCTGAAGAAAAGGAATAGGTGATATTTCGGGTCAAGAACCTTCATCGGACCTCATGAAAGGTCTTGACCCGAAACATCACCTATTCTTGTTCCCCCAGAGATGCTGCCTGACCCGCTGAGTTATTCCAGCATTTTGTGTCTTATCTTTGGAGTAAACCAGCATCATAAGGAGGTAATTACATAAAAGAATAATAAGTAGCAGAGAAATTATGAATGGAATGACATTTAGTTTTTGATGAGATTTCTCCCCTGGGACCATTGGTGACATTACATCAGGAAGTTATTGTCTCTTTAATTTTACCTGTTATCTTAGTTGTAAGACTTGATAGCCATTTTTTACCCAAAGAGCTGGTTTTTGGATCCCTTTTTCAGACATTTAGGAACATACTTCAAAGATCATGGGCACAGCTCAAAGTACGATTCATTAGGGGCATGAGATAAAAAAGTTAAGATTAGACATAAGATAAATAATGTAATAGAAGCAAAAGATGTAAAAATGGTGCAAATGGAAAATAATATTTAAAGTGAGGGCAAGAGATAATAATAATAATAATGCATTTTATTTATATAGCGCTTTTCATATACTCAAAGACGCTTTACAGAGATTTAGAGAACATAGGGAAATTAATAAATAGATAAATAAGTAAATAAGTAAACGAACAGAGAAAGGAGACAGAAGGTGAGGTGACCTTCAGTGGTTGAAGGCAGTACTGAACAGGTGAGACTTCAGCGATGTTTTGAATGTGGTGAGTGTGGAGGAGTCTCTAACGGTTTGGGGTAGTGAGTTCCATAGGGTGGGAGCAGCGATGGAGAAAGCCCTGTCCCCCCAGGATCTGAGTTTGGTCCGGATGTGGGGGGATAGGAGATTGGCAGCAGCAGAGCGGAGGGTGCAGGTGGGAGTGTGCCTGTGGAGGAGGTCGGTCAGGTAGGGTGGGGCCAGGTTATGGAGGGCTTTGTAGGTTATGAGGAGGATTTTGTACTGGATTCTCTGGGGGATGGGGAGCCAGTGGAGTTTGTAAAGGACGGGGGTGATATGGTCACGGATCGGGGTGTGGGTGAGTAGACGGGCAGCGGAGTTTTGAATGTATTGAAGTTTACTGATGATTTTTTAGGGTGCGCCATAGAGGAGGCTGTTGCAGTAGTCCAGACGGGAGGTGATGAAGGCGTGGATGAGGGTTTCTGCAGCTGTGGAGGAGAGGGATGGACGGAGACGGGCAATGTTTTTGAGGTGGAAGAAGGCTGTCTTTGTGATGTGTTTGATGTGTTTGTCGAAGGAGAGGGTTTGATCAAAGATGATTCCAAGATTCCGGATGTGAGGGGAGGTGGATACTGGGACACCATCAATGTTTAGGATGAAGTTTTGGGTGGATTTGGTGAGATGGGATTCATATACCAGCAGTACTCTTGGGAGACGCTATCAGTGATTCAGTTGAAGAGTACAATGGTGCTTTTATTGTCATATGTGCGGATGCAAACGCACAATAAAAATTATTTCCTTGCGTACAGTCCAGCAGAGTATTGCTATACCCAAGCCTATCCCTGGTGAGCGAAATTTATAGAAATAGTCCATTGAGCCCGCATGCAACAGGCGCCATGTTTTGGCGCCATTTTCAAAGTTCAGTCTGCACTCTAGTTGTTTGAACGTTGCCCATTCCAGGCAAGCCCCAGGCTGCTGCAGGCCTTGTGTAATTATGTATACGATTGTACTTTTGTTTTCAGGGTACTTTGATGATTTCTATTTGTTCATTCCTAATTTGCTTTTTTTTCCCAAACAGTACAATTAGCACGGGTCTATCTGTGTATCATGATCAAAATCTCCTGAGATACTATTCTGTAGCTGGAGGTGAGAGTCTGCTTACAGTTCCATTATTTGAACCACGGGACCCCACTTTTTTTCCTTCATTAATTGTAATTAATATTTTATATTATTCTTAAGTGTAGTGATTTTACTGAGTTACGCATTGCAACTGATTTGGGTAAATACATTTCTTGTCAATTCGTTATGAGATTTGCCCTTTGTATTTTGTCCTTTGGTTTAAGTTTAAGTTTATTATTGTCATGTGTGCCAAGCAAAATGATTTTCTTTGTGTGCTATCCAATCAAATCAGATAATATTATACAAAATAGAATCAAGCCAAACTCAAGTACAAGTGGCACAGCCAATAGAGCTGCTGCCAAACAGCACCAGAGACCCCGGTTCAATCCTGACCTCGGGTGCTGCCTTTGTGTAGTTTGGATGTTCTCTCTGTGACTGCCTTTCGGTTTCCTCTGGGTGCTTCGGTTTCCTCGCACACCCCAAAGAAGTGCGGGTTTGTAGGTTAATTGTTACAATAAGCTAATGTAAAACACATCCTTCATGTTTAGCGATCACAGGAGGAGTATTCCGGATGTCTCTTGGACTGGGTGGATTTGTGGCAGGAACAGTCATTGGTGCATTCATGGGGTGAGTCAACAAATGCTTCAATGAAGATTAATTGTAAAGTTCTGTAATTTATAACTCCCTCAAAAAAGTCTTGGAGATTAGTAGGAACAGGGGAGGCCATTCAGCCCTTCGTGATTACTTCACGTGGCATTGTGGCGCAGCGGTAGAGTTGCTGCATTACAGCGCCAGAGACCCTGGTTTGATCCTACGGGTGCTCTCTGTACTGAGTTTGTACATTCTCCTTGTGACCCTATGGGTTTTCTCCGGGTGCTCTGGTTTCCCCTTGCATCCCAAGGCGACAGGTTTATAGGTTAATTGGCTTCTGTAAATTGTTCCTAATGTGTAGGACAGTGCTAGTACGGGGTGATCACTGGTCGGAGTGGACTCAATGGATCGAGAGACCTGTTTCCATGCTGCATCTCTAAAGAGTCCACGCTGACCATTGATCGCCTATTCACACTCGTTCTATGTTATCCCACCTTATCCACGCCCTGCACATTGAGAACAATTTACAAAGGGCCAAATAACCTACAAACCCGCATGTCTTAGAGATAAGTTTCAAAGTGACGAATTCTGATTATATATTTTTCCCCGATTTGCATTTGTTTTGTAAAAGAGCTTGAAGATTGAGGCACCCAAAACCAGAGAAAAATCAGCAAGCTCTCTAGTCTAGCTGCATGAGATTCTTGATGTAGATCCATGTGTATGTGTATTGTCCATCCATGTTACTCATCTTCCAGGGTTCCAGCTGGGGCTCTGATTGTGGCAGCGCAGAAAGCTAATGGGGAGACTCTGCGGGAAAAGAAGCGTAGGGTGCGCCAAGAAACTTACAAACTTAAGTTGGAAGAATGGTAAGAAATTATAGCCTTGTGATCTCCGATATTAGAATAACATAGTCATAGATTCATGTAGCTTGGAAATGTGCTCTTTGGCCCAACTTGCCCATGCCAGCCAATATGCCCCATCCACCCTAGTCCCACCTGCTTGCATTTGGCTCATAACGTTCTAAACTTTTCCTTTCCATGTACATTTCCAAATGTCTTTTAAATGTTTAGTTTATTATTGTTACATCTACTGAGGTACAACAAAAAGTGTTTTTGTTGCGTTACAGATACAGAATAAAAGGAATAACATTTATTGCAAGATAAATGTTGTTATAGGACTTGCCTCAACTACCACCTCTGGCAGCTTGTTCTATATACCCACCACCCTCTGTGTGAAAAGTTTACTCCTCAGGTTACTTTAAATCTTTCCACCCTCACCTTCATAACCTCTAGAAACAGAATTAGGCCATTCGGCCAATCAAGTCTACTCCGCCGTTCAATCATGGCTGATTTATCTTTCTCAACCGCTTTATCGTGCCTTCTCCCCATAACCCTAGACACCCTGGCTGTTCAATAATCTGTCAATCTCTGCCTAAAAAATACCAAATAATGGCCTCCACAGCTTGAATTCCACAGATTCACCACCCTCAGACTAAAGAAATTCCTTCTCATCTCCTTTCTAAAGATATGTCCTTTTATTCTGAGGCTGTGCCCTCTGGTTCTAGACTCTCCCATTAGTGGAAACATCCTCTCCACTTTCACTCTATCCAGGCCTTTCACTATTCGGTAAGTTTCAACAAGGTCCCTCCTCATCCTTAAACTTATGAAGTTATGAACTTATGAAATTCAGATTTCTCTCACCCTAAGGCCCGGTGTGCTCACGGCACTGGATTGGTGAAGTAGGAGTCGGCCCGTCCTAGCGCGATGCTTTCGGCTCCTTCCATTGCCGCTCTATGCAGCTGCCGCAGGCTGCGCTCGATCCGCTCGCTCGCAGGACCTCCCACAAAAAAGCAATGGATTTGAAACTAGAACACTTTGTAATATTGTCATTTTTTAAATTGCCACTTCTCGTTGATTCACGGAGATTTATAGAGAGAGATAGCACAGAAACTGGTCCATTGAGTCAAATCAACCATCACATGCCCACTTGGGCACTAATGTTGGGCCAACTTTTTATTCTACACATACTCTCATTTACCAACTTCCCTACACACTAGGGTAAATCTGCAGGGCCATTATATCTACTAACCCACATTTTTGGGATGTGGGAGGAAACTAGAGCACACAGATGGTCAGAGGGACAACTAAGTCCACACCGCAAACTCAGCTGGTAGAGTAACTGCATCGCAGTGCCGGAGACCCGGATTCAATCTGTCTGCGCTGCCTGTGTGGAGTTTGCACATTCTCCCTGTGAGCGCATGAGTTTCTTCCCACATCCCAAAACGTGCAGGTTTGTAGGTTAATTTGTAAATTGGGACTGGTGTTCACAGGTTATAGGCCCATTGAGTCCACTCCACTATTCGATCATGGCTGATCTCTGGCTCCTAATCCCATTTCCCATTTTCCTGCCTTCTTCCCATAACCCTTGACACCCAATCTAATCAAGAATTTGTCTGTCTCTGCCTTAAAACTATCCACTGACGGCCTCCACAGATGAGCTTTACAGATTAACTACCCGCTGACTAAAGAAGTTCGTCCTCACCTCCTTTCTAAAAGAGTGCCCTTTAATTCTGAGGCTATGACCTCTGATCCTAGACTCTCGCACTAGTGGAAACATCCTTTCAACATCCACTCTTTCTATGCCTTTCATTATTATGTAAGTTTCAGTGAGGTTCCCCCTCAACCTTCTAAACTCCAGCGAGTAGAGGCCCAGCGCTTGTCAAACGCTCATCATATGCAAACCCACTCATTCCTGAAATCATTCTTGTAAACCTCCTCTGGACCCTTTCCAGAGTCAGCAAATCGTTCCTCAGATATGGGGCCCAAATTTGCTCACAGTACTCCAAATGCAGCCTGACCCGCACCTTATAGAGCCTCAGCATTACATATCTGTTTTTGTATTCCAGCCCTCTTGATATAAATGCTGACATTGAATTTGACTTCCTTACTACCGATTCGACTTGCAAATGAACTTTTTTGGAGTCCTGCACCAGCACTCCCAGGTCCCTTTGCACCGCCGATTTCTGGATTCTCTCTCCATTTAGAAAATAATCTACGCCTTTATTCTTATTACCAAAATGCATCACTCTGCACTTTGCCATACTGAATTTCATCTGTCACTTCTCTGCCCATTCTCTTAATCTGTCCAAGTCCTTCTGCAGATTCCTTGTTTCCTCTACACTGCTTGCCCCTCCACCTATCTTAGCATCATCTGCAAACTTGACCACAAAACCTTCAAACCCCTTATCCAAATCATTAATATACAACGTGACGAGAAGCAACCCAAGCACCGACCCTTGCGGAACTCCATTAGTCACAGGCAGCCAACGTGAAAAAGCGCCTTTTATTGCAACTCTTTGCCTTCTACCATCCAACCAACCCGCTATCCATGCTAGTATCTTCGCTTTAATACCATGCGCTCTCATCTTCCCTAGTAGTCTGACATATGGCGCCGTATTGAAGGCTTTTTGAAAATCTAGGTAAACAACATCTACAGCCTCCCCTGTTTGTCCTGCCATTAACTTCCTCAAAGAACTCCAGCAGATTAGTCAGGCAAGATCTTCACAAAACCATGCTGAGTTTGGCCTATTTTATCGTAAACTTCTAAGTACTGCGTAACCTCATCCTTTATAATTGACTAAAATCTTACCAACCACTGAAGTCAGGCTAACCAGCCTATAGTTTCCGCTCTTCTGCTTCGTTCCCTTCTTGTACAGCGGGGTAATATTCGCAATTTTCCAATTTTCAGGAACCACTCCTGACTCTAATGATTCTTGAAATATCACAACTAATGCCTAGACAATCTCTGACGCCACCTCCTTCAGAACTTTGGGGTGCAATCCAGGTGACTTATCCACCCTCAGACCTTTCTGTTTTCCTCGCACCTTCTCCTTAGTAATCGGCACTCCACTAACTTCCACCTCCTAAATCTAGGATTGCAGGCATGCTTCTGGTGTCTTCCACTGTAAAGACTGATGCGAAAAGGTTATTCAATTCCTCTGCTATTTCTTGATATACAGTGTAGAGAGGTGTGTAGAGAGTGGTTGAAAAAGTAGTATAACATAGAACTCATTTGAACAGGTGATCAATGGTCGGCGTGGGCTGTAGGACATGTTTTCAAGCTGTATCTCTAAACTAAATAGAACTCTGTTCAGCACCAGAATTCAATCACACTGAGCACAAGGCTCAAAGAATGGTTTTGTTTTAGTCTTCATTACAAGCTACATTGTTACAACGATCTATCATGAAGCATGTCCTTCATGCTTCCACCTATATCTTTCAATCAATTAATTCAGTCCACACTGACAGCACCCGAGGTCAGGATCGAACCTGGCTCAGTGGAGCTGTGAGGTAGTAGCTCTGTAAATTGTGCTTGTGTGCTGCCCTGTACAATAATTATTTTCTAACTAAAAACTCCAAGGTGCTTGCTTGTGAATTTGTTTGTCACTAGTTTCATTGCTTTAGAGGTGTTTTTGCTACTTGTCTTAAATTAATTCATTTTTCTCCCCAGGAGAGCCAGGCTTGATGTAACAGAAGGTTTAGTTCATGAAATTGCCGACAGCGATTCAGTGGAAAATGATTTGGAAAAATTGGAAGAGTTATTGAAGCAGCCCAGAAATCCTGGTTCATCTGTTCAAGAGGAAAGTTGACTCTATTGAAGAATTAAGAGGAGAGTTTGAATGGAACTTACCAAATTCAAAAGGCTTTTCAGAAAGCCATTGAATGTATTCAAGGCATTGCGCTTGAGACATTTTTGACTTGATCTAGGACAGTGGATGTGAAATAAGTCTCCACACTGGACTTAAACCGACTGATAACTCAGATTTTTCACCCATGCTTATGGATGTACTGTCCATGGATTACATGAAAATCTACAGTACTCTCTGCTGTGTATAGTTTAGAGTTTAGTTTAGAGATACAACATGGAAACAGACCCTTCCCACTACCAAGACCACGTTGACCATTGATCACCTGTTCACACTAGTTCTATGTTATCCCACTTTCTCATCCACTCCCTACACACTAGGGGCAATTTATAGAGGGCCAATTAATCTATAAACCCGCACGTCTTTGGGCTGTGGGACGAATCCGAGCACCCAGAGGAAACCCGCATGGTCACAAGGAGAACGTGCAAACTCCACACAGGCAACACCCAAGGTCTGGATCGAACCCCGGGCTCTGGCACTCTGTAGCGAAGGCTCCACCAGCTGCACCATTATGCGGCTCTATACCTTGCAAACTAGAAACCAGTGACCATGTCTCAATCATTTCCCTCACTGGTATAACCAAGATGGATCAATGCACTGTCAATCCTGAATACCATCGCACCAGTTAGACTATATTTTGATAAATGTTCAGTTTTCCTTTCAGTACAGTGGTTTCTAATTCTAACATGAATTATTTGCAGTAATCATTTCAATTTAAAATAGTGACAGGAATCTGCATTGCCTGATTTGTTCCCTTTTCATCTCCCCATCTGTCAATCAAACCTCCCTCCTAAAAACCTATCACTTGCCAGGTTTTGTCCTGCCCCCAATGTTGTACCACATTTTGATCTTAGCATAAAATGTCTAAATTGAAATGTGTTTTTTTCAAAGTATGATGAAAGGAACTACAGATGCTGGTGTATACCAATGATAGACACAAAATGCTGAAGTAACTCAGTAGGTCAGGCAGCATTCCTGGAGAACATGTATGGACTACACTTTGACATCAAACATCATCTATCCATGTTCTCCAGAGGTGCTGCCTGACCTGCTGAGTTACTCCAGCACTTTGTGTCCTTTTGTGTGTTAACTAGTAAGTGCAGTTCTTTGTTTTTATAACGTACTCCTGCATTTTGTGTCCTATCATGTGTTTTCTTCAAACCTGGTCAGTGAAAGCTAAATTCATGAATGTGATTTGTGATCAGACTAAAGTTCTGAAGGTACCATATTACAGCAAAGGGATAGCGTCAGATCAGGGAATGCTTTTGAGATAGTGAATCACTTTTATTTTGGGAATTTGGAATATCTACTGCAATCAAGCTATTGTATTGAGTGATGTAATTTTTTCCCACAAAAGAGCTATGTGCGAGGAAGGGAAGGTGGGATTTAATTATGTACAAGAAGCAGCCAATATACATTCATCAAGGTATAAACAGTGCCATGAAAATGACCAGATAATTTGTTCAATTGTTCAAAATAACCAGATAATTTGTTCAATAATTTGATATTGTTGTAGGGAATGAGTCTTCTGCTCAGCAGGGTGAATATTTACAATCAATGCAACACTCAATTAGATTTTAGTCTGAACAAAGGTCCTGACCTGCAATATCACCTTTCCTGCTGAGTTACTTCAGCACTTTGTGTCCTTTTTTTTTGTAAACTAGCATCTACAGTTCCTTGTATCTATGTAATATTGGAATGTAAGACTACATTTTTATTCTCCATTTTCTGGAGTGCTAGCTCTCTAAGTTAGATCCCCAGAATAGCATGAATGAGTGAAAACTGTATGAATTTTGATACTGTGCCAGTAATTAATAATTTAATGCCTTCAATAAAGAATGTTCTTTTAATAGCTTTGCTCCTTTAATCAGTTTTTGCAAAAAGCAGTATTAAATTGCCTAGGAACACACCTGCGATTGAAAAATACTATTATGTACAGCACTGAGTGCACCACATTGGTGAAACATTATCAGGAATACTTTTTAATATTTCTGAAATGTTATTAGTTCTGAAATGTTAAAAATTCATAAAAAGGGAAGGACAATGCTGAACCATCCAATGTGCCCTGGCAGGCGGGACATTAGTCGGGGTACCGATGGTTAGCGTGAAAGGCGGGCTCTGTCATGATTGACGTTCCGTCCAACGAATGAGTGCACAGAGGTAATAACTTCTCTAAAGCAAGAACCTAAGTCCCAAAACCTTTTTAAATCCTGAAAGATTGTATTTGCTTCTGTGTAAAATGAGGTATGAATGCATTCCCAGGCTGAGGAAGTTAGCTGTTGTTCATACTGGGCCCTGTCGCCGTGGCGACGAGAGGCCAGCCCGAGCGGTGGCTGTGCGCAGGCGCGGTGCGCGATGGCGGTGAGATGGCGGTTGCTGGCGGCGCTCGTCTGGTACCGGGGTCTGTGGGCGGCTGCAGATGGCGGTGGAGCAGGTAACGCGACTCTGGGCAGGCCCGGCTTCTGGAGCTCGGTCAAATAACCCCTCAGATCGGACGGGGAGCTGGGCTACACCCTGTGGAGAGGAGTGGGCTGGGGAGGAAGGGCAGACCAGGACGACTATGTGGGGAGGGCATGTCAAAACATCAGAGGAAATCTTTAATCGGACTTTACTGGATTTTAACTTGCACTAAACCTTAGTCACCGGTCCTGGACCACCCATATCGAAGCAAATGCCAACAAAGCACACCAACATCTCTATCTCCTTAGAAGTCTTAGGAAGTTCAGCATGTCCCCAACAACTCTCATTGAAACTTACAGAATAATGAAAGACATAGATAGAGTGGATGTGGAAAGGATATTTCCACTGGTGGGAGAGTTTATGATCAGAGGTCTTAGCCTCAGAATGAATGGGCATTCTTTTAGAAAGGAGGTGAGGATGAACTTCTTTAGTCAGAGGGTAGTTAATCTGTGAAACATTGCCACAGAGGGATGTGGAGGCCAAGTCAGTAGATATTTTTAAGGCAGAGATAGATAAATTCTTGATTAGAACAGGTATCAAGTGTTATGGGGAGAAGGCAGGAAAATAGGATTAGGAGACAGGGATCAGCCATGATTGAATGGCTGAGTAGACTCAATGGACCAAATGGCCTGTATCTACTATAACTCCTTTACACATGAGCCATAGAGAGCAATTTATTGGGATGCATCACAGTCTGGTTTGGGAACAGCTCCATCCAAGACCACAAGATATTGCAGAGAATTGTGGAGGTAGCCCAGACCATCACACATCTGAAGAATGCTCTCGACCTGAAACGTAACCCATTTCTTCTTTCCTGAGATGCTGCCTGTCTCGTTGAGTTACTCCAGCATATTGTGTCTGTCTCCCTTCCATTGACTCCATCCACACTTCACTTTGCCTCGGCAAGGCCACCAGCATAATCCATGACATCTCACTCCGGTCACTCCCTCTCCCGTCAGGCAAGAGGTACAGAAGTGTGAAAACTCACACCTCCAGATTCAGGGACAGTTTCTTCCCAGTTGTTCTCAGGCAACTGAACCATCCTATCAACAAGTAGAAAGCGGTCCTGAGCTACTATCCACCGCATTAGAGACCCATGGGCCATCTTTAATCGGCCTTGCTAAACTTTATTTTGCACTAATCGTTATTCCCTTTATTCTGTATCTGTACACTGTGGATTGCTTGATTGTAATCATGCATAATCTTTTCACTGACTGGATAGCGCGCTACAAAAAATGTTTCACTATACTTCGGTACACGTGACAAAAATAATAAACTAAAGTAAACTAAGCAACTCCACACATCCCATCCATATCCCTCCCTCTAGCTTTCCTTTTCTCTCCTTATCTGACAGCCTTTTGTCAAGAGTGTTTAATTATCGTATCTACTGCAACAGAACAATGAAATTCTTACTTGCAGCAGATGACAGGCTTGTAAACGCAATACACACCACTTCCTGAAGTCTGACTATCTCCGTTTTGCTGATTGCCTGATGGAGCTGGCACAAATTGATAATTGCTCCCACTTTTCCTGTTCTTAACAGCCAATGTTACCTGAGGCAAAAAGCCAAAAATCTTGCTTCATCAAAAAAGATTGTGGAATATAAACTAGTTTTGGAAAAAACCCAGACAGCATCATTGGGAAAGAAACAGGAGTAAATGTTTCTGGAAATGACAAAATGTGATCTGATGAAAAGCCTTAGACTTGAAATGTTAACATTCCCTTTCTATAAATGCTATCTGACCTGTTGAATATTTACATTTTTTTTAGTCTTAAGATTTCAGGAATCTAGTTTATTTTTGTGGATTCTTGCAGGTTACTACATTCTCTCTTCTTGGAAAGTTTCAATTAAATGATAATCTTATGCTAGGAACTGTATAATTGGTATTTTTCCAGAAAATACACTCAAATATATAGTTAAATAAGCATCAATGTAAAGAATAAAATAATAAATATCATACGCTGATAATGCAGTGAAAGAGTCTTTGGCTGTGCTGGCTCTTTGGATTATCCATCTATTCACAAAACTCTGTAAGCGCCCTAACTGAATTGCCTAGTGATGTGCTGCTCAGTGACAGAGTAAGCTGCAGTTGACAGCCAGCTAAAAGAATTAGAAATCTGAGCACAGAGAAATGAATCATTCACTCCATTTAGTCCCTGCGACTGTCCTTTCCATATCAGGAACATCTTTCCCACTGTTATCAGGCTTCAGAACAGTTCTTCCAGTAACTGGGGTACTGTCCAATTCACTTTTACCCCATTGCAAACATTGAATTTGGTTTCTGTAACTGATGCGCTACAATGCTGAGAACTATATTCTTTACTCTATCTTCCCATTTGCTCTATCGTACTTGAGATTGTATTTATGTACGGTTTAGTTTAGTTTAGAGATACAGCATGGAAACAGGTCCTTCGGCCCACCAAGTCCGCGCAAACCATCAATCACCTCTGCACTAGTTCTATTCTCCACACTAGAGACAATTTACAGAAGTTGAAATTAGCCTATAAACCTGCACATCTTTGCACTGTGGGAGGGAGGAAACCGGAGCACCCAGGGAAAATCCATGCGATCGCAAAAAGTATGTACAATCTCCGTACAGGCAGCACCCATAGTCAGGATCAAACTCGGGTCTCTGACGCTGTAAGGCAGCAACTCCACCGCTGCTCCATATCTGACTTGACGTGTAGCATGCACAACAATGCTTTTCACTGCACCTTGTTCCACACGACAATAATAAACTTAAATCATGGAGAGAATTAGGCTGTTCATCCCTTTGGTGTTCAGTCGATGATCTATCACTATTCTGATCAATAGTATTCTCGAGTAAATATCTTCCTCGGTTTTGAATGCTTCGATTGCCCTTGGAGTTCAATACCTTTTGGAAAAAGATTGTTCCTGGTTTTCGCCCCCATTCATGTGGTATTTGCTTCCTGATTATGCTGTTGAATATCTATGATTTAATTCCAAGGTTATGAATTTAACTTTTTTTTAAAAAATCACATGTTTAATAGAAATGATAGAATGATAGAATTTTGCTGCTAGATTTAATAGTTGTGCAGCCTGCTCTCACAGAGCAGTGAAGGAATGGAATGAAATGGAATTATTGGCATTAGTCAGAATTGAGCTATCAAATTCACTGAGCATCTATTGATTATAACTCCATATCTAACATTGTTGTCATAATTTTCCAAATGAAGATTGGCAAAAATTCAAGGACAAGATAGCGGCTGCGTTGGAATCGTACCAGCCCTGTAGCCCACATAACTGCAGCTGTCACCAACGGTATGAGCTCACTTATCTATTTTGATGGCATATTTTGCTTTTTGAATTATGTTTAGATTTAATAATTTCCCACAGCTGTAAGCTCCAGTGCATTTGGCACTATCACATTCCCCCTCCATTTAAAGATTAGTTTGGTTTCAGCCTTATCCCATCTCTTGTTCATGAAGTGTTGTGAGGTAAATATTAGCTGCAGCTGCACATCTAGGGTTTGGAATCTTGAGTAGCCAAAGGCACAAAGTTACAATGATGTATCTCTCATTGTTCAACTTTCCCAGTAGATACACCAGGCAAGCTAGATCATCCCATTTCTCACTTACCCATTTACATTATGTGGGCAATGTTGGCAAAGCAGGTGTTTTTTGCCTACCACTAATTACCCTTAAAAGCTAGGAGATTCAGTGATGATGAAGAAACAGAACTATATTTCCAGTCTACCTGTGGTAAACATTCACCCACCCGCTCGCTAAATATTCATCTCTCTTCGCCTTAAAAATATATTTAACGATTCCACCGCCCTCCAGTAAAGAGTGGTCTAAAGACTCATGACTCAGTGAAAAAACTAACACCTCATTCACTCAGAAAGTGGTATATGGAATGAGCTGCCAGAGGTAGTTGAGGCAGATGCTTTAACAACATTTAAAATGTACTTGGACAGGTACTGGATATGAACGTTTTAAAGGGATAAGGGCCAAACGCTGGCAAATGGGATTAGCTTATCAGCATCTTGATCAGCATGGACAAGTTGGGCCGAAGGGCCTGTTTCAGTGTTATATAATTCCATCTTTTTAAAGTGAACCACTTATTCTTCCCTAATTCTAATTATTCCCTTGAGAGGAAGTATCTTCTGACAAGAGAGAATCTTGACAGTGTGCTAAAACATTTGTACACTGTTCTTGGATAACCTCCCTCCTCATATTCCGTACCTAGGCTCATTTGGCTTTAGAACCAATTATTTCAATTATAGCCCAATAATTTTTTGTTTCACACTGTTCAGTATCCTCCATCTATTGTATATTTCCTTAGTTTGTAACATCTTAGGTTGATGCAAAACATTTACATTCTTTCTCTCTTCACTGACCTCTCCCATTGACTCCATCTATATTTCACGCTGCTCGGCAAGGCAGCAGCATAATCAAGGACCAGTATCACCCCAGTCACTCCCTCTTCTCCCCTCTCCCATTAGGCAAGTGATACAGAAGTTTGAAAACGCATATCTCCAGATTCAGGAACAGTTTCTTTCTAGCTGTTATCAGGAGACCTTCAAATTTACTTTATTCATACTTTACTTTATCTTGCACTAAATGTTATACTCTTTATCCTGTATCTGTACACTATGGATGGCCTGATTTTAATCATGCATAATCTTTTTGCTGACTGGATAGCATGCAACGACAAAGCTTTTCACTGTACCTTGGTAGACGTAATAAACTAAACTAAACTAAGCACTAACTGACCCACTGAGTTCCAGTATTATCCATTTTTATTTCCAATGTCTAACATATGCAGTCTGGTTCTTTGCAATAGACTATCAATATTTGTTGTAGAACTGCTAACAAATGTTAGAACCGCATAACTGATTGGTGAACATATTTTATACTTCATGCAGTGTGCTAGAGGAAGATCTTTTACCCTTCCGACAAGGAATCTCTGAAGAAATGATGGCAGAGATCATTGGGCAAGAAGTGGGGACGCATTACCAGATAATTAAGGGCAAACTCTATCGTCAAGACAGCTGCATGTTTCCTGCCAGGTAGGAGTGCAGTTTAGCCTGTTGGTATTTGATGCATTTATTCTTTAGAATATAGAGATATAGCGTGGAAACAGGTTCTTTGGCCCACCTAGTCCGCGTCGACTAGCAATCACCCCGCACACTGACCTACACCAAAGAGGGCCAATTTTACAACTTATCAAAGCCGATTAACCTACAAACCTGTACATCTTTGGAATGTGGGAAACCAGAGCACCTGGAGAAAACCCACATGGTCACAGAAAGAACGGACATCACCCATATTCAGGATCGAACCCCAGTCTCTGGCACTATAAGGCAACAATTCCCGTTGCGCCACTGTGCCGCCTGAAATTCTTGCATTGAAGTGACTAAGCATGAGTTTTATCTTGAAATATGTTTGACTCTGAAATTCTTTATCATCTGTTTTAGTGTTAGAGATAAAACATGGAAGCAGGCACTTCGCCCACCGAGTCCATGCCAATCGATCACCCGTTGTCATTAGTTTTATGTTATCTCACTTTCTCATCCATTTCCTGTACACTAGAGGCAATTTACTTGAGGTCAATTAAGGTACAAACCTGCGTCTTTGTGATATGAGAGGAAATCCACATGGTCACAAGGAAAACGCGCAAATTCCAGACAATCGGCGCCCAAGGTTAGGATTGAACCCGGGTCTCTGGCACTGAGAGACAGCAGCTTTACCAGCTGTGCCACTGTGCTCCCATAACTGTTAACTACTGAAAACTTGACTTCATCATTTAGGGCAGCACAATGGTGCAGCATGTGGAGACACCCTCCCCTTCCAAATAAAGCAGATAAGGGAGAAGATGAAATATCACTGTAGCATCTCTGCCATTGCCAAAGTCTCCCACTATCTCTAGTCTGAAAGAGGGTATCCCTTCTCTTGCCACAATCTCACAGAATGTCAGCAAAGGTTTTTGGGTTCAAAACTTGTAGTGGAAATTGAACCCACAATCTTCCAACTGGGGCAAAAATCTTCTCAACCGAACCATCAAAGATTTGTAGCTCAAATTCCTGATCAGCAGATGAACCTCAGCCCTTTCTCTTTTGTGTTTAGGTGCAGTGGGGTAGAGCATTTTATACTGGAAATAATCAGTGATTTCCCTGACATGGAATTTATCCTCAATGTCCGAGATTACCCGCAGGCTCCGAAATGGATGAAACCCGCCAGGCCTGTTTTATCTTTCAGCAAGGTAAGAGTACCATTGTTCATTTGTTTATAAAGTTATGAGAGGCATAAATAGGGTAGACAGTCAGAACCTTTTTTCCCAGGGTGGAAATGCCCAACACTTGTGGGCATAGCTATAAGGTGAGAGGGGGGAAATTTAATGAAGATTTGCTGGCTTTTAATGAAGATTACATTTTTTATCCAGAGTGTAGTGGGGGCCAGGAACGCATTGCCAGGAGTGGTGGTGGAGGCAGATACTACAGTGGTATTTAAGAGACTTTTAGATAGACACACGGAAGTGTAGGGAATAGAGGGATATGAATCGTGTATAGGCCTATGAGATCAGTTTAACTTGTCTTCATAGCAAGTCAGGCAGTAACTCTTGAGAACATGGATAGGTGACTCAAAATGTCACCTATCCATGTTCCCCAGAGATGCTTCCTGACCCGCTGAGTTACTCTAGCACTTTGTGTCCTTTTGTCTGTTAATCAGCGTCTGCAGTTCTTTGTTTCTATAACTTGGCATCATGTTCGACACAAACATTGTGGGCAGAAGGGCCCATTCCTGTGCTGTACTGTTCTAGGTTCTACGATTGTCAAATAAGATCACAGTTCTGGTATGTGTGAAAACATTAACACTCTAGTCTCCTTTAAATCCTTACCTTCTCACCTTAAACCTCAAGAGTCATGAGTGTTATGTGTGCCGATGCCTAGCTTCTTACACTTTAAATCCTTAATGCCACAGGGAAAGAAAAGCATTTGAAATGTCCAGAGTGTTTACTTGTTATATGTATTGGATATGAACCAGAATGATGAAATTCTTACTTGCTGCAGCTTTACAGGTACATTAGATGCCACAACAAACTGAATACAATAAATGACCATTTACTCTGTAAACTAGATCATGATAGTCCAAAAACCAGAGTATGTGGAGCAACCAAGGCAGTACAATGTCTGTGTTGGTTCAGTGCTGGCAGTAGAGGGTGGTTGCAAGCAACCGAGCCTTCAAGCAGCAAACTGTTTAGTTTGTCTTTGCCCAAGAGGCAATGTAAGAATTTATGCTCATAGAGAACTTGTGGAAGGAAATGTGAATTTTACACAATGGCACAACAAACTGCAGATGCTGGAATCCTGAGCAAAACACAAAGTGCTGGAGGAATTCAGTAGGTCAGGCGGCATCTGTGGAAGGAATTTAACCTTATGTTTAGGTTTAATATCGTCACGTGTATTGAGGTACAGTAAAATGCTTTGTTTTGCATGTGATTCAATCAGATCAGATAATACTATGTATAAATATAATCACAAGTACAATAGGTGGAGCAAAGGGAAAAAAACAGAGTGCAGAATATAGTTCTCAGCATTGTAGCACCTTCTCAACCAAAACAGTGTAGACAATCAGAACCTTTTACCAGACTCCCTGGTGTGGCACTGGAAGATAAACTAATGGAACGATATACAACTCTGGCTTTCCAGTGTATTTAAATATAATTCTCTCTTTATTTCTCTTTCTCTATCTTTATTACTCTATCTCTATCTATCTCCATCTCTTTATCTCTATATCTATCTCTCCCTATCACTTCCCTTCTATCTCTCTCTCCCCCTTTTCTCCCCCTCTCTCTCTCTCTCTCTCTCTCTCTCTCTCTCTCTCTTTTTTTCTGTTTGGTTCTCTCTCTCTCCCCCCCCCCCCCCCTCTCTCTCTCCCTCTCTTTCTCGCACACACAGACATCAGAGTACAATGACATCATGTACCCTGCATGGACCTTCTGGGAGGGAGGCCCCGCGGTTTGGCCAATTTACCCCACTGGGCTTGGACGCTGGGACCTGATGCAGAAGGATATGAAAACGTGAGTTGGATCTGCAGGTGGAGTTGGTGCTGAAGGGACCGCCTCATACAGTTTGCCCATGCACGTAGTGGGAGTGCTCGATACCTCCAAGTCCCGTGTATTCTGAGTTCTAGCCTGGCTCTGATGGTGACTAGGTTATTTAGTGGTTGGGATGATGCAGAAAGTGGCAAACTGCTCTCAGTGAGCTATTTCTTTCTATTGTGCTGATGAAATCTGTCCTGAAGTATTAGCGTCATAGAGAGGCATAAACAGTGTAGACAATCAGAACCTTTTACCAGGGTGGAAATGTTAAAGAACAGAGGGCATAACGTTAAGGTGAGAGGGGGAGAGTAAATGTGCGAGGCACGTTTTGTTTACATAGAGGAAGGTGGGTGCCTGGAATGTGCTGTTGGGGGTGGTGGTGGAGCACCCCTCCCAACCCTTCCGAATTTGGCAGAAAGTTTCCGCTTTCTTATTTCATTTCCACCATTCCGATTTCGCCTCACATTTTTCCGCAAAACAGTCGGTAATTGCAATTTGTCAATTCGGCCGCTAGATGTCGCTAGGGGTTCCGCGAGAAATTTCCACGCCCTGGAAATCTCCCCGAAAATGTGGCACCTAGGCTGGGCAAGGCAGCCAATCTCGACCTCATCAGGACTTCCATGGCCGATCCGTGGGTTGAATTTGCAACCTGCGGCCGGGGCTCTGGAACTCCAGCCCAGCTGGAGCCAGCACATCTTTCCCCAAAGGCGACTTCCTTGGCCAGCTGGATAAACCAGCAAAGCTCTGGATCCAAGAGTGCCAGAAAATCAGTGGTGGAACTGTAATGAGCAAATATTAAATTTATGTGCAAGATTATCTAACTATATTAATTAATTAAGATGTGGTTAAAATATAAAACACAGCAGAAAAGCCAATTACCACCTTTTTGGGCTGATTATCAATTAATGTACGAATTTACTTCAACAAATGCTTCCGTGTGCTTAGTCGAGTCACAAATATCAACTCTTTCTTCATAACTTAGTCATACATTTTATGACCATTGTTCTTTTATTCAATACCAAGAGAATTGGGATGTGTAAGGAAAAGGCAAAAAACAAAACAAGACAATTATTTCTTTGTGTTGCAAAAAGTATCTCTGTTCAATAACCTTTCTATAAATAGCAGAATATACTCATGATAGGCCTGACATTGTACATGTAGTCCAAGAACTACCGACTGTTGGAAATAATAGTCGTTTTTCAAACATGACTGTAGCGCAACGTATATGCGCATTTGGAGTGCATACTTTTGTTTTGCTGAAAAGTTGCATTATGCATGCCATATTATGAATTTTGAAGTAAAATTCTGAATTTTGGACATCAAAATGATGAATTTGTAAAATCAAATGTTGGGAGGTCTGGTGGAGGCAGATACAATATGGCATTTAAGAAGCTTTTAGATAGGAACATGGATGTGCGGGGAATGGAAGGATACAGATCACACGGTCAGATGGGAGATTAGTTTAACTTGGCATCATAGTTGGCACAGACATTGTGGGCCAAAGGTCCTGTACTTGTGCTGTACTGTTCTACATTCTGACTGCAATGTATCAGACTAGAGGACAAGTGTTTAAGATAAGAGTTTTGGAAGGGTTTGAGGAAGAACAAAGGGAATATCTCTAATAGAAATTTAAATAGGCTTTTCCAATTCTAAGCAGCAAAGAGAACAAACTATTTGGTGGGAAAGATAAAACTGTGCTTGGTACATGAAAGGAGTGTGTGTTTCCAGACGGCAGCAACTATCACAACCTATCACTCTTTCCCCTATTAGGTCAGCTGAAGAATGGCCATGGGAGAAGAAAGTCTCTAAAGGTTTCTTTAGAGGATCAAGGTAATTCAATTAAAAAGGGTGTTCCACACAGTGTGGAATAGCCAGGAATGGTCTCTCAACTTGACACATGCTGCTTCTGCCTCCCAGTATGAAGGCTAATTCCAAAGTTTACCTTTGCTTAAAAGTGTAGTAAAGGAATTAAAGGAATAAACTGTCTTGCTATAAAAAAAATAGAAGGATTTTTAACTGATGTGGAAGAGCACATAATTGAGAGATGCACTCTTGTTGAGATCCTGTGGTTTAACTTTCAGGGAACAGGAGTAAGTTGAATTTAGATGAAGTAGAGTTGGTTGTGCAATTATTGGATTATGGTGCATTGACGGAATCCAGTTCCCATTTTACTGCCCCTGGTTTACGTGACGTACATGCATGACAGATTTATTATATCTATTCTAAGTTTATTGGCACACAGTGGCAGCTCTGTAAAACTATCTCACCATTATTGCAAGACCCTATGGACATCACATGCACATTCTCACACGGGATTCCTATCTGTGTATGTAGACTAGACTTTAGAGATACTGCGTGGAAACAGCCCTTCGGCCCACCGAGTCAGCGCCGACCAGCGATCACTCTGTACACTAGCACTATCTACACACTAGGGACAATTTTACCACTTACCACTTACCGAAGCCAATTAACCTATAAACCTTTACGTGTTCGGGGTGTGGGAGGAATCCGGAGCACCCAGTGATAACTCACGCAGTCACAGAGAGAACGTACAAACACCGTAACAGGAGAACCCAAAAACAGGATGGAACCTGGGTCTCTGGCACTGGAAGACAGCAACTGCGCCACTGTGCCGCTCCATCTGTCTATGTCTATTCCTTGACACCCGACATGCAGATATCCAAAGATATCCAAGATAGATCCAAAATGTTGGAGTAACTCAGCAGGTCAGGCAGCATCTCTGGAGAAAACAATTGGGTGACGTTTTGGGTCGAGACCCTTCTTCAGACAGTTAGGGGAAAGGGAAACTAGAGATACGAAGAGGTATAAAGGCCGCGTGGATATCGGAAGCTCGCAGGCCCCTGGGTGGGGAACGATATCGGGAGCTCCGGCAGCGTCTTCGCCCGCCCCGAATCGCGGGGCTTGGGTCGGCCCGCCGCGGACCTTTCACCGTCTGGCACGGCCTGGAATAGGCCGCGGGATTTTCTCTGTCCGGCGGGGGCTTCAATGTCGGGAGCCCTGACCGCCCCGACGTGGCAAGTTCAACAGCCTGACCGTGGGAGAAGACGGCAGGGGAAGAAAAAGGACATTCTGGCCTTCCATCACAGTGAGGAGGGGACTGGAGGAGACTCACTGTGATGGATGTTTCTTTTTGTTTTGGTGTTGGTTTATGATTGTGTGTGTTATTGCTTATTTTTATTGCTTATTTTTATTGGTCTTATTGTTGGACTATGGGTAATTTTTCATTTCACTGCACATTTATGTGCATGTGACAAATAAATTGACTATTGAATAAATGAATGCAAAAGGACAAATCAAAGCCAGCAAAAATGATTAAGGAAAGTGGAGCCCACAATGATTCATTGTTGGCTGTGGAGAAGGTGATAACAAGTGAAACTAACGAGTGAAGCAGTAAAACTAAGCAGCACAACAGTGAAACTAGAAGGACGACTAGGATGTGGGAGGGATGGAGAGAGAGGGAATGCAACGGTTACTTGAAGTTAGAGAAATCAATATTAATACTGCTGGATTGTAAGCTGTCTAGAAATATGAGTTGCTGTTCCTCCAATTTGCATTTGGCCTCATTCTGACAGTGGAGGAGGCCCAGGACAGGAAGGTCAGTATAGGAATGGGAAAGGGAGTTAAAGCATTTGGCAACTGGGAGATCACGGCCAAAGCGGACTGAGCGAAGGTGTTCAGCGAAACGATTGCACAGTCTGCGCCACATATCAGGTTGGACAGGTTGAAATAAAACGGTTTGTTTCCATTTCAGGACAATTTCAGAACGAGATCCTCTTATTCTGCTCTCTCGGGAGGATCCATTGCTTGTCGATGCACAATACACTAAAAACCAGGCCTGGAAGTCTGAGAAGGTAAGATGTCGGAGTTGGATGCTGAATTGAAGTCATCTGTAAACCTTCTTCTACTTGAAGCTCACTTAGCTTACTTACCATCACTGTGTGCAACCCCTCTCTGTTGGCACAAACTTCCACTGCATGAGAAATCTTGACTGAAGTGAATCTTTGTACATGACAACCCTGCCTTCGGAAATGGAAACCAACATCGGTGAAGGCAGGACTTACTTAAAAATCTCAGTTCAATGAATTGATATCGTCCTGGCAAAACCCACACCCACCTGCCCTTTATCTGTTCAGTTCCTAAGCCAACAACACTGTATTTTATCCTTGTCTTTGTTGTTACTCCACAAACTGACTTCTCCTTAGTTCTTTAGCTCTCAACGTTTCCTTGATTAGCTTATTTCTTAGAACCTTCCTATCTGACCAAGCTTCTGGTTACTTGCCATAACGCCTTCCTGACTAACTTATTGTTTCTTGATATTGCTCCATGGGGCTTTTCTCTTCATTAAAGGCTCCGCATAAATGTAAATTTCTGTTGATTGTTGATCTATTAATTTGATCTGTTTACAGGACACATTGGGAAAACCCCCAGCTAAAGAAATTCCATTGGTGGAGCATTGCAAATACAAGTATGTCACAGGAATGATGGCGCAGTGGCTAAATTGCTGAACTAGCAATCCAGGGGCCAGAACTAATAATCCAGTCATTTGACTTTAAATCCCACCGTGGTAGCTGTGGAATTTAAGTTCAATACCCTGGATTCAAAAATATAAAAACACTCATCTCAATGAGGGTAACCACAAAACTACTACATCATTAATATCGATAGGATAATTTTTTTCCTTAGCTGATTTGGCTTTGTGTGACTCTTGACTGCCCTCTGAAATGACCATTCAGTCATATCAAAACAGAACAAGAACGGACTACAGAGGTTCAAGTAGGGAGCTCAACACTATCTTCTCAGACACAGTTATGGACTCAACAGGATGGAAACACGCCTTTTGGTCCAACTTGCCCATGCTGACCAATATGTCCCACTTGTCCCACCTATCTGCATTTGGCCCATATCCCTCTAAACTTTTCCTGTCCATGTACCTGTCTTTTAAATGCTGTTATTGTACCTGCTTCCACTACCTCCTCTGGCAACTCGTTCCATTTACCTACCACCCTCTGAAAAAGTTGCCCCTCAGGTTCCCATTAAATCTTTCTATCACTCCTTAAATCTATGTCCTCTGGTTTTTGATTCCACTACTCTGGGTAAAACACTCAGTGCATTCACCCAATTTATTCCTCTCATGATTTTATACACCCCTATACGATCACCCTTCAGCCTCCTATGCTTCAAGGAATAAAGTCCTAGCCTGCCCAACCTCTCCCTATAGTGGTTTTGAAGTCTTGGTAACATCCTCGTAAATCTCTACTATTTCCAGCTTAATGACATCCTTCCTAAAGGGAAAGTCAATAAAGCTGGCATTGCTAACGATGCATATGTCCTCATTGTGGTCTGCTCTGTGCATCCTGTGAAGAATTATCCTTCCCATTCTCTTCGCAATAGGCTTGCATGCTAACTTATTATCCCAGCACCAGAAAAGGAATGGTCGATTCATAGAGTTACAGAATGGTGACAGCACAGAATACAGCCATTTGGCAGATCAAGTTCATACTGTCTCCATATAACAGTAATCCAGCTGGTCCTGTTTCACCAACTCTCCCCGTAGTCCTGCAATTGTTTATCCTTTTAGATACCTCTGCACACTCCCCGTTTGAATGCTACAATTGGATCTGCTTGTATTTCTACACCAAACAGGGACTTCCAGACCCCAATTACTCAGTCTGAGACTTTACTTTAGACTGTAGAGATGCAGCGGGGAAACAGGCCCATCGGTCCACCGAGCGCACGGCCTGGCGACACACTAGCACTATCCTGCACACTAGGGTCAATTTACAATTTTTTACCACAGCGAAATAACCAACAAACCCATATGTCTTTGGAGTGTGGGGCGAAACTGGAGCACCCAGAGGAAACCCACGCGGTCTCAGGGAGAACGTGCAATCTCCATACCGACAGAACCCATAGTCAGGATCAAACATGGGACTCTGACGCTGTAATGCAGCAACTCGACCACTGAGCCTCATGGCTTTTTTAGTTCATTTGCCGATCATCTTTCTTTGTCTCCTAGTTCAGTGCTTCTCCATCGCAGACTTTCCTGCTGCACTTTATCTGCACCTTTCTCGATCTTAAGTATCTCTATCTGATCGACTATTCCCTGCATATCCACATGCCTATCTAAAACCCTCATAAACACCACTATCGTACCTGCCTCCACCGCCACCCTCATTAGCACGTTTCAGGCTTCTACCACCCTCTGTAAAAAACCTCCTCCCTCCATCTCCTTTAAACTTTGTCCCTCTCACCTTAAAGCTATGCCCTCTTGTCCTTGGCATTTCCACCCTGGAAACAAGGTTCTGCCTGTTCTATCTAAACCTGTCATAAATTTAAATACTTTTATCAGGTCTATTATTCCATGGACTTCAATCCTGATGACAAGCCTATAAGGTACTTTACTGAATGATTATTGAAAGTTCATGCACACCACCTTCACCCGATTTCTCTCATCATCTCTCTGTTGCATCATCAAATAATACTCTTCTCAAATTAATTAGACATAACTTGTCTTTAACAAAGATGATACACACAAAATGCTGGAGTAACTCTGCGGGTCAGCCAGCATCTATGGAGAAAGTGATATTTCGGGTCGATACCCTTCTTCAAACTGAGCCGGGGAAAGAAACTAGAGGTATGAAAAGGTGCAGAACAAATCAACCGGCACCGATGACCAAGGAAAGGTGGAGACCACAATGGTCCATTGTTGGCTGTGGAAGAGGTGATAACGAAGGGATGTATGGATGCGAACAATGGAACTAGCAGGACGTCAAGGGTGGAGAGAAGGAATGCAGGGGTTGCTTGAAACTAGGGAAATCAAATTCATAATGCTGGGTTGTAAGCTGCCCAAGCAAAATATCTCTTTAACAAAATGCTGGCTCTTGCTAATCAATCACACATTCAAATGAGTGCTAATTCTATCCTTTCCGTGTGAATAGTTAATCCACGCTTTATGTTTTAGAAGGTAATAGACCAGTTGTGTACTTTTGGAACTTGTCTTTCTCTTTAATTCAGCAGCCTGGGGGGAGGGGGCATGGAACGGATGGGGATCATGGCTGTGGATTAAGAGAGGAGAAGTAGATCCTAAAAAGGGCCACAGACTTCATATGTGTAACTCAGCACCGAGTTTTAGTTCCCCTGGTGTTACCAAAGTGACTTACTGATAGAAGACAGGGGTGGTGATGGAAGGATGATATTCAGGGTAGAGGTGACCAGTGGAGTTCCGCAGGGATCTGTGCTGGGACTTCTGTTTAATGCATTAAATGTAATGGGTTTATTAGTAAGTTATCAGATGACACTAAGTCTGCTGGGGTCGCGGTCTGTGAGGAAAGTTGTCATGGTATACAGCGGGATATAGATCAGCTACAGAAATGGCAGATAGAGTTTAATCCGAGCAAGTGTGAGGTATTGTACTTTGGGAGGTCATATGCAAGGAGAAAATATACAATTCATGGAATGACCCTTAATAGCATTGATGTATTGAGAAATCTTGGGATGCAGAAGTCCCTGAAAATGGCAACACAGGTAGATAGAATAGTAAAGAAGGCTTATGGTGTGCTTGCTTTTGTAGGTTGTGGCATTGAGTCATGATGTCAGCTTTATGGGACTTTGCTTAGGTCGCATTTAGAGTATTGCTCGCAGTTCTGGTTGCATCATTATGGGAAGGACGTGGAGGCTTTGGAAAGGGTGCAGAAGAGATTTACCAGAATGATGCTACTGGGAGAGGTTGGAGAGACTTGGATTGTTTTCTCTGGAATGCCAGAGGTTGTGGCACCCGATAGAAGTATGTAAAATCATGAGAGGCATAGATAGGGTAGACAGTCAGAACCTTTTGGCCAGGGTAGAAACATCAAATACTAGAGGCATAGCTTTAAGATGAGAGGGGCAAAGTTTAAAGAAGATGTGTGGGGCAGGTTTTTCACACAGAGGGAGGTGAGTGCCTGGAATGTGCTGCTGGGGCTAGTGGTGGAGTCAGATATTATAGTGGTATTTAAGACTTGTGGATAGGCACATGAATATGGAGGGATATGGATTATGTGCAGGCAAACAAGAGGTGATCTTGACATCGTGTTTGAAACGCATACTGTGCGCTGAAAAACCTTTTCCCATGCTGTACTGTTCTATGTTCTATTGTGATCGGACTGTTTGTGAGATTGAAGATAGCTAAACTTCTAGGTCTTGGTGGTTTTGAGCCTGTGTTTTTTATAAAGAGCTGAGGGGATTGTAAGCATCTCGTCAGAAACGTCCAAAACTCAACCCATTTGTCCCCTGCATGGAAAAACGTAATCATCCATTCCTTAGAAAGGGCAGGAGCAGTAAACTGGGAAATTGTAGGCTGGTTGATCCATTGTGTGGTGTTGAAGTGTTACTGGAAGCCGTAAAGTGATATGAAAGAATGGACTGAAATGGATGCCTATATTTTTTTATTACTCAGATATCTGTTTAACTTCCGAGGAGTTGCAGCCAGTTTCCGATTCAAGCATCTGTTTCTGTGTGGGTCTCTGGTTTTCCACGTTGGGAATGAATGGCTGGAGTTCTTTTACCCACAGTTGAAGCCATGGGTGCATTATATTCCTGTCAAGCAGGACCTCTCCGACGTAAGGTAAGCCTGTGGCATGGGCATCAGCTATGCAGGCTAGGGCTCCTGTGTCTCACTGAGTTCACATTCCCCTAGGGACACGAACTGCAGCTGCTGGAGTACGGAGCAAAACACAAAATGCTGGAGGAACAGTAGGACGGCACAATGGAGCAACAGTAGTGTTACTGCCTCACAGCGCCAGAGACCCGAGTTCGATCCTGTCTACGGGTGCTGTCTGTATAGACTTGTCCGTTCTTCCAGTGACCGCGTAGGTTTTCTCTGGATGCTCCGGTTTCGTCCCACATCCCACAGACGTCCAGGTTTGTAGGTTAATTGGTTTCTGTAAATTTCCCCTAGTGTCAAGGGAGTGGATGAGAAAGTGGAATAATATAGAACTAGTGAGAACAGATGATCGATGGCCACTTGGACTCGGTGGGTTGAAGGGATTATTTCCAGTCTATTTCTGTGTATAAGAGGACAGAGTGTTTATTTGTTTGTCTTTTAGGAACTTGTTGCAGTTCGTTAAGGAAAATGACCAGTTTGCTCGAGAGATCGCAGAAAGGTGAGCATAAATCCCGATGTTGTCAGTTTTCAACTTAAATGTAGATACAAGAGACTGCGGATATGGGTATTTGGAGCAAAATGCTGCTGGAGTAACTCAGTGAGTCAGGCAGCATGTGTGGAGGTAGAGGGTCTATCGATGTTTCGGTCAGGACCCTGTATCAGCCCTGCATCAGGCAGCGGGTTACTGACAGTTAATCATGTCCATAGTTTTTGTTTAGTTTGGGGATACAGCGCGGAAACAGGCCCTTCGACCCACCGAGTTTGCACCATCCAGCGATCACCCCGTACACTAGCAGTTTCCTACACACTAGGGACAATTTACAATTTTTACCAAAGCCAATTAACCTACAAACCTGCGGAGTGTGGGAGGTAACTGGAGCACCCGGGGAAAACCCATGCGGTCACAGAGAGATGGTACAAACTCCACACAGACAGTACCCGTAGTCAGGATTGAAGCCAGGTTTCTGGTACTGTAAGGCAGCAACTCAACACTGTGCCGCATAACATCATTTTAGTTTTGTTCTCTGAAGTTATTTGCAAGGGGTAGGAGCCCTTCCCATTTCATGCATTGTGCGTCAGTGCTGTGCTCAGCGTGACCAAACATGAGCAGAACATAATGCAGAACGTTTCCTGTGCGTCCTCCACTGGACATTTACTCTCAAACTAAATATCACAGTCCCCAGAACAGTGAACTTCAAGCTCTGGAGACACAAGGAAATGCAGATGCCACGATCTTGCGTAGAACATAGTGGTTGAGGAATGTGGCGAATCAGGAGGCATCTCTAGAGGGAATTAACTGGTTTTGGGTCGGGGCCCTTCTAGTCCAGTGTGCGTTTCTCTCTGTCCTGACGAGATTAGTGCACTGGATGTCAGGTGCTGAACACAAAGACTGCATTCCCATTGGCAATATCCCCAAGTGTTTCTTACCCAGAGATGTACCTTGAAGTATGGACATTACAAGGACATAGTAGCAGGCAACTCAACCCCTCGGCCTGCCCCGCCATTAGTACAGCACAGGAACAGGTCCTTTGGCCCACAATATTTGTGCTGAACATGTCAAGATCAACAGTTACCTACTTGCATTACTACCGTGCCAATGTGCCGCCAAGTCTTGGCAAGGTGAGAATAGCTTCTATGCATCTCTGCATCGCAACAGCTACAGTTCCTTTTGTCTCGGCGCTGTGCTGTGTCCAATGACGCTCCCCCGATAGCGGAGAGTTTCTTCCATGTTGTGTGGAGCATCAGGCCCTTTTCCCGTTCTTTTCGTGGGAACTGAACCGACAAACTGCTGGCAGGAGCAAGTGAAGATGACAATGATGATACTTTATTGTATTTATTGTCTTTATTGTCTATGTACCAAGTCATATTGAAAATCTTTGTTTTGCATACAATCAAGTAAAATCATACTGGAGAAAAGCACAATCATAGATAAGTTCAAAGGTACAATAATTGTGGTGTAAAAGTAGACTTCACAGAGGCAGTACACAAAAGAGTGGCCTTGTTTCTGGCGCCCACAAAGTTACAAAGTTCTTAACAGTATAGTCTTATCTTAACCTTAAAGGCCCGTTGAAAAGGCCCTTTGTCCAGCGTCCGTCGCTATCATAGTCCTCCTCATCAGTTCTCGGTCTTCAGGGTTGAGCAGAAGCCGAGCCTCGGACAACTCCAGAAGGGTCCCTCTTTTCTGCAGTGGGCAAGCCAGGCCTGCTGTTGAGGTATGGCCACGACTCGCTGGGAGCATCTGCCACCACTCATAGCTCACTGGGAGGCCGGGAAGTGCAGTAGGCATCAGGTTTCCGCTGGCTCTCTGTACCCCAGCCATACCTGCAGGTAATTTCCAATATTTTCCCTGCTGTCAATGCTGATTATTAGACCCAGTCACACTTCCCATCCCTTGTAAAGATTGATTAAAGTACAAACAACAATACAAAGTTGCAGAGCTGGAAGAGCTGCAGTCTCACAGCGCCAGAGGCCTAGGTTTGATCCTGACCTCGATGCTGTCTGTGTGGAGTTTGCACATTCTCTTTGTGACTGCATGGGTTTCGTCCGGGCGCTCCAGTTTCCTCCCACATCCTACACACATGTGAGTTTGTAGTTTAATTGGCCTCTGCAAATTGCCCCCAGTGCGCAGGGAGTGGATGAGAAAGTGGGATAACCGAGAAGAAGTATGAACAGGTGATCGATGGTTGCCGTGACCCCAGTGGCTAAAGGGCCTGTTTCCATGCTGTACCTCTATTTTAAACTAAATAAACAAAGTGCTGGCGGAACTCAGCGGGTCAGGGAGTATCTGGGGAGGCAATGGACAGACAATGTTTCGAGTCTGGACTTCAGACCCGATTTCAGACCAAGAGTCTGAAGAAGGGCCCCAACCCAAACATTACTCATCTATTCCCTCCACAGATGCTGCCTGACTGACTGAGTTCCTCCAACACTTTATATTTTGCTCAGGATTCCAGCTTCTGCAGTGTCTTGTATCTCCTTATAAAGATTGTCTCTCCAGTAACTCCCTTCCTTGTTTGTCTTTACCAGGGGCCACAAGTTCATCCAGGATCACTTGCAGATGAAGGATGTTTCCTGCTACTGGAAGCGCCTGCTTCTGGAATATTCCAAACTGCTACAGTACAAACCAAGGAGACACAAGGGCTACACCCAGATCCTCAGCAAAAACAGGCACAGTGAGCTGTAGCCATGCAGACTCTCTGGGCCGCTCTCAATGACATTTCACACATTCCCTGCTGAGCTTCCTGAGCTCAGTAGCAGTCTTCTATGCTTTCCAAAAGGATATAGGTTTTTAAAGTTTTAGGATATGGGCCAATAGGACTACCTTGGATGGATCATTTTACTTGGCACAGACAAGTGGGGCCGAAGGGCCTGTTTCCGTGCTCTCTGTCGCCATGATTTGAGATATAACTTTCACAGTGATGTTGAATCTTGCAGCCATGCAGAGCCCAGCTCCACAGTTTGATTGTCCCTTTATCTCACATCGTTTCGAGGGAAATCCTGCCGCTGTGAGATTGATTACCAGCTCTGATGAAACGTGTTTCCTGCCAACCGAAATGCTTCACCACAGTCATTATTTTCCTGGCAGGGCGATTGGCAGCGACACTCATAAAACCAGAGGCAACTAATCAAGATCTTCTGTGCATTATTGTTCTGTGCTCTGGTCTTTAGAGCGACTTTCCCACTGGTACCATGGTGTTCCTCTCGATAATGAATAGACTCCTGACCAGGTGCCTGGATGATTCTTCCCTTGGATTCCGCTGACACTGGGAGAACAGTCGATCGTTTTGCCTGTCCCAGGCCAGTTGAACTTTGCCCACCCCGTCACAGGTAGCCCCACCTCCCTAAGGGCCAGTGGCAAGCACCGTGTTAAAAATAACTTTCAATTGTGAAACTGAAACATTTGTGATGCAGCCTCCATCCAGCAAACACCATGGTCACGATAGAAAGACAAAATGATGAGGTTCATTTGTCTAATAAATGTTTTTTTCTAGATTGTGTGTAAGTGGCTTTAATTTTTCTCTTCGGTCTGTTGAAATTACATGAAAAGCATCAACATGGGGTGGCACAGTGCATAGTGGTACAGTTGCTGCCTTACAGCACCAGAGACCCGGGTTCCATCCTGACTACGGGTGCTGTCTGTACGGAGTTTGTACGTTCTCCCGTGCTCTGGTTTCCTCCCACACTCCAAAGACGTACAGGTTTGTGGGTTAATTGGATTTGGTAACATTGTAAATTGTCCCTAACGTGTAGGATAGTGTTTGTGCACATGGTGATCACTGGTCGGCGTGGACATGGTGGGCTGAAGGGCTTGTTTCCGTACTGCATCTCTAAAGTCTAAACTCTTCTCTGAATTTCTGTGGAGATCACGAGGGTTAGGGCAGATTGAAGTGGAAAACGTTATGTTGCAACATTACAAAGCAATTGGACTATTGGTTCTGCAATGGTCAATGCTGGTGAAAGTGTTGGGGAGATTCACCGGGATGGCTCCTGGAATAAAGGACATTAGTTTTGGGAGGGATTGGATTGGATAGGCTGGGCTGGGCTGGGCTGGGCTGGGCTGGGCTGGGCTGGGCTGGGCTGGGCTGGGCTGGGCTCGCTTTCCTGGAGCAAAGGAAGCTGAGACCACCTTATCTTCCCTCCCATTTCAACATCCCACAAGGAGCGTTACCTCCAGGATTAGCCTGACCTACCCTTCCAGGACCACCAATACTCGCCCTCTCCTTGCGGACTCTTCCCATACCTCTGCAGAACAATCAACTGTTTCCCTCTTCCCTTCCCAACATCCAGGGATGTTGTCAAGCTTGAAAGGGTGCAGAGAACAGTTACGAACATTTACGTGTTGCCAGGACTTTGGGGGGAGGGGGGGGGGCTGAGGTCTCGGGAGAAGATGAGCAGGTTAGGACTATTCTTTGGAGCGCAGGATGTTGAGGGGTGATCTTGGAGTGCCCAAAGTCATGGGAGGAATAGTTTGGGTAAACGCACAGCATCTCTTGCCCAGAGTAGGAGAATCAAGTGCCAGAGGACATGGGTTTAAGGTGAGGGGGGAGAAAGATTTAATAGGAATCTGAGGGGTAACTTTTTTACACAAAGGGTGGTGGGTGTGTGGAATGAGCTGCCGGAGGAGTTAGTCGAGGCAGGTACTATCACAATGTTTAAGAAACATTTAGACAGGTACATGGATAGGACAGGTTTAGTGGGATATGGGCAAATGCAGGCAGGTGGGTCTACTGGGACTTGGGGCATGTTAGTCAGCATTGGCAAGTTGGGCCGCTAGGCCTGTTTCCATTCGGTATGACCCAGACATACTCTCCAGGTGAGGCAATGATTCATCTGTACTTCCTCCGATAGTAGCGCAGTGGGTAGAGCTGCCGCCGCAGCAGCATCAGAGAGCTTGGTTTGAACCTCACCCAGGTTGCTGTCTGTGTGGAGTTTGCCCGTGTGGGTTTCCTCCACGTGCTCGTTTCCTCCCACATCTCAAAGATGTGTGGGTTTGTAGGCTAATTGGCCCTCTGTAGATTGTCTCTAATGTATAGGGAGTGGATGAGAAAGTGGGATAACAGAACTAGTGTATATAGTATGTAGGTGAGTGGTAGATTTTGAGGGGAATGCATGGAATAACAGAACTAGTGTGAATGAGTGATTAATGGCTAGCGTGAACTATGTGGGCGGAAGGGTCTGTTTCCATGTTGTATCTTCCAATAAATCGAAACCTAGTGCATTCAGCGTTCACAATGTGGCCTCTTCTACAATGGAAGAACCAGATGCAGGTTGAGTGACCACGTTGGACATGACTGCCATTCTGCCTGCTGTCACTTTAATTCTCTGTTGTTCTCTGACTCTCACCTCTCTGGATTTGACCCCTGACTCTGTTCCTCCAAAACCCAAGGAGTTCAAGAAAAAAACATCTTAGCTTCAAACTCCGCGTAGGTTTAGGTTATTGTCACGTGTATCAAGGTACAGTAAAAAGCTTTGTTTTGCATGCTCTCCAATCAGATCAGATAATACTATCCATAAATCTAATCAATTAAAACATGTACAATAAGTAGAGCAAAGGGGAAGATACAGAGTACAGAATATAGTTCTCAGCATTGTAGCACATCAGTTCCAGAGACAAAGTCCAATGTCCACAATGGAGGAAAGATGATTTGCACAATACCCTAGTTTATGGAAGGACCGTTCAGAAGCCTGATGACTGTCTAGTTCAGTGTAGGATTACACCGAAGATAGACACACCGAAGATGGACACAATGGAGTAACTCAGCGGGTCAGGCAGCATCTCTAGAGAAAAGGAATAGGTGACTTTTCGGCTCGGAACCTTTCTTCAGACTTACTAAACAGTTTAGTTTGGTTTATTATGGTTTATTCTGTAACCAAAACTAAACTAAAACTAACAGGAGGAAGCTGCTCCTGAATCTGGTGATGAACGTGGTAAAGGTTAAATTTAAATAATGTTTTATAATGCAGATGATGGTAAGAAGTGGGAGAACAAATGGGAAGATTGGATTCAGAACTGGTAGACCCATTGAAGACAGAAGGTAGTGGTGGAAGGGTGTTATTCTGGCTATTGTTCTGCTGGGATCTATACTGGGTAGTCTGGCGTGCTGACCTCTACCGAACCGAGGCCAGACGACAATTCTCAGACACCTCTTCCTACTTATCTCTGGACCATGACCCCACCGACAAACACCAGACCTTTATTATCAGCACCATCACGGACCTCCATCTCCAGCGATCTACCCTCCAATGCCTCCAAACATAGTTCCCCAGCCCCGCAGCGCCCGATTCTACCTCCTACCCAAAATCCATAAACACAACTGTCCCGGCAGACCCATTGTCTCTGCCTGCTCATGTCCCACCGAACTTATTTCCACCTACCTCGACTCCATCCTATCCCCCCTGGTTAAATCCCTCCCCACCTACATCCAAGACACCTCACACGCCCTCCATCTCCTCGATAACTTCCGGTTCCCAGGCCCCCACTCCCTTATCTTTACCATGGATGTCCAGTCACTCTACACTTCCATCCCCCACAAGGATGGTCTCGAAGCCCTCCGTTTCTTCCTCGACCGTAGAACCAGCCAATCCCCATCTACCAGCACTTTCCTCCGCCTAGCAGAGCTGGTTCTTACCCTCAACAACTTCTCCTTTGACTCCTCCCACTTCCTCCAAACCAGAGGCGTAGCTATGGGCACTCGCATGGGCCCTAGCTACGCCTGCCTCTTTGTCGGTACGTCGAACAATCCCTGTTCCGGGCGTACACCGGCCCCATCCCCGAACTCTACCTCCGCTACATCGACGACTGCATTGGTGCTACCTCTTGTACCTATGCAGAACTCACTGACTTCAAACACTTCATTTCCAATTTCCATCCTGCCCTTAAATATTCCTGGACTATCTCCGACATCTCCCTCCCGTTTCTGGACCTCACCATCTCCATCACAGGAGACAGACTAGTGACGGACATTCACTATAAACCCACTGACTCGCACAGCTATCTGGACTACACTTCTTCCCACCCGGTTTCCTGCAAAAAGTCTATCCCCTACTCCCAATTCCTCCGTCTACGCCGCATCTGCGCCCGGGATGAGGTGTTTCACACTCGGGGGTCAGAGATGTCCTCATTCTTCAGGAAACGGGGCTTACCCTCTTCCATTATAGATGAGGCTCTCACAAGGGTCTCTTCTACATCCCGCAGCTCCGCTCTTGCTCCCCCTCCCCCCACTCGCAACAAGGACAGAATCCCCCTCGTTCTCACCTTCCATCCCACCAGCCAGCGGATCCAACAAATCATCCGCCAACATTTCCGTCACCTACAACGGGACCCCACCACTGGCCATATCTTCCCATCCCCTCCACTCTCTGCGTTCCGCAGAGACCGTTCCCTCCGTAACTCCCTGGTCCACTCGTCCCTTCCTACCCAAACCACCCCATCCCCGGGCACTTTCCCCTGCAACCGCACGAGATGCAACACCTGTCCCTTTACCTCCCCCCTCAACTCCATCCAAGGACCCAAACAGTCTTTCCAGGTGAGACAAAGGTTCACCTGCACCTCCTCCAACCTCATCTATTGCATCCGCTGCTCTAGATGTCAACTTATGTACATCGGCAAAACCAAGCGCAGGCTCGGCGATCGCTTCGCTCAACACCTGCGCTCGGTCAACATTGACCAAACTGATCTCCCGGTGGCCGAGCACTTCAACTCCCCCTCCCATTCCCAGTCTGACCTTTCTGTCATGGGCCTCCTCCATTTCCATAGTGAGGCCCACCGGAAATTGGAGGAACAGCACCTCAAATTTCGTCTGGGCAGCTTGCAGCCCAGTGGTATAAACAGCGACTTCTCCAACTTTAGATAGTTCCTCTGTCCCTCTCTTCCCCTCCTCCTTCCCAGATCTCCCTCTATCTTTCTGTCTCCACCTATATCCTTCCTTTGTCCCGCCCCCCTGACATCAGTCTGAAGAAGGGTCTCGACCCGAAACGTCACGCATTCCTTCTCTCCCGAAATGCTGCCTGACCTGCTGAGTTACTCCAGCATTTTGTGAATAAATACCTTCGATTTGTACCAGCATCTGCAGTTCTTTTCTTATACTGGGACCTCTGTAGTTTGTGGTATATAATGACTAGGATGAAAATATAAATGAGATGGTTAGTATGTTTGCAGATGACACAGCAATTGGTGGAATTGCAGACAGTGAAGAAGGGTGCCAAAGGATATAGACCAGTTATAGATATGGGTGGAGAAATGGCAATGGCATGTGAGCAGTGTTGCACTTCAGGAGAGACCAAATGTAAGAGGAAAGTATACCATAATTTCAGAAAATTTAGAGGGATCTAGGGGTCAAAGTCCCTGAAAGGAACAATACGGGGCAGGGATGATGGTAGAGGCACTTACGATAGAGGTGTTTAAGAGGGTTTTAGATAGGAACATGGATATGCAGGGAATGGAGGAATATGGATCAAGTGGAGGCAGAAGGGATTAGTTTAAGTAGACCGCATGGTTAGCATTGTGGGCCAAATGGCTTGTTCCGTGTTGTACTGTTCTATGTTCTATGTTTAAGGTGAGGGGGGAAAGATTTAATAGGAACCTGAGGGGTAACTTTTTTACTAAGGGTGGTGGGTGTATGGAATGAACTGCTGGAGGAGGTAGTCGAGGCAGGTATGATTGCAATGTTTAAGAAACATTTGGACAGATACATTGATAAGATAGTTTTAGAGGTATATGGGCCAGGCGCAGGCAGGTGGGACTAGTGTAGATGGGACATCTTGGTCAGTGAGGGCAAGTTGGACCGAAAGGCCTGTTTCCACGCTGTATGACTCTATGACAGTTAAAAATGAGCATCCACTCCGCTACCTAATTCAAATCCAAGTCATCGCATTCCTAGCATAGAGTCATAAAGCACAGAAACAGGCCTTTTGGCCCACATTGTCCATGCTGACCGAGTTTGGTCTGCATTTGGCTCATATCCATCTAAGCCCTTCCTATCCAGATATCTGTCCAAATGTCTTTTGAAGCCTGGAATGGAGTATAAGAGGCAGTAAAGACCAACAGAGTAAACTATACTCAGAGTCTCACTTTCTTAACAGGCCAGAGGCTTAAAATAGCAGATTAGAACTTCCATACGGAAACATCTCCGAGGGTTAGAGATGATCCTTTGAAACATTTCAAGTAATGGCCAGGATGAGAATTCCAATGTGTGCTCCCAGCTCGTGTACTTATTACTGACCTGTAATATTAACCATAGCTTCAAAGCTCAGCATTATAACTATAAACACTCTTTGAACATTTAGAGGCCTAGATTTGCCTTCCTTTGCTTGACTATTAACAGGCTTACATAAGGCTATTATTGGTCAAACATTGACACTCAGTGAATGGTGACCTGGCTAATTATTTTCCACTTACCAGAACCTTATTCACATTCACTGCTGGACCAGCAGTCAGTTGCAGAGAACATAGAACAGTACAGCACAGGTACAGGCCCTTTGACACATAATGTTCGCGCTGATCATGATGCCAAGTTAAGTTCTCTGCCTGCACGTGTTCCATATCCCTGCATATCCGTACGCCTATCTAGAAGTTTCTTAAATGCCACTATCATATCTGCCTCCACCACCATCCAGCACATTCCAGGCACCCACACCCTGTAAAAATACTTGCCCTGCACATCTCCTTTAAACTTTGCCCTTTTCACCTTAAAACTATGCTCTTTTCACCCTGGGAAAAAGGTTCAGACTGTCTACCCTATCTATGCCTCTCAGGTCTATCAGGTCTCCCTTCAACTTCTCCTTATAGCTAATACCTTCTAGTCCAGGCAGCATTTACAATTACTGACAACTTATTTATGGGTTTCTCTGCCCTGAATCAAACATGGGGGTTTGTAGGTTAATTGGCCATTGTAAATTGCCTCCGGTGTGTAGGGAGTGGATGTGAAAGAGGAATAACATAAAACTAGTGCGAACGGGTGATCGGTGGATGGCATGGACTGCGGGCCAAAGAGCTTGTTTCCATGTATCTTTCAAACTTTGGAGGGAATGTAGTGTATATATATGTAGTGTACACTATGATGGTGAAGGAACGGTGATATATTTCCAAGTGTGTAGCTGGGAGGGTAACTTGGTGGTGGTGTTCCCCTTGCTTTTGCTGCCCTTGTCCTTCTAGCTTGAGGTGGTGGATTTGGAAGGTGCTGTCCAAGGAGCCTTGGAGTTGTTGTACTGTATCCTGTCAATGGTACAAACTGCTGCTACTGTGCACCAGTAATAGAATGAGTGAATAGCACCAAGCAGGCTGCTCTGTCATGTATGCCACATTGTGTGTATGGCTATTCCAGTAGGAATGGTCTCCTTTCCTGTAATTAGTAAGTAAATCATGCTCAGATTCAAAGGATTAAGTTATAGGGAGTTGCATTTCTTAGAGATTTAAACACTGGGTGGCATGATGATATTTTAAAAGTAAATTGATTTTACTGGCTTGTTGCTGGCTGGGCAAATCCAGGATCAGGATAGAGTCTAAAATTTAGAAAGGAACAGCAGATGCTGGTTTACACCAAAGATAGGCACAAAGTGCTGGAGTAACTGAGCGGGTCTGAGATGTTATTTTTTTCCAGAGAGATGCTACCAGACCCGCTGAGTTACTCCAACACTTTGTGTGTAACATTTAGAACCAGGCTTTCAGGAGTAAAGTTGCGCAACACTTCTGTACAGAAGGGTACAGATCTTCGCCAAAGGCAATCAATGCTGGGCAAACGGTTAATATATTTCTAACTAAGATATTAAGGGATGTAGTGAACAGGAAGGTACAAGGTCACACTATGTACTCTCACTGAAGAGGTTCAGGGGACTGAATAGTCTTTGCTTGAACTTGTGTTGCATTGAAATCGATCCCTGGTGGTAGCAGTGAGTATTTGAGCTCAAGTCCTCAATCCATGGGTTCATAGAAAGCCGATAGCTTTTACCCACAGCCGCACTAGCAGTTTTCTCAGTTGCAGGTTTGGTACCATACATTATTCATTATGTTTTAAGTATTTACAATGCCGATACATTTAGGCATTTATGGGCATGGACAGGCACAAAGTACTTAAGCAACTCAGAATGATAATTAAATAAGACAAACATTACAAGCAAATTGCTCCTTGCAACACCAACTATTATCATTGATGGCAACAATTTAAAAAAACTAAATTTGCTCAAAAAAATAGCTGCATTTCATCACAAAGAGAAACACGATCATTCGTGGGAGATATTGACAAATTACCCTCAGCCATTACAGGTCGAGAAATCCTTTTGGTGATCATTATCTGTTCACAGGCCTTTAGTGGAATACCATTTTGATTTTTCTTTTACCAAGGTGCTGGAGTAACTCAACAGGTTAGACAACATCTCTGGAGAACACAGATGGGCGACATTTCAGGTCAGGACCCTTCTCCAGAGATGTTGCCAAACCTGCTGCGTTACTTCTGCACTTTGTTTGATAAAACAGCATCTGCAGATCCTTATGTCTACTAAATGCATAGTCTGTTGAAGTAATTAACTAGGCAGGATAATTTTTGCAACCTAAAGTAATTTGGATTTTCTCCAAATTTTAAAATTCCTTCTGAAAATTCTGGAGCAACTTTCAATTTGAATGCTGACTTGTTGACAGGCAGTGAAGACTAGAACATAAGAGATCCAGGATGAGATAGGGGATTGTAGTGGGGGGATGTTTATTCAGATGTACCATATGGATCAGTGCTCGGTCCCCTGTTGTTTGTCATATATATTAATGATTTTGTTGAGGATGTGCAGCATGATTAGCAACTGTGCAGATTACCTCAAAATTGTCATGTTGTCATAGAGTTCAAGAGTGTAGAAGTAGGCTCTTTGGCCCAATTTGCCCACACAGACCAACATGTCCCACCTACACTAGTCCCACCAGCCTGCATTTGGCCCATATCCCTTTAAACCTGTTCTATCCATGTACCTATCCACATGTTTCTTAAATGTTATAAATAATACCTGCCACAACTACCTCCTCACGCAGTTTGTTCCAAATAGCCACACCCTTTGTGTGAAAAAGTTCACCCTCAGGTTCCAATTAAATCTTGCCCTCCTCATCTAAAACGTATGTCCTCTGCTTCTCAATTCCCCTACTCTGGACATGTGTGTGCGTTTACTCGATCTATTCCTCTCATGATTTTTACAATTACAAAAGGCAATTGGCTACCTGAGAAAATGGGCAAAGGAACAGCAGATGGAATTTAACCCAGACAAGTGAAAATGATGCATTTTCAGACAAATTTGTGACACACGGGTTCCCTTGCATAAAACCTGCAAGAACCTAAAGGGTCATGACCCGAAACATCTGTCGAATTCTCTCCAGATGCTGTCTGACATGCCAAATTCCTCTAACAGTGTTTCTCAAGGTTCCAGCATCTGCAGGTTATTGCTTCTCCGTTTGTGTTTGAAGACCTGCCACACCTCCTTTCTGCAACGTGGACTCTGCAAGACATCACTATTACTTATCCCAAGTTCACTAGCATCTATGTCGTTTCCTCAGTAAACACAGGTTAAAATTATTCATTCAACCCTCATGTGTTCTGTAACTCCACACCTCATTAATCTGAGGGACCCAATCCTCTCCCTATTAAACTTTTCAAAAGTTACTAAATTTAGAGCAGAATTAGGCCATTCGGCCCATCAAGTACTCTGCCATTCAATGACAGTTGATCTATCTTTCCCTCAACCCCATTCTCCTGCCTTCTCCCCATAACCCTGACACCCATGCAAATCATTTGCCCCTTACATACTTGTAATGTTCTTGCATACTCATCCCTCAATGCTACCACACCACTAATTATTATTCTACTGGTTTGACCCTCTCCCTGAACCTGCCACCCCTGCTCTGCCAAACCTTTCCTCTTCTCTTGTTAATGTTCACTTTCTCTTGGAGATTATATTCCACTGTTCAATTTTCTTCATCAGAGAACACAGACTGGGCGAATCGTCATTCACCAAGGAACAAGCCTCCTGTCATGGAAAGGCGCTTCAGAAAGGGGAAGTGAGGAGATAACCTGCCAGCTTTCATTGGAAGGGTCGGCAATGGAATTAGCAAAGGTACCATCTGGGATGACCTGTCCTGCGTACAGTCCATAGATACTGTAATCATGAAGCGGCACAGCAGTGCCTCGACTTCCCTAGTTTAAAGAGATTCAACATGTTACTGAATACTCTGATAAACTTCGACAGCTGCACTGTAGAAAGTAACCTGACTGGTTGCAACACAGCCTGGTTTGGCAATTCCAAAACACATGAACACAATAGGTTGCAGAGTGTGGACTCGGCCTGGTCCATCACATGCACAGTCATCCCAACTATTGGAAGCATTGATACCAGGCATGGCCTCAAAAAGGCAGCATCGACCCCAAGGATACCCACCATCTGGGCCGTGCCCTCTTCTCGCTGCTACCGTCAGGCAGGAGGTACAGAAGCCTGAAGTCCCACACCACCAGGTTCCGGAACAGCTACTTTCATACAACCATTAGGTTCTTGAACCAACCCAGACAAGCCTAACCCTGATGAATCACTCTTGACCATCCCTTGGACTGGTTTTCTAATTGTGTTTGCACTAATGTTTTTGCAAGCATTATATTTTTCCCTGTAGAAGTTGCAATTGATGTATAATTGATGCTTCTGTGTGTTGTCTTAGTCTATGGGCCAGTGATGCTGTTGCAAGGAAGATTTTCATTGTACCTGTACCTCACCGTACTTTACTTGTGCACGAGACACTAAATTCGACGTGACAAATTTAAGCAAACTACCTCAATTCCACAAGGGTAAAAAAAATCCTATACACATCTTTAAATTGTATTTTTTTTAATTATACTGTACATTTCACTTTTTAAACACCGTAAGCAAATCAAAGCCGGTTATTTCCATCTGTACATCCAGTGACAAAGTTTGTTGGCTTCACTAACACGTTAAAAAAGTAGTTAGTGTGATCTTAGGTTGGGGCTCGAACATACTCAGAATCAGGGCTACTCGACGCTGGCAAAGTATCTGCAAGTAGTAAAAGGTGGCGAGGGGGAAAAAAAAGCACCCTTTTGCATATCGACAATAAGCAGCTGTCATTTTGCAATGATGGGAATTTTAAGATTTCAGAGGATTTTTTTTCTTTAGAAAAAACCCACACACACAGGATGGGGAGAGAGTCTCGAATCCACAGGCGCAAACGTTGGAATTTTTTTTCAGAGACGTTTTACAAACCCAATCTCAAACATCACCCCCACCACCGGAGTTTGACTGAAGATTCCAATGACTTCTTTCTTGCCGTTATCCGAGCTTCACGTATAGGAGCAGGCGTGTTTCTTAGTGTATACACACACACACACACATACAAAAGGATTCCTGAAGATTTAATGATCAGACAGGACATCCCCAACAGGTGGCCGTGAGGACAGGTGCAGTGAGAAAGCCCTTCACGCCAACACGGACACCAGCCGGAGTCACACCAGCAAACCACAATGAACACCAATATCAAAACGACGAGAATATTTCATTCAGATTCGGCGTTGCAGTTTTCTCATCCCCCCCCCCCCCCCCCCCCCGCACTGCCACCGTTTAAAAATATATTTAACTCTAGGTACAGAGAATGGGGATGGAGTTTCCTCTTGGAGCCCACACTGTCTCCTCTCCCTCGGCCGCAGCCACTCTGGATTGGGTAACACATCCGTCCCTGGGGTCACCATTCATAGAGACATGGCCGGGCAAACGTCCCGAAATCCAGTGGTGCCCCGTCAACGTTGGTTTCGCCTCCCTGAGGGGAAGGCGGTGGCGGGTCCAGGATAAAGCATTTTTCGCCAACAGTCTTGAGCGGAGATGTATCTGTGCCCGGGAAACGGCCACTGGTGATATCAGAAGTTATCAAAACAAACAAAAAAGGATTGTATCGGCTCGAGACCGTTTAAAATCTAGAACCGTGGTCTGATAAAAATGTAGAAAAAAAAGGTGCAAAAGTCTGGTTGGGCCGGGAGCAAAGTTGGTAACCGGTCCCCGGAGTCCTGAGTTGTCCAGTGTGTCGGGTCGTCGCCCGCTCGGACTCCGGTCCAAATCCCTTCCGCCGCGGGTGAACAGACCCGGCATCAGTCGCTCAGTCTCGCCCTGGACGCTTCACGACTCGGGCTTGATATTGTTGGGAGCAGAGGGTTCGCTCGCCGCTTTCTTGCTCTCCTCGCCCCTGTCGGTCTCCCGCTCCCTGCCTCGCTCCCTGTCTCTGCTGCGCTCCATCTCCCTGCCCTTGTCCCGCTCCCTCCTCCTGTAGCGCTCCCGGTCCCGCTCGTGTTCCCGTTCCCGGTTCTTGCTTCGATCGCGCTCTTTGCTCCTGTCCCACTCCCGGTCCCGATTACACGACCGGTCTCTGTCCCGCTCCCACGGCCGCCCATAATCCCGCTCCCTGTCTCTCCGTCTGTCCTCCGCTCCCCTGCGGAACCGCTCGGCCGGGTGGCGAGCGTCTCCTCGCTCTGGCCCGTAGCGGGATTCGTACGGGGGGCCTTCCTGTCGGTCCCGGGGTCTCGCTAGGTGACCCCTGGCTCGCTCACGGTCCCGGGCCTCGGACTCCTGAGGTTGTACCGCCCCTGGTCGTTGTCCCTCGGACTCGGCGTTGGGAGCAGAACCTGGAGGGGGCGGTTCATGGGGAGACGGGGAATGGTTGCCCCCGTGGTGGGGAGGTTGGTTGCCCCCGTGGTGGGGAGGTTGGTTGCCGTATCCAGAGTGCGGCTGCCCTTGGAAGCGGCACCGGGGGCCCGGAGCTCCTCTTGGGAAGAGTGACGGTGGCTTCTGCTGCTGGAACGGAGGTCGCGGCTGCTGGAACGGAGGTCGCGGCTCCCGGTTGAAGTCAGGCTGGTTGTTAGGACGCTGGTACTTTGGGTAAGGTCCCATCGCCTGTTGCATGGCGGAAGGGTGGAAATTGGCCTGCTTGTTCCCGAAGCTCTGGGGTCCGCGGACAGGCGAGGGGAAGCAGCCGGCGCTGGTGAACGTGGGCCCCAGGAGGGGTGGGAGATTCGGGGTGGGAAGGAGACCTTTGCTCGGAGGATGGACGACTTGCACCGGGTCCACCAAAGCCATCGGTTGGGGTGCGCACACCGGCGCCGGCATCGTTTCCAGAGAGACCGGCGGCTGGACCGTCTCCGACGACATCCCACCGGGAGCCGGGACACCCCCGTCCGCCGGGGCGGCGGGCGCCGCGGGCTCCTGGAGAAGTCCAGCCCCGCCGGTGGGCGCCGCGCCTTGGATCCTTGGGCTACTGTAAGGAGGAGCGGGTAGCTGGTCACCCGGAGCGGGCGCGCCTTCCCCGGGCACCTCCCTCCGGACGCCCGGGGGCTGGTTGGGGATCGCTCTCCTGACGGCGGCTTGCCGGGGGTCCCGGCGCTGGTCAATCACTTGAGATGGTCCCGCGGAAGAGGAGGGGGTGGGTTCGGGGCCAGGAAGCTGCCCAGTGGCCGCCTCCGACATGTCGAACGGGTCGGATTTCTGAGAGGATTTCGGCGGCGGAGACATCAAGGCGTCCGAAACTGAGAAACAAGCCATGGAGACCCCAACGGCCGCCCGCTGCTGCCTCAGTGCCTCTTCCTGCTCCTCCACCTGGCGCGTTTGCTCCTCGATCTGCTTGTTCAAGGTGTCCAGCATTTTCTGCTGCTCCTGGAGTGACGAGGCGGCGGAGAGCGGAGGGAGGTAGATATTGGGGGCTGCGCCGCTGTTCTTGGAGCCCAAGGTTGGACCTGCGCCCCCGACCACAGTCACCATGGCTTCCTCCAGGATGGTCTCGTCGGCCGGATCGTAGGCATCCTCTAGGTCGTAGACCTTCTCGGCCTCGGGCTTGTACTCATCCTCTGGGTCATAGGGCCGGTTGTCATCATCCTCCACCTCGGGCCCCGCTTTGTCTTCTTTCAGTTGCCCAAACTGTTGGACGATGGGGTCTATCAGAGGGGTGGAGGAAGTGCCCGTTTCTGGCTCCGGAGTGGAGCCCGCAGAATCGGGAGAGTCCTTGGCTTTGTCGAAGGTTTTCTTGCCACCGAAGAGGGTTTGGAGGATGTGTTGGAGAGGGTTGGCCACTTTGGCCGCGGAGCCGCCGGGCGCGGCTGTAGAGTTGGCGGCGTGCGGTGGTTGCGTCGGGACGGCGGTGCTCGCGTTGTGGACCTTCGCCGTTGGTGGGACCGGTTCCCCGCGGAGCTCGGCGGGCGGGGAGACCTGAGGTGGGGTTGAGGCGGCCGGCTCTCCGGACAACGCGTGGGGTTTGGCGAGATTGGTCTCTCTGGCCATGGACGCGGTGTAACGTTGCACCTCCATCTCCTCAGCCACAGAGAGCCGACTCCTCTTCTCCTCCGAGGTGGTGGCTTCAGGCTTCTCGGACTCAGGAAGGCTGGCAGGCTCGGGATCTTGCTGCCGCCTCTTGCCCTTCTGCCGGATGACCAGCCCCAGGATGAGATTGGGTCGACACTTTTCCAAACCTGCAGCGGACAAGATAAATAATGTGGTCAATATTCGGTGTGATCTCCAGCGCACTTACACTGGGGACATCCCGTCTCCCACTGGTCTGAGATTTAGAAAAACACATTTTAATATATCAGAACTCATTTAAATTGATCTCCATTAACCAGTAACTAAGAAACAAAAACGGGCGGAACACGTTGCGAATTTTACAAAATGTCCCGATTTATTCACAAAATGCTGGAGTAACTCAGCAGGTCAGGCAGCATCTGAATGACTGATGTCTGAAGAAGGGTCTCGACCCGAAACATCACCCATTCCTTCTCTCCCTAGATGCTGCCTGGCCTGCTGAGTTACTCCAGCATTTTGTGAATAAATCGATTTGTACCAGCATCTGCAGTTATTTTCTTATATTACAAAATGTCCCGCCGACGTTCTGAAAAACCAGGACTCTCTCAATCTGAGTTAAAGCGAAGTTGCATCAGGCGATTCAGGCCCACGGAAGACCAAGAACTGAAGAAGGGAACTGACCCAAAACGTCACCTATTCATTTTCTCCAGATATGTTGCCTGACCCGCTGAGGTACTCCACAATTTCGCGTTTGACCTCTGTGTAAACCAGCATCTGCAGTTCCTTCCTAAACACGGACGGTCTCCTTCGAGTTGGACCAATCCCTCCAATCAAGTACAATGTTCTCATCTACAGAACTTGGCGATTGTTACAGAGAAAACGAGGATTAAATAGAAGCGCAAGGAACTTCAAATGCTGGAATCTTGAGCGAAACACAAAGAGCTGGAGGAACTCAGCGGGCCAGGCAGCATATTTGGAGGGAATGGACAGGCGACGTTTCGGGTTGGGACCCTTCAGATTGATCGCTGTAGTTTTTTCTCTCTCTATTCCAATCAGTCTGAAGGAAGATCTAACCCGAAACATAGTCTGTCCATTTCCCTCCACAGATGCTGATTTCCTCCAGCATTGGGAGATTAAAGCTTGGTCAATATGGATATTATTCAGCACGATTTAATTTACACATACATTCTATCTGCATACAAGATTTAAGTAATCACATCACGATCCGTGGCGCCCCATCCCGTCTCCGCGAACATTCTACACTTCCATTTTGTTAAAACTATTAAAACCACGCGGAGTGCTGGATGGGGATTGGAGAAACCTGGCAGGTATTGACAGTCTAAATTCGGAGGGAAGATAGGAGTAGGCAGCGAAAGGAGAAAAGGATGGAGGAAGCAGCTGGGAAGATGGAGACTTCGGGGAGGGAATGGAGACATTGGCAATGTCCAACTTATAGGGAAAATCTGGACGGAGGTCATCACCAAGACTCTTAACACAGCAACCGAGGCGATTTCAATGTCTGTAGTAAAGTTCGCTTACTGTTCATAAATTATAGGAGCAGAATTAGGCCATTCGGCCCATCAAGTCTATTCCGCCATTCAATCATGGCTGATCTCTTTCCCGATCTATCTTTCCCTTTTAACCCCATTCTCCTGCCTTCTCCCCATAACCCCCGACACTCATGCTAATTACGAACCTGTCAATCTCCGCCTTAAAAATATCAATTGACTTGGCCTCCACAGCCATCTGTGGCAATGAATTCGTTGCCACTAAGTATCAGACTGAGACGTAGTCCACAGCGAGGGAAACTAGTTTACATTCATGATTCAGCAAGCTTCAACACTAAAGCGCACAACTTAATACAAACCTCGTGCGAATGGGTCAGCGCCATTCTCGGTCACCGTTTGAACCCTTGTCTGTATCACTCTATTCGGTTGCGCCAGCGCACTGGATGCAAAATGGGAGCGTGGAAGAGAACTCTCCAGATTCATTGCTGGACCATTCGCTCATCCACACCCTCCAGCTACAATTGCTTTGCTTTGCATGGTACAAACTAACATACTACAGCAATTCTAATGGGCTCTGAGTTTACACCACGACTCGTCCAACTCGTCCAACACAACACTCGCACTCCCACTTCTCCAGACAGATGGGCAGAGGCACACCGCAGTGCGCTGATGTTGACCGCTTCCTCCGGCGCCCACAACCTGGATAAAGGCAGGCATACAACGTGGACCGACCAGCGAGTACCTTTACACTAACACACTATGGACAATTTACAATTTTACAGAACCCAATTAACCTACAAGCCTGTAGGTCTTTGGAGTGTGGGAGGAAACCGAAGCACCTGCAGAAACCCACGGAGAGAACGTACACATTCCCTACGGACGGCACCCGTAATCCGGATCGAACCCGGGTCTCTGGCGCTGTAAAGCAACAACTCTACCGCTACGTCACAGATGTAAACTTTGGTAAAATTCTTTTTAATGATTTTACCATAATTATTTTTTAAGTTAATGGATATGGAGAGGGTTATGTTTTTTTGTTTAAAAGGCTGCAATTTACCCCAAAAAGATACAAAGTAACCTAAAGGAGGAAAAAACCCTTTTAAAGCTGAGGAGGAAATTGCAGAATTACAGGAGTGGGATTAAATTGGGGAATTCTTCAAAATGTGAGCATGTTTTGGGTGGATCGAATGGCCACAGCGTGATTTGTTGACTCGGGTTTCTGTGGGTTCAGTTTCATAAGTCATAGACGCAGAATTCGGCCATTCGGCCCATCGAGTCTTCTCCGCCATTCTATCATGGCTGATCTGTCTTTCCCTTTCAATCCTATTCTGCCTTCTCCCCATAACCATTGACACCCGTACTAACCACGAATCTATTAATCTCCACCTTAAAAATACCCAATGACTGGGCCCCCACAGCCGTCTGTGGCAATGAATTCCACAGATTCACCACAATCTTACTGAATAAATTCCGCTTGTCCCGTTGAGTTACTGCAGCATTTTGCGTCTATCTTTGAAGAAATAATTCCTCCTCATTTCTAAAAGATCCTTTTATTCTGAGGCTATGCCTGCCTACTGGTCCTAGACTCTCCCACTACTGGAAACATAATTTCCACATCCACTCTATCCAGACCTTTCACTATTCGGTACATTTCAATGAGATCCCTCATTCTTCCAGAGTCCAACGCGTCCAGGCCCACTTGTATACAAACATTCGCGAGGAAGGCGCACACCTTTAGGAAATGCTCCGCAACTAACAGCGGTCCAGGGGGATAAAAAGGAATGACCTCAACCAGAACTATTGCAACGCAACTAAATTTATCAAGTCCCTGGAGCGGAGCGCGGGGGGCGGCCCGGGGGGGGGCTCTGGGACTCACCATGCGAACCGCCTTGGTAAAAGATGGAAACGCCGAAGTCGATTTCAAGTCGAACGGCAGGAAAACGCACTGAACATTGGGACTTGAAGAATTCCCCCCCGCTAAGCAAGGGCCAATATTTTAGAGGCAGGCCAACAATCCCAATCCGTATATTCCACGTGGAGGTATCACAGATACTTGAAGACAAATGTTATTTTGTATTATCCGGTGACGAAGAGCGCATTGAAGCCTCCACAACGCCGAAATGTTCCCCTTGGGTGCTGAATCAATCTCACTTTTCAGACTTGACCAGAAGACCCCGTGGCACCAGGTGAAGCGACTTGGAATCAGACAAGGCGAGGAAGGTGTGAATGAGCCAATTATCCTGCTCTCGCCGATCCTGGTCCACGAGTCTGGTTCACGTATTTAAACAATTGTCATTGAATCTACTTCTGCTACCTTTCAATTAAAAACCTAACTTGGTGGTTTTAGCACTTAAATGGAGTTAAATGTTTTAACTCCATTTAAACGCTTTAAATTGAAGAACAAAACATGGGAGATAAAAACAAAACTAGATAATGTTGGGAATGGACGTTGAAATAAAAAGATTGATTGAAAGATACTTACTCTGAGGTTTAGGGTGGGGGCGGGGGCAGGGGCGGGGGCAGGGGCAGGGGCAGTTGAAGTTGAAGTTGAATAAGAGGTTGTGGATGGGATTCCCATGTTAATTCCACAACGCACGGTTGCGAGACAGGACGGAGGGCGCTGCGGTGCACAGTGGATCTGCCTGGATGCTTACTTGCCAAGCCTTTGTTTAAACTAATAACTGCTATTTTAATATTAATTTGTAAGACCAGAGGTCCGCCAAGGCAGAACAATCCTGACCCACCTCCTTCGCCAAAGCAGTAAACCACATTCACACTCTGATACTGTTCACCCTTCACTCAAAACACATTTTGGACTTGTCATTTAAAAAAAAAAATCCGCTCTATCAGAAACTGTCTTAAATACCCTGGGAAATGGAATCGTCTTAGTTGCAACTCATCATAAAGTGTGACTATTTAGAACTAAAAAATATTGGCGTCAGTCAGTTAACACCCATTCTGCCTGAACCAGGGATCCAGTAGAAATGAAATCTTCTGAAAATTTCTATTTACTTAACAGGAGGTAGGAACCTACCTCGACCTGCTGCATTAACGCATTGTAAATCAATAACATCTACTGATAAGAAAGTTGAAACAAAAACATAAAGCATGTATTTGGAATACAAAATGCAAAAATAATTGAACTGAAAGCCACAATGTATATGGACATTGCATATTATTAGGCGAAGGTAAATTCTTGGTTTGGGAGAATGAATTTGAAATAAAACCCACCAACTATCAATCATGTTTTTGATGCTATTTTTGAAAAATTGAATGTAATTCTATTTAAATGCTATGGTTAGTTCGCAAACCATGACCCTGAAGTTTGTACATTTGAATCTAGTGCACGAGCTCGGCAGTCAGTCCTGACAAACCTTGGTGTGCAGCAGAGGGAAATCAGAATTTTCTTTTCTGCATCTAGTTATTCCAATAGTTGTGCAGATGTGATCAAATACAGCTTTTCAAAGCAAAACAAAAAGTTTGCCTTGTTTTTCAATCAATTTCCTTCCTAAACAGATAGATTAAAGAGTAATTATTTTGGCAGGAGTAAAATTGGCACAATTTATATATACAATTTCAAATTCATTTTGGCAACGTGGATGTCACAGGCAAGGCTAGAGTTTTTCAGCCATCTCTAATTTGTCCAGTGGTGCAGCAGTAAGCCATCTTGAACTGATGCTGTTTGTCGTGTGAAGGTACTCCCACAGTGGTGTTATCAAGAAGTTCCTAGATTTAGACTCAGCAGCAATGAAGCACGGTGATATATTTCCATTAGGATGGTGTGAGACTTAGTAGCGAATTTGAAGATGGTGGTGCTCTAAACCACTTGCTGCTCGCATCGTTGTTGGTAGAGGCTGCAGGTTTGAGAGGTACCATCACAGTAGCCTGGGCCAGTAACTCAGTAAATTGTGTAGCTGGTACACAGTGCAGTCATAGTGTGCCTGTGGAGGAGGGAATGAATGTGGTGGGCAGGGTGCCAATCAAGGATCTGAAGAATGGCCCCGACCCAAAACGTCACCGCTCAATGTTCTCCAATGATGCTGCCTGGAACGCTGAGCTACTCCAGCACTTTGTGTCTTCCTTTGCCAATCAAGTGGTGGTTTTGGCCTGGATGCTGGTATGGACACTGCATTCATCCAGGCAAGTAGAGAATCCCATCATATTTCTGACTTGGACCTTGTCGTGTGGAAAGGTAGTGAGTCACTTCTTCAAAATACCCAGCCTCTGACCTGCTCTTGTAGCCAGAGTCCAGTTGAGTTTCTGGTCAATGGTTGTTCATGGTGAGAGCCTTGATGTTGGTAATGCCACCAAATGTTAAAGGTTGGAGTTGAACTTTCTTTGTGGAGATAATCACTGCCTAGCACTGTGGTATAAATATTCCTTGCCACTTACCAGCCCGTGTCTCAATGTTGTCTTGGTGTTGCTGCACACAAGTACAGTCTTTATTTTCTAATGACCTCTCTAAAGTAATGAATCTGGGTTTCTGGGACAGTCTGAGGTTGTGAGAAAGTGCTACTGGCTATTTCTTTCTTCTTTTGAAATACATTTTTTAGCATAACCTTTTACTAATCTGTGGTGATAATGACAAAAATATTAAATTAGGTACAAACCAAATCCGACTAGGGACTATTTCCTAATATAACTTATAAGCGTACTATTCTACGATTGAGGGCCATCATGTAGTTTCTTGATTTAAAAATGTTTCATTTGAGCATCTAACTGTATTTTCTTGATTACAAAAAGTGATAGAGATGCTAGTCCTAATTTACTGGTTGCATCAACCCTGAAAACCCCATAGACAAAAGCCACTCTGTGTGAGTAGCAGAATACTCAGTTGGGTGGCAATTGAAGGCATGGCTGGATCGTGATTTGCAACAGTTTCCTGGCAATTGTAGCACCTCAAATGTCTGCCTAGGATCAAAGGAATAATACAATGAACTCAGGGGCTTTTACTTTGCATGGCTGAGATCCTACAGAGAACATAGAGGGATTGGGAGGGGCATTTCGACTTATTTCATCCAATTATCTAAACGTTTGTTGTGTGAAACTCTACAAATGTTATTATTTGAGAACAATCTTCTTTAGTTTTGCTGGTGGTCCTCAGTGATCTACCAACGCGTTTGGATCCTTTCAAATCCCAGGGTTTCTCCTCAAGAGTTGACCAGTGCACTGTGCCAAAAGCAAAGATAGGCTGCCCTCCAGCACATGCTAATATTCATGACAGATGTGCGGGATTCACAGGGTTGATGCATCATGTATGTTCCTGCCCCTGTTGATAAACATTTATGGGAGACAACCTGGAATGGGAACACGAGCAGATGCCCCCTCCTTACAGCCGCTGGAAGTTTTCCTGTTGATCTGATTGACAACGATGAATTTATTAACAGGAGATCCATTTGATCAACTGAAGACAGACACAAAAAGCTAGAGTGACTCAGCGGGTCAGACAGCATCTCTGGAGAAAAGGAATAGGTGACGATTCGGGTCGAGACTCTTCTTCACACTAACATTACTCAGGTGATGTTTGATTCATTTTAATCCTCTAATGACCCAATCTCCCCAGTACTCACAAAATATCTTTCCAATGTAGTCAGGAATTTGCCATACAATAAATGACTCAAATGTAGTCAGGAATTTGCCATACAATGAATGACTCATTTTACAAAATGGTGCATGAATTGCATTGAAACATGGAGCGACCCAGAGGTACACGTGAAGACCTGCTCAACAGCAGCTCCATCGAGTCGGGTTGAACCTTGATCTCCGGTCCAGTCAGTGAGGGGGGGGGGTCACATAGTCTCTCTGTGACAGTGGCCCTGACTGGAAATATCACCTATTCATGGTCTCCCTAGATGCTGCCTCTCAACCCGCTACTCCAGCACTTTGTAACTCCTCGTGAGAAAGGGTTTTCACTAGGTGCTCTCTGGTGGAAAGAGAGCCACCCCCCCCCCCCCCCCCCCAATGCAAATACTTGCAGTTGGTAAGTTAATTGACCATTGTAAATTGCATGTAGCATTTAGGTGAGTGGTAGAAATTGGGGGAAGTTGATGGAAAGGTGGGTAGTAAACAAAAAACAAAAAACATTTGCTTGATGGTCACCATAAAGACAGTGGGCCAAATAGCCTGTTTCTGTGCTGTATGAACCTCTCATGTTATTTCATAGAAGTTTATATAATTATTGCAGTGTTTCTGCTAGAAACACTAATCTTAACATGAGTTCCTGATTATTGTTAGCAGAAGTTATTGTCCTATTTACAGTTCTAACCTAGCGAGATATAATCCTCTCTTTGACATTAACACAAACACAGCCAACACGAGTGACACCCAATCTACAATCCATCGAAATGGACGGCATCTTTCATTATGTACTGCCATACAAACTAAAAGAAAGCCAGAGTATAGGGGGTTGTAAGGGAAAAATAAGTTGTAATTATGGTTTCACTGGTGCTTAATTGTTAAGACAATTTTTTTTTAATGGACAAAGTAATACCTAGTATAATACCTGGTTTATTACTGCTAATTAATTTATTGTATGACTGATTATTTGTAAATGTTTCTGTATGTTATTGCATTAATGGGCTTGTAACGCTGCACAAGTAAGAATTTAATTGTTCTAATCCTGGTATATATGACAATGAAACATGCTTGACACTAGTGCATTCACACCCAAATTACATTGCTGATGTAAGACAATTACTGAATGTTAGACCTGGGAAGGTACTAATGATGGGAAGTGATGGTGCACCTGAAAGGAAAATTTCCCAGCCACAATTAAAATCTGCGTTTTCACAAGCTCAGAGATGCAGTCAGACATTTTCGGGATTCCAAGTGCTCATCATCATCTCTGTATGTCATGGAGATCCAATCATTGCAGATGCTCTCTTGCTAACATGTTGGCAACCTTTTGTATCTCTCTCAAGTGCAGACACACAACAGGAATTGCTGAGTTACTGGTCAAAAAAGGATAGGATCAGCAAAGAAAAAAAGGCAAAGATCAAATCAAGACTAAAGTCTCACATTCCAAATTTTGTTGTGGGACATATTTCAATTTAGCATATCATATCAATTAAAGCAGCATTCAAGATCTTTACATTAGACTAATTTTGGGGATTAAATTCTGCAATTTACTGGTGCATGATGCTTCTGGAATTCTTTCTGATTCATTGGTACTGTAAAGGATGAGATTATCAAAAATAATATGTTTATGAAGAACCAATATCCCAACTAGTAATCTTTGGCATTTGAGCTGCGAAGTTCAACCCATCATCACAAACGGTGAAGCTGAATTTAACTGGCACTCTATTAAGTGATAATAAAAGCAGTTGTAAATTGTAAAAGGATTGAAAGGGGCTTGACAAAATGTAACTCCACTCACTCCACACTGCTCTCTTTGTACCCTCAGGGCAACAATGCATAGCCAATTTCATGCAGATTTCCTGCATAAACCAGAGTTTCAAAATATACATTTTTGGGACAGAACAAACCAAAGCCCGTCTATAACGGTAATATTATAAACTGCAGTAAATTGTTAGGAATTGCTATTGTCCAGGAGACAATAAATGTGCTCCAGAGACTATAGGACACATTAAACACTAACATGAAAAGGAAGGAAGATTGATAGTCAGCAAAACAGGAATGGGGTTTAAGGATCTAGATTTTTTTTCTCCCTTGAATGTATTTATGCTTAATTTCCCAAGGATAAAACTAATCCCAGCTACCAATGGTGTGTTCAGGATTGATCAAATTTTAGTCAGTCACACAGACTACATAGCAATGTAAATGGCAGCAGTGTGTCCATTATCTTTGTTGGAGTCGTGCCTGCAAAGTCAACTTGATCAAATGTCTCAAATGAACAGGTGTTGACACTCTGGAATTGGACAGAGATCAGTAAGTCTACATGTAGAGAGTGCAATACATAGGAAACGCAAAAAGGTAAAACTGGCAGCATTCTGTTGACAACAGATCAACAGTTACAGAGCTGCAGAGAAAACCACATTAGAATTAGATCATGATGGAACGTGCTAAGGTTTTTTTTTTAAACGATACATTGCTGGTGTATCATTCTTTGCAGTTTATAAAAAGAAGTGTGAACTGATAGAACTTTCTAATATTTATTTTCATAAGCAGAAAAAAAAAGAATTAGTCAGGAGCAAATAGGTCTGGTGTTAAATATAAATGGCAGCTGTTACCTGCAGACATTGAACCCACTGCACCAATGCATAGTAAGCAGGGACTTACTTTCCCATCAACACTGAAAAAAATACAAAGGTGTCTCCCGAGACTTGAATGCTGAAGAAACATGGTGCTGCTGACCACATCAAACCCTACAATACCAAATGCCCAATCCTTTACAAGGTTCTGAACTTCAAACACTAAGAGTTCCGGAGTTACATCTCCATGATTGGCATCACGGTGCCAGCCGCTGACCCCATCCACTGCCAGACATTTCAAATTCACACAAATCCCAAATGCAATGTTCTGGAAATAACTTTATTAATAATAGTTATGTAAAAAACAAAGTTACAAGATTAAAAATACATTTTCTACACAACATACACAGGTGTGAAGATATTAGAAACCGCCCAATTTAAAAAAGTGTTCCAGAAAAGAAACTAAAAAGTAAATCCTAAATGTGCACAGTATGCTCCATAAATATGTAATGATGAAATACAAGATAGCTGAGAACTCTACATCTCCAAATGGCCTCAGTTCATTTCTTTCTGTAGCATGCATCTTGAAAATCTTCACAGAAAGATACTTAGAAATTTAGTTTAAAAAGAATATGAAGGACACATCTGTAGCTGATGAGGTACTATTAAAAATTCCCAACCCCAAACTCTATTGCGGCTACCCCAAACTGTGCTGCTATTGTATATGGCTCTAGTTCCCTGTTTGTTGCATTGCATTGGTCAGGCAATTTAACATGCACATTGAAGTCCAATAAACAAATCATGGTATTAAAAGAAAATCAAAGGCATAATTCACTGCAAAACCCTATGATGAGAAGGAAGTAAAAAGGAAGTAAAAAGCTATAATATGATAGAATGCCAGAAAAAGCTTGTTTTTTTTGTATATGAATTTATAGGATAACCTCAAAGAGAAAGTAAATTTGTACTAAAATATACCTTTTGCTTGCCTCCACCAAAAATATTGTATGCCACGCAAGTGATAGTCATTTCATACTTATTGGACTTACCTTTTTTTTAATCTTGAAGTTTCTCCAATAGTTCTGGTACATTCCAAAAATCCACGAAGTTAAGACTGCTCAATCTATTTGTTAGACAAGATTAAGCGCGACTTGTTTCTCCTCAAATGTCTGAATTGAGCATGCTTACGTAACACTGGACTGACAATGGCAAACACTCAACAAATCCACTGCAATAGATTTTGCAAGCACTCTCCAAAATGACTCTCAACCTGATAAAATTACATTAACATCCGTTTTGGAATGGATTTTAACTGCTAGAAAGTCATATGATACCAAGTAGTGATTACATTGCGCTGTCAATTGTACCCCAGAATTATCCAAGTACACTATTTACAGATTTCACTCATTACTGTGTGTTGACTGGATAATTTAATATACATATTTAATGGTGCAAAGTCTTTGGCAAAATGCCACAAACCTTGGAGAAGCATTCATGTCCACAACATACAGCAATGTTGTGGGAAATGGGTGTAGAATCAATCGCAAGAGATGAAGATCGTGGACAAGTCACTCCCACCATCCCAGGTCTGCAAAACATTCTTCCAGTCAGGCTGGATTCCCACATATGGTGGAAAAAGAAATGTCGCAAGTATTAAGTGCTCTCAGATTGTGGAAGAACAGGGATAGCAAGCAGAGTGAACTCTCTCAGATAATGCAAAACAAAAATCTAACACCAGGGGAAACAGGAGAGTGAAGTCTCAAAAAGAGGTGTACAGATGCTCCCCGACTTACGATGCTTCAACCTACGATATTTCGACTTTGCGATGGTGCAAACGCTGGGCAACGGCAGCGACCCGTAGCGAGCAGCAGCTCGCTTCCGGCCACGTGATCAGGTGTATTAAATGTATTCGACTTACGATATTTTCGGTGTATGATGAGTTTCTCAGAAAGTAACCCCATTGTAAGTTGAGGAGCACCTGTAATTATTTGGCTACATGAATATACCAGGTTATGTGCCCGTAAAGTGCTAATGTGAGCCAGCAGGTTATTAGCAAGTTGCTGTTCACCTGGCGTTTTGCTAATCATGTTTCTAAATAATCTGCTCTTACCTGGGCCCTCAAAAGGTAATAATTTGGAAGGAATCGGGTCATTAGCAGCAAGTGGAATTAGATAGAGGTCCTTGATGTGTCTGGCGTTATTTGCCACCACGCCAAAACGGCCACGACTGTTGAAGTAGGAGTACAGCGAGATGTAGGTGACTTCCTCTTCCTCCGTGGCTGGGTGAAAACGAATGAGACAGACTTCCTGCATTTGTCATGGAAAGAAAACAAAGCAGAAATCACTCAACACAAGCCAGGCTGCAACCAGGAGCTATAGTTCTACAATGACCCTGACCATTACAATAGACAATAGGTGCAGGAGTAGGTCATTCGGCCCATCGAGCCAGCACCACCATTCAATGTGATCATGGTTGATCATTCTCAATCAGAACCCTGTTCCTGCCTTCTCCCCATACCCCCTGACCCCGCCATCCTTAAGAGCTCTATCCAGCTCTCTCTTGAAAGCATTCAGAGAATTGGCCTCCACTGCCTGCTGAGGCAGAGAATTCCACAGATTTACAACTCTCTGACTGAAAAAGTTTTTCCTCATCTCCGTTCTAAATGGCCTACCCCTAATTCTTAAACTGTGGGCCCTAGTTCTGGACTCCAACATTGGGAACATTACAAAATGAACATCAGTGTATACAGCATGTTGCCAATGTCTTCAGACCTAATTGTTTCATGGGTGATATGAACCTCAGAGTTATTACTTGTCAAAATATTCCTCACCAAACATTCCTCTGGGTAACATTCCTGCTGGAGTCAGTATTAATTGCCCATCCCCAAAAATTCCCCTTAAATCCTGGCTACTTTGCTTTGTATAGAGAGCAGTTAAGGCTTGACCACTTTGCTATTGTTTTTTAGAGTGATTGAAAGATACAGCATGGCAACACTTTTCAGCCCATCGTCTAAACTGGCTGTCAACCCCCCGTTCACACTAGTTTTATCCCACTTTTGCATCCGCTACCCACACTCGGGACAATTTACAGAGAGTCAATGAGCCTACAAACCCACATATCTTTAGGATGTGGCAGGAAACCGGAGCACCCAGAGGAAACCCACACGGTTATAGGGAGAACATGCAAACTCCACACAGGCGGTAACCTGGAGACGTAGGACAATAATCTGCAAACTCTATCCTAACCCGCACCAGTCCTGCTAATCTGCTTCCTGCATGCAGAGTATACTGGATCACAATTGAGCAAAGCCTCTTAAAAATTGCATCATTTCCCAATACTTGCATAATTTTATCTTCCTCCTCAGTAATCTCCTCTGTGTCCACATCCCTCAAATCTCTCCCCAATAACAACTTCTTGATCATCCCCAATTTTAACCACCATCTAGGCACAAGCTTTCGTATTCCTTTCTAAAATCCCTTATTTAAATCTCATTAAAAAAAGCTTCTGGTCACTTGTATTGATTGGCAATGTTTTGTTTGCTGATACACCTATGAAGTGACCTGGGACTTAAAAAAAATGTAATTAAAAATGTGACCCCCTTGTAGAATTTTGGTATCAAATATTCATTTTGAAAAAAAAGTAGAAAATATTTATATTTAAATTTAGTAGAGTGTTTCCTATTGAAAATGTGACAAATGTTAACACTGGGAGGGAAAACATTTCAGCTGCCAAGCAGGGAAGAAACTATTGTAATATAAATTCAGAAATCTGACCGATTGCTTATGCAGCTATCTGTCAGCAAAGTGCAGTTGTCCAGTCACCATAAATAGCTTATTTAACAAATGTATTGCTACAGGAAGAATAATTAATCCTTCCATGCTACCATCACCAGCATCTTGTCCCCTTCCAATTGCTGTCTATTCCCCCCCCCCCCCCCCCCCCCAAGCCTGTCACCTACAACAGCAGTGTCCCCACAATCAGACATCAATGCACCAATGTTCGACAGCCAGCATGATGAAAGAGATCATGTACAGTTCAGTGTGCTTCTGGCTCCTCATGTCTGCCGGAAGGAAGTGGTCTACACATTGTTGAATGGATGCTTTTTGCAAAAACGGAAAAATTTGAATAACTGTGGGAAAGCGAAATGATTTTATTTTATGGTAAATTATTCTGTGCAACAAAAAAAATCTCTGCATAAATGAAGCAAAAATTAGGTATATAAATTTAGAACAATTTTTGGGGGTAGATTACAGATCCTAGTTATTACATAGATTAAAAGTGCAATACCTTGGAGAGAGATGACTTCAGTTTTCCTACATAATCCCATACCGTATGGGGTGAAATTCTGCCACCAATATGAATTGTGTCCGGCAAATCCTAAAACAGAAAAATAATTAAAAAATAAAAACTTTACAAGCAAATCTCTCCTTGCAACACCAATGCTGATATCATTGATACAAACCAAAATTAAATTTGCTAAAAAAAAAGCTGAATTTCATAGAAAATAGGTGCAGGAGGAGGCCATTTGGCCCTTCGAGCCAGCACCACCATTCATTGTGATCATGGCTGATCATCCACAATCCGTAACCTGTGCCTGCCTTCTCCCCATATCCCTTGATTCCACTAGCCCCAAGAGCTCCATCTAACTCTCTTTTAAATTCATCCAGTGAATTGGCCTCCACTGCCTTCTGTGGCAGAGAATTCCACAAATTCACAACTCTCTGGGTGAAAATGTTTCTTCTCACCTCAGTTTTAAATGGCCTCCCCTTTATTCTTAGACTGTGGCCCCTGGTTCTGGACTCCCCCAACATTAGGAACATTTTTCCTGCATCTAGCTTGTCCAGTCCTTTTATAATTTTATACGTCTCTATAAGATCCCCTCTCATCCTTCTAAACGCCAGTGAATACAAGCCCAGTCGTTCCAATCTTTCCTCATTTCATCACAAAGAGAAGCATTTAATTGCTCGTGGCAGTTATTGATAAATTGGCCTAAGCCAATTGAGGTTGAGGAATCCTTTTGGTGATCCTTATCTATTCACACAGGCCTTTTGTGGAATTCCATTTTCATGCTCATTTTAGCAAAAAAGATACAAATTGCTGGAGTAACAGCGAGTTAGGCAGCATCTCTAGAGAACACGGATAGGCGAGGTTTTGGGTTGGGTCCTTGCTCCAGAGAACCTGCCAGATCCGCTGAATTACAGCTGCACTGTGTCATTTTTGATAAATCAGTATCTGCAGTTCCTCATCTCTACAGTTTGCAATAACTGTTTTCAGTTACTTTTTAAAAAAGAAAATTTCAATAACCATGTCTCTTTCTTCATTCCAACTTGAGTCACATAAGTTTTAGTTTCAAAAGACTTACCAGGAAAATGAAGATGTGCCTCAAATATAAACAAGCTTAACCATACCAAATGACTGAATCTTCTATATGCTAAAACTCTCATGTGTTTGTTCCTGAACTACAGCCAAAACGATACACGATAGCGCAACAATTTTAAGCCCACCTTATTCACCATCGTCCCTTTGGTGCTAACGGAAGAAGTTTCATTGAAATCGGTGTTATATTTTTAAAGTTATTCACATTTTAAAGTTAATCTATCTCCTAGAGAGGGAGGGGAAGGGGGGTGGATGGAGAGGGGGAGGGAGGATAAGGGGGGGGTTGAGGGGGATAGATTGGGGGGGAAGGGAAGGGGGGAGGGGAAGGGAAGGGGGGGGAGGGGAAGGGGAACAGGGAATGGAGGGAGGAGGGGAGGGAGAGGGGAGGGGGAGGTGGGGAAGGAGAGGGTGCTGCACCAATGCAGGAGAGGTTTGGACCCAACGGGTCCACTGGTACTACTACACAGCTAAGTACTCTTGAAAATATCAATGTATGTAAAATTAAGAGTTCACTGTGACAGTTTTACAGCAAACAAGAGGAATAACTTAAACAAATAATTTAGTGCAGCAATTATACCATCATCCTCTTCACCTAATACACCTTGCATTGTTTAGTATCCCAAACATCAATCGAGATGCTTTAAACATTGACCCGCGTATGTGTTGGGTGAAATTTAGGTTTCAAATACCAAATTGAAGACTGCTCTTATGTGAGTATTGGAAAACCACTTCCAATTTTCCCATGGTTTTACAGGTCCCATAAAAATGTAATTTGTATAAAAAAGCTGTTTCTTAACAGACTCAACATTCAACTATTTGATTTCCCCTTCCCAGTCGCTCTTATGCTCAAGAATGATTACAAATGTATCTAACCCTAACAATAGAAATGTTCAAAGACTGACATCCCCTTAACTGTCACAAGCATACAGAAAACAGAGAAAATGGGGCAGACTTCCTTACCTCTACAAGATAGTCAATAGATCCAGAGACTGGAAAAGCTTTAGTAACAAATTTTGCAACGCCATGCATGTTGATGAATCCTTTCCAAATTGCATCCAGGTGTGAAAGAAATAATGAAGTATCCAATTCCACTTGAGTTTTTGATTCAGAAACTCTATAGACAAAAAAAAATCCAGTCAGAAAGTCTTATGTCAGCAGTGATCCCACCTCATATTTAACACATTTGTAATCAATGGAAGTGGATGAAACAGCTTGTTTACTGATCCTTTGAAACTGCAAAAACAGCAGTTTTATCACCTCTCATCTTTTGGTTCTAAATAATGACATGTCCAACCTACTCCCTACAATCCATTAATGACCCTCAATTGTTCTGGCCATTATCTTTATGCATACTACCTGATATCACTGCCATTCCTGTGCTGTTAAGACCGTAATTGTTTAACAAATTCTATATGTGAATGCACCAACTATTAATAAAGCAGCAGATTTACCCACTATTTTGGCTCAAACACTTTTTCAAATACCTTATCTGTGAGTCTTTGCGACCATTCAGTGATGGCAACCATGACTCTGTGTTCCTACTTACCCCAGGTAACTTTTGTCTGAATAAGGGTCTCAATCGAAACGTCATCCATTCCTTCTCTCCAGAAATGTTGCCTGTCCTGCTGAGTTACTCCAGCTTTTTGTGTCTAACTTTTAATCTTCTTTCTTATTAAGAAGATATCCATCTCTGCCTAAAAATATGCAAGTCTCTGCTTCTTCCACCCTTCAAGGAAGTTCAAGACTCGGATGGAAAGATCTTTGCTAACATCTTAAAAATGGAAAGTTCCTCATCTTAGTGACTGTTTATATTTTCTCACCAGATTCTCTCTAACATTCTGTGTTCTATTGATCAGTTACTAATGGTTTGTACAATAACCTCTCATTCACACATTTTCTGTACCAGTATGTCCAGGAAAAACTCCCAACCATCTCAGACAATTAAATCTCTGCTAGTTTCCATATTTACCTCTACCCAGATGCTCCAGAGTAAATGTAACTTTATCTACAATGTTAAGTTCACCATTGTGATCGGCCTTTCCATAAATCCTCTGCATCCTCACATACGTTTCTATTTTTAAGTGCTTTACCTTTTGCTTATCTCTCTCAATCTCCTTTATTTTGCCTCAATGTTTGTTTACTTCACATCTTAAGCATAATTGTTGTTGAAACAGTGCTTGACCAAACTAAAAACCTAATATGAACACTTCAAGTACATTTAGTGAGCAAAGTGAACGCGTGCCAAACTGTGCTCAGGCTTAAGTTTGCAGGGTCACTAAGCCAAAAATATTTGTTTAACTGCAGAATGAATTGTGTTCAGAAGTGATTTAAGATATTCTCATGTTGATGGAACCCTTCTATAAAAATTCCATTCGCCCCAGGGTCAATGCATCGTACATTAGCACAATCGTTGCACTATTTTACTTGTGTATTATTGTACTTATACACAATGTGATTTTACTGGATTGTATGTAAAACAAAACATTTAACTGCAACTAGCTACATGTGACAATAATGTTACTACTTCTGCACTGCTATCAATCACGCCGTCCCTGTGCAGGAATAAGTGTGGCGAGTTTAAACGTGAATTTAAATCTGCCTCCCCCATCCAGTGCCTAAACACTGCCATCCACTGCGTGAAAATATTTTAATCCTCGCCTTTCCAGATGGTGATTTATACTGTTCCATAGAAATTGATCATCACCAACTAACCAACTACTTGGTTTATTCCCTTTTAAACAGTGCAACAATTGCAATCCTGCCATCCTCTGACACTACTTGCGTGACCAGAAAAGATTTAAATATTGTAGTCAGGGCTGCCACAATTTCCTTCCTTGCTTCTTGGAACAGACTGAAACATACTTCCTCCAGGCCTAGAGGAAAGTAAGCTACATACCTCTTAATACTGCCTCTTTTGCCATGTCTATCCTAAACAATATTTCGTCTTCTTTTGCCTCAACAACAATATTAACATTATCCCCGAGATGAAGAAGCAATCATATGGCAGTTTGAGGTGTTTTTACAACTAGTCAGGACAGATTAATTAACAGAAACAAGTCAAAGAATCATGCAGCACAGAAATGGGCCTCAGCCCAAGTCCATACTGACCTTCTTGCCCAGGTACATTAACTCATCTGTCCATATTAGATCCATGCCCTTCTTTGCTTTACTTTTAAAGTGTCTTATCTAAATGTTTCTTAAACGTAACGATTAAATGTGGTGTATCTGGTGTAGCAGAGTTCCAGGCATTAAGTAAGTGTAGAAAAACACCCCTCAAATCTCCTTTAATCTACCCTATTTAAGCCTCTTATTTTATTGATGCATTAGGGGATCAGGTCACTTCTTCGGTTGAAGCAGGCTGCTTTTATGGTCACTATTCCTTTGTCTCGTTTTTGCTGGTATCTCACACCTCTTGGTTTTGGTTCCGATTTCCTGGTTATTACCTTTGGCTTCGTATCCACTACCTCATTATTTGAGTTGAAGTCACCTAAAAGTGTGCAATCACATCCATTCTATTCCACATTTGGAATATCATGAGTTTTAGGCCTCCTATCTGAGAAAGGATGTGCTGGTGTTGGAGAGGGCCCAGTTGAGATTTACAAGAATGATCCCAGGGATAATTGGGTTAATGTTTGGGGAGCGCTTGAAGGCTGTGGGCCTGTACTCACTGGAGTTTTGAAGGATGAGAAGGGGATCTTATTGAAACCTACCCGATAATGAAAGGCCTAGATAGAGCGGACTTGGAAAGGATGATTCCAGTAATGGGAGAGTCTAGAACCTGAGGGCACACTCTTAGAATAAAAGGATGTACCTTTAGAATGCAGATGGTGGAATTTCTTTAGCTAGAGGCTAATGAATTTGGGGAATTTATTGCCACAGAATGGTGTATAGGTCGACATTGGTTATCTTTAAAGCAGATTGGTATAATTTTTGATTAGCAAGGGGATCATAGGTTATGAGAGAAGGCAGGAAAATAGAGTTGAGAGGAAAAATATATCAACCATGATCAAATGGCAGTGGATTCAATAGGCCAAATTCTGCTCCTATGTCATGTTTTTTAAATGCAGTCTAACCAATGATTTATAAAGTTCCAATATAATAATCAAACTGTTATATCCTAGCTCTGATCCACGAAGATAAAGTGCTATATTCGCCACCCATGTTGCCATTTTCAAGGAACTATGGAGTTGAACGCTAAGATCCTTCCTTTTGTCAGCATTCCTCAGTGTCCCAACCATTTACTGTATATGTCCGACCCCAATTTGACTTTCCAAATGCATCACTTTGCATCTGCCAAATTTAAAGCTTTTTGGCTGAATTTATAGATTTTCCACTATAACGGGAATTTAAGGTAGGGGAGAAAGAGAAGCAATGGGATGTTGTTCGTGATATGAGTAAAACAGCGAATTAGCTGAGAAATGTAAAGCTAATTGGGATTTCTGCCTCAACTTCATTCAGAACTTTAGAATTTATTTTAAATTCCAGTAGCTACATCCAGCTGGCTTGTGTGTAATGGCAGACAACCCCATTAAAAATAAATAAAAGCACATTATCCAAATGTACTGATGGGATCCAAATAGTGATGTTAAGTTACAGATGAATGGTTGCACCATTAGCCACCCAGCTTCTGAATAGAAATTTATTCTCAAACCTATTTGGAATTATTTTGTATGCAAATTTGCTGCATTATTTTGACAGCTATATTTGGGATAAAAGACTTGTTGTCTCCTTACACACCTTACTGTTGATACTCTGTACTTTTGCTCAGGTGTCCCTGATGGTTTTGAGAGTATAGATTTTGGAACTGCAGATGTCAGGATGGATTTTGGTAACTCCTCTTCCTCTTTTTTAACAGTTCTCACTGTCCCAGTAACTGCAGTTGTCGTTGAAGATGAAAATATAGTCTTTGGGACACTAGGGGTATTAAGGCTTGAAACTACACTGATGGATGGTGGGTTGGCCACAGCAGCCTTAGTTGGATCATTGACTGGTGACATGAAGGAACTGCTGATGGATTTTGAAGCGAGCTGTGTAGTAACCACATTGGTGGTTGGCGGGCCTTCTGATGCATTGGAAAGAGGAGTCACTTTTTGGGTTGTAGCAGGCTGCTCACTCGTTGGCGAAGCAGTCAATGTTCGTTGGTCCTGTTCTTGCTGTTGCCTCACATTGGCTCTTGGTTTTGGTTTTGGTTCTGGTTTTCTGGCTATCACTTTTGGCTTTTTAGGCACTGGCTCATCATCCGAGACTTGAACTTTACCTAAAAGTGGGCAAAGCAAGTAATGAGATAACTTAACCCTTGGTCTTTAAATACAGTCAATTTAACTACAATTTGTGCATTATCCCTGGAATATGTCACTGAGACTGAATTCATTTGGACCAAGCAAAGTAGCCCCACCTTTCCTTGCAAGGTTTCCCTATTCAAGTATATACATGATTACATTCAAACAGTAACTTTCAAATGTAATCAGACATTCCAGCTGATATTTTGCATTACGGCTTTTTATATTTGTATCACTGATCACACTACATAACTATTATTCAGTCTATCCCAACGACCTCCCCCCCCCCCCAATCTGTATCCACCTATCACTTGCCAGGTTTTGTCCCACTCTGACCTCTTTTCCAATTTTCTCACCCCATTCTGCAATCAGGTTGAAGAGTCCTGACCTGACTGTCCATTTCCTCTACAGATGTCACCCAACCTGCTGAGTTAATCCAGCACCTTGGACTTTGTATAAGCTTGAAACAGATTTACCACCCGACAAAATAATGTTGTAGATAGACACCAAGAAAAAGTACGTTATGCACCAAATTGGATTGCATTGGTCCCTGAATGACACTTAAAAAAAAATTAGCTTGTTGTGATGCTGTGACTGCATTGCTTGGGATGATGATTGAAATCTTAAATCAGATAAATACCTCAATAGAGAAACCCTACAACACTCTGTGTGAGAGGGATTAATTCAATGGCTCTTTTAAAGAATAATGAGATGTGATCGATTGAAAAGCATTGTTTATACCTGTAGGATTCAATGCATTAATGTCATACTATAAATGTGGGACATTTATTCTCTATCTAGTTTAACTGTGAGGTGATGGCCACTTTCTTGAACATTACTCAAATTATGTACAGTAGTTTTAACCAAAAATGAATGGCTTTCTAGACCATTTCAGAGGGGAGTTAAGAGATAACTACAATGTTTTGTCTGGAGTTATATATAGGCCAAAAGGAATGAATGTGATTCCCCAACATCTTTAATAAACTAGATGTGTTCTTATCATGAACCCAGTAGATTGTTATCTTTACTGACACTTGCTTTTTATTCCAAATTTATTAATTTAACCAAATTTAAATGACCCAGCTGTCATAGTGGGGCGAGAACTCCATTTGTTGGTTTGTAGTCTCTGGATTATTTGTGCAGTATTACAGCCAATTTTCTACTTTGCCTCATAGCATGACGATAATTGAGCTGTATGTTTTATTCTCAAAAACCAGTTGCACTGAGTAGTGTTCATGATATATCCCAAAATGTCCTTGTGTTGTTTACCTGTACAGATTCTGCAGTTCAGATCAAACAGATGGGCTCGATGTTCATTTGTCGTGTCTTTAAGCATGCTGTTGAAGATGTCAGGTAGTGGGAGGTTGGTCTTCTGAGTAGGGTGTGCATCTTCTTGCTCCTGAAGGACAGAATTTTCTTTTGTCATTTGAAAAGCTGATGAATATGACAATAATCACAACCACCATTACCTGATGTACAAATTGCAGTCTAGCACAACAGATCACCAAAACAGTAATCTACACATTTTGTACTCAGGGTGCAATTTAGAATGCACTGGATTCAGGTCCTATAGTAATTTTCTAAAGAATTTTTGAAAAATACATAAGGGAAAAAAAAATCTGGAATCTGGAGAAATAAATAATTCAATACCATCATGTAAACCTGCAATCATAACAGAGCAATGAAATGCCTTTTGTTTTGTTGCTGCACTCACTAAATAAAAATTGGAAAGATATCACAAAATGGGATGTAATCTTTTATTTCCTCAATTTCATTTTTTTCCTAATCCAGTTTGCCTGCTTTTATTCTCCAGGCGTCAGTTAATTAGTTTTTCTATTCCTGTTGGCAGAATACTTTTGCATAGCATTAATCTTGTCCTCATCTGTGAGAAGCAGATTGCACGATGTTATCTAATTTACCAGTGATTACTGGGTTTTTTTGTGCCAATAAAACTGCTTTCACGTACTGACCGACGATGGGTAAAATAGTGTCAGCTTTAATAAGCAACCATGAACCATAAATTTCAGTCAGCACTATTACAGAACCAAGTTAGCGTAGAAACAAAGAACTGCAGATGCTGGTTTATACCAGAGATAGACTCAAAATGTTGGAGTAACTCAGTGGGTCAGACAGCATCTCCACCCATCCTTTTTCTCCAGAAATGTTGCCTCACCAGCACTTTGTCTGTCAAGCTACTTAATGAACATTTTCTGAAACAAAGATTGATTTCTACCTTGTTTCCAAAGCTAATTTGAATAAAGTAAGGCTATGTGCTTAAGTTTCAATCTCTCATCGCTGCCTCTCTTCCCCAATGTGGTCTCTTCTACACAGAGAAACCAAATGCAGATTGGGTGATGCTTTGAAGAACACTTCCATTCCATATGCAAGGATGAATCCAGGTTTTCACAGGCCTGTCACTTTAGCACCTATTACCTTCTGTGTCTTCGGTCTCATTCTTTCTTCCTTCAAATCTGTACCCCGCCTCAGATAAACTTCCCACTGGCATAGACAGAACTAACTAAATGCATTTCAACCTTATTCATTTGGATTCTTTCACTATAGTGGGCAAAATCATGGGCATTACAATGTGTAGCAGGAAAATAATTGTCTTCTACCAACCTGCTCTGCAGCATAAAGCTGATGAACTCTACCCCAAACAATGATTCAACTCCAGGAATAAAACATCTTCAACCCCGAGCTGACAAATATTCACACCAGAACAAGAAAAATTGATTACTTTCCATATTTTAAGATCCATTGCCAAGCAAAGGTAGATACAGATGATGAAATTTACCACTGCCTTCAGCACAACCTTTGGCTGACAGTGGAAAAGAGTGCTTGAAGACCAACAAAAACCAGGCACTAAGCTCAAGGTGTACTGAATAAGAGTGTGCAACATGACTTGAGAAATGGAACCTACAATAGACTACCTCCAAAGGCACCGAATAAGTACCATCAATGAGATCTCTGCAAAATCCTTCAAATCCATAGAACAGATAAGAAAAAACCGTAAAAGACTTGTATTTCAGTACCAACCTCTCCTCCAATTCAAATGTCATGCCTGTCCTCCTATTTATACTGCTCTTAACTTCCTGTCTTGTTCATTATATTCTGTAACTAAATCTGGGATGGAATTTGAGGTTTTGACAGCTTCCTACCTCATCAGAAAACTCAACAAAAAAATCTATGTATATTCACCATCCTTTATTTTCCCCCCAAGATGCTGCTGTGCTTTCCTTGAGCAGAAGTACACACTACCAAGTGGTTTGATGAACCACTTTAGAGCACACGAGTGAGTCAACAATGTGGTGTTATGTGCAGGTCAAAGGGGCAGGTTCGCGCTTAAGATCGATACAGAATGAAGCAGAATTCAAAGACAATTCACCATGTTGGTATTTTTTAAAACTTTTGCCAAAAAGACTAACAAATTCCATTTGTTAAAAATGCATTTTGCAGATAAACCCTCTGGGTGCATAATTGGTCTCCTTTTAGACCAGTGTGAAAAACAGATGTTATGAATTAATATCTTCCTGTAACTTTAAATGATCAGCAGTTTATTACTTATCAAAAAGGCTTCCTCGCAGCATAAATAAAAGTGAATCCATTTGGTATCTACACAGGAACTTTCACAACCTTTAACCCATAAATATTGAAAAATCATTAAACATTTAGAATCGAACAGTATTGCGGAGGAACAGGTCCTATGGTCTATGATGTCTACCAAATTACACTAATTCCTGCTGCCTGCACATGATACATCTCCCTCCATGTTCAAGTGGCTATATAAAAGCTTTTTGAACACCACTATCCTATTTGCTTCCACCACTTCTAGCAGCAAGCTCCAGGCACCTAATACAAAAGCTTTTCGCCCCTCAAATTTCTTTGCTGCTCTAATCACTTTTGAAACCATTTTCTAAAGCTCTGTGGCAAGATATTGCAGTCATAATACATCCAGTATGCCAGCCACATGCTGATTTTGCAAGTTTATGGCCATTTTTAACCATTCAAGGTCAAGTTGTTTGTTAGAGAACAATCTTATAGAAACAAATAAAATTCTAAATGGATTGGACAGGCTAGATGCAGGAAAAATGTTCCCCATGTTGAGCGATTCCAGAACCGGGGGGCGGGTCACAGTTTAAGAATAAGGGGTAGGTAGGCCATTTAGGACTGAGATGAGGAAAAATGTTTCCATCCAGAGCTGTGAATCTGTGGAATTCTCTGCCACAGAAGGCAGTGGAGGCCAATTCACTGGATGTATTCAAGAGTTAGATATAGCTCTTAGGGCTAGCAGAATCAAGGGATATTGGGCGAAAGCAGGAACAGGGTACTGATTCTGGATGATCAGCCATTATCATATTGAATGGCAGTGCTGGCTCAAAGGGCCAAATGGCCTACTCCTGCACTTATTTTCTATGTAGATCATTTGCTGGATTTTTGAAAGGCAGATTGGCAGTGTCTCACTCTTGTGATGTAAGTACTCCCCAGTCCTCTACACTTTAAAACCCAAGCAATCTTGGCTGCTGTTTCTAATATGGGTGAAACCCTACCTGTAACCCAAATTATTCTTACAATTTGGATATCTGTAGTCTGTTATGTTGCTTGTTTTCCTCCTGCATTTTTCCTCATTAAAAGTGATTTTCTTGGACAGAATGCCATTGCATTGAACACTGGTCTCTTGATGCATTGTTTTGATTTCACTCTGACGTTGACACTGAAATGCTCATCTTTACCTTTCTTTAAAAAGGAATTTAGAAACATTTGAGTAATTTTTTGAAGTGCAAGATGAACACATATGTGTAGGGGGAGTACTTGGCAGAGTATCCTGTCCACTTTGGCACTTGGCCACAAGTAGTGGTATTTTTGTAGCCCTCAGCTCATAAGGCAAATTGTGTGTCCCACTGTCTAATGATGTGTATACATCTGGATGAAGGACAGCTCATCATATAGAAGTAGCTTTCATTCACTTTTACATTATGGCAGAAGATACCCAAGATCACTATGCAAGCAGAAATGATCAGCAATGATAATTTGTGGTAAATAACAGCAGCCACATCTACATGAGGCAATTTCATTGCTTATTCTGTAGAATGGGGACATCAGCTAGGGAAAACATAGAAACCAAACTGAATGGTAATGTTGCATTAAGTACAGTTGGCAACCAATTGAACATAACCTACAAGATCTTGATTGAATGTTTATGGTAAGCCACCCATTGTTAATAATGTCCTGTTTGCGTATTTTCCAGTAAGAGACAAATGGAAGCAGCAGAAAACTGAAGGGTATTTAACAGCTGATAACTCAGAAAACGTGGCTGCATCCTGCTTGATGGCACATCTTCAATTAAGTCCGAAGGGGCAATGTATTAAGAGAAAATATTTCTGTGGGTAAGGACACGCAGGACAAAAAAAAATACAGTATGAATGGGGACCTTTTGGAATGAACGGGAATTAACCAACAAGCAGAGGAAGGAAGTAGTTTGGAATTATTTTGCTCGTCAACCGACATTAAAGTGAAAAACTTTCTCCACTATTGTTTACCAAAAACATTAAGATAAATTGGACGTAAAAGTTATATATAAGGAAGTAGGGTTAGATATCATGTGTGATCTTGAGAAGCAGGGTTCAGAATACCACAGAATCAAAAAGAAAATTCCTATTCAACTTTTAAGATGATTGCTGCAAATTCATCATAAATGATATAATCAATGGGATATCTAGGAAAGATGCAGAGCAAAAGATATGCTTTGCAAAGTTAAAAAATAAAAAGGATCCTCAATTGAAGTAGTTAAAGTAAATATTATACCAATGAGTAATGCCCATTGGCAAATGTGCAAATAGCACCTACAATTTGGTAGTCACCATGCATCTTCATTTGATTTGTGATGGAGAATGGCTTCATGGATTCTCATGAAAATCATGGCAAAATGTCTACAAATGAGCCAGTAGACAATGGTCAAGTGGTTAGACAAAAACCTTTGTAGTGGTCCTTTTCGTAAGAGGAAAAGATGGTAAAAGAGTTTGCAAGGGACGCCACAAAACTTGACACTTTCACGAGACTTTAAACTAGGGGTACCTAAAAAGTAAAATGGTTAAAATTCTTATAAATAAAATTTACTTGCAGCTTGTACAATTCCAATTACGTACAGTAATTCTAGCCAAACATCAATTGGCTTTCTACTAAATTATATGAAATAGTATGCGACACAGGAGGGAAGTGGGGCAGAAAAAAATCAGCCAAAGCCATGTTTCAAGCATACAGGCTTAAAAATCTATTTTTGGGGCCGAGGATATGTCAGCAGACCTTTATGTCTTAGTTTCATCTCAATAATAGGACATATACAGCGGATTTTTGGAGGATGATCGAGCTTGGATGTGCGTTACTATGAGAATATTATCTGACTTCCTTGCATCCATTTTGAGTTCAGTAGCCATTTTCCAGGCAGAGACCACAATACTTTCATTTTTTTGTCAATTGATTATGCCCATGTAGTTTAAAGAAACAATGGACAATAGAACATCCATCCAGTTGCAGACTTCACTTGACTGTTCAGATGGGACGGTAGACACAAAATGCTGGAGTAACTCTGTGGGATAGGCAGCATCTCTGTAGAGGAGGAATGGGTGACGTTTCAGGTCGAAACCCTTCTTCAGACTGATGGGACACCTTGTTTGCAGATCCTTGATGATCCTTGCGTGCATTGAAGATGGTGTGTGCAAAAAAGAACTAGTATACACTTGAAATTATGTTACTCAAAAGGGACATTTCCCACAATAACGTGCAGTGTTACACAAAATTAGTCACGGTTGTATTCCTTCTGATACATATTGTTTTCCTCAGGAAGAGCATCACTCAACTTTTGGATAAACAGTGAATGGAATGAAATCTTCTGTCATTAATGATCAAGTGATTCTGAGGCAGTGTCTGAGGTGCATTGCTCAATCTTTTGGTTTAATTACAGTGCAAACCCTATTTTAAATCTATGTATTGCTGATTTTGTTTTGAACTGATGCAGAGGCAGAAAGGGTCTTTGTACAGTGGAATACAAGATCTGACAGTACTATTTTTCAGTTCTCAGTTATAGTTTTCCGTGTATTCTGTGCATTTCAGAACATGAATGGTGCTCTGGATTCTTTGTTTACCCAAGTTGAAACTCATCTGGAAAGATTAATGACACTGCTTCAAAATGAACTCCCCTATAATTAGCACAATCTCCCCCCCCCCCCCCAAAAGAAAAACCTAGTAATTTTCTAGAACAACCCTTTAACTTCATTTCCAACTGAAAGTGAACAATGGTGCATCAGATGATTGCGGCCATAGAGTGCACCAACTACAGCAACCCACCAAGGCTTCTTTAACTACATCTCCTTAAACCCAGACCTTCAGTTTAAAGAGGCAGTAGGTGGTTGGGAATATAATTACTTTCAACCTCCACCTTTCTCCTATTATTGTGGAGAAACCATTCATTGTATGAATTGCAGGAGTCAATTGGGTCACTAGTGCTAGACAATATATATACAGGTGTTTAAACAATAAATTGCATGCTGTCCCCAGTAAGATATTATGCTCTAAAATGTATGGATTACATCAGTGTTTCTCATGACTATATTATCAATTAACTTAATACATTTTGCCAAGAGTTGCACAGCTGTTGGGTTCAAACTTGTATCCATCCACGAAACTCAAGATCACAAAATTAGGACGAGTGTGTAACGTTGCTGAGGGTTTCATCAATTCATTTAGATAGCTGTATTCCAAATCAGTGCAGAAGATAGGATTCCAAGGTCACCAGGGAGAATCATAGGATATCAAGGCAGTTGCAGTACTTTTAATCACTTGAAAATATACTCCCTTTAAATTTTGTGAATGATCACTACAAACCTTAGTACAATATGAGGCAGTGAAGTGTGACATTTTCCTACCTGTGAGAGAAAGAGAGGATGGTTGTTTCTTCTTGGCAGTTTCTTTTTCTGGTGAGATACAGTATGTAGGGAGAGTGTCTGTAATGTGGTCAATGTACACCGTTCATGGAAGTAGGGTTAGACATGGGAAAGGGAAATTCAAAACCCAGGTCAAATTGCTGAGATCTTCCTCAACAGATGGATGTTTTGTAGAAAGCAAAAAAAAGGATAGGAAACAGAAGCTTTTGCACAATTTCCTCTGGTAGGAAAACCAAATTAAGTGGGGCACAGCTTTAAAATTGGAACATTCAGGTTGATGTTTGAAGTGGCTCATTACATAGAGGGCAGTAGAAATTTGAAGTATTGCCCCCATACAGCTAAGTCAGGACAATGGAGGCAAGATTTGGTTCAACTAGAACCCAATTGATTCAAGGAGACTTTAATTCTCCCCAGATCCCATGTTCTTCCACTTCCAAAAGAATGGTGATTTTGTTTTAAATAAGCTTTTATTAGTGGAGTTAACATCTTCATTTTGTTGATAAAATGAGATCTCACCAAGGATGGTGTTACTGAAACCACAAGCATTACTTTGCTCCCACGACCCACCTCTTTTCCAGGTTTTCCCCCTTACTACAATCAGTCTAAAGGGCCCCAAACCAAAATATCACTTGTCCCCATCCTCTAAAGATGCTGTCTGACTCACTTGAGTTACTCCAGCACTGTGTTTTTTTTGTACATCAGCATCTACAGTTCCTGGTTTCAGAATAACTTTGTAATGTTACATTTATTTCATCCCTTCAACAAAATGTTACCTTGTTCATTTCCCACCGTCTCTCCCTCACCCCTCCCCCCCACAAAAAATCCTGTACTTACTCTCTTTCCTCCTGGAGAAGGTAGGTACCGTCTTAAATTGACTATGAGTCAGTGTCTTACGTTTGTAAGCAACCAGCACTGAAGGTCCTCGCCTATGTTAGAATGTTAAAGAAAAATCCCTACACCTGCTGTGATTTATCACAGTTCCTTTGGTCCATCCATAAAATATTATTTTTGGTATCAGTCATTCCATGGAAATACTTTCAAATGCCTTACTGAAATTCAAGTATTCTACACCCACCACCGTACTAATCGAGTTGTAGCGTCACACCATAAAAAGCTTGATTTTTCAGGAACTTTTCAGGAGCTAGCCAGAATTTTACCTTTATCCCAATGCTGACTGATCTTATCTATAAGGATTTCAATAGTTTAACCAGAATGGATGTTGAAGCAATGGTCTGTAGTTTCCTGGATAATATTCTTTTTTTTTCTTTTAGAAAAGATAGGAGCATCAACTTCCTCTTTCTGAATGATTTGTTAGGCCTTCTGGCTCACTGAATACATCCCTTTACATCAGAATACATCAGGAAAAAGTTTACTCAAAAATTTCAATGGCAACCTTGATGACATGAATAACTTCACAAATCTCTAGAACAGCCTCTGGGTTTCTTCTCCTGTAAAATACCCTGACTTGCTTAGTAAAATCAAGGCAAAAAATCCATTTAGTATCTCTGCAGCCTGGGCAGCATGCATCATGCCTGATCGAAATTTAAGGGTCATACTCCATTTTTCTTCATCTCTAATATAAATCTGTAAAATAAACCTGCCACATTAAATTCAAAATTGATTATGCCAATCCAAAACTAGTACGTACTGATTCAGTCTCAATTCGTTGCCATTTTCCATCATGAACTTAAATCTTTTCTATACCAATTGTTTGCATTAGCAAGTGCGCTTTTAATCTTAATACCTTTGCTTTGTAAGGAATGCACGGTTGCTCTGAATTGGCTACGTATTTTTTCACAAGATTTATCACATTGGTTTTAAAATTTGGTGATTCTGTTTCCAGCTTTTGTAACTGCTTTAATTTATGTCAGTGATGAAACAGACAATCTAATTCTAGAAGATAGACACAAAATGCTGGAGTAACTCAGCCGGTCAGGCAGCATCTCTGGATTTTCTCCAGAATTGCTGCCTGACTCGCTGAATACTCTAGTATTTTGTGTCTATCTTCAATGTAAATCAGCATCTGCAGTTCCTTCCTACACAACCTGATTCTAGAAATGCCTTTCGAGTTTAATTGGTGGCTATATTATAATTTGTTAATTCCTGATAAGCAGATAATTCCAACTATTTGTCCCTTATTAGACATTTTGCTCAGCTCATCTAGTTTCAGGGTTTTTGGTGGGATTGGGGGTGGGGCAAGAATTCATTAGATTATCCTAAATAATTATTTAATTCTGAACAATCTATTAATTCTACCTCAAGCAATGGTTGTGCCAGGTCTTCTCTTTCCATGCCCTCTTTCCTTTGGCACAATACCAGCAATAGTTCCAGTATAAATGGCATTTATGAATAAGGCAGAATGCTGACAATTTCAGGAGATTGCAGTGAAGAGTTTCAATTGAATTATTTTCAAGTACCAAACATCAAAATTTTAACTTCTCAAAAAAGACATCAATTGACATTTGATGCAGAAGCTAAAGCGAGTAAATCATGGCAAATGTTCTTATTTAAATACTTAAATGGGAACACATGCTAGAATATTACTGCCATTATGAATTCCACTAAGAAATCTGCAGGACATCACTTATTAAATGCATTTTTTAAATTGATGATTCTGCCTATAGAACATATTATATCTATTATGCAAAAAGATTAGTTATTGATTCCAATTAGTTACCACTGCTGCATGTAAAATACATTTAAGGCAGGAAGGAGAGAGGAGAAAGGTGGGATGGGGGGAGAAAGGCGGGAAGGAGAAAGACAGGAAGAGGGGATAGAAGGTGGAAAGAGGGGAGAAAGGTGGGAAGGGTAGATAGAGAGAGCTGCATGGAAGAGAGCGCAGAACAGAAAAATTGATAAATAACAAGTTAAAGGAATAAGTTAAATATTAAGCTTCCTGCTATAGGCCATGAGCATATGAATGGAATATTAATAAATTAGATATCTCAAAACTCTCATTCTCTCTTGAAATCACTCCTCATTCTCTTCTTTTCAGATGTTTAAACCCACTCTTCTGACCAACTGATCACCCATGTGTTTTCATCTTTGGATTTGGGTCAATATCAGACTAAATATCTTTCTATTCAGTACTTTTAACAAACCTCGAATGACAAATATGAACTGATGAGAAAAATTCTGTTCCTTCAAATAAGTGATGATGACAATGCTTTCTTTGAAATGATCACCATTACATGGAACTTCAATTTATGTAGAAATCTGCTGACAAACAAGATTAAGTACAGTCATACACCCTAGTTGTTAGTCTCATGTTTTTCCATGATCATGCATCAAGGGTTTTACCTTTAATTCCTGGACATTAACACCTCAGATGACCTGTCCATCCAGCACATAGCTGTAATCACGAAGACACACCACCACCACTACTTTTGAGAGAGTTAAAGAGGTTTGCCATGTCTTTGAATACTCCAATAGATTTCTACAGATGCATTGTAGAAAGAATCCTGACTGGTTGCATCATGGTCTGGTATGGAAATTCTGACTCACAGGAACGCAAGAGGCTGCAGACAGTTGTGAACTCGGCTCAGCCCATCACAGGCACTGCCCTCCCCACCATCAAAAGCATCTACATGAGGTGTTGCCTCAAGGAGACAGCATCTATTATCAAAGATGCCCATCATCAGGGTCATGCCATTTTCTCGTTGCTACTGTCAGGCAGGAGGTACAGAAGCCCGAAGTCCCACACCACCAGGTTTGGCACAGGTGCTTTCCTACAAACATCAGTTCTTGAACTTACTCGCACAACCCCAATCCTCATTCAGCAATAGAACGCTACAGATCAGCTCTTGTACTACCATGGACTTGTTTTCAAATTGTTTTTGCATAAACACTTCGTTACATAGTCTGTATCATTTCACCATCTTGGATAATTTATGTATAATTTAGGTTGTGTGCTGTCTGAGTGTGCACCTGTGCTGCTGCAAGGTCTTGAACTGTATCTGTATCTCACCATACTTGTGCATATGATAATAAATACTTTACTTACTTACAGGTTACTTAATTAGAAAGACTATAACAGCCATATCATCATAACCATCCAAATGTTTGGTCCCCATGGCGCCTAGCAAAGGTATTGGTGACGTTTCGCCTAGATCTTGGCTCTGTGCCAGCCTGTAACTTCAAGTTATCACCTCAAACAAGGAAGGTGATAGGCTCAAAATTCTTACACATGTTACTGAGGCCCAGTAACTCCCTTCTTCTGTGAGATTTTGATTTCACATGGAATCGCTTTGTTCATTGATTCCTTCCTGTCATTACTTGTAGCTGGAATACATTTGAAAGCTCCTCTGTTGCTGCAATTCAAAGCTCCTGAATTCAATTTTGATGTACTCTCTAAACATGTTGATATCTCCTTAGTGTTGCTGGATCTGAATCGGTAGAGCAGAGCAATAGCATTTGAGAAAGCATTGGATTATGAATTGAGACCGTGCCAAATGTCGATGATACTGGTCTGGGCAGTTTTTAATTAAAAAATGTCATCCCTTTTAATCTATTTTTGTTTTGAAGAATATCCCAAGGCTTGGGCATCAGAATACTGCTGGAAGTTGAAAGATCACAGACCAGGTAATGATACATTAGAAAAAAAAGAACCTTTACTGCTGCCTTGATACAAGGATAAGATTTAGAAGATTTTTCATTCAAGGCAGAACATTCCTTAATTGGGGGAATAGTGAGTAACTGATGATTGCATCACTGACAAATAAATATTGGCACATTGGCACTTGCAAACATGGGTATAGAAACTCAAGGACTTGCTGACATTGTGTAATTGGTTGAAAGTGAGTGACAGTTACAGCAATATATTGCTTTGCAAGAAAGCTTCCAAGAGTGTCATTACTTGAGAAGCTGCTTCACCTTGTACGCCATGTCAGTAACTAGGGATAAGTGAGTAGGTAAAGTATTGTGCAAAGGAAAGCTGCTTGCTTCGGTGTATGTAGTGACAACATTTTAGAGTTTATTTCAAACTTTATACGTACATCTGACATGGGTGGTGCCTCCTCCATATCAACTTCATGTGTGTTCGCTGCCCGGGAGGCTGTTCCTTTGGTTTCACGCTGCAATCTCTCACTTTGTTCCTGTGCCTGTGAAACAACATCAAAATATGTCACTACTCTCATCATACTGAAAGCACTATTGGTTCAACGGCAGGATAAACCATAACAATAGGTTTGATATTTATCAAGCCTAATGTGTTCAGTTTTGTGAAAACTCAGAATAATGTGGATGTTGCGCATCTGAAAACAGAAATGGGTGACTATACTCAGCTAGTCAGAATGCACGTGTGGCATTGCAACTAATGATAAATCACTGACCTGAACTTCAGGAGTTTCCCTCCGTACTGCTGAGTTGCTCAGCACTGAACATTTTTTTATTTTCAATGAATTTGGTTAATTCAGATTTAATTAGAAATACTGCTTATCCTAACTCTGGTAAGAAACACTCTTATTTCAAAGTTGTCACGTCACTGCAGTCCATATTAAATAGTTCACCAACTCTTATGTCAAAGTGATATACATTACGCAGGGTTCAATTAACACCGTGGAACCCTTCCAGCTTCACCTACTTCCTACTTCATCCCTTTTAATCTATTTTTGTTTTGAGGAATATCCCAAGGCTTGGGCTACTGATCCTCTCCCAGCACAATTTTTAGGGAAAAGAACACATTAATTAATTAAATAATCCAGAAATAAAATCAATAGTGTCGACTGAAACGTCGCCCACTAATCTCCTTACCCAGTCTAGTCTTTGCAAGACTCCAAACCCATGTGGCCCTCAAAACAATCAACCTTTACTGAAACATTTCGAAAATTACTCACTTCAGTGGTAATTAGGACTGGGCAATAAATGTTCACCTACTCAGTGACATTTACATTGTGCGAATGAATAAATAAAATTACACATGTATTTTGTTTGGAATACTTAATTTCCATTTTAGACAATGTAATTTTGAAACGTTTTTGTTTCAGATTTTCCAATAATTGCAGTCAATTTAAATTCAAAACTGTACATTGGGACTACATCTGCTTTGTGTCTATTTCCACTTTGTTCCAAACAGAAAAATAATCTCTCCGTTGGAGTTATTCCCTTTCTTCTATCCATCACTCCTCCAATTTCCCAAAGACTAGAAACTTATTTTCTCTTTCTCAGTTCAGGCAAAATATATTCAAATTGACAAGTATGCTTCTCTATCCACAGATGCTGCTTGACTGGCTAAGTATTTCCAGCATTTTCCATTTATGCTTCCAAAACTAAAAGAAACAGAGCTTCTAAATCACATTCTTTAGTTATGGAATCATCAATCAGGAATGCAAGATACTGCAGCCAGCCACAAGTTACCATTTCCATAGTTATGGAGAAGAATAGGACTGGCTCACAAGGTCCAATTCACCAACAATACTGATACACCACATACTTACCAAACAGTTTAACTGCACCAACATGTATGTATAAAATTAAAATGGACCCCAGACCAGGATTCTGAGCTCAGATACTCACAGTTCTGCTCTCCTGTTCTCCCCAAACTGCCAGTTCCTTTGATTCTATTTCTTCAGGACTCATACGTACCAAATGGAAGGGAACAATCTCTTCTCGTACAACACGCCGAAAGAGTCCCTACAAAAAAAAAATTTGAAAGAAACAAACCAATGAATGGGGCTGATAAATAGGTAATGTACAAATATACACACGCAATGCAGGTGGCTTTTCATCAAATGCATAAAACAAGCGTCAACTTTACAACAGAAGCGCAAAAGATACCTGGTTCCTGGGGTTCTTCAAATTGAACATAATACTCCGGTATCTGCTCTTGTACTTGCTGTGAGTGTCTTGGAACAGGGTGAAAAGCTCTTTTTCAACATTCACTGCTATCTTTCCTATTGTGTCTTCAGTTACACGAAGATCGTCGCAATCATTCACCCTGGTTGTACAAGCATAAATAAATGTGGTCATTACCTTGGTAACCTGGATAAAAGAGTACGCATCTCAAGAAAAAAGATCGTGCTTGGCACATAGAGTTTAATAGTGAATAATAAGACTGACCCACTGGGCAGTATAGAGATGCACAAGCTTCATCTGAGACACAAGTAACCCATGGACAGCAACTAAAATATTTTATCAACTCCCTGATTGTTGGTCACAGGTACAAATATTACTGTTATACTCATTACCCTGTAACCCAGAGCTTTGAATTAGGGATTTGGGTACAGGAGTTTAAAAAAACACGTCTTTGCTAAATTTAAATTAGATTTAAAAGTTCGCATTATTTATAATGCCCATGAAGGAACTATGCACCGCAGATTAAAATTAAGTAATTGCATAGGAAGTAATTTACTTTGGTAGGAAGAATAATATTTTAACAAGGGTACAGGCAAAAAAATGGGAGACAAAAACAATTTGGGAAGATGGCAGGACAAATTAACTGCTAAAATCCACCTAGAGTCTTTAGCTCTGGAAATGGAGACACAAGACAGATGTTGGAATTCTCCTACTCTCACATCACTGGCTAAACTTCAGTTGAAAGCACTGTACTCAATTTACTTTGGGGATGAAGTTAAAATATTTAAGATGGATAGAAAATGTAACAGAAAAGGCATCGGGGTGAGGGACTTCATTCACATGGAGAATAAAGAGAAAACAAACTTTTGACAAACATAATTTGACTAAAGCTTATATTAATAAGCAGGAGAAACAGTAGTACGCCAATTGTCAGACAAGCATGCTTAGGCAGAAATCAGTCATTTAAATTTACTGCTCATTTATGCTGAAGGTTGAAGGGAAGATTTTAAAACTGAACCCAGAGCACGGACAATATTTTAAAAATTATAAATCTCAAAGTGAAACTCACTCCAAAATTAGGTTGGAAATTGGTAAATCACAACCTATTTAAAGATGGCACACTGATACAAGTACATTCGGCAAGTATGGTCCTTCCCTATTAACAATTCCATATAAACAATCCTGTCTTAAATTTCTCACCTTTTAGAAAGGATCTCCTTTAGCGAGCGCCGGATATTGAGGCGGATCTGAGAGTTGGATAATTGATTGGTGTTTTTTACAGCAGGGTTTGACTGTTGCTTATCCCCTGATCTTTTTGCCAGAGACTGTTCACTTAGATGCACTGATTGTTTTGGTGTGAGAGCAGAATGCTTCATTGGTATTCGGTATTTAGATCCAGCATTGTCTTTAGATGAAGACTGCTGCTTAGACAAAATTGGATACTTCGATGAAGCTTGCAGCTTAGATAAAGTTTTCTGTTTGGACAAAGCCTTATGTCTAGAAACAGCAAGTTGTTGAGTTGCAGAAATAGGTTGTTTAGTTACAGCACGATGCTCCACTGTATTGACTGACTGTTTCACTGTTGTAATTGATGGTTTGGAGGACGTAGCTTGCATACTTGCGTTAGGTTGTTCATCCACTGAAGCAGAATTGGTTCTCTTGTCAGCTGAGCCCTCTTGTTGAACTATTAAAGAAAATATATTTTTCCAAAGTGAAAAGTCTTGTGATGTTCAATTTTCTTGATGCAAAACTAATACATCTTCATTAAAATGTATTTCAATTTAACAAATAAAAGACTCGCAGATATGCATTTTTGAACTGAATAAAATGTGGGAAGCAAATACTATAGGTTCGACGATTCAGTCTGGAAGCATCAATGATGTGGCTTTATTCATTTGGCCTTGCATCATTTACAAAGTCGACTTGCTTCATCCTCTAGAAAGCTATATTCAGCTAATTCAGCTCATTGAGATTTAAAAACTGTATCAGGTCTTTAGTATTTAACCTTACAAGTAGTTAACCCTATACACAACCAGTTAGCACTAATAAAAGGTTGATCACTCAACATGGTCTTCTGAAATTCTACAAATAAATTTGCATCCTGGAATTGTCTAAAGGAGCCAGAAGCAGAACTAACATGACAAAAAGCAAAAAAGAACATTATTAGTAAACTGTAATTACTATATATTACTAGCCAGTAGTTGATTGTTCTGGATATTTTTCATTAAGTACACACTGAAATAATGCATGAACTCAAAACAGGTCTAAAAAAATCAATCCCATGAACTCCTAATGAATTCCAGTTTGGCTTCAAATCAACAATTGTAAGTCAGGCTTAAAATACAGAATTCAAATTCTGAACTAAATAGCAAAATAGACAATAGGTGCAAGAGTAGGCCATTCGGCCCTTCGAGCCAGCACCGCCATTCACCGTGATCATAGCTGATCATGCACAATCAGTACCCCGTTCCTGCCTTCTCCCCATATCCCTTGACTCCGCTATCATTAGGAGCTCTAACTCTCTCTAAAAAAAGCAGCACAGCTAATCATTTACAAGTTTTTACAGCTGTGTGTATGAATTTGGATTCTTGTAAGCTGTTGAAAAGTGAATTCCTAACTAGAATTCATAACAATTACTAGTTTTACAACAGTTGGAAATTTAAAATAAAATATTGGTAAAACTATGTTGGTATCTAAAATTGTTCACTTTGCAGCCCTCTCCACACGAGCCTCGTGTTCTACTGAGCATTTATGGAAATCTCTTTCCATTTATATTAGAATGTGCGAAAGCTTAATGCTATAAATTCACTTCTCATAGACCCATCCTACAAAAGTAACCAATTATAATTAACTTGTTCTGAACAGCATGAAAAACAACTGCTGGTTAACTTTTGAAGTCAACATTATTTTTTATTTCTCTTGGTGAATAACTGGGATTGTATATTTTTCAGCAGATTATGTATGTTGCATCAAATTAGTGATATTATGTTAATTGGGGATTGAAAACATTGAAATTTATCAAGATACTAAATTGAAATAACTGAAATGTGTGTTTTTCAGCTTTGTGGAGTCCCACAGAACAAATCCAGCATATGAACAGGTTTAGTTCCAGTTACTTGGGATTCATTCTTTATTGTTGAAATGTAATATTTATTATAAATTTCTGTTAACCACTTACAATTATCACTAAATTAATTCTTCTCAATGTAATGGAATTTTTTGGAAAAGCATTGCAAAATTAATAATAATAATGATAAAGGTTGACCAAAAACTAAGAACATTGTTTGTAAGAACAATGCCAATTGCTGTTGGCACTGTTCTTACATTGTTTTTAGCTTCAGTTAAGCTTCTAACTGATCAGTGGCACATCAACCTCAAAGTGTTACCAAGAATGCAAGTTATTGCACAGAAAATGCATGTAATTAAGACAACATGAACTTTTAATGGCAAATCTAGCATTTGTTAACGGAACAATGCAACTAGATTGCTATGAGCCTAAACTAAAATTTGCCTGGGAAAATGTAAAAAGAGTTTCACTTTATCTGGTGTTAAAATAAGAAGCAAGGCCAAGATTGAGTACATTGCATGATGCTCTCCCCAAGCTGACCCCAACCACCCTGAAGTTCAATACATGTGCATTGCACTGATAACTTAATATTAAGTTCAGATCCTGGCTGCTTTGCATCCTTACTGTACATTGGTACATCTGACAATAAACTAAACTGAACTTCTTCACTTATGGCATGACTATTTGTTGTAGTGCAATATATGTTTTGATACCTACCTTCCTCAGATTGCCATTACATTCTCATCCATCAAGTGGCAAGTACCATTGCAGGTAACCTCAATGCACAATCTCAGTTGAATACATGGAACGGCAGCACTATCAGGCCTGTTGCCCTTCCGATGCTTTGCCTTTACACTATTTGATAAAAGATTCTAAGGTGCTATTTGAAGTAGAACGAGAGCGGTGATTAACCAGTTATTTACCTAGCTGTAGGGAATTCTCATAAATTCATGGGAATCCTTGACCATTTAAACGGGCAAGGCCAGTCGACTGACAAGTGCACGCAGATGCCAAACACAAACAGCACTATTCATAATACCCATCCATATGGCCAAGCTCAACTTGAACATTAATCGGCAAACCCTGTAGAACTCGTTAATCATATTAGAATGCACAGAATTGTAGTGAAAGTCATTCTTGACTGCAATACCAATGGGTCGCATATACACTCCAGTCTGCATCAAATAGCTGAAGTGGAGATGGTCGAGAGCTTCATGTTCCTAGGTATAACCTTCACCAACAATCTGTCCTGGTCTGACGACATTCACATTATGACCAAGAAAGTACAATACCTCTTCAGATGAAGACTGCTGCGAGTTGAGAGTAGTGTGCACAGCCTAGTCCATCACACAAACTACACTTTCCCCATTAACTCCTCTTGTACTTCATGCTGCATCGGGAAAGCAGCCAACATAATCAAGGTCCACCCACCTTGGTAATTCTCCCCTCCCCTTGGGTAGAAGACACAAAATCTGGAAAGCACGTACCACATGATTCAAGAAAAGCTTCCTCCCTGCTGTTATCCGATTATTCGTATGCTAAGGATGTATTCCTGATCTCCCAATCTACCTCGCTGTGGTCCTTGCACTTTCCCTGTCGCTGCTTGCAGTTTACCTTTGCTTTTACATTACATGCTATACTGATGTCCTAAAGTTTTTCACTGTATCTCAGTACTTCTGACAATAGGAAACCAATACTGATGATTCGGGGGAGGGGGAGGAAGGGAGTAGTGGTGGTGAAAGGTTACCATGATGGACACAAGTTGAAGTGAGCCGTTTTTTTACAAAGCGGTGTAAGAGGCTCGAGATGCTGACTACTCCAACTATAATTTTCATATGTTGTTCTGATGTCAAAGCTGTAAAGCACTCAGGAACACAAACTGGACATGAAAAGCAGGATATCAATGCTCATTCTTCTTTTTTCTTCACGTACGATGTTTCATCCAAGTTGCATTAAAAAAAAATTAATGTGCTGTTAAAAATGGACTCTGAAAGACAATTAAAACCAGCAGATGACGTTTCTGGTCAGGACTATTCTTCACGCTAATTTAAACCAGGTTACTGGAGCAATGAAGCTTGTCCCAAACCTTTGATGTAAGTAGAAGGTGTACCAATCTACTGTAAGCAACAGCTAATTTCAGCATTTCATGTTTCTACCTGAAAAATAGTTTTAAATTATTCTGCATTAGTGCAGCATCACACTAATATCTATTTTTGCTATCAAATTTTTTGTTTTAAAAATTATGAGGGGCCACTATCTTTTTTTCCCAAGGTATGGGAGTCTAATATTAAAGGTCATGGATTTTAGGTGAGAGGGTAAAGATTTAAAGAGGATGTGAGGGGCAGGTTTTTCCACAGAGTATGGGTATAAGGAGCAAGCTGCAAAAGGAAGCCATAGAGGTGGGTATAATTACAATGTTTCAAGGGCAGAATCGTGGATAAAGGTTTAGAGTAATTAGGGCCAAAAGTGGGGAAATGGGACAAGCTGAGATAGACACCTTGGTCAGCACAGATGAATTGGGTCAAATGGCCATTTTTTTGTGCTGTACAACTGACTACCAAAATAATATTTTGAGATTAAGATTGAAATCTATTTGTCACAATAAATTTACTGATCCAAAATTAGTTTGGGATTCATTCTGGCCAAAGAAAGTACCGCAAAACAGATTAAAAGCATTCCTTGGAGAAGTCCAAGTCAATCAAGTATTTCTAAAAAATGCATCTAAGCAAATCTCTGAACTACAGTTTTAAACCAACTCTAATCTCCATTACATTCATTTGTGGTTGAATTTACTGACTTTCATAATATTTTACTTAAATATTCAATATTTACAAAAGGTTTTGGATGGATGTGAAAACTTCAAGAATGCATTTTTCAATATAAACTGTATATGGAGATTTGTCTGGTAAATCGGGAACATTATAGAAATGTCCAGAATATGGATTATGATATCATTTGTAAGAGGATACATATTCTCATTACATAAATACTATTTTGTGGAAGGCAGCACCTTCCAGACAAGACATGGCAAAACAAAATCTGATTCATTCGAAGAAAGGCCATGACCCAAAACACCACCTATCCATATTCTCCAGAGATGTTGCCTGACACACTGAGTTACTCCAACACATTAAAATTTTTAAAATTACACAAGGACTGAACTAAGATCAAACAAGCATGATACTTTTAGGAATTATTTAGATGCTTTCAGATAGTGGGAACAATAATTCATATTATGGGAATTTAGCTTTATTTCCAATTCAAATCAAACATATAATTGTGTTTTTACCAAATTGCAATAAAGGATGTCGTCTAATTTCTACATCAGTCAACTGACCTTTAAAAAAAAAAAAATCACCAATCTACTCTTCTTTGCTCTATTTATTGACAAACCAAACACACACATCCCCAAAATTTTAAATTCCTGATTTGTTCTGTGGTATAGCCACGGTTTCTTCAGTTCCACTTTCCCATCTATTCATTATTAAGTGTTCAAGCTGACCACCTACAGTTGTCGGTAAATGCACAGAAGTGTCTTTCAGAATGATTTAATCGATGGGCAACAGCAAGATTATCCAGTATGATCACTAATATTTGATTAAAAAAGTTAAAATATATAAAATTCTTTCCTCAAATAATTGAGCATCAGACTGAAGAGTCACATTATCAGAGTCAGAGATATTTAACCATCGACAATAGACAATAGGTGCAGTAGGCCATTCGGCCCTTCGAGCCAGAACCACCATTCAATGTGATCATGGCTGATCATTCTCAATCAGTACCCCGTTCCTGCCTTCTCCCCATACCCCCTGACTCCGCTATCCTTAAGAGCTCTATCTAGCTCTCTCTTGAATGCTTTCGAAGAATTGGCCTCCACTGCCTTCTGAGGCAGTGAATTCCACAGATTTACAACTCTGACTGAATTTTTTTCCCCCTCATTTCCGTTCTAAATGGCCTACCCCTTATTCTTAAACTGTGGCCCATTGTTCTGGACTCCCCCAACATTGGGAACATGTTTCCTGCCTCTAACGTGTCTAACCCCTGAATAATCTTACATGTTTCGATAAGATCCCCTCTTATCCTTCTAAATTCCAGTGTATACAAGCCTAGCCGCTCCAGTCTTTCAACATATGACAGTCCCGCCATTCCGGGAATTAACCTAGTAAACCTACGCTGCACGCCCTCAATAGCAAGAATATCCTTCCTCAAATTTGGAGACCAAAACTGCACACAGTACTCCAGGTGCGGTCTCACTAGAGCCCTATACAACTGCAGAAGGACCTATTTATTCCTATACTCAACTCCTCTTGTTATGAAGACCAACATTCCATTGGTTTTCTTCACTGCCTGCTGTACCTGCATGCTTCCTTTCAGTGACTGATGCACTAGGACACCCAGATCTCGTTGTACGTCCTTTTCCTAACTTGACACCATTCAGATAATAATCTGCCTTCTTCTTACCACCAAAGTGGATAACCTCACACTTATCCACATTAAACTGCATCTGCCATGCATCCGCCCACTCACACAACCTGTCCAAGTCACCCTGCAACCTCTTAGCATCTTCCTTACAGCTCACACTACCACCCAGCTTTGTATCATCTGCAAATTTGCTCATGGTACTATTAATCCCTTCATCCAAGTCATTAATGTATATTGTAAATAGCTGCGGTCCCAGCACCGAGCCTTGCGGAAGTCACTGCCTGCCATTCTGAAAGGGACCCATTTATCCCCACTCTTGGCTTTCTGTCTGGCAACCAATTTTCTATCCACGTCAGTACCCTACCCCCAATACCATGTGCTCTAATTTTGCCCACTAATCTCTTATGTGGGACCTTGTCGAAGGCTTTCTGAAAGTCGAGGTACACCACATCCACCGGCTCTCCCGTCAATTTTCCTAGTTACATCCTCAAAAAATTCCAGAAGATTAATCAAGCATGATTTCCCCTTCGTAAATCCATGCTGACTCGGAACGATCCTGTTACTGTTGTCCAAATGTATTTTTAAATACCTGCACTTGCCACTGTGTGCATAGGTTTGAGCCAGAAAGTGTCCAGATTTCTGTCGATGACGACCAGATGTGAAGTACTGCTTTGTGCTCATATTTTAAATCAAACCTTTGCTATAAAACTCCAGCAGTGGTGGCAAATTTCAGCTAGTATGGGGAGAAAAAAAAAAATTTCTACAGTAGTTATGCGCAACAAACCTTTCAGGTTTCAGGTAGTGCAGAGCTCTCAGTGATTTGACCTACATTAACTGTTCACCCATTATAAATAAAACAAAATCAGATTTTGCTGATGATTGAACCTATTCCTATCTCTGGATATTGTTGTCGCAGAATATATCTATCCAATTGTAGCAAAGGTTAGTTACAGGATGTGAAGACTAAGACTAAGAATTTCAATAGATATTTAATGTCATTATTTTCAAAATGCCAGAGGTAATAAACCTTTCATTATCAAGACATAACAGCTGCTAGTTGTGTAACTACTAATCATAACATTGTCTGAATTTCAACACAATTTATCAATTGCCAAGGTAGATACTAAATGCTGGAATAACTCAGCGGGACAGGCAGCATCTCTGGAGAGAAGGAATTGGTGACGTTTCGGGTCGAGACCCTTCTTCAGATTATCAATTGCCAAGATCTTGAATAAATATGCTTTGAACATACAGCTGTTTAGAAATATATTTTCCAATGGCATGGAAGGGAATTGGTAGAAAATTTTAATCATCTGCCAGTTGTCATTACTGGATGTCTCAAAGTATTTCAATCAACAAAGTACTTGTGTGTACAGTGTACAGGACTGTGTACAGTGTACAGGACTGTGTACAGTTCTGGCTCCTGAAAAGAATATGCACATGGGAGACAGTACAGAAGGATTGACTAGGCTAATTCCTGGGATGAGAGGACTGGGTATGCTTTCACAAATGGCTAAAAGTTGAATCGATATTCTTTCAAGTTTGAAAGAATCAATTACCTTATTGAAACTTACTAGTGCCTAAAGTGACATTGCATGGTAGATAGATAAGTTTCCATAAGTGGGGTAGTCTTGACCAAGAAGATAGTTCCAAGGGGGGGCATTTAAAACTGGTGTGTAGATATTTCTCCATGCAGAGGGTGAATGTTTGGAATTCTGCCTCCTGGAGGGTTGAGAGGCGAGAACACTGGATGTATTACAACTGGGACTTAAATATGGTGCCAAACTGGTGACACTGTATACTGTATTAGTGTACTACTTTTAAACATTTGAACTGTATCTGAGATGTTTTTCTAATATGTATCTCAAGTGCCTATGTATAGTGATACTTGTACTGAGCTGCATACAAAAATGAATTTCACTGTACCTCAGTACATGTGACAAATAAAGTGCCATACCATATTTAAAAGGTAGATACATTTTTGAAAGACTGGAGAAGTGAGGGCTGTGAAGAACTGGCGCAGTGGAGAAGTTGAGACCTGGGTCAAATGAGCCATGATTTTATTGAATGGCTATGTTGGTTTAGGGAGCTGGTGACCTACTCCTGTTATCTTGAATTTTGCATTTGTTGTTTTAAATATGATCACTGTTGTACTGCAAACAAAAGCTACAATTTGTAGTCCAATAAATGTAAAATAAATAATATGCTTTTTTTCAGGATATTGAAGGATAAACGTTACCCAGCAATTTGGATGCATTCCTTTTTTTCCTCTGAGCCAATCCACATTATGGAAAAATTAGCTCAATTTAACAACTAATTTGGAAGAAGGCACTTCTTGTTCTTGAGTTTAAACCTGAGATGCGTGCACATAATCCAAAGTACAATACAGAAGATACCAGCTGCAAAGCAAATTTACATCAATGGAGTGGTTAATCTGAATCATTAATTACTAAACAAGACTGAATCAGTCTCAGTTATCATATAATTTATCTGATATTTTAACTTTTTGCTAAGTAGAGTTAAGTACTGCAGTTTTACAACCACTCAGCAAACCTTAGGCAGAATATAATTTATAAAATAATTTGCATTCAGTCAGAATATCACAATAATTGCTAGCCATTGCATTGACTGCGGTAATATTGGTTAAGTTCTGTCAAAAAGCAGAGTTGGTAGAGTATTCCATTCTTGGGCATTTTGTGTCTACTATTCCATTCTGGGACATGGGTTTGAATTCAGGTCCAATTGATTGAATGATTGATGAAACTAAAATATGTTAGGGTGACTTTTACTGTCCAAATTAATATCTAAAATGGAAATCTCAATCTATTTCAGCAAGAGCCTTATCAATAATGAATATAAAGTATCTAATATGTTTTTAATTCACTGACCCACAATAAATATTTACAGAAGTTAAAATGGCCAATTTCATCAACTCCTTTAAGTGCTGAATTTGATTCAAACTGATTATTATCGAAATTAACTTTAGGCAGATATAAAAATAATGTCCAGTCGTGGTACCCCATTCAGAGGGTAGGTTATGCCCATTTCTGTACAATGGTCACAGATAGCACCACATTGAAAACAGAACCTCTGCCTCTCTCTCTCATTGAAGAATATTCTATATTATTTAAGACAACAATGTACTTCCTTCTCAAAGACCCTCCAGCTGACATGGTGAACCTTAGTTTATTCTACGGAGTCGAGACGCACATATCCAGAGAAGATCCTTCTCACCTGCTCATTTCTTCAGGGATGCCATGGAACATTGCAAGGAAGCTGCTTGTGAAATCTGAAGTACTTCCAATGGAGCTATGAAGAGCTATAGGTCCTGTTAATTCTGATGGAAGGTTGTAATTCTGAAAAATTCAGTTTTTCTTTCTAAAATGTTACTCAACTTGAAACTGATTTTGTATCAGACCTAACTATTTTGAAACCATTGGAGTTATTAAAATAGTAAATGCAGCCAACATTACACAGCAGTCAACTCCAAAAAGATAATCCTAACCTTAAGAAGTAATTCATTAAACCAGATTTAATTGCAATTCAAAACAGGCTACTGCACAAGGTGAAATAAAAACATAAAATGCAGGAAGTGCAAGTGAGTCAAGCAACATCTGAAAAGAAAAAAATAACGTTTCATGTCCAGGATCCTTCATCTGAAATTTACCAGTTCTCTGGCCTGAAACATTAATTGTTTCTCTTTTCATGGATGCTACCTGACCTCCTGAGCGCTTTTAGTACTTTCTGCTTTTATTTTTGAATTCCAGCAACTGCAGTGTTGTTCAGTCAAAATATGTTGCTTTAAGCTTCATGAAATGTTTTAGAGTGAAAAAAAGATGAAAGGCTTCTATACTTATTGTTTAACAATATTGAATATAAGCAGGAATCAAATCAATTCCAAAATTTTGAATCCAATTCATTTCCCATTTCTCACACCCAAGGATGTTCCCCATAAAAACACACAAATGGACACTGAAAGGCTTGTTCTTAAGATGAAGTAATGTTCTGTAAATAATTACTAATTCAGTTTTACATTGCCTAACAGTAAAACACGTTAGCATCTCGCATGCTTGGCGTGAGTTGCGGGCTGTGTTTTGATGCCACAGTGCCCGAACGATTGAATTATCATATCATATCGTAGTGTCATTTGGGTTGTCCAAGGTGCATGTATGAAGAACATTCTTTGTAACAATGGGAACAACTAACTTGCTCACACTTGAACAAGCGTGGTATGTTCCCCATTATGCTTTGAATGAATATTTATGCTCTTTTTATTCCATTCATGAACTCCTAGATTCGTTTTTTTTGTTTTGTAAATCAAAATGGTAGGAAGGAATAGGTCAAGTAGTCACTTGACTGATCAGTTACTGCACTTCTAAAAGGTATAGATTTCACAGATAATTGTTCATCTAAATATGAATGTAAATTAGGGTCAAGTGCAAATTACTTAGTGATGGAGCCATACCACCTGGAAATAGTCCTTCAGTCCAACTTGCCCATGCTGACCAAGATGCCACATCTACACCAGTCTCACCTGCTCCAGTGTGGCCCAAATCCCTCTAAACCTTTCCTATCAACGCAACTGACCAAAGGTCTTAAATATCGTTATTGTGCCTGCCTCAACAACATCCTCTGGCAGCTCGATCCATATGCCTCAACAACCTCCTCTGGCAGCTTGTGTATTTGCCACAAATAAGTTCTCCAAATATTTAAATTTTGATTTCCACCACAATTATTCCAAATTTATTCATAATCATTTGTAAACAAGCAGGAGGGATTGCAAATGGAAAATACTACAAGACTTCAAGACAACCAAGAATCTGGAAGAATGGGCAGAAATAAAGTATTGTTCCATACCATCTGTAGAACACCGTTTTAAAAGGTGAGGAAGTATGGCATGGTGGCGCAGCGTTAGAGTTGCTGCCTTACAGCGAATGCAGCGGCGGAGACACGGATTCGATCCCGACTACGGGTGCTGTCTGTACAGAGTTTGTACATTCTCCCCATGGGTTTCTCCGAGATCTTCGGTTTCCTCCCACACTCAAGACGTACAGGTTTGTAGGTTAATTGGCTTGGTAAATGTAAAAATTGTCCCTCGTATGTGTAGGATAGTGTTAATGTGCTGGGATCGCTGGTCGGTGCGGTCCCGGTGGGCCAAAGGGCCTGTTTCCACGCTGTATCACTAAACTAAACTTTAGTGTCTGGTTGCCAGGAAAGCATTTATACTCACAGATTAGTCTTCCCACTTTAAAGAGCAGTTAAGAGCCAATTAAGTTGGTTTGGAACGAATGTGCAAGGCAGAGTAAAGTCCACAGGTTTAACACAGGTTATGTGATATTATGGCAATCCAATAACCTAAGTAACTTTTATTGAACTCACTTTATTTACTGCTATTCCGTGATGGATCTTGAAGGATCTGAAGATTTTCTACATCGATCAATGTTTAGGAATTATATCCACCCAAACAATTATGGATAGAAGCTTTCACCCAGCTTTCTTAAAATGGGTAGATTAGAATTTAATTCTGATTGGAAGTTCGGAGGTCATCAAGAGACAAGAAATACTGCAACAGGGTGTAATTGCTATAGGTAGCAGATACTGTTGCATTTTCAAAAGTGGTGTAATAATTAAAAGGAGGATTCAGAACCTAGTCGAGCAGTGATTAAATTTAGCATGATTTTCTAAAGCACGGTAAGGGAATTGACCTCGTGAGCAGTAGACATATCACCGATGCTACAGATAGTCCAGCTAAGGCGTGAGAAAGCATCCTCCATTCAGCGTCATCCGCAGTTGTTGACCAGAGTGTGACCATAATGAGAGAAATTAAGAGGAGAAAAAGCTTGACAAAGACTTTTACATGTTTAACTTTTTTAAAAAAGCATTTAAAAGCAACTGTTCCAATTTATGTGAACCAAGTTCTTAGAATAAGCGTACTTACTTGTTATGACAGAGGAGATGGCCATGTAGTCCATTTGGTCATGCTAACTCCCAGCAATCTCGTCAATTCACCTCTCCTTATTTCCAGGCTCTCCTCTAACTAATCTGTCACACAAATATCAGTCCTACTTTTGATTTATTTTACATTTACCTATACCAAGGGATAATTTATTGGAATTGATAAACCTTCCCACACATCTTTGGAATGTGGAAGGAAACTCACACGGCCACAGGGAAAATGTGCAAACTAGACAGACACAGCGCATGAGACCAGGATTACACCCAGGTGCCTGGAACTGAGAAACAGCAGCACTACTACTGCATCATTGTTTCAACCTTTAGACATAAAAAGGCTACAATATTTTGGATATCTTGGTCCATAAAATCCTATTTAATTCCATATTAGGTAGAAAAAAGGTTTTAAAAGTAACGAAAAGAGAGTAATTGCAATTTATATTGTCAACTCTAGAGTAAGCATATTCAAAATTGTCAATGATCTTACTGACTACTGTATGAATGGAAAAAAATCACCATCATTTGAAGCATATTTGGAGTAAGAAGCAAGAGTTGAGAAATCCTTTTTCTGCTTCTTCTGGGAGTGCCACTATGTCGTCTTCCAGCTGTACATTTGTAAAATGACATAACTTTGCCCAGTTTGTGCTCACAAGCTTACAGATAGCGACACAAAAGCAAAACATTACTCCGTTATTCTTGAGACACAACAGATTATACTGTAGTTCCTATAATATATTATACAGGTTGCTGTAGAAATTTTGCAAATTCCCCTCACTTCCCTAAAAAAAAAAATCTCCACAAAGGTGACTTTTCTGAATATATCCTAATATCCGAAAGTTAACCATTCAATTACAGTAATCAAAGTAAATGTGTGACCCACTCTAATAGGAATCTGAAGGGTAACTTTTTCACACAGTGAACTTTTTGCCAGAAATCAAGCGATTTGAGACAAAATTCTCATATTAATTAATTTCCTCTTGATGTCAGATAAGGCATGGATGGTCCTTAACGGATGTGACTTCATTAATTGCTTGTTATTAAAGAAATACGTAAGAAATTTGCCATACAAAATAACAGCTGAAGAAATGTATGATATATTTAGGAAGTATGGACCAATCAGACAGGTCAGAGTTGGAAATACACCAGAGACGAGAGGAACTGCCATGTGGTATATGAAGACATCCTCAATACATCGACATGGGTCGGTCAAATTATAGCACAGTAAAACATTGCGTATCAAGTAGTGAAATAACAGGCCTTGATGTTTTTTAATTGTCAGGTGAGTTTAAGGAAGGTATAAAACAACATCCAATTGTACGTTACTTATGAGAACTGCTTCTAAGTATTTAGGGTATGCAAGTAATGAATGAGAGGATAAATGGCACCAAAGAGCTATTTCTGCACCTAATGACCATTGTAGCCGATATTAGCTTGATTCATTTTAAATGTAAAATTTTTAAGATTTTAAAGATGTGAAACAGAATATTTTTAACTACTATGAATCCTCTTAACCAGTCCAACTCAACCACCACCATCTCACCTGCAGCTGCCAGTTGAAGTACAGAAATAAAAGTTACAATGTGCATCGACCCATGTTTCCTAATGAAACTCTGAATAACACTTGCCAAATCTCTAGCAGGTTTGTGAAGATTTATGTTGTTACAATTGGAACTGTCATTCTAATCTCATTATACTGATTCCCCCTCCCCCCCGCCACAAGCCCTTTAGCTACTTTGTATCAGCACAACTGGCAAGTCAAGTAACATAAAGCAAAATTCAAGACGACACACATACAATTTAAACTTGGAACTACATTTCCTCTTATGAAATGCTGACCATCTCTCTGCGAATGAAGAGCACCACTTCATATTTTGAAGCAAATATCTTCTGACTTCGTTCTGCATAATCTAACTTGTTCTTACTCATGTAATGCAATAGACACCCCTACTCCATGAAAGCAATCTATTTTTTAAATTACTTGTGTGACCTGGCTTCTCAATAATGAATTTAATTGGACATACTAAATAGAAGTACTGATTAATATGACTTTTAAACTGAGAATTTGAAACAGAATATAATATAGCTTCAACTACCAAATGAGGGGGCAGAGGAAGACCCCTTGCACCTTTGTCATGGTGATATGTAATGCCTCAACATCGCCTGTGCTGCAAAGGCCAGGTCATTCCACATCAAAGGTTCATGAAGAATCAGTCCTGGTCATCCGGGATGCTCCACAGCAGATACACAATTGCCCCAATGTATAAGAGTTGTTTCATACCAACCTGCTGATCAGCGATTACCTTGCTATGTCACTAATTATGTTTCCACCAGTTATTCAGTAGAAATACATAAACACGCTGTGGTCATGAGAAGTTCACGGCATTCAGCAATTACTAGTGCAATTAAATTCAATTACTATGAAAGGTTAACGAAAGATTCAAGATATTAACTGAGCAAGTGACTTGGTATATTTTTAATCTCTCATTACAAACCTGGCACGTCCAGCCCCAAAGGCTCTTAGATAATGTGCTGAAACTTCAGTGGATAAACGCAAAATGGTTCAGTGTGCTACTTCACTAAACACCACAAGAAACAGCACACAAGCTGGGACAAAATTTAGTGAAAATTAATCATAGGTGTATTGCTTCCTCATAGAAGAGTAAATGAAAGCATAATTTAAATACCGCATTTTTGTACAACTCCTGGCGTATGCTAATGGATAGGGACATGACAAAGATCTTTTAGTATTTTCTGTACTGGGTCTGTAAGAACAAGAAAATGATACTATAGCACAAATATTCCTGGAAGAAAAATGTTTGGTCAGGGAACAGAAATTAGGTGAATAAATATAAAATGAAAAGATTAACTGAGTTCATATGAGACATTCAAAAATGTTTAACCTTTCACTAATGCAGAAGGTTCAATTACTGGCTAGAAGGAAATTTCTTTTTGCAAGGGGGGGAAAGAGAAAGTAAATAAATGTTGAAAATTACGGTATGATACATACACGATTCGTAAAAAACGGAAGTTGATATCACATTCTTTTCTGGTTTAACAGCGATGTAATTATGATCAATCGTCCATGTCCCTGCAACAGTGCTCGATACAGTTTCCTTTAGTGATGGCAAGGGGTTCTTATGGACTAATACTGCCAATTTCTTGGCCGTCGTTTCCATTGCATTTAGTTCTTCGGATCTGTGTGGACCAGCTGCAAGTGGTTTCAAACTCACCTGCAACAACAATAGTTTAACGTTACAATGTAATAACCATACTGCATACCTTCTTCAAATCAGTTATTCATTTAAACTGGCTTCTAAATGTTAATTTAAAGTAGAATGTTCTCATTTTGAAAAAAGTTGAGTTATACAGCATAGAAATAGGCTCTTTGGCCCAACTTGTCCAAGGCAACCAAGATGCCCCATCTAAGCTCTTTGCCTGCACTTAGTCAGTATACATCTAAACCTTTCCTATCAATACACCTCTTCAACTACCTTCTCTGGCAGCTCATTCCATATACCCACCACAAAAGGTTGCTCCTCAGATTCCTATGAAAGCTTTCCCTTCTCACCTTAAACTTATGTCCTCTGGTTTTTGATTCCCCCACCCTGGGTAAAAGACTGTGCATTTGCCCTATTAATTCTCCTTTATACACTTCTGTAAGATCACCCCCTCAGCCTCCTGTGTTCTGAGGAATAAAGTCCACTCCAGCTCAACCTTTTCCAAAGTTCAGGCCCTCGAGTCCTGGTACAATCTTTGGTAGAAGGAATAAAGGTGTAGACTGTTTTCTAAATGGAGAGTATTCAGAAATCGAAGGTACAAAGGGACTTAGGTGCGCTGATGCAGGTTATGTGCAGGTTGAATCAGTGTAAGGAAGGCAAATGCAATGTTTGCATTCATTTCCTGAGAAATAGAATATAAAAAGCAGGAATGTAATGTGAAGACTTTATAGGGCACTGGTCAGACCGTGAGCACCATATCCGACTAGGGATGCGCTGGTATTGCAGACAGTCCAGAGGAGGTTCATGAGAATAATCCCGGGGATGGTTGGGTTAATGTATGAGCATTTGACGGTTCTGGGTCTGGGTCTGTACTCACTGGAATTTAAGAATGAAGGGGGAATCCCATCGAAACTTACCGAATAATGAAACGCCTGGATAGGGTGGATGTGGAGAGGATGTTTCCACTAGTGGGAGAATCTAGGACCAGAGGGCACAACCTCAGAATAACAGGACGTACCTTTGGGAAAGAGATACCGAGGAATTTCTTTAGTCAGAGGGTAGCGAATCTGTTGAATTCATTGCCACAGATAGCTGTGGAGGCTAAGTCTTTGGGTATTTTTAAAGTGGAGATTGGTAGGTTTTTGATTAGTAAGGGTGTCAACGGTTATGGGTAGAAGACAATAGAATCGGGTTGGGAGGGAAAGCCATAATTGAATGGTGGAATCGAACTGCCTAATTCCACTCCTATGACGTGAACATGACTTGGAAATCTTCTCTGCACACTTTCCAACGTAATGACATCCTTTCTATAGCAGTGTGACCAAAACCAAACACAGTATGGTCTCACCAACATGTTGTACAATTTTAACATAAAATCCCAACTTCTATTCTAAATATCCTGACAATGAAGGATAGTGTACCAAAAGCATTCTGCACCATTGTGTCTACCAGTGATGCCATTTTCAGGGAACTATGTATCTGTACTCCTCAATCCTTCTGCTCTACACTACCCGATGCCCCACCATTCACTGTGATGGTCCTGCCCTAATTTGACTTCCAAAAATGTAACACCACACACTTATCTACATTGAACTCCTTAGCCGTTCGACAGCCCCCTACTGCTGATTCTATTATAATTTTTGTTAATCCTCGTCACTGTCTACAATATCACCTACTTTATTGAATAAACAAGACTGGGAAATTGAAGATATTGAACACATTTCCCATTATCCTAAACAAGTACAATTTCAATACTATTGACCCCTATCCCCAATTTTACTCAGTAACATTACAGCTCCAAGTTTACAGTCGGCCACTAGACATTAATGTGAAATGCCGTGGGGGACGAAGAAGGGATGAGTACTTTTTGTAACTTTGTCGGTACCTTTGTGCCGACTCATTTGTGTACTCTGTAGGCAAAAACAAATAATTTCACTGCACCTTGCTTGGTACAAGTGACAGTAAAGTATCATCATCATCATCATCTTCAGACTACATTTTTGGTATAAACCAGCATCTGAGTTTCTTTTTTAGTACAGAAGCCCTTTTAAAAAAAAACCAAAGAGGACATGGATCTTACAGGCGAGACAGGCATCCCTGCATATCAGAAAAACCATCACTGCATACCCGGGAGAAATTGGTGGCGAATCATCTTCTTGAATGGCCACAATCTTTGGAATCAATGTATAACAATGGCAATGTTAGGTAAGGAATGATGGTGCGTAAACTACATTTCAAGTGCCTGCAATTTCTATCCTTTTAAGTGGCAGGAGTGTTTGGACTTGGGTTTTTACCATACAAGAGGGTAAATGGAAGTTGAACTTAGAGACAGTGCTTTTTTTTTGCGCATGTACAGCTACTAAAGAATGCAGCTACTAAAGAATGCAGCTTTACGAATGGCTCTTTGATAGAAATAGGAATAGCAGAAAATGTCATCTTTGATAATTGGCTAATTACAAAAACTTCTCAAACCAGGTTTTATATCTAAATGCATCATGGTACAAAGATGAAAGACTGAGACTAACCCTTAATATTCAGGCCTTAGTGAGCTGCAAATGCAGGAGTTTCAGAATGCACTGATTCAAAACATTTAGCAAAAAATAGTTAAGATTTTTTTTCCTAATGTAGTGGCAAGGACTAATTCTATGGTATTTAAAAGGCGAGTGCTGAAAAACTAAAATGGAAAGAAATGAAAAGACACATGGCGAGGAAGGTGGGGGATGACCCGGATTATTTCCCAGAGGAGTGCATGCAGATTTATTAGGCTGAATAGATTGGTCATGCTGTAGTATTTTACGTTCATATGCAAATGCTCTTTAGACTGAAATTGGTTCGAATTTAGATGCTCATGGGCAGAGAAAAACCTATATTAGCAAAATCCCTAAACGTAATTGTGAATTCAGGCATACGGTTTTAATCTGTAAAGCCCGAGGCGGAAGTATTTTTGCACTTTGTTCAAAATACCTGGAAAAAAAATTATTACACAGGTCACACAAAATTAAACACGTCGACACAGAAAAGCAAAGAGGTAGTATTGTGCGGCTACTATTTTATCTATCTATCTATCTATATATATAAACATACAAAATGACAAACATACAAAATGAGAGTTTTAGTTATATATATATATAACTAAAACTCTCATTTTGTATGCTTGTTTGTTTTTTTCCTGAAATACAGCCAAAATGGTACACGATGGCCCGACAATTTTAGGCCAACCTTACTCACCATTGTCCTGCGATGTGCCGTAGCAAGTTTCATTCAAATTGGTGTTATATTTTTAAAGTCATTGACGTTTTAATCTTTAATAAATCTCTTTAATAAATTAATCTTTAATAAATGCCTTTCCCACTTGCCGTGCTCAAGATGGCTGCCGGGGGTGGGACCTGCCCGAGTGACGGGAGTGGCGGCCAATGAGGGTGCCCAAGATGGCCTTCTGGGGCAAGTGGCTCCCTCAGGAGAGGTTTGGACCCAAGATGTCCACCCAATTCTAATATACATCTATACATACATACATATACATATTACTAAAACCCTCATCTTGTATGTTTGTTTGTATGTATGTATGTTTGTTCCCAAAATACACGTTACACGATAGTGCAACAATTTTACACAATAGTGCACCTTACTCACCATTGTCCTGTGGTATGCAGTAACGTTTCATTCAAATTGGTGTTATATTTTAAAAGTTATTGACATTTTAAACTTTAATCAATCCCCTTTCCACTTGCCGTGCCCAAGATGGCCGCCGGGGGCGGGACCCGCCCGAGTGACGTGAGTAGCGGCAAATGGGGGGGGTGGGGTGGGGGGGGAGTGGAAGAGGCGGCACGTGCCTGCTGCTCAGTTACTAAAGAACCTTTGCAGGAGAGGCTTGGACCCAACGGGATTTAAAACAGTGTTCTTACAATTCAACCGTACTACTGCCTCAACCAGGGCAGTGACGCTTTAGTCCTCCAAATATCAAATTAGAGTATTGGGGATCATCATAACCTTCCCATTAAGAGATGGTTCTCCGAAATATACTGGTATCGACATTCCTGGAGCAAGCTATCACTTCCAGGATTAAAAATCACACCACCTGTTATCTGCTTTACAAATGAAAACCTGTGTTTAATGGCATTTAATCATAATTGAATTAAATGGTACTGATTGAGAATGATCAGCCATGATCACATTGAATGGCGGTGCTGGCTCGAAGGGCCGAATGACCTACTCGTGCACCTATTGTCTATAACCACAGAAGAAAAAAGATAGCAATTTAGACAACACAATAGTCTCAATAAATGGATATTCAAGAGGCATGCAGAAGCATTAAATGCTTAACTTAAACATACTGCCATTGGCAACCCAATTCTGGTAGTAATAAGGCAGTGCATCTATTGGGAAGTGGCTGCTGCATTAGGGTTAGGGTTTATCACCTTGACCAAAAAGGGAGGTGAAGTGCAGAAAATTGCAAGAGGCACAAAGGAGGAAACAATTAGAACCAATAGTTTGTATGCTTCTGCAAAATCCACTTGCACACAAATGAGTCAACTCCACTGCACTCAAGTGTCTCAAAGAACACACTGCTTGTATTTTATCACAATTTATACCATTCCATCAAAAGTCCAATAGAGCTTTCATTCTGTGCTTTATATTCTAAGTTGGACATAAAATGGATTTATTTCTCTTTACCTCTGCGGAGGACTTGGATGAAGTCAGCTTTTCTGGCTTTGATTTTCCTTTCTCTTTTAGTTTTTGTTTCTGGTCCTTGGCTTGGCTGAGTGATTTCATAGTGGCTGCGGCATGTTTGAGGATACAATTATTGCTGCAGTACACCGAGTCAGTAGAGGCGAAGTTGCCACACCCCGGCCCAATACACTTTGGTACTGCTGCAACATCCACTGCCTAATAAAAACAAGCAAATAGTTATGAGTTGTATTTTACGTTTAGGTTTATTTTTGTTACGTGCACCAAAGTTTAATGACAACCTTTGTTTTGCATGTTATCCAAACAGATCATATATACCAAACCTCAATGACGGAATATAGTCATAGAACGATACAGTGTGGAAACAGGCCCTTCGGCCCAATTTGCCCACACCGACCAACATGTCTCAGCTATACTAGTTCCACCTGCCTGAGTTTGGTCCATATCCCTCCGAACTTGCCCTATCCATGTACCTGTCTGTTTCTTAAATGTTGGGACAGTCCCAGCTTCAACTATCTCCTCTGGCAGCTTGTTCCATACACTCACCACCCTTCGTGTGAAAAAGTTACCCCTCAAATTCATATTAAATCTTTTCCCCTTCACCTTGAACCTGACCTCTGGTCCTCGGTTCCCCTACTCTGGGCAAGAGATTCTGTACATCTTCCTCTCATGATTCTATGCACCTCTATAAGATCACCCCTCATCCTCCGGCGCTCCAAGCAATAGAGACCCAGCCTACTTAACCTCTCCCTATAGCTCAGACCCTCTAGTCCTGGCAACATCCTTGTAAATCTTCTCTGAATCCTTTCAAGCTTGACAATATCTTTCCTATAACTATATTTATGAAACTCTATTGATATCCTTTATTGGAATTAGGATATTCAATAATTCCAATTGTCTAACCAAGACACAAGAAATAGAGAAGTGAAGATGCCAAGGATAATTAACATTCAAATGATCTCAAATCCGGACAATATTATTTTCACCCATTAATTTTATCACAATAATGGGGGAAAAATCTATAGAGAAAGATTGGTTTATGTCCTTTTGCACTCTAGCAAAGGAAGTAACTGTCCAGAGGATCAAATTGTATTACAATAGGGAAATAACAAAGGGATGGAAATTATGGAGAATGTGTGTTTGTAGAAAGTAGCTAAATTGGAATAAAATAAAATATTTGTAACTTAGTTGTGATGTGGAACAGTAATGAACTTCCCTGAAATTGCATGCCCGTTTCAATCAAATCAATGAGCAAAGAGCAAACAAGGAACAAAAATGTAATAGTAAGAATAATCTGTTGATTTCTAAACCTGAAAATGCTAAAGAGTGCAAGGATAACTGCAGATGGGAAGAAATTCATTTTACATAATTTATTCATCTACATTAAATATTAAATGCAGGAACAGATTAATTTACTGCAAAGATTCACATTGCATATCTGTGGAGGTTACTTTGAGTCTCTTTCGATTAACATGATTCTCAATTGGCAAAGGCTTTCATACTTTACTGAAAGTACTTCCCCTTAATAGCGCTCATTGAATAAGAAACACTAGGGAAAAAACTAAAACAAAATGCCCAAGTTATTTGTAGTATATCTAAATATGTGTAAACATATCAAAACAGCATACCGGTTTAAATATTTTGATTTTCTTCTTGCCACTTGGATTAGCTGCTTTCTCAATCCTGCCCTTTATTCCCTGGTCAGTGGTAGTGCCTCCATCTCGTTTTCCAGCTGCAGTATTTTGCTCATCAGTGCCTGCAAGGACTGGTTTACTTTCCTGTTGGCCAGTCTTCACTTCTGTGGTATCTGAACCTTTGGTTGGAGAAGGACTACAATCAGGACAGATATAGTCCTCTCCGTTGCGTTCCAATAAGCGTCCTCTGGCCATTGTAATTCCCACGCAGTCACCATGGAACCATTCTTCACAACGATCACAGCAAATCATAAACCTGCCAAGAACACCTGAATTAGCACACTATCTATGTACAATATTTTAAGGTTTAGAAAACACCTAATCACGATCATTTGTTTTATAATTTTTTTTGCAATATGACTATCATAGCAAAGCCAGTAAATGCTACCCAGCCATACATGCTCTCGAAGTGTTGCTAAAACGACATTTTTGGTCACTGCAAGTGCAAATATGGATTTCTATAATTTAGACCAACTGACCATGAAGGACCATGATATTTCCAAGCCATAATAGAGTGGGTTTAGAGGGGATGGTAGGTTTCTGATGGGCATGCTACCCATGGCAGCAGAGGTCATGAATTTCAGAAGTTCTGTTGGGAGCATCAGAGGCAAGTAATTATAAAGCAGTTTTGTAAACTTATAAACCGTGGTTGCAGTTCACTGGCAGTGGAAAGAATTACTGTTTAAAGATCCATCACAGAGATCAATCAAATTATCGACTACAAACACACTGACTCCCACGATTGCCTTGACTACACTTCCTCGAACTCTGCAACTCGCAAGGCTGCCATCATTGCCTGCTTTCAATTTCTCCACCTCCACTGCATCTGCTCCCAAGATGAAGCTTTCCACTCTAGGTCATACGAAATGTGCTATTTCTTCAGTAAACAGTTAACACCCTGGCTTATTTGATACCTTGTATACTTCTATAAGGTCATCCATCAGCCTCCTACCCTCAGGAAATATCCAGCCCTATCAAGTGTTTCCTTTTAATTCAAACAGTGCACTCCTATAACAGAATTGTGATTTTTTTGCGCAAGCTTTCCAGTGTAATAACATCCTTTCTAATAGTTAGGCAACCTGAACTACACACAATAAATAGCACTCTTCATCACTGTGCACAAATTACTTCCTATCATCCTTTGACGGAATTCATCAAAAGCGAATCACATACAAATCACATTTGCCTACACTGAAAATTATCTAGTACAACTTTGTCCTATTTCAACTTTAAGTTCTCCAATTTTATTTTTCCACTGCTTACAATATTGCACATCTTTGTGTAACAGCAAATATGGGTATTTATTCACACAATGCTGTAGTAACTCAGCAGGTCAGGCAGCATCTCAGGAACCTCAGGTCTGAAGAAGGGTCTCGACCCAAAACGTCACCCATTCCTTCTCTCCTGAGATGCTGCCTGACCTGCTGAGTTACTCCAGCATTGTGTGAATAAATACCTTCAATTTGTACCAGCATCTGCAGTTATTTTCTTACAGCAAACATGGGTATGTCAGCATTCCTATCATCTAAGTCAATAATGAATAATGTAGTTACGGCTTCAACAAAAGATACTTTCCTAAAAGTGTATATATTTGCCAATTGATTATTTTATGAGGAGAGATTGAATAGACTAGGTTTGTATTCTTCAGATCTGAGAAGAATGAGTGGTTATCTCAAGAAGCTTGACAGGGTGGATGTTTCCCCTTGCTAAAGAATCTAGAACCTGTCAGAAAAAAAGGCAAGCCATTTAGTACTGCAAAGAGGAATTACCCCAGAGCACAGTAATAAAGCTCACTAAAATTAAAAATCAATTAAAAAAACGGCACAGCAGGCTTGAAGGGCCTGGTGGCCTATTCCTATTTGGCATGTTAAGTAGGCACCTCTGTGCCTTGATCTGTTTCCTTACAAATGTTCCCCTATCTGAGTCAGGCAGTTCCCCTATCTGAGTGTTCCCCTATCCCCTAAATGTTCCCCTAAACATCCCCTAAATGTTCCCCTATCTGAGCCTTTCCTGTCTGCAATTAGGATAATCTACCTTATTATCTTGTATATTGTAGGCTTTGAGAAGACAATACTTAAAAGAATACTGAAAGTACTTGAGTATTTGCAAATACTAAAAATGTTTTTGATTAGTTTATAAATTGCATTATAATGTTATATTAATAAGTGTGCATTTTGACAGCTTCAAATATTCAGAATCATAGCAAGGTTTCAATTTTGAAATTATTGATAACTACGGGAAGCATTGTCTGCCATTCTGTCATGAATGCAAGCATTAATTAATAATAAACGGCTGTTTTGCACAAATACATGAATAGGACTCCCCAGGCCACATACCTGTTGCTGTGTGGTTGTCGGCATATACAATACAGTTTATCAGGGTCATTGTAGCCATTGTCTGATTGGGCAACTGAGCCTTCATCGTCACTCTCTGAAGGAGCCCTAGATTGTGATGTGGATTCTTTTTCACTTTTAACACCTTTTTTTGTAGGGATAACTATTTGCTTTTTAGTTTTGGTAGTGCCAAGTGACTTTGATTTATTTTTGACTTTATTTTCTTCTGTACTCTTTTCCGGTACTTTCTGTGAACTCTGTGGTGAACAAGATTGTTCCTGACCACGTCGCTTTCTCAACTGATTCTGGAGCTCCTTTAAAGTAAGTTCATCACTGTCACTATTGGTGCTGTTGTCCTCATCAGAGTTGGCCACTTCATTCATTGCTTCAGTATCGCCAGAACCCAGGTCCAGCAATCCAATAGGCTTTTCGTCAATTTCTGTGCTACCATCAGAACCTATACCTGCCTCACAAGCTGTAATGGAGCCAAATTCACCGCCTTCAAAGTCCGTCATTCGGCGATAACGCTTTTGAGCTGCTGAAATAAATTCTTGAACCCGTGCAGATCGCTGAGTCTGTCGTCTACTCCTTCTAAGTGAAGGAGTTAATTGGTCTGAACTCTCACTTAGAGCAGTGTCAGAGTTCTCCGCATCTACAGCGTTTTCACGTTTTGCAATAGTTGTTTGTCGGAATCCCCACGTCTTTTTAAATTCTTTACTGGTTGGGTGGATAATTTTTGGAGACTGATCTTTGTTTTCATCCTCTTTAGTCTCCTCTATGGCTACTGTAAAAAATACACAAAATGTAGGGAAAATCATTAGAGCATCGGCTTTGCTATCCAAAGTTACATGCAAAAATCAACATGAAAATAGATCTGGTGCTTCAACTAGGGCAGGTTATATGGCATTTAAGAGTGCAGAAGCCCAGGCATTGAAAATGCATCCAGGAGATTTTATCAATTGGTAGACACAAAATGTTGGAGTAACTCAGCGGGTCAGGCAGCATCTCTGGAGAGAAGGAATGGGTGACATTTCGGGTCGAGACCCTTCTTCAGACTGTGTCAGGTGAGGGGCAGGACAAAGATAGGATGTAGTCGGAGACAAGAAGACTAGTGGGAGAACTGGGAAGGGGGAGGGGATAGAGAGAAAAAGCAGGGAGTATCTGAAGTTAGAGAAGTCAATGTTCATACTGCTGGGGTGTAAACCACCCAAGCGAAATATGAGGTGCTATTCCACCAATTTGCGCTGGGCCTCACTCTGACAATGGAGGGCTGGGCCTCACTCCTTGAGGATGAGTAAGTGTTCAGCAAAATGTTGCCTCAATAAATTAATTTCCTAGGTCTTATGCTGTCTTCTGGATATCACAGCTTAGAAAGTATATACATTGGCTTGAACAGTTCAGCAAAGGTATGACATGATAATACTTGGACTCAAAGAATTAAATGGCAAGGAAGATATTACTCAAACCTCACTTACCTATATCATACCATACATATATTATGGAGGCATGAAAAAATATGCAACTTGCAAAGAAAATCTGACAACCAGAATCACCTAATTTCTCAAGAGACATGGAGATATTGATATTTGGAGGGACTCAGATGTCACTCCACAGAAAAAAAAATCACTGAAAGCGAACATTCAGACACAACAAGCAATTAGGAAAACAAATGGGGAGGTAGCCCTTTTTGTGAATGGAATAAAACAAGTCTTACTCCAATTATATGGTGGCTCGATGAAACTGAGTTGGTGTATTATATCTAGTTTTCACATTCTTAAACAGTTGCTCTAAGCAGCAGATACATTTTCACTGGAAAACCTCTTAGAGAGGATCGCAGTGAAAGGGGAAACAGAGTAGGTGAGACCTTTACCCTCAAGCATTTAGGAGAGGTGATGTGATCTCATGGAAACAAAATCTTTAGGAGACCTGACAAAGTGGATGCTTTCACTTGGATTGTGATGGTGAGTCAATCTCAGAAAAAGTCAGACATCATAAGAAATGTTTTCATTGAAACTGATTCTTCACAATCTAACTTATTCATGTATACTCCAGATAATTAGATTTGTAAATGCAAAGGGAATCAAGGAAGATGGATCTGCCATTGGATAAAGTTGAGATCAATTATTTATCAAATGCAAGCTTAAATGGATCCAAATAAATGGCTATTTGGTATTTCTTACATTGTCTAAATCCGTCTGATATCAGGATAACAGTGACAATATTAAAGCTAATCCAAACTGTCAGAGGAACAGGTTTTTAGATCCACACTTTCAAAATATATTTCCAACAAAATTCAAACCCAGAAGGATCTTCATTCAATCCTTTCTTTCTGCAATCACGAACCTGGTGTGTGGAGACGGGGGGACTTCCTGTTTGTTTGAGTTGGATGGGGCTCAGAGATGCTGCTGTTCTGTGAAGACTCTTGAAGATCAGACACTCTGTGTTCATCATCTTCAACTGAGGTGATGACATCTCCCACAGCACCCAAATCTAGGACTGCAATTAATAATGCGCAAGAAATGAGCTCTTTTAAATCAATTAAAATTAATTTTACCATAAATAACTTTCATTTATACCTTATTCTAACTGCCTAGAAATAATTTAAGTATGATTGTGTATACAAAATACAGATGTTAGGGAAGACATCAGGACCCAGCTATTAATTGTTGCAACTAATCTTTTCTCATTTTGCTGATAGCCTAGATATTTTTTTACACATAACTAATGACAAGTGTGTTTGCTATATCTTAAGGACTGTCAAGTATAGAATCTATTTAATCTAAACCAATAAATAATTAATTTAGAGTCTTGCTATATATTTCAAACACATTTATTTAATCATAATTCTCTCATTTCGACAGTTGCTTTCTAAAAAATCTATTTATTAAACAATGAATATATCTTACTAGGAAGGCTAGATCTCGGAAGAGTGCTTTTCCAGATCTGTTTGAACATAAATTATGTTCAGCAAACTATCACGTTAAAAAAACCTTAAAAGTCAACACCCAGAGTAAATAAGGTTAAAATTTGCATATATTGGACTCTGCAGCCTAAAATTAAAAAACAAAAATTAGGCAAAGCTGATCTAAAATGTATTCAATCCAATTAACAATCATCCTACTAACTTTACCATATATATCATTTTAAATTAATGCATTTTCAAATGAAACTTTTCTTTCACATATAGCACAAATATTTATCTTCTTCATCTGCTCATGTTGTCAGGGATGGGTAATGCTCGTCTTCCTATCGTTTTTAGCATTAAATTAAGTTCAGGTAGTTTGAGTTTATTTTTGTTACTGCAAACTAAAAATATCAAAGGCTCTATACTACATAATTTAGTAGAGCATCATTACACAAATTGTACAAGATGTTAGTGGGGTTGCACCTGGAGTACTGTGTTGAGTTCTGGGCATCCTGCTTTAGGAAAAATGTCATAAGGCTGGAGAGAGCAGAGCAGATTTATGAATATGTTTCCAAGCATGAGCTATAGGGAGAATTCAACAGGCTAGTATTTGATTTCTTGGTGCAAAGAAGACTGAGGGGTGATCTTCTGGGGAATGAATAAAATCATGAGGGAAATAGACAGGGTGAAGACGCACTCTTTTTCCTGGGATAGGGGCATCAAGAACTAGAGGAATGGGCTTATGGCAAGAGAGGCAAGATTTAATAGGAATAATGGAAGGGCAATTTTCCACTTTGAGGGTGGTGGGTATACGGACGATCTGTCAGATGAAATAGTTGAGGCAGGAACAATAACAACATTTAAGAGAGATTTGGACAGATACATGGATAGAAAAGGTTGACATAGAAAATAGGTGCAGGAGTGGGCCATTCAGCCCTTCGAGCCAGCACCGCCATTCAATATGATCATGGCTGATCATCCAAAATCAGTAACCCGTTCGGCTTTTTACCCTTAGCCCTAAGAGCTAAATCTCTCTCTTGAAAACATCCAGTGAATTGGCCTCCACTGCCTTCTGTGGCAGAGAATTCCACAGATTCACAACTCTCTGGGTGAAAAGGTTTTTCCTCATCTCAGTCCTAAATGGCCTACCCCCTTATTCTTAAACTGACCCCTGGTTCTGGACTCCCCCAACATCGGGAACATTTTTCCCACATCTACCCTGTCCAATCCTCTTAGAATTTTATGTTTCTATAAGATTCCCTCTCATCCTTCTAAATTCCAACTAATACAAATCCAGTCGACCCATTCTTTCATCATATGTCAGTCCCATCATCCAGGGAATTAGCCTGGTGAACCTACGCTGCGCTCCTTCAATAGCAATAATGTCCTTTCTCAAATTAGGAGACCAAAATTGCACACAATATTCCAGGTGCAGTATCATCAGGGCCTTGTACAACTGCAGTTGGACCTCCTTGCTCCTAAACTCAAATCCTCTCGCAATGAAGGCCAACATGCCATTAGCTTTCTTCACTGCCTGTTGCACCTGCCTGCTTACTGATGTGCAAGCACACCCAAGTCTTGTTGCACCTCTCCTTCTCCTAATCTGACACCATTCAGATAATAATCTGCCTTCCTGTTCTTGCCACCAAAGTGGATACGCTCACATTTATCCCAATGAAACTGCATCTGCCACGCTTTTGCCCACTCACCCAACCTATCCCAGTCACCCTGCAGCCTCATAGCATCCTCCTCGCAGCTCACATTGCCACCCAGCTTGTGTCATCCGCAAACTTAGAGATGTTACATTTAATTCCGTCTAAATCGTTAATATATATTGTAAACAACTGGGGTCCCAGCACCAAGCCTTGCGGCACCTCACTAGTCACTGCATGCCATTCTGAAAAGGACCTGTTCTTTTCTACTCTTTGCTTCCTGTTTGCCAACCACTCAATACCCTCCCCTCAATACCATGTGCACTAACTTAGAGTGATCTGAGCCACCTGGTTCAGCTGGTTTGGTTGGCATGGGCGGGTTGAACGGAGGGGCCTGTTTACATGTTGTACGATACAGTATCCAACAAGCTGAGAATTTAGACAAGGGAATTAAATGTAACATCGCCAAGTTTGCGGATGACACAAAGGTGGGTGGCAGTGTGAGCTGTGAGGAGGATGTTATGATGCCGCAGGCAAGTAGGTGGGTGGGCAGATGCAGTATAATGTGGATAATTGCAAGGTTATCCACTTTGGTGGCAAGAACAAGGTGGCAGATTATGATCTGAATGGTGTCAGATTAGGAAAAGGGAGGTGCAACGAGAACTAGGTGTCTCGTACACCTGTCACTGAAAGCAAGCATGTAGGTACAGCTGGCAGTGAAGAACGCTGATGGCATGTTGGCCTTGAGTGTAGGAGCAAGGAGATCCTACTGCAGGTGTACATGGCCCTGGTGAGTCTGCACTTGGAGTATTGTGTGCAGTTTTGGTCTCCTAATTTGAGGACATACTTGCTATTGAGGGAGTGCAGCATAGATTCACCAGGTTAATTCCCGGGGTGGCAGGACTGACATGTGAAGAAAGAATGGATCGACTGGGCTTATATTCATTGGAATTTGGACAGATGAGAGGGAATCTTATAGAAACATATAAAATTCTTAAGGGATTGGACAGGCGAGATGCAGGAAAAATGTAAGATAAGGGGTAGGCCATTTAGAACTGATATGAAGAAAATCTTTTTCAGCCAGAGTTGTGAATCTGTGGAATCAGTGGAGGCCAATTCACTGGATGTATTCAAGAGAGAGTTAGATATAGCTCTTAAGGCTAATGGGATCAAGGGATATGGGGAGAAAGCAGGAACAGGGTACTGATTCTGGATGATCAGCCATGACCATATTGAATGGCGGTGCTGGCTTGAAGGGCCCAATGGCCTACTCCTGCACCTATTTCCTACGTTTCTAATTATTAACTTAATATACTAAGGATATCAGAGGATGCTGAGATCAATTGAAAGTGGACTTAATAAGGCAATGATGTTACTAAACAGTAGATCAGATTCAAAGGGCCATATGACCTACAACATCTTCCAATAATTTTTGTGCTATTTAATACTTATGTGTGTTTCAAAACAAGATTTAAGCACTTCCAGCCATTTTATTTTCCTCATGGCCCAGGTTGCATCTGCAATTATTTTTTTGACTGAAAACAAAGAAAACCTAAAGGACAAACAAGCAGAGGAAGAAATCCAGAGATGTCCCATATCAGAGAGCACAGGCTGTCAAATGCTGAACATTTCTGTGGGTAATCAGAGCAGACAGGATCTCATAAGTAATTCCCATAAGTAATTCTAAAATGCTGTTAGATGGATGATTTACAATGAGAAAGTAATGGACAGAAAGTGAATTTGGAACTAAGCATGATCATGCTTTCAAAGGATCTGCACAGGTAGAAAACACCCTGATAAATTTAATATGCTACAGATCCATAACAAGGGCTATTTGATTCAAATGAAAGTCAGCACATGCTCAGTTAAAAAAAAAAAATCCGTGCCTAAGCAACAGATATAAGCAATTCCACAAAGTATTAGTTAATAGTCAGATTGGTAACTTTTTTAAATGGATAGGCAGAGTCATTGAATACATTCCTCAAGATACAATGGAAGGATGGAGTACCTTCAGTTGTGCTTATCTCGCACTGCTCAGTACCATCTGCCTGCAGCTCCAATCTGAACGGCGTACTGGATGATGGCAGCAGAGGATCTTTATCACTTAACATGTTTGTTGCAGCGTCAGCAGTTTGATACGAATCCGCCTTGTTGGCAAAACAGCTTTCCCCAGAAAGGTTTAGGCTATCCTTTGATAGGGGTGGACCTACAAATTCTTGGTTGTCCATAAATGGATCAACATGGTGTCCTGGCTGCTGCAATGAAGAATAGGGACTGTAACATACAATAGGCTTACCGAATAGAATAGAACAAAGCACCTGGCTAAAGCAATGCGGTAATAAACCTTGTTGCAGGTTTTGGTCCAATTTCACCATTAGTTTTTCTTTATTTTTCCTTAAAAGTTTCACAACTTGCTTGAAATTTACATTATGGCGTTACATTACATTTCAATGCAATGCAATAATAATACAAATCTAATTATACCAACTGGCAGGTATAACAAGAATTAAGTTACTTAGTCATTACTTAAATGATTATAAATCATTTAAAATAAAAATGGAGATTTACTTTTCACCTTTCATATTCTAAAATCCCAAACCACTTAAATGATAAAGCATTTACACATGTAGTCAAACAGTATCATAGAAACATAATCTAATCATAGTCCAAGTCATTCTGCTTACAAACATAGAACATAGAAAAACAGGTGCAGGAGTAGGCCATTCAGCCCTTCGAGCCAGCACTGCCATTCAATATGATCATGGCTGATCATCTAAAATCAGTACCCCGTTCCTGCTTTTTCCCATATCTCTTGATTCCTTTATCCCCAAGAGCTAAATCGAACTCCCTCTTCAAAACATCCAGTGAATTGGCCTCCACTGCCTTCTGTGGCAGAGAATTCCAGATTCACATCTCTGGGCGAAAAAGTTTTTCCGCATCTCAGTCCCAAATGTCCTACCCCTTATTCATAGCGCCACCTAATTTCCACAGCTCCACAATGTGGAATGGCCCAGGAAATCTTCCTGGGATTGCAATATTTAGCGTAAGAGCGAAAATGAGCAGACAGGACATATACATAAAATCTGTTGGATTATTCCTAAATCCTTATAGTTCTGCATCTGGGTTCTTAGGTAATGTTGACCATGCTTCCTTTTGCTGCATGTCCCCCCCAGTTCCCATACTCCCATTAAACAATAGGTTCATTAGGCAATTTATTGAGTTAAAAAACGTGTTGTAATACTAATAGGGGGAAAATCCAATAATCTGGAACATGCCAGATCAGTTTGACCATATTCTGAAACCAACCAGCAATCTCATTCTCATAAAACATAGGAGACAGCTATTCAACCCTCAGTTTATGCTAGCTCTCAGAGCAATTCCATCAATCGCAGACCTATTTGCCTGTAACTTCACATTCTCTTGCATCCATCAAGTCCACTCCAATTCTCCTAATAACCAATTATATCAGTGATAATTTACAGAAGCCAGTTAGCCAACTAACCAGCATGTCTTTGGGATGTGAGAGGCAATTGTAACACATGAAGGAAATACACTTGGTGACAAGAAGGGTCTAAAAAAGGGTCTTAACCCGAAATGTTACCCATTCCTTCTGTCCAGAGATGCTGCCTGACCCGCTGAGTTATTCCAGCATTTTGTGTCTACCTTCGATTTAAACCAGCATCTGCAGTTCTTTCCTACACAAAGAATTTGCAAGCTCCATGCTTAGGAAAGGTAGTCAGGCTTGAACCTAGGTGGCTGGAGTTGGGAGGAAACAGCAACACCTGCTGCAACATTGTGGCACCCTCATGAGATCTTCTTCTAAAGGCTTGACAGGGCCTAGATGAAAGGATGAAGTTCCCTTGATCAGAGCATCCAGATCTCGGGGGTTATGGTCTCCAAATAAAAAGGTCTTCCAAACAAGATAAAAATGAGAAAAAACTCCCTGAAGCCAGAAAGATCGTAAATCTTTGGAATTCTTTAGCCAAGGTGAAGTTGAGGCATGATTGTTGAGTATATTCAAAGCAAAATAGATTTTTTTGACATCAAGAGAATCGGGATATGGGTTACAGCGAAAAAATTGGATCGCTTAGCAAACTTAGCACCAAATGACTAACTCTTCCTTTATTTCTTTTGGAACTGCATTCTAAAGGAGATTAATTTTCTATCAACCACTGCATCACATGGACTGCAGTCCATGGTATGCAGACCTTCCAACATTTGATGTTACAAATTCATATAATTTTGATGCAAAATTCTGAATTTTGGACATCAAAATTCATAATATGGCGCGTAATGCAACTTTTCAGCAAAAAAATGTGTGTACGCCAAATATGTATACGCATTGCGCTACATTCATGTGTGAAAAACGACTATTATTTCCAAGAGTCTGTAGTTCTTGGACTACATGTATAATGTCAGCCATATCATAAGTATATTCTATTTATAGAAAGGTTATTGAACAGATACTTTTTGCAACACAAAGAAAAAATTGTTTTGTTTTGTTTTTTCTATTTTGCCTTTTCCTTACACATCCCAATTCTCTTGGTGAAATTGGAATGGAGGAAATACGCACTAAATAATCTAATCATGGTCATAGCCATTCTGCTCAGAAACATAGAACATAGAAAAATAGTTGCAGGAGTAGGCCATTCGGCCCTCCAAGCCAGCACCGCCATTCAATATGATTATGGCTGATCATCTCAGTACCCCTTTCTTACTTTCCCCCCATATTCCTTGATTCCTTTAGCCCTAAGAGTTAAACCTAACTCATTGTGCATCTTGTGCATTGTGGAACAATAGATTCTAATGTAAATTGTAATTCTAATGTAGCTCTGATGTAAAAGAGCCATTTAAACCATACATTTTACAGATGAATTAGTGGAAATACTGACAAATTTCGGTAAACCAGCGCCGAGCAATTCAGTCCATTTATTCACTTCAGATTATTTTATGGCACTTTTAAATACCGGGACAATACCAAGATGTAGCTAACTACAGTTGCAATTAATGCAGTAACTAAATTACATGCAATCACCATTCACAAATTCACACCCGAGGTTAAATCATTCACGTTAAACCCAGTAGTTCTACTAGTTCTAGATGAAAAGCAGAAAGAACTTCAATCATTGAGAATGTGGTTACAGGTGCTCCTCAACTTACGAAGAGGTTACGTTCCGAGAAACCCATCGGAAACCGAAAATATCATAAGTTGAAATGCATTTAATACACCTGATCACGTGGCCGGAAGCGAGCCGTGTCTCGCGATTGGTCACTGCCGTTTGCACCACCTCAAAGTCGAAATATTGTATGTCGAAGCATCGTAAGTCGGGGATCATCTGTATTGCTAAACATCTGCTAAAATGGTGTGTAACATGGAAACAGTTGCAGTGAAAGGAAAAGACCTGCAAAATTGGATGAAAAGAAGAACTGCCAAATTGTCAACTCAACCATAGGACTAATCACTCCATCTTGGGACAAGAAAGCAGAACCACTAACAAGCATGGCAGAAAACGTGCAGCACCAATTGTAGGGTGGTTGGCACAGGGAATAAGTCATGTTCCTGAGCCAGATAACAATGGTTACATATTTGGATTAACAATCCAGAATCTAATGAAATAAAGGCAGAAGATCAAATTTCATCACACAATTTAAATTTAGTTAACTAAATCTGGAATAAAAATCTTCCTCGCCATGAAACCCATCTTTTTAACTAAAGGCACGTATATCCTCAGCTTTATCTTGTCTATGGTCCACACCAATGTGTTTATAATTATAATTTATCCTTATGTTTATAATTATAAAATAATTCTCTTACTGATATTAAAATAATGACTTAATAAAATAGCTTGGCAAGACATGCAGTTCAAAGAATAATTTGGGGTGGAGAATATATCCTTTCCTTGATAGCGATTCCTACACTCCATATGTTATCAAGGAATCCCACCCTCCAGGACCAAGAACATAAGATTGGTGAGACCAGCATTCTCAGCAATAAACCATAAGCATTCTCTTCAAAATATTGGACATAAAAATATCAGTGCGGCCCGTCTCCCATATCTGCTAAACAAGTCTGAAAAAGGATCTCGACCCGAAACGCCACCCATTCCTTCTCTCCAGAGATGCTGCCTGTCCCGCTGAGTTACTCCAGCATTTTGGTCTACCTTCTGCCAAACTAGATATCCACGATTAATTTCCTTTGAATCTTTGCCAAATTTCAAAATGTTGAAAGTATGTACGTGCTACATAAAGAAAATGAGCTATGTAGCAAAATGTATTAATTTTAATTTACATGATTCTACCACTGATAATCTATCAATATCTATATTATATATATATCTATATGCTTGACTAATCTATCTATATATATAGATATATATATATTATACTACTGAAACTCAGATCTTGGATATATATATATATCTATATGTTTGACTATTCTATCTATATATATATATATAGATATATATATATATATTTATACTACTGAAACTCAGATCTTGGATGTATATATATATATATATATATATATATATATACACACACATGGACTATCAGTGATTTCGCCAAACCTTAATCACCACTCTCCCCGCTGGTGCCTATAACATTTTAATTTAAATTGCTCTTATATTTTTTTACTTTAGGAGGTTTTAAACTTCAAAAAACTCCTTTCCAAAGACATTTTCCCAAGCGCTGCTGTGCGTATGACGTCACCAGACGCCACGCATGGCCTCTGTCCTCACTCGCACCAACAAGATGTACGCCGTTAGCGGAGCCGCCCGCCCGCAATCACGGCCTCCCCTCTCCTCTCTCCCCTCGCTTCTCTCCTCTCTTCCCACACCCGGAGGCCACTCCGAGCAGGAGGGAGATGCTCTCCCCGCTATCGCCCGGGCCCAGCGCGCCGCCACCCTATCCTCTCCAGTAGTCCGGGCTCGGCCATGCCACAGTAACTGCCGCACTCCAGAGCTCCCTCCCCCTCCCTCCTTCCCTTCAACCCACGGCCTCCTCCAGTCCCCGCTATCGCCCAGGCCCAGCGTGCCCCAGCCCTATCCGTCTCAAGTAGTCCGGGCTCGACCACGCCTCGGTAACGGCCGCACTCCGCATCTCCCTCCTCCTCCCTGCACTTTCCTGTGGATTGGAGGGTAGCTAATGTTGTCCCACTTATTAAGAAAGGAGGGAGAGAGGAAACGAGCAATTATAGACCAGTTAGTCTTACATCAGTGGTGGGGAAGATGCTGGAGTCAATTATAAAAATGAAATTGCGGAGCATTTTGATAGTAGTAACAGGATCGTTCCGAGTCAGCATGGAATTTACGAAGAGGAAATCATGCTTGACTAATCTTCTGGAATTCTTTGAGGATGTAACTAGGAAAATTGACAGGGGAGAGCCGGTGGATGTGGTGTACCTTGACTTTCAGAAAGCCTTTGACAAGGTTCCACATAGGAGATTAGTGGGCAAAATTAGAGCACATGGTATTGGAGGTAGGTACTGACATGGATAGAAAATTGGTTGACAGACAGAAAGCAAAGAGTGGGGATAAATGGGTCCCTTTCAGAATGGCAGGCAGTAACTAGTGGGGTACCGCAAGGCTCGAGTGCTGGGACCGCAGCTATTTACAATATACATTAATGACTTGGATGAAGGGATTAAAAGTACCATTAGCAAATTTGCAGATGACACAAAGCTGGGGGATGAACTGTGAGAAAGATGCTATGAGGTTGCAGGGTGACTAGGACAGGCTGAGTGAGTGGGCGGATGCATGGCAGATGCAGTTTAATGTGGATAAGTGTGAGGTTATCCACTTTGGTGGTAAGAATCGGAAGGCAGAGTATTATCTGAATGGTGTCAAGTTAGGAAAAGGGGACGTACAAGAAGATCTAGGTGTCCTAGTGCATCAGTCACTGAAAAGAAGCATGCAGGTATAGCAGGCAGTGAAGAAAGCCAATGGAATGTTGGCCTTCATAACAAGAGGAGACGAGTATAGGAGCAAAGAAGTCCTTCTGCAGTTCTACAGGGCCCCAGTGAGACCGCACCTGGAGTACTGTGTGCAGTTTTGGTCTCCAAATTTGAGGAAGGATATTCTTGCTATTGAGGGCGTGCAGCGTAGGTTTACTAGGTTAATTCCCGGAATGGCGGGACTGTCATATGTTGAAAGACTGGAGCGACTAGGCTTGTATACACTGGAATTTAGAAGGATGAGAGGAGATCTTATCGAAACATATAATATTATTAAGGGGTTGGACACTTTAGAGGCAGGAAACATGTTCCCAATGTTGGGGGAGTCCAGAACAAGGGGCCACAGTTTAAGAATAAGGGGTAGGCCATTTAGAACTGAGATGAGGAAAAACGTTTTCAGTCAGAGAGTTGTGAATCTGTGGAATTCTCTGCCTCAGAAGGTAGTGGAGGCCAATTCTCTGAATGCATTCAAGAGAGAGCTAGATAGAGCTCTTAAGGATAGCGGAGTCAGGGGGTATGGGGAGAAGGCAGGAACGGGGTACTGATTGAGAATGATCAGCCATGAATGGCCTCCTCCTGCACCTATTGTCTATTGTCCTCCCTGCACTTTCGCCGGTGCCTTTCACCGCCAACGGGTACGCGGAGGGGAGTGGGCGAGTAGGTGGAGGGGAGGATAGGGGTAGGAGGAGGGGTCAGGTTGGGGGACGAGAGAGTGGGGGAGGCGGCGGCTCAGGGACGACAGAGGAGGGCTGGTGGGGAAAGGGGGGTGAGGGAGAGTAAGAGTGGGGGGGAGGGTTGGAGGAGGAGAGAGTGGGTGTGGGAGGCAGTGGGACTGGGGAGGGGGACAATGAGGGTGGGGGAGGGGGATTGCTGGCGGGGGAAGAGTGCAGGAAAAGGGGGTGCTGGGGAAAGGGGGGGTGGGGGAGAGAAAGAGTGCGGCTGGGGGAGTGTGGGAATGGGCCCAACTTTGTCTAGTATATACTACTAAAACTCTTGGTTTGTTTGTGTTTATGTGTGTACCATGCCCTCTACACAGCCAAAACGGTACACAATAGCGCCACAATTTTAGGCCCATCCTACTCACCATTCCCCTGTGGTGTGAATAAACCCACTTTTGTTACGTTTTAAAAACAATTTACCTTATAAACTTTAATAACTGCGTCCCCCCCCCCTCCCCGGAGGACTAGCGGGAGGACCGGCCCCCCGTCTCAGTGTGCCACGTGCCTGACCTCCACTGCAGAGGCCGTGGCACAGGGTCCTACAAGATGGCCAGCCCCGCTGATCGCAGCAGGAGAAATGGGGCCGAGGGCATTGTCTTCTCCCTGTCCACTCTCGCTCGCCCACCCACGTCCCCGGGAGATGCTCCCCGCCCGGCAACGGGTCCATGCCGTCGCCACCGTTCCCCGCCGCAGATTGCAGCTGAGCTGCAGGAGACACTTCGGCTCCGCAGGAGAAACGGGGTCAACGTCACTGGTTTTCCCCTCTCCACAGTTGGGCCAAGGGGGGCAGGAGGGGAGGGAGGGATAGGGGTGAAGAGGATGGGGGTGGGAGGTTTGGAGGGAGGGGATGGGGGAGGGGGTCTGGGGATGGGGTGAAGGGTGGGGGAGGAGGAGAGGTGGAGGGGAAAGGGGGTGGAAGGGAGTGGGTAGGCGGGAGGGGAGGGAGGGTTGGAGGGGAAAGGGGGAGGAGAGGGTGCTGCACCAATGCAGGAGGGGTTTGGGCCCAACGGGTCTACTTGGTATAATATATATATATAATATATAATAATATAAGTAAAACTCTTATCTTGTAGGTTTGTTTTCGAAATACAGCCAAAACAGTACACAATAGCACAACAATTTTAGGCCCACCTTACTCACCATTGGCCTGCAGTTCAAATGACTTATATTTTAAAATCTATTCACTTTTTAAACTTTAAAAATCAATTTTTAAACTCTAATAAATCCTTTTTCCACTTGCCCTGTCCGTCAGCCGCGCCTGCGCAGTGGCACCTTAGTGTTCGACGTCACAATGGGAACCCAACCAGTCCGCGCCTGACAATAGACAATAGACAATAGACAATAGGTGCAGGAGTAGGCCATTCAGCCCTTCGAGCCAGCACCGCCATTCAATGCGATCATGGCTGATCACTATCAATCAGTACCCCGTTCCTGCTTTCTCCCCATACCCCCTCACTCCGCTATCCTTAAGAGCTCTATCCAGCTCTCTCTTGAAAGCATCCAACGAACTGGCCTCCACTGCCTTCTGAGGCAGAGAATTCCACACCTTCACCACCCTCTGACTGAAAAAGTTCTTCCTCATCTCCGTTCTAAATGGCCTACCCCTTATTCTCAAACTGTGGCCCCTTGTTCTGGACTCCCCCAACATTGGGAACATGTTATCTGCCTCTAATGTGTCCAATCCCCTAATTATCTTATATGTTTCAATAAGATCCCCCCTCATCCTTCTAAATTCCAGTGTATACAAGCCCAATCGCTCCAGCCTTTCAACATACGACAGTCCCGCCATTCCGGGAATTAATCTAGTGAACCTACGCTGCACGCCCTCCATAGCAAGAATATCCTTCCTCAAATTTGGAGACCAAAACTGCACACAGTACTCCAGGTGCGGTCTCACCAGGGCCCGGTACAACTGTAGCCTGCGCAGTAGAGGCCCGTTGATCTAGTACTTAAGATGGCCGCTGGATCCGCGTGTGTGCTCAATGCGCGCAGGTTGTCCGCTGGGGCTTCTTCTCACTCAAAGCAACGCCCATCGCCGTTGAGCTGCAGGAGAGGATTGCACCCAACGGGTCCACGGTAGCCGTGATGGCTGCCCGGGGGGGTTTGGACTCAACGCCCATCGAGTAAATATTAAATGTAACATACAAGAAGAAAAATTCCAAATCTAATTTGGTATTTTCTTCAGAATCTCAAAATTTTAATGTTTCAGGTGTCATATTCCAAATTCACTAATATTTGGAAATAAATCTGATAAGATTTAGACACATTTACAACCTAACCTAAATAATACAAAAAAATCATAATTCTCTTTCTGATCTTAAAATTTTATTCTATTATTTAGGTTATTTACACAAATTGGAAAGATGTGTCTGAATGTTCAAGCTGAGGCTCCATACAGCACTTTCCTTTCAAGAGGGAAAAACTCGTCATATTTAATATGACGTGGTCAAGACGACTACAACAAAAGCTGGAAAGAAGGATTAATTTAAGCAGTTCTTTCTTATCATGAATAGGCAAAGAACAAATGGGCTCTTCGAGCATCATAAAAAACATGATAAAAAAAATTACACACTTCTCTTTAATCTATCATCTATAATAATGAAGCTGAAAAGTTACTGTTTTGTAATTCAGACAGAACCAAAAATAGAAGTTTGAAAACTAGTACTTAACAACAAAAAAACAACCAGAAAACAGGAAAATCTCTATAGAAACGACTATAAATCGGAGGGACAATTATAAAAAAACTGACTACTACTTCTCTACTGAGATCCAGTGACATCAGTATTTTGAGTGACCACTTTCTATGCTGCAATTTCTATAATTCATGACTTTGTTATATAGGTCTTGTTTATATTCTGAGGGAAGATGGAAGCAATATAAAATGACGTAAAGAATTTGGAAGAGCTTTGCAAGAGATTAATTATCCTGCAGCATGTGCTTATTGAACAATTATGAAAAGTCTTTAAAACTACTACAGCTAAATCAGTGATAGCAGGAGCAAGATAAATAAAATCATATAAATGCAATGATTAAATTCTAATTAATTTCCATCACAAAAATTGCAATAAACCATGGCACAATGCTGTAATGTCACGAGCTTCTAAACATCATAATTGTAACTTGACATGATGTTTCATCTTCAGGGCATTCTATGACATTTCATGGTCAATGAGTGGCTTCTGCTATATATATACACACGCAGATTTACAGAAGGATCCTAATAACATTGATGTGAATCCGTAGAAACAATGCCCAAGAGAGACATCAATGTGGACCAGAACTTAAGCCTGCTTTAACATCTCATAAGGACTGAACCTCTTTAAAAAAAATGCCACAATGAAGTATAAAAATTAAGATCAAATTATTAATTAAAGCTTGATCCCATGAAACTTCAAGCACGCACAATACCTTGTTTTGAAACAATGTTTCATCTCTTTATCTCATATTTGCAACAATCTTAGAATCTTTTGGGGAAATAATCCAATTCAGATTTTAAAAAATACTTCAGGCCTTTTATGTGATTCACCAAGATCATCGCTATTTTTCTAATTCTGTGATTTCTCTGCACTTGTGAAAACAAATTTCCATCTCAGCCCTAAAAGACATACTTCTTATAATGTGACTTCTTGGTCCTCTGCCAGGAGAAATAATCTCCCAGTTTCTACCCTTATCACCCCTGAAGACACAAGGAACTGCAAATGCTGGAATCTTGATCAAAACATAAAAAAGTTGAGTCACTGGAGTAGGTCAGACAAAATGTGTGGAGGAAATTGCACTGCCTGACCTGCTGAGTTACTCCAGCACTGGGTTTTCCAGTTTGTTTCAGGGAGACCTCTTCACGTTTTTCTAAACTTGAGAAAATTTGGGCTTTGCCGACTGCGACTCTCTTTGCTGTATGGCAGATCTGCTATCCCTGGAACAAGTCACAACTCCATGTGCAATCCACCAAGACCTAATTTCTGTAAGACATCTTGACCCCATGTACTCAAATTATCTTATAATAATAACGATAAAACCTTTTGTCTTAATGTGCCTGCATCTTGGTTTTTGGTGACTTGTGTACAAGGACACCTGGATTTTTTTGAACATCACCATTAACTGGTCTCGCAGTTTGAAAAAAAAGATACTCTGGTTTGAGACCAAAGTTTTTCTTCTTTATTATATCATGTCCAATCAGAGCTTGTCTGTGGGTGTTTGAAGGTCCCTACTTTATCCCCATCTAGTGGCGGGCAGGGGACATTGGGGGGCAGGGAATTGTGGGGGTGGGGGGCAGGGCAGAGTGGGGGTGGGGAGGAGGGCAGAGTGGGGGTGGGGAGGAGGGCAGAGTGGGGGTGGGGAGGAGGGCAGAGTGGGGGTGGGGAGGAGGGCAGAGTGGGGGTGGGGAGGAGGGCAGAGTGGGGGTGGGGAGGAGGGCAGAGTGGGGGTGGGGAGGAGGGCAGAGTGGGGGTGGGGAGGAGGGCTGAGTGGGGGTGGGGAGGAGGGCTGAGTGGGGGTGGGGAGGAGGGCAGAGTGGGGGTGGGGAGGAGGGCAGAGTGGGGGTGGGGTGGAGGGCAGAGTGGGGGTGGGGAGGAGGGCAGAGTGGGGGTGGGGAGGAGGGCAGAGTGGGGGTGGGGAGGAGGGCAGAGTGGGGGTGGGGAGGAGGGCAGAGTGGGGGTGGGGAGGAGGGCAGAGTGGGGGTGGGGAGGAGGGCAGAGTGGGGGTGGGGAGGAGGGCAGAGTTGGGGTGGGGAGGAGGGCAGAGTTGGGGTGGGGAGGAGGGCAGAGTTGGGGTGGGGAGGAGGGGAGAGTTGGGGTGGGGAGGAGGGCAGAGTTGGGGTGGGGAGGAGGGCAGAATTGGGGTGGGGAGGATGGCAGAGTGGGGGTGGGGAGGAGGGCAGAGTGGGGGTGGGGAGGAGGGAAGAGTGAGGGTGGGGAGGAGGGAAGAGTGAGGGTGGGGAGGAGGGAAGAGTGGGAGTGGGGTGCGGGCAGGGAGAGTGGGGGTGGGAGAGGGGAGGGAGTGGGGGTGGGGCAAGTGGGGGTGGGGATGGAGTGGATCAGTAGGGGATGGGGGGGATAAGGGGGATTGAGTGGGGGGGGGGGGGGGTTGAGGGTGCTACACCAATACCCGTTGGCGGCGAAAGCCACTTACCAGTGCCCATGCGTGCAGCGGCGGTGGCTGGGGCCCGGCAGAGCTGGGACTACTCGAGGCTGGCAGCGCGTCGGCGGCGGCAGGGGCCCGGCGAGAGCTGGGACTACTCGAGGCGGGCAGCCCGGTGGCGGGAGGGGCGCACAAGATGGCGGAGCGTGAGGAGGAGAAGGAGAGCAGCCGCCATTTTTGTGGAGTCACGACGGGGCCGTCGGTGGAAGCAGCCGTCGTCGACGACTGCTGAAGGAGGAGAAGAAGCTGCCCGCTGGGGGCTTGTATTCCGGTAATGGTGCGGGGCACTGAGCCCGGGCGGGAGCAGGGACTCGAGGACGCCGTCGGTTGAAGGGACGGAAGGGAAGGATCAGTGGACGGGGTGGACGACCATCTCCCTCCTGCTCAGTCTTCCCCGGGTGCGGGCGAGGTCCCTACTTTATCCCCATCTAGTGGCGGGCAGGGGACATTGGGGGGCAGGGAATTGTGGGGGTGGGGGGCAGGGCAGAGTGGGGGTGGGGAGGAGGGCAGAGTGGGGGTGGGGAGGAGGGCAGAGTGGGGGTGGGGAGGAGGGCAGAGTGGGGGTGGGGAGGAGGGCAGAGTGGGGGTGGGGAGGAGGGCAGAGTGGGGGTGGGGAGGAGGGCAGAGTGGGGGTGGGGAGGAGGGCAGAGTGGGGGTGGGGAGGAGGGCTGAGTGGGGGTGGGGAGGAGGGCTGAGTGGGGGTGGGGAGGAGGGCAGAGTGGGGGTGGGGAGGAGGGCAGAGTGGGAGTGGGGTGGAGGGCAGAGTGGGGGTGGGGAGGAGGGCAGAGTGGGGGTGGGGAGGAGGGCAGAGTGGGGGTGGGGAGGAGGGCAGAGTGGGGGTGGGGAGGAGGGCAGAGTGGGGGTGGGGAGGAGGGCAGAGTGGGGGTGGGGAGGAGGGCAGAGTGGGGGTGGGGAGGAGGGCAGAGTTGGGGTGGGGAGGAGGGCAGAGTTGGGGTGGGGAGGAGGGCAGAGTTGGGGTGGGGAGGAGGGGAGAGTTGGGGTGGGGAGGAGGGCAGAGTTGGGGTGGGGAGGAGGGCAGAATTGAGGTGGGGAGGATGGCAGAGTGGGGGTGGGGAGGAGGGCAGAGTGGGGGTGGGGAGGAGGGAAGAGTGAGGGTGGGGAGGAGGGAAGAGTGAGGGTGGGGAGGAGGGAAGAGTGGGAGTGGGGTGCGGGCAGGGAGAGTGGGGGTGGGAGAGGGGAGGGAGTGGGGGTGGGGCAAGTGGGGGTGGGGATGGAGTGGATCAGTAGGGGATGGGGGGGATAAGGGGGATTGAGTGGGGGGGGGGGGTTGAGGGTGCTACACCAATACCCGTTGGCGGCGAAAGCCACTTACCAGTGCCCATGCGTGCAGCGGCGGTGGCTGGGGCCCGGCAGAGCTGGGACTACTCGAGGCTGGCAGCGCGTCGGCGGCGGCAGGGGCCCGGCGAGAGCTGGGACTACTCGAGGCGGGCAGCCCGGTGGCGGGAGGGGCGCACAAGATGGCGGAGCGTGAGGAGGAGAAGGAGAGAAGCCGCCATTTTTGTGGAGTCACGACGGGGCCGTCGGTGGAAGCAGCCGTCGTCGACGACTGCTGAAGGAGGAGAAGAAGCTGCCCGCTGGGGGCTTGTATTCCGGTAATGGTGCGGGGCACTGAGCCCGGGCGGGAGCAGGGACTCGAGGACGCCGTCGGTTGAAGGGACGGAAGGGAAGGATCAGTGGACGGGGTGGACGACCATCTCCCTCCTGCTCAGTCTTCCCCGGGTGCGGGCGAGGGGAGAGAGGAGAGCTAGCCACTGAACCCGGGCAGCCCCGCTGTGGTGGCCATCTTGTTTGGGCGAGTGAGGAGGGAAGTGCAATTAAAGTCGTACGTGCCCCATTGAGCACCTTTAAGAAGTCGGTTAGAAAGGTAATTTTTAATCTTTAAAATCTCTCTAACTTTAGAAATATAAGACCAATTTAAATAAAACTTTTCATTAACAATCGCCAGGACAATGGTGATTAAGGTGGTGCTAAAATTGTGGGGCTATAGTTGACCGTTTTGGCTGTAGGTCCACATCCAAATCTCAAACGTATACATATATATATATACTAGCGAAGAGGGCCCGTTGGGCCCATTCCCACACCCCCCATTCTCTCCTCCCCCAACCCCAATCTTAATCTCCCCACACCCCCCCTTTCCCCACGACCTCCCCTTTTCCCAGTACCCCTATTTCCCCCACCACCAAGCCCCCTCCGGACGACCCCTGTTGTCTCCCTCCCCAGTCCCCATTCTCAGACCCCGCCACCATTCTCTCTCCCCCAGACACACTCTTACTCTCCCCCCTTTCCCCAGCACACCCCTTTCCCCTACTCTCTCTTGCCCCCAGCACCAACAGGTCCGGGGGGGGGGGGGGGGAGGGGGGCGGGGAGCGCATCAGTGAAAGTTCCGGGGGGGGGGGGGGGGGTGCGCATTAGTGAAAGGTCCTGGGGGGGGGGGGGGGGGGGGATAGCGGGGAGATGGTCTCCCGGGTGTGGGAGAGAGGAGAGAAGCAAGGGGAGAGAGTAGAGGGGAGCCCATACGCACAGCAGCGCCACGCTGAAAGCCTTCAATAAATCAGTAGGAGGGGGGTTGCGTGAGCTTTTTGACGTCACACGCTGAAGGCAATTGAAAAAACGGCCGGATTTTTTATTTATTTTTACTAAAACCTCTAACTTAAAAAACACGCGACCGAATCAAATTCAGCGTTCAGCGTAGTGATTAAGGCGGTGCAAAAATTGTGGCGCTACGGTTTACCGTTTTGCCGTAATCAGCCGAATCAGTGAAATATATATATACAAGTGAGGAGATGCCGCGCATGCGTACTGAGCACAGCCGCACCACAGCGCCCCCCTAAAAACCTTAAATAAATCAAGGGGGGCAGCGCTTTAAAACCTCTGTAACTTAAAAAATATGCGACCGAAATAAATTAAAAAAACATTTTCCAGCAGCTGTCCGCGTGGTGATTATGGCGGCGCATAAATCGTGGCGCTACGGTTTACCGTTTTGCCGTAATCAGCGAAATCAGATATATACATATACATTTAACACAAGATCTGACTTTTAATAAGATAGATATATATATTATACACACACACGATCTGAGTTTTAGTAAAATACGTTGGGCCCGTCCTCGTAGGGTCTGTTAAAAAAAAAAAACAATCTCAGTGGGGGGAGGTGGGGGAGAGGAGATGGGGGGGGGGGGGCGGAGAGGAGGGGGGGGGCTCACCCCCTCCACTCGCCCCAGCCCCATTCTCACTGTCCCCCTCCCCTCCCCTCCCACCCCCACTGTCACCCTTCCCCCCACCACCACCCTCCCTTGCCCAACACCCCTCTCTCTTCCCCCTTTCACTCACAGTCCCCTCCTCCCCACTCTTCCCAGACCCACACTGCCCCCTCCCCCCACCCCCACTCTCTTCCGCCCACCACCACCCCCTTTCTCCTCCAATCTCACCCCCCTCCCACCCCCACCCTTCCCTACACCCACTCGACCCCACGTCCATTCCCCTCCGTGGAGACGTTGGCGGCGAAAGGCACTGACCGAGCTTGCAGGGTGGAGGAGGGAGCTCCGGACTGCTCGAGTCGGGCAGCGGAGGTCGGACTACTCGAGGCGTGCGGCGGAGGTGGGAGGGGTGTGAGGGGGGGAGGGAGCGGGAGGAGGAAGGGGGGGGAAGGAAGGGGGGGTGAGGGAGGGGGGGGTGAGGGAGGGGGGGGTGAGGGAGGGGAGTGGGGGGGACAGCAGTAGAGCCTTCGTCACCCCGCATTGACAGGCACTGTCGTCAGTCGGGCGGGTGCCGCATCCCCCCCCCAGCCCCCGAGCGGGAGAGGCGACTGCGACTACATCTCCCGGCGGTCAGCTCTGCCCGACCCGAGTAATGTCAGATGCGGGGAGTGGCGGTGGTGAACGGGGGGAGCGCATTAAAGTAAAGGTCCGGGGGGGGGGCATCAGTTAATGTTCCGCGCGGGGGGGGGGGGGGGGAGCTGCCCGCTGCGCTGCCCGCTGCGCTGCGGCCTGTGTGCGGTAACGGTGCTGGGCCCGTGCGGGAGGGGGGACCCGACGGATAGGGCGGCGGCGCGCTGGGTCCGGGCGATAGCGGGGAGAGGGTCTCCAGGGTGTGGGAGAGAGGAGAGAAGCAAGGGGAGAGAGGAGAGAAGCAAGGGGAGAGGGGAGCCGGTGATCGCGGGCGGGCTGCTCCGCTAACGGCGTCCATGTCGTTGGTGCGAGTGAGGAGAGGACGCACGTGCGTGCTGACGTCATACGCACAGACGCACAGCAGCGCCACGCTGAAAACCTTCAATAAATCAGTAGGAGAGGGGGGCAGCGCGAGCTCATCTCACATGGGGCATTGTGACGTCACACGCTGAAGACCTTCAATAAAGCGCTTAGAAATAAAATGTTTTAACTTTAAAACCTCTAACTTAAAAAATATACGACCAAATTAAATAAAAATATCATTTTCCACCAGCGTTCAGCGTGGTGATTAAGGCGGTGCAAAAATTGTGGCGCTACGGTTCACCGTTTTGCCGAAATCACAGATACACAAGATCTGTTTTAGTAGTATACTAGCAAAGAGGGCCCGCTGGGCCCATTCCCACACCCCCCATTCTCTCCTCCCCCAACCCCAATCTTACTCTCCCGACATCCCCCCTTCCCCCACGACCCCCCCTTTTCCCAGTACCCCTATTTCCCCACCACCAAGCCCCCTCCGGACGACCCCTGTTGTCCCCCTCCCCAGTCCCCATTCTCAGACCCCGCCACCATTCTCTCTCCCTCAGACACACCCCTTTCCCCTACTCTCTCTTGCCCCCAGCACCAACACGTCCGGGGGGGGCGGGGAGCGCATCAGTGAAAGGTCCGGGGGGGAGCGCATTAGTGAAAGGTCCGGGGGGGTGGGGGGCTGGGGTGCGCATCAGTGAAAGTTCCGGGGGGGGGGGGGGGGGGGGGAGCGCATCAGTGAAAGGTCCGGGGGGGGGGGATAGCGGGGAGAGGGTCTCCCGGGTGTGGGAGAGAGGAGAGAAGCAAGGGGAGAGAGGAGAGGGGAGCCCATACGCACAGACGCACCACGCTGAAAGCCTTCAATAAATCAGTAGGAGGGGGGTTGCACGAGCTCTTCTCACATGGGGGAGGGGGTTGCACGAGCTCTTCTCACATGGGCATTTTGACGTCACACGCTGAAGGCCATTGAAAAAATGGCTGATTTTTAAATGTCTTTACTAAAACCTCTAACTTAAAAAATACACGACCGAATCAAATAAAAATATCATTTTCCAGCAGCGTTCAGCGTGGTGATTAAGGCGGTGCAAAAATTGTGGCGCTACGGTTCACCGTTTTGCCGAAATCACAGATACACAAGATCTGTTTTAGTAGTATACTGGCAAAGAGGGCCCGCTGGGCCCATTCCCACACCCCCATTCTCTCCTCCCCCAACCCCAATCTTACTCTCCCGACACCCCCCCTTCCCCCACGACCCCCCCTTTTCCAGTACCCCTATTTCCCCACCACCAAGCCCCCTCCGGACGACCCCTATTGTCCCCCTCCCCAGTCCCCATTCTCACACCCCGCCACCATTCTCTCTCCCCCAGACACACTCTTACTATCCCCCACCCCCCCTTTCCCCAGCACACCCCTTTCCCCTACTCTCTCTTGCCCCCAGCACCAACAGGTCCGGGGGGGGCGGGGAGCGCATCAGTGAAAGGTCCGGGGGGGGGGGGGGGGAGCGCATTAGTGAAAGGTCCGGGGGGGGTGGGGGGCTGGGGTGCGCATCAGTGAAAGTTCCGGGGGGGGGGGAGCGCATCAGTGAAAGGTCCGGGGGGGGGGGGGGATAGCGGGGAGAGGGTCTCCCGGGTGTGGGAGAGAGGAGAGAAGCAAGGGGAGAGATGAGAGGGGAGCCCATACGCACAGACGCACCACGCTGAAAGCCTTCAATAAATCAGTAGGAGGGGGGTTGCACGAGTTCTTCTCACATGGGGGAGGGGGTTGCACGAGCTCTTCTCACATGGGCATTTTGCCGTCACACGCTGAAGGCCATTGAAAAAATGGCTGATTTTTAAATTTCTTTACTAACACCTCTGTAACTTAAAAAATACACGACCGAATCAAATAAAAATATCATTTTCCAGCAGCGTTCAGCGTGGTGATTAAGGCGGTGCAAAAATCGTGGCGCTACGGTTCACCGTTTTTGCCGAGATCAGCCGAAATAACTGCGAGAAAAAAAGTCTTGACTTTTAAACCTCTGTAACTTAAACAATATACGACCGAATTAAATAAAAATATCATTTTCGGCAAGCGTCCAGCGGTGTGATTAGGCGGTGCAAAAATTGTGGCGCTACGGTTTACCGTTTTGCCGTAATCAGCCGAAATCAGTGAAATTGAGGAGATGCCGCGCATGCGTACTGAGCACAGCCGCACCACAGCGCCCCCCTGAAAACCTTCAATAAATCAGGGGGGGGGGCAGCGCTTTAAAACCTCTGTAACTTAAAAAATATGCGAACGAATTAAATTAAAAAATCATTTTCCAGCAGCGGTCCGCGCGGTGATTAAGTCGGTGCAAAAATCGTGGCGCTACGGTTTACCGTTTTGCCGTAATCAGCCGAAATCACATATATATATATATACATATACATATACACAAGATCTGACTTTTAATAAGATAGATAGAAATGCTGGAGTAACTCAGCAGGTCAGGAAAGAAGGAATGGGTGACGTTTCGGGTCGAGACCCTTCTTCAGACTGATGTCAGGGGGGCGGGACAAAGGAAGGATATAGGTGGAGACAGGAAGATAGAGGGAGATCTGGGAAGGGGGAGGGGAAGAGAGGGACAGAGGAACTATCTGAAGTAAGGTCTCGACCCGAAACGTCACCCATTCCTTCTCTCCTGAGATGCTGCCTGACCTGCTGAGTTACTCCAGCATTTTGTGAATAAATACCTTTGATTTGTACCAGCATCTGCAGTTATTTTCTTATACTATATTTATATATACACACACATAAATATATACACATATATAAATAAATAAGTAAGTGTGTGTGTGTGTGTGTGTGTGTGTGTGTGTGTGTGTGTGTGTGTGTGTGTGTGTGTGTGTGTGTGTGTGTGTGTGTGTGTGTGTGTGTGTGTGTGTGTGTGTGTGTGTGTGTGTATATATTTATATATATTTGTTCCCGAAACACAGCCAAAATTGTACACGATAGCGCAACAATTTTAGGCCCACCTTACTCACCATTGTCCTGCGATGTGCATTAGCAGGTTTCGTTCAAATTGTTGTTATATTTAACAAGTTATTGACATTTTAAACTTTAATAAATCCTTTTCCACTTGCCCTGCCTGTCAGCCGCAGTAACACCTCCGTGTTCGACGTTACAATGAGAACCCAACGGATCATACGAGACCACCATTTTGAGATCGCCATTTGATTGGCAGGAGTACCGGCCAATGAGGGGGGGGGAGAGCAGAAGAGGCGGGAGAGTAGAAGAGGCGGGGCCGTAAGGAGGGGGAGGGGACGGGACGCACACAAGTGACGGGGGCGGCGGCCGATGAGGGGTGGGAGAGTAGAGCGGAAGAGGCGGGGCCTGAAGGAAGCGGATTCCCGTTCCCCAATGAAGAGAGGAACCGTGGGGCGGGAATGGCAGCACCACCGGAGAGCCCCTAACAGTGGGGGGGGGGGGGGG